>NC_042528.1:10492042-11692042 GCF_900963305.1 Echeneis naucrates | reverse complement strand
GTTTGCATTACAGAGATAATGTCAGACAGCCTATCAGAGGCAAGCCTGTATGTAGATGCATCAGTGTAGTGTTTGCACTCCTCACTCTGTGCGCTTGTCTACTGTACATGCAGAGATGTGAAGTGCGCATGTGCCTCTGTGTGTCAGTGTATGTCACAGTAAAGGCCTGCCCCCCTCCCCCTTATCTTTCCGTGAGGATTAGCGGGCATAAACTAAACCCGAGGGCGCTGATTCCCCATATCAAACACTGTCGACAATCGTTGGACGCCAGCACAAAGCTCTCTATTAAAGACCCTCTCATATCCAACTGACAGCAATCTTGTAAAGGTAATGGGTCATAAATAACTCACTGATTTGATGCTGATGAAATGGGATTATTCTGCTCCAATGTCATGGTCGAGGAAAAGGAGGAATGAATAGTCCACAATCCTAGTTCATGATACTTTGTCATGTAGGCCAACAATATTTATCCACAACATGTTACAATGGGTGCATCTCAGCCATAGATGGTTACAAGATTTAACAACCACCTCAGTGTCATTCATCACTTTCTTGCTCAGAAGTGTTTCCCATGGCAACCACAGCCAAGAGTGATGTAATGATGCACTGACAAACTATGGAGGACCACTCATTCGTCACTCTTCTCTCTTGTGGAATATCTACGAAAGAAAACTGTGCCAAATGTTAGTCATTTATTTGTATAAAAAGGGTCTGTTTGTATTAAAGCCAATGTGGAGTTGGTCCTACTTCTCCCTGTATTTATTACCCCAGTGAATGAGCTCATGGTAGGGCATGCATTAGGCAGAGACGAACAACCATTCACTCTCAAATTCATACTTACGGGCAATTTAGAGTCAGCAGTTAGCCTTCATGACTGTGGGTGCATGCTCGAGACCTAAAAACCCTAAAGACATTTTTACTGTGAGGACAAAAGAGGAAGACCATAAATCTACAGATGGATGCACAGCAGCCAGGGCAATGTAATATTTTTCAGTAGGACACTGAATGGAAGGTTTGAAAGAAATACAGCTGAAAATGTCAGAGATTTGCCAGAGAGAGCTCACTTGTGAATGCCTACAATTTCCTTGTGAAATCAATCTGTAGAGCACTTATGTGCATTTTGCCCCATGATTTGTCTACACAGCACATTGCAGTTAAAAGCTAAAGCGGACTATTGAGCTGTTATTCAGTGACAGAGGTAAGCTGCAGGGCTGACACTGGTTGTCCGGTGGAGAGTCCGAGTTGTGATCGTAGCACACCGCTTCCTTCAGGGGCCAAAGTGATCTCTGCATTGCTGCGACTCAAAGTTTTCTTTTTTAATCCAGTATTGCCTTCCAGCCAGACCAAGAGCATTTGGTGCCCAGGGCAGGGAGAGAACATATTTCCGATTTAGGTTTAGATAGCCTTTCAGTACATCTCACACTGTCACAGTCTGCTTTGGAAATCTCCATTCCCACCATCTCGCCCTGCTACAACTCATCATCAGCAGTGCTCATTCCCACCTGTTGCTCCCAGCTGCACCTCATCTCCAATTCATCCCTCGAGAAAGCATATAGCTGCACCAGTCCACCTTGGCACTGCTGGGTTGTCTTATGCATTATGCCTGACTTCCCTTATCTTCACTTCACTTATCTTTGGACTGGTTTCCACTCAGATCTCCTCTAACTGCCTCTCTTTCCCTCTGCCCCAGTAAACTCAACAGACTTCTGTCCCTAACCACGAGCTTAGCCTGTGTGCTTTCTGGATCTCATCTGGCTGTGACTGCTTGGTGTTTTCCTGGTCCTGGTCCCTTGGGAGAGAGCACCTGTCCACCTGCTGTCTTCAGAACCTGCTACTGAGCAAAGTGCCTCTCTAAGTGGACTTTTAACTATGAAATGAAAGTTGCATTCGCCTGCTCGCCTTGTCTGCTGAGATCTTAAATAAAGGCAATAACGAACAGCTAATCTATGTGACTGAACTGTATTTGGGTCCTATCACACCCGGTGATTCACACCTGCAGCATAACCCTTTTTCCTGGACAGCCAATGTTAAACAGAATAGGAGGAAGGAAAAAGGGAGAGAGACAATGTGAAGTGAAAACTGCTGGCTTTAAATCCCTTAAGGGAAGAGATGTTTTTGCGAATTTGTCTTGGGCATAAGCAGTGACAGACAAAATGGATAAATCTACTCCTATCAATGCTGCCTGTCTGGGATGAGTGCCTGTCTCATGAATATTTTACTATGGGTGCAAAATGCTGGTTTTCTGCAAAACTTAACAAGTTTTAGACAGTCTTGTTTTAGTCCATTTCGTGTGATTTTGTTTGACAGGTAAAACTGCCAGAGTGAGCGACATGCTTTGAATCACAGCTTCAATCTCACACTAAGGAAGAGCAACAAAAAGCCACCCTTCACTTTGACCTCAGTCACATGACTGTACCGCACAGCTACACACTCAATCAGTACTGTGCAAGGACACTGTCATGCTGTTAAATAGACAAAAATAGAGATATGAAATTCTTCAGTTCACCTGATGTCATTAAGTCCTCCGACCACCAGACTCCTCACTTCCTCATTCAGTAATCTGAATAAATGCGAGATTTGAACTGAATTCAGACATTTCTTTCTCTACATTTACCTGCAGGAGTTTACAGGTGTAAATAGCCATTTTTAAAGAGGGTGATACACAACATTGCAGGACTTATAATTTTGCTACAATGATGGTACAAATAAAATAAATCACAGCTCCAGGTGAATGCTATCTGTTGGTGTTTCTAGTGTTAAAGTGCAAAGGCCCACGGTGAAAACAACAACCACAGCAGACTCTGAGATGCAATCCAGTTTTCAACGTTGCTCAATTTGTACTCCCTGTCAGTCTGAATAAGATACAGCCACACAGAAGCTGGTGAGCACTCTGAAAATTCTTAACTGACGTATGACAAAGAAACAGTGTGTCCTGCTTTCAGATATAAAATAGGCTTATGATGCCACTCCTCCTGCTGATATATTTCAACCCAGGCTGAGTGGCCATTAATGAGGAGCTGAATGTGTTTTTTCCATCTGTATTATTATGCTCCTGGGAGATGCAGGTGCAGCAATGATGAAACAGCCAACTGGGAAATACTGGAGCTGAGAGGACCCATTTTGGCTCCAGCATTCTCAGCAATGGGTGGGTCAGTGTGTCCACTCCTGGCCCCTCCCTTGCTCCCTCTGTGTGTCGTTAAAAAGGCCTCGTGAATAAAGCTGGGGAACATCATTAGCTCAGACGTAAAATAAGATGTTGCATCCAAAGTGGAAGGCAATGCTGTACTCAGGAGATATAAAGGCTGTTTTTCAATGTGAGCCCTGGGTTCCCATGGAGCATGTGTGGCTGTGTGTGTGAGTGCATGTGCAATATATAAACTGACATTTTTGAGGAGGATTTTGCCAGGAGTTGTTTATTTTTCCTGTCACTGTTGTGAATTCCCTTTCCACAGCTCTGTATTGGCATTCAGTGCAGGTGAGCTGCTACATGATTGTAGCAGTAAATTCAATGATGCTTGTCCACATACATGCATGCACGCACACACAGGCTTGCTGTGCATCACCATTCAGCCCATGCATTTCAGTTTACAAGCCTCAGTGTTGCAGAGGTTCTCTCCCTCGCTGCATGTCAGCAGTGGTGAGTAGTTTTTCCTCTGCAACCTCTCTCATTCTGCTGTGGCTAGAGATTGGAGTCCTGACCCAGCGTCTAGAGGATGCTCTCTGTCTCATGCTGGCATCTGACAGGTAGTAATGAAAGCATCTGAGGGCTTCATCTGGGACCTCTTTTCCTTCCTGCCTCCAGCATTTCCTCAAGTCTTTTTTTTTCCCCAGTCTCATCACTTTCTTTTGGCTTTGGCTAACTCTTGGCCTGTGTCTGTCCGTCAGCCTCCAGGACCCTTAACTGCATCCTTGCCGAATGAAATGGTCCATCTTGCTAAAGCGTTAGCTATCAAAGAGTTTTCCCGCCTGGTCTACAAGTGATGGAGTGTGCTATCAGTGCCAGATGTGCTCATCTTGTGTGTGGTTACTTTCAATATTTGTTGGGGAGCTGTCTCCAGTTATGTCATAACACTTTTCATTAATTTACAAATAAATGCACATGTAAAATATAAGTTAGATTACAGAAAACTGCCCTGATAATCAATCATACTTCAGAGACAGCCCAGTAATGTTTGATTTTCTCACACAGGAGTGTTTTGGATTAACAAGACCAGGCAGAGCTGGCTCCTGACAAGAACGCTCACTGGGGAGAATATCCTGACAATACGGTGTTTTGTACTCACAGTAAAGGAAAAATTGGAAAATTGTCAAAAGACAGATCAGCTGGCAAGCTAAATCCCACACCACCTCAGTTATATACTCCCCACCTGTCTAGACCACAGGGAGACAGCACAGTTTATTGTGTCCTATCACAAATACAGGCTGCTGTATCACCCTGGACACCATTTTGGGTATTAAAAATACAAACCTGCTCCATATTAATGCAGGGCTTTGGGCGTAAAAGTAATTACCGTGGTATAATTTCACCGTTGATGAGGTGTTAATTTTTATTAGAACAGCTTTATTCATTTGTCATCTTCACTATTGTTTGGTAGTTGGTGGTTGTCGTTTTAAAAAGGTTTTAGACATCATAAAGTTTACAAGCCAGGAGGTGCAAATAGAAACTCCTCCTGAGCTGTGCCATTACTTAAGGACAGATTTTTATTTTCTATTAGTGCTTACATCCACTACCTAGCAATGGAGCAAAACTCACAATAGGGGGTCATGTGAATTGTGACTGAATGAGAAAATAATTTCTGAACTCTCAAGCAAGCAAAGGTACGTTACTCTTACCCAAAATGGGACAGTAAGAGACTGAAAGATGTTTTTGTATGGCAACAACCAAGCAGTTCCTTCCTTCAGTATAAGATGTACACTCTAAAACTTATGGACAGTTAATACTTTATTAATGATTACCATGTACATTTTCCTTTTCAATAAAAATACCAGAGTGACTTGGAGAGCTGGTCTGATTGGTGAGTTAAAGGCTAACTCAGCTCAACTGGGATTATACTAGATTCAGCTACACTGTGTGACAGATCTACTGATTCCTGATTTCTGTTATCACTGACAATCTATGTGGCAGAAGTTTACATAATACCTTCCTTCCTTCCACCTACGGTGATTCAACGGCATGGACAGTGAATGGGATTTTCCTGTGAAATGTAGCTGATGATGCCACTAAAATCTCTGATCTGATAAACCCAGAGAGAAAAAGGAACTTATTGTTAGTCGATGATGATTTGTTGTGTTTTGGTTGAGGACAGTTTCTTTTGATAGCGCTACTGTACATTAAGAGTCTAATTACTAATTTAAATAAACCAATTAAAATAATAATCTTGATTACTAGTCATAAATTGCTCATCACTGTACTAATATTATACATATTTCCTTGCTTGACTATGATTCAGTGGCATCATCAGGAGACGAATGAGGGTTAATGGCACAGGCTTGTACAAATATTGTACGGTTGGGCTCTGATAATGCAGCCATGTACCCTTGGCTACATTTCAGAACACCTCCGTGACAGCTCCAGCCCCGAACATGGGCAGCTCCCATGTTTTGCTTACATAATGAGCCCCCTCCGCTACCACAGCTGAAATGCAATTATCATTTGGCTGACACCAAAATGCATTTTCCCGCCCGTGGCCACTCATGCTGCTATTTAGAATTTCTCAACTTGAGGCAAGGGAACAAAAAAGAAAGTAATAAAAAAAAAAGCCTTTTTTTTTTTTTTTTTGTCTCTCTCTCTCCTGTTGTCCTACTTTTTGGGGGGCTGAGCCAGAAAGGAACAGGGGAAGCATTATACGCAAGAGGAAGAGGAGGAGGGAAAGGTTGGTGAAGGAAGAGGAAGAAGGATGAGTAAGGAGTAAGAAGAGTAAGAAGAGAGGGAGAGTTTCTGGGAAGATGCGATAATGAGGACAGTTAATTCGGAAACAGGGTGTGACCGACAGAGATTGGCCCACTAGCAGGGCGATGCACTTCACAGATTTTCTGCTCTGAATGGCTGTCTGCGAGGGCTCAGGGGCTGGGATGGGCCACCGAGCCAAGCAGAGAGGAGTGACAGTTTTAATCAAGTGTTTGGGTAAATATGCATTTCCAGGTCAACTAATGCTGCATGGGAGGCAGACAGGGAGAACGGATGGTGGATGGATGGATAGAGAGGAGAGGGAGGAGAAGCTAGTAAATGTTGGCTAACAAAGACGCTCTTTGTCCTACCTTATCCACTCCATCAACACTGTAAAAAAAAAAAAAGCTCTCACACAGCTCACAATTTCTGTGTGCAATTTCTGTCCTGACTCCTGCGTCTCCTTTCCAACTCAGGACACAGAGACACAAAGTGGAGATGGGATACATATATATATATATATATATATATATATATATATATATATATATGAATGGATGAAAGGATGACTCCCAGTGAATATTTGCTCAGTTTACTAAAAGGATTGTTAAATACCTTACATTTACAGGTAGTATCTCTAAACATACCTATTAATATATTTTGATGTACAGTTCATTTTCCATTGTCAAATTCTCTAAAATAACTACTGTAATACAGTAAATGTGCAGAAATTCCTATTTGACTATACAATTAAACATTGTGTCATTGTTTTGTTTTGTTTTTTTACTTGGGGAAACCACAATTATGCAGCAAATAAGCGTAGATGGACCAGTGATGATTACTAAATGCTCTTAATTAATAGGGATTGTCCTGGGATTGCATTTAGCTTGTTTTTTCACTGTTGATTTTTAATCTACTAATTCTCTAAAATGATGGGTAAATACTGTAAATTTGCAGACATTTGTCTTTAATTTTATGAACCTAGTATGTTTTTATATGTTTTATATGTTTTATAGCATTTTTAACACAAAATTACAGTAGATAGACTTGGCTGTTTCCTAAAATAAATAATGTACTCCATGACATGGCAGAGATTAATCTGAAAGGTCTCTGATTTTAATGTTTTTAACGTATGTATGTCTTTTTACAATATAATGGGAATTTATCAACTACAATATACTGTATTTTAATTGATTTTGACTGTAAAAATCTGTATTTTTATGGTTATTGTATGTAGCTCTGTGATAGTTATTTACTGTTTTATATATATATATATATCATCATTATTTCTCTATCTAAAGTGGCCAAACCCTCTTCTCCCTCTCTCCTCTTGGTGTGAATTCTTTCTTCTTCTTTTCTTCTTCTTTTCCATTTTAAAAGGATCTGAAACCACTGCCTGTGACTTTGACAGAGGAAACTGAACCAGCTGGTCTCGCTGTCAAAGCTCATGATGTGTCTGATCTTTTATTTCCCGAAGAGGAGGAGTGTAGTAGATACAACAAAATGCAGCACTGTGGTTATTGTTTGATTAAAGGGAGTATATCCAAAACTGCAGCTTTCAACTATACTCTTCTTTAATACGGACCTTTCTGACCTTCACCAGTGTTGGAGGGCACATTCCTCTACATCCTCCTTTTCATCCCTTTATCTCCAGCTCAATCCCCTTCCGCTCGACTCTGCTTATGGTCCCGGGTCTGTGCCTAAATGCAGCTCTTTCATCTTTGTTTTTATCTGTCAGATCAGTGAGATGCTAGTCCCACTCCACACAACTCCTCAAAATATAAAGTTAGAAAGTCTCCCAAATCCGAGCAGATCAATGGATAAGGGTTGGCAGACCTAGATAATGGAATGCAGCTTGTGCCCTAGATTAGGATGTTTTTTTCCTTTTTCGCTTGACTGTCTTCAAACCACCATGAAGCCATAAAAAATGACGGTGGTGGTACCGCGGAGACGGGGGAAGTGGGTAAAGGGGTGTGTATGTGTGTGGGGGGAGGGGAGTCGGACCACAAACTGGCTGCTTGTTGACACAAACGGGGAGATGGACAAACTAATAAGAGAGATGGATTTATAAACTAGAAAAAGCTGAGGAACTACAGGATGCCAGGGCTACTGATAGAGCTCTCTATCTATGTAGTAATTTCCAAAACACAGTCACACAATCATATTAAAAAACACTCACAAACTCCACATAAGAAGCAGTAAAAGCAATAAATGTGTCCAATGTGTCCATCCTCCATTATTGCATACAACAAATGTCATCCTGTTATGATGAAGCATGTTAATTCTCTAGTTTTGCCCATTTTGTTTTTGTGCTAATACTTAGCCCGTGGAAGTAAATGTTTAAATCTTTGTGGCATTACTGGAACAAAGGCCAGCGGAGGAATGATATGCCGGCAAAACAGTCAGAGGGGTTAGGTTAGGGTTCAAATAACTTTAACAATCACTGATGACATTTCTGTCAGAAATTATTATTATTAAGAAAATCATTATGTCAAAGTTGAGTCCATCAGACGCAAGTAGGAAACTGAGGATCTTGATGATGTAAGATTCTGCCGCTTAGCCCACACAGGAAACAAACGGGGTAATAGTAACTCCAGCGGGCTCTTTCTGATTACATTTTTTTGCTAAATGGGATTAGTGAAGTGGGCATAAACTTTGATGCACTCAGCCACAGAGAGCCTTGTGGAAGAAGTGGGAAGAGCTCATAAAAGATTGATATTTTTTTTTCACTCCATCTCTCTCGCTTAATCTTGCCCCTAATAGCATTTTCAAGCATTGCTCGAACAAATGAGTGTTCCATCTCCTCTTATGTAGCGTGGCTTGAAAGTTAATATTTGCACATGTTTGTGGAAAAGAGGGACCTTATTGCTGTTATTACAGAATAAGAGAAACTTTGAAGCTGAAGTGTAGCAACATTTTGAACCAAAACTTAAAAATAGTCCTGTCCAATTTTGTTCAGTGGAAGGAATTATTTTTTTCTAAACACTGAACACTGTTTTCTGATTGATCAGAAGGAAACGGAACACTGAGCAACACTGAAAAGAAAGATGTGTTTTTTTTAATATACAGTTTTTGCATAGTAACTGGGAAAAAACATGTCACATTATGCTGCCGTTGTTGTCTTTCTGTCACTCCTGTTGTAACAGCAGATCCCCATTTGCATATCTGATTTGGCAGCTCTGGTCTGGGATGGAGAGAAAGTTTTCCAAAGGTCAATGGTTTGAAGCCTCCTTGGGCAAGGCATTGGACCTATACTTGAACCTGATGGTTGTTCCATCATTGTATGACTGTGGGCATGGATGGTTGAATTGCTATATGGGTATTTTTGTAGATCAGCTCGATAGTTAGTAGTAGAAAGTCCTGTGGGAATGTGCTAATGTAATTGAAAGGTGCAATAACCTCACTTACAGTTGTCACACTGTAAATCCTTCCTTGACTCAACCCCCAAATGCAGGAGGCAGCAGTCAACCTTCTCTAACACACACACACACACACACACACACCTCAAAAACACTGGGTGCCACTTTGAAATCGGAACAGCATAGTGATGAAGAAAATCTATGCAGAGTAGCCCATTAAATCATAGTTAGTTCTGAAAAAGGCACAACACTCTTTGGACAGTGCACCGCATGATTGATTCTCACTTGACTGATTTTTTTGGCACATTGTTGGAAAATTCAAACAATTTCCGCTTCTCATATTTCAGAGTACAGAGTGCTTTGTGTTTGGCGCGGACGGATACCTAACTACAAGGTTAAAATTGGCCAAACTGGATGCGTGTCTGGAAACTGTGCGTGAAGTACATTTTTACCAAGGTGCAAAAGCCACTTGAAGTTTTCATTATCAGACCAATCATGTAATCTGCTCTTCTCACATCAACTGATGATGGCAGACGACAGAGGGAGGACGAGAGAAGCAGACAATTTTTAAGGAGGACCCTAACAACGCATGGGAAATAAAGACACCCGGAAAGTTAAGTCCCAGATTTTTAAAGAGTTTGGTGGAAAAATTGGATGGAAATTTGATTTTAATATATATTACTTGTGATAAAATACTCCCTTCTTGAATAAAGAGGTTTCCTTTGTATGAGTTTTATTGAGAAGCTTTACTGTCATTTAAAGGTCTGAATGCTGTTTGAAAAGCTTCACTATCCTGCAAGAAATGCTGAACAATTTATAGGCTTATGCAATTTGCATATTTTGAATGAATTTGTTATAAATACTGGGTTTTGTATTGGTCTTCTTAATCCACTTAATTTATTCAGAATGTCTGTTACCACCACTACAAGTCAGTTACATGCTCAGTCAGGACCACCCCAATTTCTGCTTCAGTCTTTGAAAAGGGAGATCGACAGGATCTAAATGGGAGTGCTGTGGTAATTATCCCCATTGGATTTTTATTATTGTGAAAACTCATTGATACAGTTTGTAGTATATTATTAAAATAGATTAATCATGAATTTATTTTCGACCATTAGTTATGTTTTGTTCGTTACAGAGACGATGCGGCCATTCATATCAGAAGTTATTTACAGGAAAGCGCTCCCCTGGTCGACAGAAACACCAGCCATGGATGATACAGTGTGTGATGTGTCTCCATCTAAAACTGTGATGAAACATCCTTGAATAATAAAGAAAGTAACGTTTTGCTTAAAAAAAAAAATATATATATATATATATCTATATATATATATATATATATAGATATATATATTTCTTTTTTTGGCTATCTCTGGCTTTATTTGATTGGACAGCTTGAAGAGTTGCAATAAATGGGGAAGAGAGATGGAAATGATATTTGGCAAACAACACCAGCTGGAAGTGAACCAGTGGTGCCGACATGGACCTTGTAGCCACTCTCTGCCCAATATGGCACAGTGTAATCAAAATTACAGTTTTGATATTCCGTATATATTCCTCTTTTCCACGATGTCATTTGAGCTTTGACATTCAAATTAATTGGGCCCTGGTTGGGCGCACATTTTGCTTTGGTATTACAACGATACAGAAGTCCTTTTTAAGACTCACTTTCTTAATACAGGCTATGAGCACTTCTCCTGGGACCGAACTCTTTTATACTTTCACAGGTTAAATATAAAATAGCCCTGTTTGTAATCAAAGTGAATAAAGATGTTTACCTTTGTGCAAAATGAGACCTTTCAAATCAGTTCTGAACTACTTTAAGACCTTTTCACTTTATTAAAAGTTCTCATATCAGGGGACCATTTTTAGTCAACTAACATGTATTTATATCATCAGTATTGTGACCAGAATGTCAGATCTGATTAGGAAGGTGTGCTGGACCTCAACGACTATATTGGGTTGAAAACACGTCAGTGTCTTGGCCTTCAAATAAAATAAATAAATATGAAAACATATCAATATAAAACAAACACTTCAAGTTCTTAAACTTTGCAAAGCCCCACATCGACAATATTATGTTAGAGAAAGAGAATGGTCACCCTCTGACTCCCCTCTCAATATTGTTGTCTCTGCTTGGGGAGAGCTTTGGTCAGTGGTGATACAGCAAAATTTTAAACAGCTCCATTCACACTGAAAGCATTTAACAAAGCTCACATCTGACCTGACCTCCACTGACTGAGCACTTTAGTAGATTTGTAAATTGAAATTGTGCTTGTAGTTTAATTAGATGGACTTTGCGCCATCCACACACTGTTCCACTGTGACTGACTGAACTAGTGGCTCTTAAATAAAGTAGCCCAGAACAACACACACACCTGTTTTACTTGATCTGGTAGAATTGTTCAGGGAAAAAGATACAAGATTTTCCACTCTCCAATTACAGGTACAGTGTCCCCCTTTTTGGACACTTGAATAGCCTCTTTGTCAATTAAATCATGCAACTTCACCCTACAATAGCTAAGGGTGGATTGAGTGGTTTCACTTCTGAATTTTTCTTTAACTGGGAGACATTTGACAAAATTATTGCAAACCATATGTGACACAACAAGCCAGCTCATGGATTTATCACCCAAAGGGATGAAAAACAATTACAGAAACATTTGCTGGAGTCCACAGCAGAAAGGATAATTTGGGCCTTTTAAAGAACATGAATCCTTTGCTCTTAATGAACCATTTTCTCCCCATGTTGTGTAAACTGACGGGAAATGACAGGCTCAGCTTCAGGGTGTAGTTAGTCAATATCTTTCCTGCCTCCCAAGCCAGTGTTTGCCATAGTCTTTTGATTTCATTTATCTTTGCTGACCAGAAATACAAGCGTTGTAACATATACTTCCTGACGGGGAAAACTGAAATATTCACTTAGAACTGATTCGTTTTCTGAGCGAATATAAATGCCATTGATATATTGTGTGATCATCACCCTTGGGGCACCGTTTACATTTAAGCTCTGAGTTGGAAAGGTTACAGATTCACAACTTGAAAGCAATGTGGTAGTTTCTTGAGTCGATCCAAAACTATCAATCAAAGTAATTAAAAAGACACCACGGAAATGTCAATGTGCTGTAATAAACCTTATGAATGGGACCTGCATTTTGCGGTGGAGTCGTGAAATGATGGAAGGCCAGATGTTTGTAGCAACAGCCGTTTAAAAGACCAGTGATCACTACTGAAAGGTTCCGGAGGAGTTTTTTTTTTCGTCTTGGCGACTTGAAGGAAAGACTGCAATAGAATGCATTTGCTCATATTCATTGTAAGGTCGTGGTTTAGATTAAAAGCTTACAAACTAGCAAGGCTTTGTTAAACAACTGAGGTAGTCTTTGGAAGCAAGGTGGGAGTGGGAGATGGTTTGATGCCAGTGACCCAAATTCAGGGCACCTTTTCTCGTCCTAGCATGTACGTCAGCACCCTTTCTGTCTCAGTGTCCTTCAGAGGCGGAGGAGGGCTTCAGTGATCACACTGATAATATCTTTCCGACACAGTTGATCTGATACACAGTCGTGTCTCCCATGGGAGAGGAGGGAAGGAGGGGTGCTGAGAAAGAGGGCAATAAAGCACAAAACAGTGAAAGCGAGGGGAGGCAGTGAGAGAGGTTAGTAAAAAAATAAATCACTCATCAGTCTTCACTGAGAGCGATAGAGTGACAGGAGCTCAGGTCATTCAACCTGACTCAGTCCGTCAGTCATCATTTATGAACAACAGCCAGGGGACTGGGTGGGTGTGGATCCTGAACCAGCTGTTCGTATTGAAACAGAAGGATAACAGCAAAACATTTTGAGGAGGCAGAGGTGAAGGGGAGCCACCGTTATTTCCCCATGTGCAGTGCATTCATTCACGGAGATAAACTTCCTATAAAATTCCTTCCAAGGCACCGCTGGTCAATGCTGCCTGAAAATGGCAGGCTATGGCACCAAGTCTGTTTTAGTCTCTTGCTGCTCTGTGTATTTAAAGGTTTTTTGTGTGAGGCCACAGGACTGAAGAGCCTCAGGCCGAATGAACGTTTCTGCTCTCCATGGTTTGCCAAGACAATTCTGAAATGAATGAGTCTGTAGTGACATGCAGTTGCCTCGAGGCTGTGGACTGCTACTGGTAGGGCACAAAAACAACTTTGACTCAAACCTCCCTTATTAATTCACTGGCTATTCTCTGGAAAATCATATTATTCAACCTCCCTACAAACCTATGAGAAATCCCTTGATTTATCTCCTGACAAAACCAATGTTTTATTGGGGGGGGGGGGGGGGGGTTAAAAAAGGTTGCCAGAAACAAGTTGCAAGATGGTTCAACACGATTGGAAAGGTCCTTTTATTTTACAAATTGCAGGGACAGAGTTTGCAATTTGATAAACCTCAAAATTACAAACCTAATTACTAAATATGAACTAACCATTTGAATATGATTAGGTAAATAGGAGAGAAAGAGGAACATTCATACAGATAAATGACATTTCATTGTCACATTCACACACACCTCGACAACCCCAATCACAGCACTGTTAAATCTGAAAACGCTCTGCTCTGTGTGTGCTAAAGAGGCTGGAGCCACATGTTTCCATTTTGGCAAAACTTGTAGATTGAACAAAAGCATGGCAAGGCAGATGACGCCAAGGAGCATGATGAGAAAATAAGAGCCAGGAGGATGGAGGGAGGAGGCGGCATGTTGGAGTCCATGGCCAACATGATGCTGCACCTCACCACAATGGGCACGACTGATTCAGAGCTCGTAGATGAAAGCCGAAATAAAACACAATAGTGCACAACAGAACTTGACCAGCTGGAGTTCGAAATATATTGGAAGTAACACATTATGTGGCGTCACATGTAGCAAAAAGATATTGCATATTGCAGGTTGTAATTTAAAGCACTACTGTATGCATAACAATATTTACAATGTACAACACAGATACTGTAATTTGTTTGTACCAATGCCTATTTAGCTTCCTTATCATTGAAGAATGTACGTGATTATCTGTTACCATGGTACCCGTCAGTTGGTGGATATGTCAGGCAGCGATTGAACATTTAATCCTGAAGTTGATATAGAAGCAGGGAAAAATTGTGAAATGTGAGAAACTTTGAGGACCAAACTGTGATGTGTCGACAACTGAGTCAAAGCATCTCCAACACTGCAGCTGCAAAACGGGTCGAAGGAAGAAGCGGTTTCAGGAACATAACAACCAGCATCCAAAACTCTCCAGATCTATATTTCAGGTGCGGCAAGAGCTCCTGAGTGTAATCTTGATTTCTGAGTGGGACTTGGAGACTATTTATGCAGTTGATGTATTTGGTGTGAGTTTGATGTTGCAGGTTGTTGTTGAAAACTGGCTGAGGATGTTACTCTTCAAATTTCTCTCGCTGCATGTCTGGTGGATCCTCTTCCTCTCTGCTTTAGATTTCATCCCTGGTTTGCGTTGCCGCTTTTTGTTGACAATTTTAAATGGTGTTTTTCAAAAATAAGATGAAATTGTAATTTCCTGGGAGAGAAGTGGGTTGAAGTGTACCTTGTCACGTGTACTGCTGACACTGTGAATGTCCCTTTTCTTCTAAATTGCAGCTGCAGATTAAGTGTTTTCCAGAAAGTGTGCCCTTTCTTTCTACACAGGTTACAGAGGTGGACATACAACATATAGAAGAAGGTAGAAGAACTGGAGAGTGCTCTGTAAAATAATGCATCACATTAGTAGACAATACTGATGCACATCTCAGTAAATAACCAGCATTTAGCGAAGCCGCAGTTGAGTTCCACAGCTCACAGATCAGGTAGAGGAGCCCTTGGGAGGTCAGACGCTCTGGCCTCATGGGATTTAGGAATCGTGCTACCAGGTGATTCCGGTTAGTTAGCGTGGATAGTGGATGCAGTTTTGCTAAGGGAGGCTCTGATGTATTGGAGATTGATAAAACTGTCCGAAAATATATGGAGATAGACTCAGCTCTGTGAAATGGAGCAGAACAGCAAACTTAAGATCATGCTGCAGGAAAATCAAACAGCCACGCATGTGTTTTTGCATCGTGTGCCACAAGAGAATAGTGAAAGGCAAAAAAGTGGCTGCTTTAGCAACTGTGGTAACGGTTGTGTACGACGTGGTGCTGAAGTCTGATTATTGTATTTATTTAGCAGGTGCTTTCTCAGCTGCTTTGCAAAAATCCCCCGAAAGTGACTGTGCGGAAAGTACCAAGGGTCTTGTTTACCTGTGGCTGAATATATGCTGGAACTTAGTGCACTGCTGTGGACTGCAGGTCATCATCAAAAACTTTCCTGTACATTTCCCTTTTACTGTAAATGTGTGTGGGGCCGTAGGGATCTGTCATCAGGCCATGGTGTTGGCAGCGTGTCAATAGGCTCCTAGTAATTGTGCACACACATGAGCACACATGAGCACACACATATTTACAACACGCTACAATTTTGTCCCTCTGAGCAATTGATTGTACAACCCCAGAGAGAGTTAGAGCTATACAAGTCAGTCAGCGAGCTAACAGTAGCACTTTGGCACGTAAAGGGGCCGCCACTTCCATTTTCATTTTATTTGTACAATGTAAATCATCCATCTTTTGCTGTTAACGCATAGAAACTATACATAACCTTGGGCATGTCATTTTATGAAACCCCTAAGACCGCAGCGCTGTCACACAACCACTGAACCAAACACAGCAAATTTACATCTTTGGCTTTGCATTTTATATGAAAAGGTAAATTATGTCCAGTGCCCCACGACATTGTAAAGCTGCCATTTTCAGAGGAGCATCAAAGAAGACCATCATTGTACAGTTAGTAGAAAATATGGGAGTGTAGATTCAGACAGACAGTTATACATCAGACGATGATTGCTTAATCCATAGAGTGAACGTTTGGGAAACTCGATGAGCTGCCCATAACCTGCACTTCCAGGCAGCACAATGTGCAGTGTAAGACTTCTTGGAAGCAATAAACAATCGTCTCAAACATACTTAAAGTCAGGATGCAATTTACGCACACCTCTACAGGCAGATTTGTGCATGTGGAAGTCAGATGTAAGCAAGAAACATAGTGAGGCCCAATCTTGCAGATGCATATGGGGATAACATGCTCAAGGCTCAGTCCTCCTGACAGTTCTTATTAAAGCATGTGTTATATCTGGCGTAGCAGCGGTGAAGTCACAGCCCAGGGCTCATTTATTTAAGAGGGCGAATAATGAATTCTTTGTGGCATCTCATCATCCCATCACTATTAATCTGGCTTTCTGCAGGTATCTGCACAGCGATTGATACCACACATGCGTCTGCAATAGAACTTTGCAGTTTCTGTCGATTTGCTCGAGACGGTTTTACAGCCTCTCACCCTGAAGATGAAGACTGTGCCTTAGCTTTAACGTCTTGCCCCAAAGTCTCCTCAAGCTGTTAAAAATAATGTGCATTTTGTTGGTCACATATTGTGACAGCAGAGCGCACAGCAATGGTTATTTAACACAACAGCCTTTCATTACTCTTCTGATCTTGCTTTTATTTTACTCCTGCTCATTGTTTTCTTGTTTGCTGGTGAGAACACAGAGAGCCTGTTCCCAAATTAAAACCTTTGCGGTATCATGATTTTACATTTACAGCAGGTGCAAAACACAAAAACACACTGACACACGCATGCACTCTCGTGAAACCAATTTGTGCCAACAAGTCGACAAAGAAGTCATTTACCCGCCATTGAAAGTGGCTAAAAATAAAGGCAGGGATTAACTGCAGACCAATTACAGAGTTGGCTTAACCCTGTCTAAGTGGAACAAATACATGGAAGGGCCAAGGCTTTTCCAACTTGCATTAAGCTGACCATTCTTAGATGAAGGTGAATAGAAAATCAATGAATGGAAAAGAAAGGGAGAAAGTAAATGGTAAATGGAAGAAAGGAAACAAGGACAGGGTGAATTCAGGAATAAGGCAGTCAGGGTGGGTCATGCAGTTTTGAAGGATGACGACTAAAGCAGCTGCGTTGTTTCTGTATGTCAAGTGTTGCAGACATTACAGAGTACAGAGTGAGAAGATCATGGCCAGAGAGATAATTTTTTGTCAAACTGGATTTGCACAAAGTTGTAACCTCACCAGTGTGATCTCAGTAGACAAAGCACAAAAGCTGCCTCCTGCACAACAGACCTTATGCTACAACCAGCAGCTTTTTACCTAGCACTCTCCCCCAACACCTCCCTCTACATTTGCTGTGTTGCATCATTGTTTCCTGTGGAATGAGCCTAAACTGGTGGCTGGAAATGATCGCAGAAGACCTCAGGTTTGCAGGCTAAATAGCAAATTAGTTACAGCACAATAAGCAGCTTAAATACATACTGCAAAAGTCAAGATTAATTAGGTTGATACACTTCAGCAAAATAAAACCTCACTGTCACCTCTTAGCCTGTAAGCTACACTCAAATGCATAAGTTTACTCACATTGTGTGTCTGTGTCCTGTGTAGACCTGATCTTATATTTTGGGTTCCTGGCTCCAAGACTATGATTATTTCCCAGCTTGAACATTTAAAGGAAGAAAACAGCTTTTTATGCTCTTAAGTCTGTATTCTTATTCTCCTCCGTTTTCTTATTGCTGCTTTATAAAAACACAACAAAATTGTCATGATATGCCCAATTGAGAAACAAACGAGATGACTGGAGCCCACTGTTACTGTTAAAAACTCTCAAATGTGTTGAAATAATAAAAATAATAAAATCTACAGTACAGGCCAAATGTTTGGACACACTTTTCTATTCATTTGAATGAGAAGGTGTGTCCAAACTTTTGGCCTGTATTGTACATAATACTAAAGAGAAAATTTTATTTTTAATAATAAACACAATATAAGCATTTCAGTAATAGTAATGATACATAAAACCTAAAAGCTTTTATAAATTAGCTGCAGTCTGATTTGATAATGAGCAGCCATGATGGAACAGTTGTGGATTTAACAAGCCAAGAGGTATCAAGTCAGATCTATGAGAGAACTAACGTGTTAAACAGGAGTACACTGAAACAGTGATAGAAGAGAGAAAAACAGCATGGGGGGAAAAAGATAACATGCAGAAGGATCCAGATGTAGAGAGACAGTGTGTCTGTGTGAGCGACTAAGGGCAGATTGTATCTATGGTGACTTTGATGAGGAGTGAAAGGTTACATGGCACTGTGACCTTGGCTGACACTAACCCATGCAGAGTGACACTGACAGGGCGAGGAAAGCAGGGGACAAAGACTTGCTGGAGGACACGCCAGGTCAGGATGTGTTACACACCCGAATGACATGGAGGTCAACAACAGTCACTCGGCAAATGTTTCTGCCACGGGCCGTCGAGACTTCTGCAACTGCCTGCAACATGCGGCATATTCAACCTATCACAGATTGTCCAGATCAAGCCCCTTGCAGACACAGGTAACGTCCTGGCTCTGACAGGCCAGTCAGCTCATGTTTGGATGCAAGATGGAAAGAAGCGGATAAAACAAACATCTGTGCAGACGGATCCCTTCATATGGACGCTAAATCATGTCAAGCTCCAAACTGGGGTGGCAGCTCGCTGGAGAAATGCATTCAGGAGCTGGCGCCTCATCAGATGCAGTTGTGGTGACATTACATGAGTCCCATCTGATTTTAAATCAGCTCCCTCCTCATTAGCAAACTGAGAGTGAGAGAGAGCAGCCTTTGCAAAATGTCCCAGAGCCCAAGGACAGGCCATAACTGTACCTCTAGTAATTAGCCCCAGTGTAACAAACACTTCTTTGCAGCTAATAGCATCACAGCAGTGGATTAAAGGAGCTGTAGAACATTGGAGGAAGTTTACACTTGAAAACTGGTTTTAACTTTTGTGTTTCACAAGGCAATCAGTCCTTTCCCACCTTCATGAGCCAACTGGGGGCAGGAAGATGAGTGTGGATGATATTAATGTGCTGTTAATATCAATGAAAGCGTTTTAACAAGCATCGTGGCCGTATATATATTTAATGCCTATGGTACAAGGAAATGTACTGTGAGGAAATTATAATTGTTTTGTTTTAATTGTTTTAATTGTTAAAGTGTTTAAAATTGGCAGTTGCTCCTCCTGAGGTATTCTGGCACTGCTTACTGTCCTTAAATTTTATTTTACTTTTTGCTGATAGTTTAAATATGGTGTAGATGTTTTCTGGTCTAAAATGGGACTGTTGGGCCTGGGTGTGATAAATGGCGGATAAGCTGCACTGCAAAAACTAGAAACAGGTGGCTACTCCAAGTATCTGCCACTATCTCCCATCTGCCTGGTGGTAAATATGCGAGAATGAGTGAATTTGTGACCACACCCTCCAAGCTGCACCTATCAAGATACCTTGGCTCCTATAGTTGGCAGATTACGGGGACCTCGCCTCTCTTTCGCTCTTCAGACAGGCATTAGATTTTGTAATGCGGCTCCACACTGAGCAGGGGATCTCGTTTTATAAATGCCCAGCTAAATGACCCTCTGGTTGCCACAGTTATGGTTCCATCTTTTCTATTTCTTTTCCATTTTCATCATTCCAGGGTATAATTAAGAGTCAGGGACTCATGGTGCTGGTAGTGGAGGGGTCAGTAGAAGGTGGGCTGCTCCCTTGCTCCCTTTAATGGCCATTATGGCGGGGTGAGTGTTAATTTTTCATCTTTCAGTGCTCTCATTTGCCAGAACTACAGGGACTGTATTACTTTGTCCCCTTGTTTCTTATCATTATCATACCATTTCATCAAGTTGCTGTCTACTACAATTCTCTCCTCTCAGATTCTGCCTGCTGAGAGAGGAGACCGCTGTTAGTCAGGCCTCACACTGATGTGAAGATTTGATGTAGTGGGAAAATTTAAATCTTCGTAAACAAACTACATCAATGTAATTATGGTTTCCCTCATTTTGCTACACCACTGCTCTCGGTCAGTGATGTCTGGCTGCCTGTCCCCCATGATACATGCTACTCATTATACTGAATCCTCCTTTCCTCCTTTGATCACATTTCCCCCTTTTCGTCCTTTTGATCAATCAAAATGGAAACATTCGAAATTAACAATCTGGTTTTTAATGATTTCACATCCAACATGACCTCTTTTATTTGCTAAGAGCTATCTGTAATGGTGGACAGAAGTCCTCTTGTTCTGCTTCTTCTTCTCTGGGTTCTTTTGTTCTACTGAATTTGGAATGCTAGAATGCGAACTCAGCCTAATCAAGATGGATTTGTCATTTTCCCATCACTGAGTTACTATAGCGCCGAGGCTTCCCTGTCCAAATAGCTCTGTATTGCAACAGCATTTGCAAAACCTCTTGGAAAGACTTGAAAACATACAGCTGTTAATTCTAGTGTTAGCTATGTAGCAATTGCAAAACTTCCTTTAATATGATGGAAAAACTGTAAACTGTAATAAAATAGCTTTGAATATTATGGGGGCAGGGCAGCACGGCGGCATAGTGGTTAGCGCTGTTACCCCATAATAAGAAGGTTGCAAGTTCGGTTTGGGGCCTTTCTGCGTGGAATTTACATGTTCTCCCTGTGCCTGCGTGGGTTTCCTCCAGGTACTCCTGTTTCATCCCACAGTCCAAAGACATCATGTTTAGGTTTATTGATGACTCTAACTTGTCCGTGAGTGTGAGTGGTTGTTGGTCTCTCTGTGTCTCTGTTGGCCGTGATGGACTGTTGACCTGTCCAGGGTGTACCCCGCCCTCACCCAGTGTGAGCTGGGATTGGCTCCAGCACCCCGCGACCTGGGAATGGATAAGCGGGTGAAAATGAATGGATATTATGTGCTGCTGGTTGAATTTGGAACTGCTCATACTGAGGAAAGAAAGAGGCTTACATAAATAGACCAAAATAGAGCTTCTGCCTTGAATAGCAGCTTCCTTAGATCTCAAATAGAACTTTGAGAAGTGACAACATAAACTAGCTGCTCTGCCCTCACTCCATCCAGTTTTACCTCATCACATCCCATCTTAAAACCTCTGCTATATAACAAACGTTATTCAGTAGGTATGACAATCTACACTGCTGATCTGGTATTGATCTCACCATGCCAAGCACAGACATAAAGGAACGGCTGTAGTATGGTAAGTACAGTACGGGCATTTTATTCAAGTATTTATTACATCAATAGAGTATGAATACATACATAATTTTTAGCACGATTGCAGTGAATAATAACAACAGGATATTTTGTGGATGTGCACTTTCTAGGAAAAGAAAACACCACCCTGGTACAAAGAAATCAATGTGGTCTTTTTATGCTTTAAGCAATGTATTGGTTATGTTCCAAAGTAGCTGTGTTAGGTTAAAGTATATTTCATTTGATTTTGATCATGGCTTGTCAGAGCTTTCATCAATGTGTGAATTGTGTTATTCTGCAGTAGTAGGAGGATTCAAAGAATGTTCGGTTCAGGTCTGATATTTACTGAAATTACTACCTACACCCATTCCTCCTGCTGGGCAGATTCTCTTTGCGGATTGCACACTACTCATTCTGCAATCCCAGAATTTGAGTTGATGCCTTCCATTACTCATATGACATTTGAGTATCATCGGCTGTATGAGAAGAGCAGCAGCATTTCTCAGCTATCAGACCTTACAGGAATATAAACAGGCTCTTTGCCACAGTTTTCATTTAACATCAGATTCAGTGGCTAACTTGGAGCCCCCTTCTGTCAGACTGCATCCACTCTCAATGTGCTGGGAACCTCCAGATTTACACATTGTGTTGCACCAGCTGTCTGGCTGATTCTCAATCATCAGGCCAGATGTGTAGCTAATTGTCATGACAAGCATGGCATCTCAACACCTAACTGTGACAGCCTCCAGCTGGAAGAGATATATGAAGCATGAGCTGTGTGAATTGTTGTGTGCCTACATGATGTTTGGAGTGTGAAAACTTTCCTTCCTGCTTTTCCCCAAAAACCTCCAACGACTGGAGATGCCCCTGTCAACAGCGATGAAACTCTGGTGTGTGCTTATGTCATGTTAGATGTTTTGCCTTTTTGATAGACCTGCTAGGATGTTTTTTTTTCTTATTTTTTTTACCTATCAACAAATGCCAGATAAAATGCAATACAATACATAGGAGAGAGTTCCAAACCATGTGGGTGGCAGCTGAGAGGCCCAACCAGTGATGCATCACTGTTGTTGGCCTTGTTAAAACAGCAGGAGGGGTTCACAGAGTTGCTCTGGGGTGTTGTCCTTCTCTCTGTGAAGCTGGCACTGCAGTTGGGGCTTGGTTGACCCCCCCCCAGGTGGATTGCATGGAGATCGAGCACGGATGTTCAGGAAGTGTCTCTAATTTGTGAATCTCACTGTGTTTTCTCTCTGCTGAAAATACAACTGCTGCTTTTAGAAAGAGAACACTGTTGGCCATTATATCTGCTGATTAGCTAGTCCACTGCTTTTGATCAAGTGAATCTACTGAAAGGCAATACTGATGCTCAATACATCTGCCTTATGACTGCCAGTGTAAACAGCTCTGGGACGCTGCTCTAAGCGATTGCTGTTAATCCATCAGGGAAATGGCCTCCTGGGCCTCGACTATTGCCTTTTTCTAATTATTGGGACTGCCAACTTTGATAGCCATGCTCTATCTGTCACATATGCATGGATTGTGCCGCGGTTGACAGAGCAAAGATTGCATAGCAATGCGAACCAGTGAGCAGGTGGAGAAGGCAAGACGGTGTGGAGAGCTTCATTTGTCAACACAGATGGCTGTGGTCTGCCTTCCATTCCATTTATCACGTTATTATAGCAGTAATTTATTATTATTATTTTTTAAGGCAGCATGGCAGTGTCATGGTTAGCGCTGTTGCCCCACAACAAGAACGTATTAGGTGTGATTCCTGGGTCTGAGGGATTTCTTTGTGGACTTTGCATATTCTCCCCGCCTGTGTGGGTGTCCTATGGGTACTCCGGTTTCCTCCCACTGTTCAAAGACATCGTGTTTAGGTTTATTGATGACTCTAAATTGTCCGTAGGTCTGAGTGTGAGTGTAGGTGGTTGTTCTCTATATGTTGGCCCTGCGATGGCCTCACGAAGTGGAAAGGGATAAGTGGTAGACGATAGATGAATATATATTTTTTTTATGTTACCCCTGTAAATGCACCACACAGCTGTCAACAGCAGCAACTTGGGTGAAGTGACATCCAACCTGGGGACCGAAGTGAGGGGACTCAGCAGAGTGGTTGGGATAAGCTAAAATTCTTCTGTTTATTTATCAAAGAGACATAAAGGTTCAGCTAAATGCTCAGGGAAGACATCCAAACAGCAAGCCAGCTCAGCAAGTTCAGCTCTTTGCTCAGGAGATGAACAGTTTGATGGCTACTGCCCCAGTCTTAGTGAAGTGGGAAGAATCCCTGTGTCCAAAATGGACAGTATAATCACCAGAGTTGGTAGACACTGTCTTGTAAGTGACTTCTCACACAGCCCTAATGAACCTGTACCACTGCCAAGTTTTCTCTTTGAAACTATGCATTTGCTGGAAAACGTCAGATTTTTCACTTCTGTAAATATGCATGCAAGTCTGGTCACATCACGTAGCATGTCACATCTTACCCTATGCTGAAATAATGTCAGCACATTTACCTTTTTTGGCACTTTGTAAAAAGAGTCTTTCCATCCTCATTTGTCTAAGCAACAAATTCTGCCAGGCTTACTTGTGCCGAATCTCCCTATAAGGGTACATATTCAGCATATCATTCTGAAACCCAGCTCTGGGTAAATTCAAGCACTGACTCAGCAAAGAGGGAGTTGAGGGAGAAAAACATAGATATAATAAAAGAACTGGAGGGACAGAAACTCAGAGAAGGCGGAAACAAACAAGAAATGCAGTATAGCTCTGGCAAGACCAACAATCGTAGAAAGTGCAATCCAGGACAGTACCAAACTGTACAAAGTCCAAACAATAAATATGTCGGTGTTTTACACCAAGAGTCAAACATTATTATCAAAAAATTATCAGTTTTGCAATGTCATTGCAGAAACATTATGTTTTGTCTGCCCTGCATCCCTCCACAAACTCTGGTGCAAATCGGTTCAGTAGTTTTTGCATAATCTCACTATTGGACGAAAGTATCTATTCATTACATTTGCCAGTTTTAAGAAGGAACTGCAAAACATGTTTAATGTCCTCATTCCTGGTTCCTAAATGCTTTGTGCCTTGCCAGCTTGTTATGACTGTGTTCCTTCCAGCAGAGCAGCTCGTGGTTTGTACTCCAGAGTTTCGACATTAAGGATAGAAAGACTGAAACTTTCAACATGAGGCGTGGTTACAAACTAAATGACTTCAGGCTGTTGCTGACTCTTGCATCTGATTGTCCCAAACTCAACCGGATGAACACAAGAAACCCTATTCCCAGTTGCGGCAGCTACTGAATGAATGATGAACTTCCTTCTCCTCCTAAATTGTGCAGGAATAATATGATGGCACCAATCCTTCAATCACTTATTAGAGGTTCCTCCCTTGTGGGTTTACTTCCCCTGAATATTATGGAGAGAAATTGTGTGGCGGCTCTGCTCAGTGAAAATCAAAGAGCCCGGGAATTGTCTTGATTTTCTGAGCTCTCAGAATATTCTCGAACATAATATTTTGCTTTGTTTTGTTATAGCATTTTCCTTTCCACATCTTATTAATGTGTTAAATGAGAAATGAGAGTGAGCCCGCCATACTCTCTTGTCTCTGATCAAATTCAGAGCCAATTCAGACACATCAGACACATAAAAAAGGAGACAGTGGATGAATATAAGGTATACTGTCTAACAAACTGACAGGCAGTCAGATTATTGATGTTGAAAAGGAGTAAAAAAAAAATGACAGTCCAAATCAAGAAACTGCTGCAAAATTGGTGAAATTGATGAAAACTTTGTAATTTCTTTAAATATAATTACATAACTGCCAAAGAGAAGGGACCTCTGTGTGGGAATATATACTGTAATTCTTTTTATATATTAGCAGCTATTCTATGTGCTCATTGAACCCTCTGTTTCAATCGGCCTGTTAACATCCATCTCAAACTGAGCCAGTCCCTCAAATCCTACCAGAAAACACCTTTACAGCTGATGTATTAAAACAATACAGCAGCTGCAGCAGGCCGTTTCCTGTTTCTACCTTATCAGCCAGGATGACATAGGAAAGATTCAGCAGCAAACATCCAAAGGCTTGACTCAGAAACAGGCTTGCACAGCCATTCATACAGTACACGGGTCTAACAACAGGATGCCGTCTTTGGGAGAAAAAGAGAGAGAAGATGGGGAAAAGAGAGAAGACAGTTGCTATCTCTCCTTACTCAGTGAGCTAAGAATTTAGTCACCTGTATCAGTAGGGATGAACTGCTGATAAAACTACTACTGGAACCAAAAAGAAGAAAAAAAATTGCTCTGTAGAAATAATAATAGGACAATTTAAATTTTGCTCTTGGAGTAAACTGACTTATTTTTAGGCTATTCCAGCATTCCTAGAAACGTAAACCCCACTGGATTCACAGACAGTTGTGTTTATTAACGTTGCTGCACAAAAACACGGTGAAGAAAAAAACAGAATGCTTAAATGATTACTCATATTGTTCCAGTTCCTCTGGGAATTAGTTGCATGTTCATTACCTGCTGTTCACTGTGATCCAAATCTTCTGAGTTGAAGAAGACTTGATGACCTGTCTCAGGCAGTAGTATTTATTACGGGCAGAGACAGCTCAAAAATAAAAAAAAATATATATGAATGGTAGAATGACAAGAGAACCCAAAACAAACAAGTTATGAAAAATAAATAAACCCTTGTTAAGAATCTCCAGGTTTCCTGCACCTTATTCCATAAGCCTAAATGAACATGCTATTGGATATCGAAATCTGCATTCAGCACTAACTAATTGTCCTATTCAGCCAGTGTTCAACAAAACTTCAATCACATAACTGTCCTTTCCTTCCTAAGCCCATTGAGTAAACATTCTTTTCTTCCAGAAACATGCCAACTTCCTTCATATGACACAAATGCATCCATAATGCAGACATTTTCCATTAGTGGTTTCCATTATTTGTTGAAGCACAATAAACTGGCAACTGCCCAACACACCCACACAGCACTCTTCATGTACACCAACTCTATCGACCTTAGTGATGCAGAGATGCAACCAGATGTGACCTGAGTAAAACTTACTGGCCTTTTCTCCTGTTTAAGTCCATCTTCTCATTTGCTCCCTCAGAGGGAAGTTGTGTGGAATTCACCTTACTGTGCAACAGTGGCATTTATTAAGTGTGCTTTTACTCCTCAAAGGGAATTAAAGTAAAACAACAACAACAACAACAAAACGCTCTTATCATTGCTCTACATGAGTTACTTTTTAAGAGCTTAACTCTCATTTCTGACAAATTTTATGCTGACGGGTCTACAAGTTCATTTTTAATGGAGTTCATTTTCAGAGCAACAAAAGTACTGAATAATGAAGTGTTTTTTCCTGGTCTGTCAACCGCAGAATGGTCAATGCAGTTGCAAAGGAAAGAATGCTTTCATGATTACTGCCTTGAGTGCATCACAAAGGGCCAGGAAACACAAATTTATTCACTCTGCATGGGTTAGCATATGTAAAGATCTCTCGATCGTTTCTGTCTCTGGCTCTGCTAATTTTCGTTTTTTGTCTCTCCCTGCGTTTCGCTTTGAACGAACCGATGGTCCCTTGCTTTGCTTTCAGGACCTCATCTGTGATGGACTACGGTAAAGGTAGAAAAGTCCTGCCAAAAGCTAGTCAATAAGGGCAAGGAAAGATTCAGCGATGGTGTTTGGGCTCTAAGATGTCCAACATTTTGAGACAGGGATTGAAAAAGATTGAGTTTCAGACTCAACACATTGAAAAGAGTGTGACTGTGTTGATTTTTTTGAGCAATCACAGTGTTGGAGCAATAAATTATATATATATATATATATATATATATATATATATTATATTATTTGTTTCCCAGCAAAGTGGGACAAAAATGATGTAGGATACTCATTTGGTAGTTGATTGAGATATTAAAGGGAGGTATGGACTCATAACGAAGACGTAAGCTTTGTTAAAACAGTGCAGAAAGTCAATAGACAAACTTTATGGAAAGGCCAAGAATGAATTATGAATGGTGTAAAGAATCAAAGAGGAGAAAAATTTTGGTTGCCCAAAATTGTATTACATAACTCTAATTTAATAGACCAAAGCAGACTGCTCTCTCTAGTTAGGGGTTAAATGGCTGCCCCAGGTGATGGAATTCTAATGTTTGGGGGTCTTTTCCACAGGTGGAGATATCGGATATCGGAGGAGTAATGCAGAACTTGCACTGGACCAGGAAAGGGAGAGCTGAGCCACAAGACAAAGCTTTTGATTTACCAGCCAATCTTTGTGCTAAATTTCTCCCACTGCCATGAGCTTTAGGTAAGGAGTAAAAGAACAAGATTGTGGACACAAGAGACCAAAGTGGTTTCCTCTGTTGGGTCAAAACCTCAGAGATAGGGTGAATTACATGAAGAAGTTTGCAGTTATGCCACCAATCTTGTTAAAAGGGAGGAACTACAAATCCCATCTGGTTTGGGAAGGTTTTGGAATCCCTCAGGAGGAAGTGGAAAGATGTGCTTGCGAGAGGAATGCCTTGAATTCCCTGCTTGTCGTTTCACTATTGCGACTGAGCCCCAAATAAGAAAATTAGCGCCCTGATTAATATGCAACATTCAGTGACACTCGTACACAATTATAAGGCAGAGCCAAAGCTGCGGGATTTTGGATAGTAGGAGGGAAACTGGGAGTTTCTCTGCAAACAAGCACTGGAGGAAATTGGTGTTTGTTTAAGGCTGACAGATCCACTTGGAAATTCATGCATGAGTCAGTGTTATCAGTTAATCATGAAAGAGAAAAGTTTTAATGGGACCATTCACAATAGTGCAGACACCTGTGCATTCAAACAGAAAATGAGTGTATTAGTCACAGAAAATCATTAATAGTGGTGGCAGCTGCAGTGGTAGTAGGTGTAGATGAATCAGAATGCAAATGAAGGCATAATTTCTAATGAGTAATGGTGGTTTGTGATGTGTTGGATGAATGTAGTGTTGTGCTCAATGAATGGCTTTTCCTGCGCTGGCCCGGTGCTTATTACGGTGAGTGTGTGTGTGTATATTTGGTGGTGGTGGTGGTGGTGGTGGGGGGGGGGCTTAATTGAATCCTGAGAGAGCTGAAGGCTGGATGGGTACATGGAACATTTGGAGAGACCCTTGAGGTGGTCCTACCCTCAGACAGCCTGGCTGGATAGATGTACTCTTTACCTTTCTCCGGCTTTCTTCATTCTCCTGATTTTCCTCTTCCTTTCAATCCCCCCATATCATTTTGTGGAGTATAGGAACCCTTGAAGCAGCTGTATATATTTCAACATGATTCATGCCGCTGTATTATGATCTATGTCAGACTCATTGAGTTAAACCCTGATCTCCAACTTACAGGCTCACACAGAAAATGTGTAAAGTCTTGTATTAGATCTGAAATAAAATGACATGGCGGAGCAGATAGGCATATAAAATGCTGTGCAGCGCTCATTACAGCCCTTAACTAGTCTGAGCTGATGAACCAATTGTGCGTACACTACTGGCTTGTAGATTAAATGACAACCTCTGGGTCTGAAAAAAATTATGCCACATCTGAACTGCAAGTGCTGGAACCTGCAGTTGCTCAAATAACCTCTTGAGTCTGGCTCCAGTAAAATCTGCATTGACTCCCATCTTAAAATGCACCACTTTACAGCAGAAATAAACATGATTATGCTGCTTTGGTGTCTTTGACTTATTTTCTGTCATAACTATTATTCTGCTGTTTCATTAACCTAGAGTTGGAAAGGGTCAGGCACTGGCAAGAGAAAGAATAGAAATTTGGTGATTTTACCTCCCTAGTGATTATGGACACCAGGAGTGAAAGCATGCACAAGTAGGCTCTGGTTTCCTTGACTTTAATAGCTTATTGATCCCAAAAGTCTTTCCACCTCTTGGCTATCCTGGGAAACATGAACACTGTGAACTGCAGGTACAGTGACCTACAGGTAGTCAAGATAGGTGATGGAACTTTGTTAATAAAATTATGTTTTTCCTCGGACAGCACAAAGCAAAACAAATTCACAGATGGCTATCTTAACTTCATTTGATAGTAAAGTTTACACTTACTGATTACACCTGATCAAAGGTTTCAGATAAAGCTCCAGGGTTAGTGGTGGTTCGATCCTACAGTCTTGTTTATGTGCCCTTTAGCAAGGCACTTCATGCCAAATTGCCCCTGATATACAGGTTGCTCTGAATCAGACCATCCGCTGATTCAGCCTGGTAGGGTAATGTAAGGTTTCCTTTTTGTGGACTCACTCAGGCTAGTGCAGTGAACCAAACTGACATCCTTTCAGTTAGAGTGCAGTTCAGATCAACATGTAGTAGATAGAATTTCATTCATCTTCTTCCTGAGTGCATTTTTCTGCAGAGTATACCCCCCCATGCCTTAAAGGCAAAGCAGATGCCCTTCTCTGTATGTGATGGTTTTTGATTACATTTCTTTTCTGACCAAGAGTCAATCAGCAATGTCAAATCTGGTACTTCACTCTTGTTGTGACATTGCCACTGATTGGGGCGTGACACACAAGTGCAACTTGCTCAGCATTCTTAAGACGGCTTGTGTTTGAAATGCTTCAATCCAGTGCAGTGAAGCAGAGCTTTCTGACAGCATATAATTCAGTGTAATAAATAAATTACCCTCTAATAGACCATTTACATTTAGATCTGACACATTGACTAAACCACGCAGTGAAGTGAAGTTTGCTGGACACTTCAGTGGGGGGTGAGTTACCACCACTTTATGCCTCGAAATCAAGAAAAATGATCGACGATGCAGTGGCTAAGCTTTCAATAGGCCATTCAAAAAGAGTTCAAAGTCCTTCTATTCTGATTAAGGCCTTGGGCAGCAATCTTTTTGTTTTCTGCATCACAACTGATTTTAATGAAGAACGGTTAGTTAGGGAGGAGGTCCACTGATCTTCTGAAGAAGGGAGCAGGGGGGATTTACAAAGTAGGTTTCCTAAAAGAGATGTCTATCCAAAGCTAGCCACCCATGACGAAACCTGCAAGGAAGAATTGCCCACCGCTCTGGCACCTTGCACATGACCTGCTGCCCCTCTACCTCCATGGGGACAATTAATTAGTGATGGGAAAAGAGAAGGATAGATCGATATGCTGTCAGCCTCCTGCCAGCTGAGAAGAAAGGCCCGGGCAAACCCACCGCGACCCGATCTCATTACTGATGGTGACCCATGCTCCCCTTTGCGAGTCATCTGCATTCATCAAAGCAGTGCCAACCTTTCTCCCTTAGTTGTTCTCAGTGCTTCATACGTCCTTCCCATGCAAACTTGGCTTTACTCCCCTCTTTCAAGATGAAGGAGTGTGGGTTTGTTACAGTGGTGACGCTCATTTAAGGAAGGGCAATACTCAGACCTAAAGAAAAAACAAGACGACTGCCCCACACTTGTGACGTGTGAACTAGCGCTAATCATACATACCATATAAGCGAATGTAAAAATGTCCTTGCAAATGCGCCAGCCTGAAACTTAAGCTGCATCCTGAGAGCAGCAGGTAACTCCATGTGCTACTGACAGCTAGTTGGGACTAAATGCATACAGTGTGTGGCTATATGCTTGTGTGCATGAATGCACAACTATCCTTCTGCATGTGTCTATGTAACCGGGGTTTGGAGCAGAAGATAAAAGCCTCTGCCTGTCTCTGACAGTTTTATCCGCATGACCATCTGCCATTATCTGATGCCAGCATCTTGCAGCTCCCACTGCACTCTGAAAGCTCTCCATCCACCCTGTTCTCCTCACCACTTGTCTTATCCTAGGCTGTTGTCACACGACAGTTCCTATTTTCCAACCCATTACTAAACAGTTGCTGGTTTAGACCCTGACAGAAAACCCGTAGGCCATCTCTAAAATGAAAACGAAAGAAGGCAGTGCGGTGGTGTACCTCAAAAACGCAACGTGTTTCAGGCATTGGTGGCAAGGAGATCTTCATGAAGCTAATGAAGTTAGATGCTGCACTTCACAAGTGATCCTGGCCACAAAGAGGCAGTGTGCAGAACCACAAACACCAGGGTGTGCTGTTTGTCTCTATTCCCTTCTCAATCTGCATTTGTCACATGCTGGGAGAGGGGTGAGGGTGGGGTCAAGAGAAGAACATAAAGACATATCCCCGTTCGCTACCGCCCCCTTCCTTTGCTCTCTCCTCCTGCTAAGAGTAGACAGTTGCAGAGAGGAATGGCTCCCTAACGGGTAATCAGAGACAACCCTTATTTAATGCTATGAGCCGGGGCTGGACAGCCAGTGATGGAGATACTTGGGGAGGCCCGCTCTGTGCCATGCACCGGCTCATAACTGCAGATGAGACACTTCCCACAGAGCAGTTAGTACGATAACTTGCCAACTGTAATGACTGTCAAATGTGAGCTGTGCCTGTGAGAACAACAATAAATATAAACATGCACCTTGGAAAAATATAGTCCAAAAGATTGTGCAAGTTCTGATTTGAAAGCTATAAACTAAACTCCCACAACTTTAATCAGTCAGCTATCAGGCAGTTTACAAAGTTTATCAAGAGCTCATGAACCAGTGGCTCTGATATTTGCTGCTTTTCAACATTAATGACTCATCTGTGTGTGCAGAATAAGCCCAATTTGCTTAACTGTTTTTGTGTTTTTATTGCTTTGATTGAAAACATCTAGATAAAAGACTCACATAGTGAAGAACCAGATCAGCAATTTATATTAATTTCAGATGAGTCATAAAGCCGGAGCTCGTCAATGCTTATGCGAGGCCCCTCCAGGCAAGCTGTTTGTTCCATATTGTAGTCAAACACTTTTGGATGAAATTTGCAAAACGTGAGATAGTCTTCCAAACCTTGTTTACCTCAGTGCCTTTGTTGTTTACATGACAATTGGGGGGGTGGAGCTGTCTTCCGTGCTGTCACCAGGCATTGTGTTGATGTGACATCAGAAAGATGGAGTCCCAGCGTTGGATCATTTACACCGGCAAGGGTTTTGCTCACGCTGCTTTGTAGGTCAGGATGATGATGTTGGTGAGAGATATTTGGAAGATGGACAATTTCGACCAGTGAACAACACGACTTCAAATCAACACTGGAATTAGACACTATTCTGACAGTCAGTACGTTTACATGCACAGTTAAGTCGAGCAAAGGGATATAGCTCGATAAAGCCATCAACATGTCGCCTCTGCTATGACAGGCAGCGATATGGATAATGGGCCACTACCGATTGACCTATGATGTCACAGACCACAACAGAGGTGGAAAGAAAAAAAGATGAATGAAATGAGCTTTTGTGTGACCTCCTATGTTTACATTTTCAATGCCATTCGACTTCCGGGTCATAGCTTGGCGCAAAACCTTAGCACATGCACTGATCACCTCCTCCAGCTCCAGTCCCATTGTCTGTATAGAAGCAGCAGTAGCTCGACTTTCAATCACATTTTCTGGGACTGTTAATCTGACGATTATAAATTTGATTTCAGTTGAGCTAACATGTTTACATGTACTTTAAAAGTCCAGTTTTAGTCGGACTGATGCAATAATTGTTTTGGGTTTTTTTAGGTGTCATGTAAATGTAGGCACTGAGTTTGATTCAAGTGAGAACGAAAAATTTTCTCTGATCCGTTTCCACGGTGATAAGTGGCACATGCAGGGAAACACATGATATGACAGCCTTTACATTTATCCCACTTTCAAAGGAAGAATGCAAATCTTTACAAAAACACTTCAACCAACTGCCTGTGATGAAGTTTTTTCACTTTCTTGCTACACATGCATGTATGAATTATTCTACCTGGACCAATTTCAGTATAGGGAGTGATTTCAACTGAACAGACAGCACTTACTCAAGACTAAAAATGCTTTTGGCTTCAATAAACTTTTTTTTTTTTTTTTTCAATAATATGAATTATAGCCTACTTCTTTTTATGCCTTGCTTCCAAGGTCTTGCAAGGACATCTGCCTTTTCCAGCAGCCACAGATGAGAGATTTATCTATCAGCCCGCCTCCATATCTGTCTGTACCCTTCACTCTCCGAATCTCACACTCCAGGCTGTGATGGCGAAAATGTCATGACCATTGACAAAAATGATGTCTTGTCTCAATTGGTCATTTGTATTTCTGCAGAACTAACATCCACCTGTCCACTTAGTTATCAAACAGACATATTTGCTGAAACAAACCCATATAGTATAGAGGTAGACTTCCACATGGTTGATTATAAATCGGGACCAGGTTTAGTTGAGTTAAAGTATCAAAGTGCTCAGTCCAAAAAAGATTTGCCCATAGCCACTTCTGAGAAACTGAGACTCAAAACCATTTGTCAGGACTTATGATGCTCTACAAAGCAACCATTGCCCTCAGCAATAGCGCAAACCTGGCTCACCTGGACCCACCATTCAATGCTGGATTTGCTTTATATGAGTACATGAAATCTGTTTTATATTTTTTTTTTCACTCCCTCAGAATACATTCATTCAATCAGAAGAGAAGCTCAGAAAATCACTTCCTGAGAAATGGATGTAAAACTACATAGATAGATTTTGGTTCCCAAATACATCTTTGCATGGACAGTAGCACTTCAAAATAGAAACCACTGGACAAGTGTAAAATATTCTCAATGCAAAGTCCACCGGATGAGCCTTCAGATGAATCCATTTACCAATGGATATTTGTTCGGGTGCAAACATGAGGCCTGAATTCAAGGGCATAAGGCATTCTGTCAACAATAGACTGAGACCACCCACTGAATGCCCCCCAAAAAAAACAAGGAATCCATTCACATTCAACACCAGAAATACTGACTGACTGGTTTACTTGAAATAATCACAAAGTGAAATCAGTCTACTCAACATTTGCTCTTGTTTAATCAATCAATCAAAAAGGTCATGATGTGAGGTCAGTCCTGTACCAGCAATAACTTTACATGTGGAGAAAAAGGACAGTGAAATATTGTGGACCAGCAACAATAAAATTTACTGGATGTGACGTATAAAGCACAAATCAGTTGTTGCCTTCAATAAAAAGTGTTGTTAATTTACTCTGTACTCGGGGGGATTGCAACTTTGAGCTATGAGGTAGCAATGTGTTCAATTCAACAACATTGAGGAAAAGGCGACTAGACTCACTGAGTTTTCTTGAAAATGTTTCACCATTCAAGCAAGGGGCTTAATTAGTTCTACTGCCTCTTGGGGAGTAGCGCGTGGTATTTAACTTTTCTCGGTGATTAAATAGAGGAACTCCCCAACAGTCATTGGAAGTGATGAAGTCTGCTGGATGAACAGCACATCCATACAGAAAATCCAACTATTTTTGCTTTACCATTTGATTTGATATCCCCTGACCTGGATGACAGACAAGCTTCACAGACACAGAAGCAACAGGAATATATATTAATTCATTCATCTTCAACCCCTTATTCGTTTCCGTGGGGGTGCTGGACCCAATCCCAGCTCACACTGGGTGAGGGCGGGGTACACCCTGGACAGGTCGCCAGTCCATCACAGGGCCAACACACAGAGACAGACAGAGACCAACAACCTCCCACACTCACACTCAGACCTATGTACAATTTAGAGTCGCCAGTTAACCCAGACATGATGTCTTTGGACGGTGGAAGGAAACCCACACAGGGACAGGGAGGATATGCAAACTCTGCCCTGGAACTGAACCCGTGACCTTCTTATTGTGGGGCAACAGTGCTCACCACTATGCCGCTGTGCTGTGCCAACAGGAACATGTAAAGTCATATTTAATCGACACAATGGTAATTAATTCCTATGGCATTTAAAAGGTAATACTACAAAGCTTTTTCATCCAGAATCTTAAAATTTCAACAAGTTTGCCAACACACCCACAGTAAATAATTATGCAAGTATGAGAAACAAGGTCTTGTGAGGTTACAGTATGTCCTTTGTACAGCAGCCACTGTCAGCAGATGCAGTTTTAACACCTTATCCCACCACCTCGACTTTGACATCTCCTACCCTGGAGCCTGAGTAGAGGATGTCAGGGTGATGTGATAAGTGATGTCCTGCCCTTCATCATGTAACGGAGGAGGGTGCCATGGTGAGGGAGGAAGGTTATATAGAGGAATGGGTGGTTTGTCAGTGATAAGGAGTATTGCTTTATTACATCCTGATGGCATGTTATGCTACCAGCCATGCCCACCATTGCAAGTATCCTAGTCGAACAGACAGAAAATGCATTTGTCAGCAATGTGTCATATCCTGTAATGACAAGAAATATTGGTGATTAGAGACTGCAAATAATGTAAGACTGAATGGAAATGATTTGTTTGCTGAATGATAGTGAGCACTGTTTGATCACACCAAGAAGGTTCTGGGCATTTTTGCATGATTTGCATGGGTTCCCTTGGGATACTCTGGCTTCCCCCTACAGTTCAAAGAAATTAAATCATCTAGGGACTCTAAATTACCCGAAAATGTGAATGTCAGAGTGAATATTTTTTTTTTGTGTACCGCTTCTTCAGGGGGTACCTCACCCTTGCCACATTGTCACCCCCATCACATTGGCTCCAGCAGCCCCTCAACAACCCTGTATACACCATAGTTGGAATAGAGGGATAGTTGTGTATTCATGCATAAACGCATACTGATCACCAGTCCATCCCAGGGCCAACATACAAAGACAAGCAACCAATCATGCTCAGACCTACAGACAATTTAGAGCCACAACATGATGTCTTTGGATGGTGGGAGGAAACTGGAGTACCTGGAGGAAACCCATGTAGGCAAAGGGAGAACATGCAAACTCTTCACAGAAGAGGCCCCCCCAGGCCGGGTTAGGGCAACCTTCTTATTGTGGAGAAGCAGCGCTAAGAAATGTGCATGTCCACTTTTAATATGCTAGCTGGGAATTAGTAAATTTGAAAGGCTAACTTGGCCAAAAGGTGGAATGCTACCTTTGAACCTTTGGCCAAAACTAATGAATGAAGCCCCATGCCATGGCCCAAGGCCACAATCACTGTTTGAACATAGGTTTTTTACACGTATGATTCGTGGCCACAGCTCCGGGGATCTCAGGTCTAATTTGACTGTACTTCTTCCCTCAAAGAGAGACGGGTATAATTAACAGGACCCAAATACCCACAACAGGCTGAGCAGAGTCATTTAGGGGAGTGACTTGGGAGGAACGGCAGCAAATGAAATGTAATTGCAATGGGAGCAGAAGAGCTGGGCTGGTGTGTCGGAGGCACTGATGTGTGCGTGAGAGGGAGAGAAAGAGAGCGCAAACGGGCCAGACACAAGGGACTGAGGGAGTAAATGAAAGAAAGAGAACTTAGATAGAGAATATGCACTTGAGAGAAGAGCAAGAAAACGAATGACTGATGAGTGATGGTTACAGATAAACATGAGCCCTTCCTTTAGTTTAGAATAAAAAACTACTTCACCTCAAGCTCTACAGAAACTTCAATCTTACGTAAATTTTAGGTGCAATGGAATTACAGAAAAAGCTAAATGTCTTACCGATATCTAATAGTGTTGAGTTTTGAGAGATCTGCCTCAGGGATTTCTTGCAATACGTTGTAGGCAAATGAAATTTTGTTGTGCTGTTCAAAAACATTCAAACTCACATTGAAAACTCAAACAGTGGTGTCTCATCTCGTCTCAAGACACTGCAAGCAGTTTCAAGACATTTTTTTCAGTTTGAGGCATTTTCAGGTAGAAACCAGTGTAAGTTTTGAGTCATAAGAATCATGTTTCTCGATATATCTTGCCAGTGGATTATAATACTTGGAGCAACACAAGGAGGATTTCTTTGGGTTCCACTGTTTTTCAGTGGCTGTATATCCTGGGTGAGTAAGGCCAAAATACTTCTACATGGTCACATACCACAACAACACAAATGTAATGCTTTTTTAAAGCGGAAAATGTAAATATTGACTGCCTTCGCTCTATGATATTCTCTTGATATTTACCTGGCCCACTCTCAAACCCAGCTGAATGTTTAACTGAAAGTAGAGGTCTCCTGCAGTAAACTACTCCCTTGCCATTTCAGCCACAGCAGCATTTGGCATGTCCACTGAATTACCAACTGTAATCTTTTGTCATTATCACCATTATCGTTATTTATGATTTGTTAAGAGCACTCAAATTGATCTTGACCTTAGTAGTTCTTTCCAACCCCCCCCCAATTCCCGTCCCCTCCTCTGTTCACCTATCCCTTTCCCTTTCCCATGATCCCCTCGCTCTGTCCCTCTCAGTTTATGGAGCACTGGATGAGAAGTGACCCGGGGTCAACTATGTTCCTGTCGCTTCCAGGCATGGGCAGCCCAAACAAATTGGGGTCACCAAAATGTTGGAGTGGTGCAATCTCTTACCCACACACACACACACACACACACACACATAGCTGAGAGTTGATATGTGAAGATAAAATGAATCTTATCACCACGTACAGTACAGGCAAAAAGTTTGGACACACTTTCCTATTCATTTGAATGAGAAGGTGTGTCCAAACTTTTGGCCTGTACTGGATTTAAAGAACAAAAGAGATGCAAAGCACTGCAACATCTTCTCCACCAGTTGCTGCAGTAAAAACTGTATTTGTGGGCATGACTGCACACAGGGTGTAATTGTGTGACTTCAACAACTTGATGAGTGGCACAGAGTCACCAGGTGTGGTTGTGTTTGGTGATTAAAAGACCCCCCACCACCTCTACTAAATTGCGTGGAAGACTAAGCGTAACACTGGTGGATGAAGCACAGGGGTCAATGAGACAATTAGATCCTGTGTAAATGCATTTTTAAATGCCTGCTGTCCCTCTAATTGCATTTGAGGTGGTTTTAAATGACCTTTAAGCATAACATATGAAAGCAATAAAAGCCAAAATGAGGCTAATAACTAATTTTGACAGGGGATAAAATGGAGATGCTGTTGGGTAATTAGTCACCCTCTGGACACTGCACACTTGGATTCCTCACAATGACCCTTTAACATTTACAGACAATTCCTTAACACTGGAAGCAGCTTAACTGCTTCTCATCACGAATAAAAGAGCTGATGTGAGCCAAACCTAAATAAGAGCAGGAATTGTGAGTTATTACAAATGCACTGTCTTAGGATTTCTCAGTAATCGAGGCAGTAATGTTTTCGCCGTTATTACCATCACAATGTGCTCACTAGGTTAATTCCTGAGATGTAGAAATCCACTAGCATTGCTTTCTGTTTGAATACACATTTCAACAAAAATGCACTTGTATATAGTTTTATATGACAGCAGGGCACTACAGCAGACCCCTGTCTCTTTACTCCACTCATTCTGCATGACTGGCTTCCATTTCCTTTTTCCTTCAGTGCTCCTCTTACAATCTGTAACTCTTAACTAATTCACAGGTCACTCTGTCTCCATCCTTCCTATATTTATTTTTTTATTCTTCTTTCTCTCTTTTCCATTCTCCACCGACAGGTTTAAAAAATCCTCTTCCATCATCTCGTCTCTATACATCCTGCACCCACTTTTTTTTTTTTTTTTTTTTTTTTTTAAATCTTTCCTCTCCAGGACATTCCCAATCCCTCCTTTTTATTTCTGGGGTTTCCCCCATGATTCTCATGCGGCTGAATACAGCTTCATGTACTTCCTCATTCCCCATCATTTCATCCCCCAAAAGTCCCCAAAGCAGGATCTTACTATGTGCAGCTCCAGGTAATCTCCCAGTCCCTTGGCACTCTCTACTCTGACCAGAATGGCCTCCTTCAGCTGCGTGCTGAAGCCCACTGCCAGCCGGTCTGCCCGTGTGCTCGGCCGGTCATTGGGTGGCCAGGTATATGTGATGAGGGCTCCGCCTCGCCCGAAGATGTAAGTTGTCCCAGCTGAAAAGCAGGAAGAGAAAACAAGGTGATCATTTAGTTATGACATGATAATGACACTTTAAATGCTGAAAAGAAAGAGGGTTTCTGGGTTTTCAAAAACAAATGCAAAATATGTCCAGGCCATCAAGTGACAGGCTAATATTCCAATCAGCAGAGTAGATTTGGTTCCCCTCATTTTTGTCATAATCTTTTTTACAACTAGCATTTATATACTCTGCACAGCTGTTTGTGGAAATAAGATGCAGGTTTTCAAATAAAACCATACAATTTTATTTATTTTAGATTGTGACCCAAGGAGTGCACGATGGAGATAAATATAAACAAGTTTCTCACACAGCTCACCAATGTGTGAGAAAAAAGTCTGCAAAGTGGATGATCAATGCCAATTCTACTCTGTCGAATTAAACAGAGTGTTTGAAAATATCTCATATGAAACATATTGTGTATATATCCCGGTCACTAAGTAGCGTTAGCACTAGCAGTTGTGGAAATACCAATGCTGGCTGTCAACCCCCTCTACAGTCTGAGTTGTCCGTAGTTGCCTGCTCTTGCAGTGCAAGAACTGCAAGAGCAACTGGAGCAAACTGACAGACTGGCTACACTGTCAGTATAGCCACCACCATTCAATGTCAACAAAAGAAAGTCCTCAAATCTCCTTGTTAAAGAATTGTCACTTGAACAATATTTTGATGTTCAGCCACAAAAAACAAACAACAACAACAAAAAGAAAAAATCTATCCGCCTGATTTCGTGTTTGAATTGTAACAGGAGCGCTAGGGCTTGGTTTGGTTCCAGCAAGCCCCGTGGTGAATGAGGAATGACGGGCATTGGTTGTGATTAGCATAGAGTAATGAAACATCAGTAAATTGCTCTCAGTCCTGAGGGCTGTCTGTCTATCTTGACTGGAACATAAATACACACACACACACACACACACACACATGTATATATATAACCACAGGCTGCATGTAGTGATGCAGCCTGCTATGAAGTTGTGTATATATGCATATGTCATTTCATGAAGCTACACACTAAAACACAAAAGGCGTTATATGCACATCACATGTACCAAATAAAGCAGCAATTCAGGGCACATAGTTATACATGGAACAATCACACCCATTCAATATGGACATTTTTATCAAAGGGGTTATATTTGTGCTCAAAATATATCTAGATATCCAGGGTCATTGATTGTGGTGTTAGGCTGTAGTGTTGTACTGTATATGTGTTGTTTAGTTGTTAATTGTGTATGCTGACTAGATATGACATCTGTTTCCCATCAAATTATAGTGTGTACCACTACACTGGAGTAAATTTAGTTCCAGGCACCTTATCATACTAATAAGAGCAATGAGATTAAAGAGCAATAACACATCTGGACACAGTAAGACAGTAAAACAACACGGATGTGACATAAAACAAACAAACAAGCAAACAAAAAAAAAAGTAATCTGTCATTAAATTGAGTGGTAAAATAGCCATTTTGAAGACTCCACTCTGTATTTTCATCATCTTGTTTTAATATATATATATAGGAGAAGGCGTGGCTGATGTGTTTGGTACAGTCTGCCAGTCACACACTAGCGACAATCGAATGCTATTGTTGCTCGATGGTCCATTTTCCTCTGAAAGAGACTATTGTTAAAGAAAATCAAAATGTATGACCTATTAAAATAAAACGTTATACTGGAAACTGAGAACATATAGTCGTTATGAGAATATTTACTGAGGGGATAAATTAAGTGAGAAGTAAAGACATTTTCCCATAGAATTAAGTCCAACTGGACTTGTATGTAGAAGAAACTAGCCACCCTCTGATGGTAATGAGATAGAATGCAGGTTTAAGACTCTTCAGCATTGGCCTCACTGTACAGCTCTATGTCCACTTTTATATACAGTATATTATCGCAGCTGAAGTTCAGTTAAAACAGATAGACACAGGTAGACACGTTTGGCTGGTTTTCCTGGGCCTTGGATTTGACTGATGTTCGCTTGCCATTTGATTTTGTTTTGTAGTGAATCTAGATTGAGCCAATTTTGAAAACCTTGCTCTGAGAACACAAGAGCTCCTTGTGTCATGATAAATCTGATTAATTCAAGGTTTTTAGTCCACATCTTGGCCCCCGGTCACATGCAGCCCTGGTGCAATATAAGAAAGTAACAGCACAATTCAGCAGAACAGCTAGTTGAAGCGAGCAGAAATATTCAGTCTACAATGATATTACACAAAGAATTAATAGTAACTCTTCTCAACAGACACAATTAATTTCCAATGCAGAGCGAAGAAATGACAGAATGCAGCATGAGTTTTCATACTGAGCCCGTACTCACCTATAAAGCACTCACATGTGTGCACGCACGGTTATACACACTCAATCCCTGTTTTTTTATTTTTTTATTTATTTTTTTCATTTTATTTTTTTTATACTGAAAAAATCTCTCTGGGTGTGCTCCGATCAAAGAGGATGGAAAGCGGAGGCTGTGATGACTGCAGGGCCAACAGGCCATCAACCAACATCCAAAGCAACGAGCCGCACACACTTTTAGTCATACACAGGGAGAAGGCAGGCTGATAAAGAATGGAGAAATGTGGTCTTTCTGCTCACACACACAGACACATACACACACACACACTCACTCAGCTACCTGACACTTTCATTATCTAACAATCCGCTGGTAGCCATTTGAAATCGGCTGACACACACAACTCTCCTCCCTCTCTCTTGGTTGTGCTCGCTCCCCCTCTCTGCCTCTCACCCTCCCCCGCACCACCACCACCTCCACCACAACCCTCCCTCCTCTCCTCCCAGCAAAGCTAAGCCCTCAGCACAGGTCTTGTTGTTTTCTCTAGGCTGTATTATTTTAGTGCTGACTAATTATCGCAGCATGTCAAGGAGGGCTATAAAGAGGTTGTGCACTGGAGGACGGAGGTGGGAAAGGAGAGGATGAAGAACATACAACAGGCTAGATAGACTAAGGATTGTGGATGGGGAGAGGAGAAGAAAGTTTTAGTTTTCTTTTTTTTTCCTTTTCCTGTGTTTATTAATTGTGCAGCACTTGAGCTGTGCAAGAGAGAGCTGTGAATGAAGAGGGGAAAAGGTTTTCTAACATGGCTGATGAAAAGAGGGAAGGGAGCCATGTTGTGATGGATGAGAGCTGAGCCATGTTGGGAAAAAAGAGAGAATGGCTGATGGGAGTTGAAGTTGAGCGCATGTTAATGGCTTGCGATTGCACAAGCACAAAACAAGGGAGAGCGAGTTTGAGAAACAAAGAGTTGAGCGGGATCGTGGCAGCTAAAACACACACATGCGTACAGTGCATACACACAGTGTACAAACTGCACGTCCTTTGGCCACTCTTTTAAAATTGCTCCTGAGCCTTGAGAAAAAGCAAAAATCAATTCCTTACCCTGAAAAAAACAAACAACAAACAAACAAAAAAAAAAAAAACAATAAATGATGAATGTCATGGGGAAAACACCAAGATGCACCAGTTAAACAACACACTGTATAAAGATGGCTGCATCGTCTATGATGTCGTCGATAGCTGTGATTACCATCTTGGCAGTGCCACCCACCTCTAATAATAGATAATGATGAGGGCTGTGTGTGGAGCTGAGACTTTAGTGCATCATGATATGTGGTAAGCATTTGCTCACCAGCCTCAAAGAGGCCACATATTAAATTTAGCAGAACTTTAAGGATTAATGAAATGTGAAATGAGCTGTAGAACATATAGATGTTCTTGTACCAGGCTATAGTCATGTTCATGCTGTAAAGTTGAAAATTTTAACCTAGGAGTCTAAGAGTGCGTGCTGACTAGATATGGCAAAGACATGGACAAGGCACTGGAATTTGCTCTTTGAAACTGACTTTTTGAATATGCAGTAAACGGTACAAATTCACATCATCTAATGCTAGTTAGTAACACCAAAGAAAATAACAAACAGGATGTTCCCTGATTGATCAAGGTAATTTTCATTCAGCATACCAAACAGTGCTTGATAGCATATGATAGCCCATGAGATTCATTCATTCATTCACCTTCTACCACTTATCCATTTCCAGGTCATGGGGGGATGCTTTAGCCAATGCCAGCTCACATTGGGCGAAGGCAGGGTACACCCTGGACAGGTTGCCGGTACATCACAGGGCTAACACACAGAGACAGACAGAGACCAACAACCACTCATACTCACACTCAGACCTACGGACAATTTAGAGTTACCAGTCAGCCTAAACATGCATGTCTAAGGACGGTGGGGACTTTTGACTGACTAGTTATCAAAATACATCTGTTGTGCCTGAGTGGGTGCACATAAATGTATGCAGATCTGTAAAAAGGGAATAAGGCAGAAAGGGAAAACTGCATCCGAAGTCTCTTAAAGATTAACTGTTAGCTTTATTGAAAACTACGAGCTTAAGCTAAATTAGTGCTGCCCTGGAAGTTGTTGGCAAATAAAAACCTGACCGACTATGGATTCCTCTGACCTTCAGTCCACCGTGGTCTAATCAACCAATCCGGCTGCCAACTTTCGGATAGAATAACAATAATGATGGAAATTCTCTGGCGCACCAATGTGCTTCAAACCCTCTCTCATCCCCCCCGAAAAGGCTATATATTTATTACTTTTGTCCAATTAGTTCTGGGTCCATCGATCTAGTCAATCAATCCTTCCTGTGGTGCTGGAGGTGGAGAGGGTGCAGGGAGTTCAATCAAAACATTGTGGGATGCCCCTTCATTTCATACGGGCTGGATGGTAATTTGGTTTGAAAAGGCCCAAAAAAAAAAAAAAAGAAAAAAAGAACCATTGCAAAAATAATCAGAAAAGACTCATCAATCAGAGCAATAATGAAAAATGTATTGATTTTGATTTTCCTCACCCTCTTCCTCGCTCGTTTTTTCTCTGCATTGTAATAAAAGAAGAGTGTGCTTAGGACTGAGTGTATCAGCTGGGATGCTTTCGGTGCAAGGAGTCATTGATTTGGAATAGAGGATTCTGGGCCACCACCATCTACCATGGGAATAAACAGGTCATATCGCAGAATGAAAACACTGCAATTTTTCATGAAGGCCTGCAGTAAATGTTGCAGCGTCAAACATCATTTGGAGTCTATAGTGTGAAAGCAGAGAGACTGGCTGGTGATAAAATGAGAAATCCTGCGAGGAGGAAAAAGGGGACTGATGGTGGTGATGAAGTCAGCTCTTGAGAAGCAATAAGCCTCTAGGCACACCTGCGTGGTACACCCACGTAAATTTATATACTCTTAATAACGCCAAGATGGTTCCTCCAACCCTCCTGTATCATTGTATCAGTTCCAACTCTTTGAAGCAGCTAAGTAGTGAGACAGAGCAATTGATTCCCTTTAAACAACGTCTTTTGCAAACCTTTTGCTATTTTTTTGACACCTAATATTTGAAAGATATGTTTCAGAGACATCCAAAGCGTCCAGAGGCTAAGGGGAAAAAAAGACAGTGGGGGGGAAAAGGGACACTTGACATAAGTTTCCAGACAGCTGTTGATCTTTGAAGTTGCAGAGTACCATATACACATCTCAACAGAAACTTAGCTATGAGCAAACACAGGCGCACACATTTCCTGACATTTTAGGACCTTTCCATCTCTTCCTTCACTTTTACCAATAAACACACACATACACACATGCACACACACACAGATGCGAACAACCACTTTTTCGTCTAACAACCTTGTCAACATCCCCGCCCTTGCTCTGATAGCTTTTTCGCTCTGACGGTATATAAGAAAATGTACAAATGGCATCTGAAAGATTGGCTATATCCAGGATGGAAATAGCAAGTCATCCCCCTTCTGATGTGCTTGGATAATATTCCTCCTCCACCTATTTTTCAAGTTCCCTGATTGCTTCGAAAGCAGAGGGACCTTCTTGTTACATGAGGTGAGACGACATTTTATTACAACACACTCAAAGTTTCCAGCATTTTCCAGAGTCCTAGTTCAGGACAACACACGTTGTGACAACATGATTTGTAGAAGATGTTAACTTTGTTTAGACAAGCTGACGAAGTCGGTAGATGGGAACCACATTGCTTTCCTTTTACCATCTGTTTTGCAAAGACAGAAGGATAAGGCAGTAAGAGGGGAAATTTAAAAAAAATTTAAAGACAGCATTTTGGTGACTGACAACTTAATCTGTCACACCTGACACGTCGCTAATGTTCCTGATCTTCCATTTCCGTCTATTTGTAGATCCAGTTTATATCTTGAGGCAATTCAAACCCTTTCTGTCCGTTTGTCTTTGTTTGATCTGAAAAGGCTGATAAGATCTTCAGTCGTAATTGGGTCTGGAGAATTCTGTAATGGTAGCTGGAAGACAGGGACACTGTATCCCAGAACTATACTGAATTGAAAGTGTAATTGGACTGACCTTACACTTGGAAAATAATTGGCCTGATTAAACACATTTGACATGCTGCACATATCACTGACTCGTATCACCAAATCTGGTGGTGAAACATTTTAAACAGAAGTTGTAAGGTGCAGAGATGTCCTCCAGTAATAAATAAAATGTCTGAATTCTAATATCTGATATAAAGTCAAAATGCATGCTGCTTGATGTTCAGTATATCTCTGTGTCAAAAATAATATAGCTGGGACACATCAATGAATGGAAAACAGTCAATGTCTGCCAGAGGTGGTCATCCAATGCTAAAGATGCCTCTTGGACAGACTTGGATGTGTGGCTCCATTTGCTTATAAGGATTGCGAAAGTACATTAGCAAGCTATGACTTTACAGCCACTGGTCTAATATTTTGCCTGTCTACCTTTCACCACCAAACCAGCTCAGACCTTCTGAGACCTGGACACCTTTAGACCTCTGAAGTTGAACTGCGGTGTCTGGACCAACACATTAGCAGATGGGTGAACGTCAATGAGCCTTGATTATTCTGCCTTAGACCTCTGCAGAACAGGATCATCCCACAGAGCTGCGGTACTGGAGATGCTCTGACTCGCTCGTCCACACATCACAGTTGGCTCCTGTAAGTTGCTCACATCCTCACACTTGAGCAACTGTTAAATCAAAGCCAAGAATAAATTGAGAACACCAGAGAATTCTTTGCTAAAAGCAATGTGCCAGTATGTTAACAGCGCACATCTCTATGATTCACCCCTCAAAATGTTTAGAAATCACTTTTGTCAACTCAAGATCTCTGATGATTATTCCTCCTCCCTAATTCTGCCACTGGGGACTTGATACATGGCAGTGACTTGTACAAATTCAAATCTTTCCCCTCTCCTACTTTCGACAGCATTGATGTGCATGCAAGGTTTGTTTGAAAAGTTTCAAAATGCCTGTTTTGTCCCTGGAGGAGATGATACTAGCAGGGAATGATTTTGTTAAAAAATGCCTTTCCACCATCAGTGCTCAAACGCTGTACCTGCACCATTAAATGAGGGCTCCAGTGGTAGGGAAGGCGGGGTTTGGTAGTTGAAGATGGAAAGGGAGAGTCACGCTTTTATGCTATTTTACACTAATAAAGAGAAAAAGTTTGATAGCTAGGGCCGCATGTATATATCATTAAGAAAGCTTATTGATCAGACCAAAATAGCCTGCTCTGTCTGATAGCCTGCTCGATAGTCTTGTTAGTATGAGACAGTGACGCTCAACAGAGCCACTTTGATGGAAAGGAGCACTTTTTATTTTCATTGAAGGCGTATACACATATTTACTGACTAAAGCAATGGCACTTTAAAGCAATTAATCAATCAGCAAATAGTTTTTTTTTGGGGGGGGATGTGATTTTTCCATCAATTTTTTATTTTTGTAAACAAGCAACCTATTTATACAGAGTGTATGAGCCACAGCAAGTAAATGTCAGGATTAAATGTACTTTTCATCACATCTAAAAAAGCAGTGAATTAAGGATCAAACAGCACTTTTGCACTTAACATATTAAGGCAACAACATTGAGCTTACATTACTGTGAAACTGTGATGCTTGAACGATGCCTGAATTACCAATTTTAAGATGAGAGAAAATTTTGCATTTCCAAATATCACAGCATCTTTGTGGCTTAGTGCCCTGAGATTGTTTGAGATATACTTTTGAATGTAAATTCTTGCTGTTTAGAGTAAAGCTAATGCTAAACAGACTCAAACCTGGATTCTGTCTCATGAACATCAGGTGATGACTCCAATGGCTGTAAAAAGAAGTCAGATTGTATTGAAGTCTATGGGAAAATGGCCCTTGTTCTAAGTTGGTTTATAACCAGTACGCAGTACAAATATTCTACCATCTCAATCAGTAGTTTCAGGTCTTACATAAATCATGATTTTGATTTTAAATAAACAACTCGAACACATGCACATGTGTTCCACATGTGCTGATTCTGCACATGTGGAACACGTATAATTTGAAAATTACATCTTAATGAGGAAAAACACAGAGGTATGCAAAAAAAAAAAAACTAAGAAACAAAAAAAAAAAAACAACAAAAAAAAAAGAAAACAAGATGTGCCAAGAGGAAAACATGACAAAAGATCACTGTCTCCTGTGTGCAGTGAGTCATTATCACTCACAACCATGGTGAGATAATTGGTAAATAAAGATAAATTTTGATTTTGTTCATGCTTCTAACAAACAATCTTGGCTCTCGGCGACTCCAGTAGTCAGAACGCAGACTTAAACTCAAGAAAACATTCTTGGCCCCTATCAAACAGGGGCATGAGACTCCAGTTGAGTTTCATCCAAAATCTAAACATGAAGTATTGATTTTGAGACTTTGGGGGGCAGCACTATGTCTTCCAGCATCTGCTTGACCAGAAACACATTGGGAGGAGAGATAAATTCACTGTAGCGAAACAAAGGCTACACTTACTCTTGTTAAATGTGATGGGTGTGTGTGTGTGTGTGTGTGTGTTACGGCGAACGCTCTGCCCACTTGTGTGAGAATGTTTTTCAGTTTGCCAAGTTGCCCACCCAGATGGCTCCACCCTCCTTGCTCCGATTGGTAAGGCCTGTCTGCAGACTGGCCAATCCCAGCCGCTCCAATCAGGAACAACTGTTTAAAACCCCTGCCAGCTTGTCAGTCTGGGCAGCTGACTGTGTGACAGCTCGCCCTTTTGGTTGTGGCCTTTGTGGTTTCTGAACGCGAACAAAGCAGACTTCTTTATAGCTTGTGTGTGTTGGATGGTGAAAACTTCATATATTTGGCAAAACCTTGGAAGTAGAGGCCAGAGTTAGCTTTAGTTACTGACTGTCTGTTTGGTTGATTGTTTCCATTGTAGCCATTGGGCTTATTTTGTACTTTAGTTTCAGGGGTGCTGTTACTGTGTATTTGGTTTTTAGCTAGCTGTAGCCAGTCTTTGTTTTCCTTTTACTTTGAAACTAACTTAATGGTACTGTTTAGCTCTTAGAGAGTCCTCTTTTGGTTATATTCTGTTTTTGATTTAAAGCAGCACCCACTGGTTCGTTTATTGGTTTACTTTTTGTTTGCCTGTTAACCAGTATCCAATTTGAGTTACGATAAACAACTCCCAGGTAACACTTGGGTTCTTTGTGTTACTTCCCTTTGCCCTGAGAGCCGGTTTGTAACAGTGTGTTGGGGGGAGTAAACACCTACTTAATTTAAGGAATGAACTTAAAAAAAATAAAAATAAATAAATAAACAAATAATATATATATATATAGGATATAGGATGTCAACTATGCATTATAAATGCATTATAAAAACAAATGGGAGGGGTATATTTCTAGTTTTCAGAATTAAAACAAGGGTCTCTGTTCCAAAGCCCTTTGCCTGCTTTGTCTGGATGACTACATGGACGATAACTGAAGTCCACATCCCGTTATTTGTACCAAACCATTTTGTGTCAGACCAAAATGTCACATTTTCATGCCTTTTTTCTAGAGCAAGAAGTTCACAGTGGAAAAAACCAAAACAAAACAAAAAACAGTTGAGAAGGTCACACAGAAGGTGTGGTGGTCACCACCATATCCCCTACACAGGAATAAACCAGACAAATTGTGGGTAAAAAGGATGAGCATCAAATTCAGGTAAATCAGCTATATTTGAAGGTGGTGTCTTTGTGAGGTTTGCTCTTTGTCAACACGACACACACCAACGCTTTTTGCTCTCAAACATTGAAACAAAATACCCACATTTGTTTACTTCAAATGGCACTTACTCAAAACCCTGCAAGAATATCACAGGCCTCATGTGTTGACATCAGAGACATAGAGCTCCTTTGTTACAACCTATCCCACTACTGGGGAGAGCTGTAACACTTGGACAAAAGACGCAAAAACAGATAACACACCATGGAATATGCTTCAAAACAGCTGTATTGTAAAAAAGGAACAATAGAGAATAACATTTGTCTCTCAGTCTCTCTACCATCACTCAAACTGTAAAACTCAGGAGCATGTGTGTGTGTAAATAGGTCTACTAAAACAAACTTTCAAAACAGCATGCTAAACGAATACTACAATGTTTAATGAATACTACATTGCGCCTGTGTGAAAAAACGCATTTCATTTGACTTTGAGTAGTATCTGCTCAGTGTCACATGGCCTGTTCCTCCACCACTAATCTGACAAACTTGCCCTTTGTTACCTCATAAAGCTTTTTTTTTCATTCACACCTCTTGCCGTCTTTCTCTTCCACTGCATACGTATACTGTAAAATGATTATAGTCACAGAAATGTGTATGTTGCATTCTTCAGCTAATTGTATTGGCATAGCTTTTTGAAATTAGCAGGGGGTAAATACTTTTTGCCTTAGAAGCTACAATTTATTCTACTGTAAGTCACACGACTTTATCTGCAATTGTGCAAGTACTAAAAACTTTTGTTTTGCATGCACCTGTTTGCAGCCTTGATGCAATCAACATGTGAAATCGGAGATGAAGAGGGAGGATACTAAATGATCACATGACTCTCCCCATGTTACAACCATACCTGGTCTCCGCTAAATGTTTACCTGAATAAGACTTTATGATAGCACAGTGTGCCAGGATAACGTTTCTTTTGGTTTGGATGTTCTTGAAGTTCTAGGGGGGAAAAAAAAATGTATTTGTGATCGATCATTTCCACACAACACATAAGTATGACCAGTCAGTCACCAGTCACCAGACAAGGAGTCCAAAAACAAAGTACCACCCGAGTCCATTGTACAACACCTAAATAAAGTCCAGAGTCCAGAGCTCTGCTGTTCTGTTCAAATGAATAAAATTTGTCTCCGCTGACTTCACCTCTTTATCTTGTTACAAGGTTGTAATGCCCTATCATAAACATCACTCGTCAGTGCCAGAGTGAACGAGCTAACACCTTTGATAATTGGTTGTCTGAGCCAAAATCAACTTCCATGTTTGAAACATGATATAAACCCTGACAGAAAAACCTGACTGGAGGTTGAAGCAACACTGTAATGGTGCTTTCATGAAATGAGCTGAGTGCGTGACAGGGCTCAGGGAATTTTTATTGTGGTACTTGAGGTGTAGGAGAGGTTGAAAGGAATACGTGGACAACTACTGGAATAATGGCATTCATCTTAGCTGAAGAGCAAAGAATAATGTTGGTGGAAGAACGCATAGGTGCAGCAGAGTGAGGGAAGTGATTTAGGGGTAGAAGAAAAGAACTCGAGAAAGAGCATGAGACATGAGGGGGGATCAATGGGAAGCCTCTTCTTGGGAGCGAGGGAGTAGATCCACTCTGTTTCATTCCCTAGGACTGTATTCCCCAGACTCCAGGGTATCCCACATCAAAGCAGGAGGCTGATGAAGTGGGGAGATGAAAGAACAACACAGTCTGCAGTGGATGTGTGAGGGGCATGCATTAAATATCACTGCATATGTGTTGAACGTGCTTTGACACATGCGTAAGATGAACTGGTGCCGGTCAGGTCGTCACAGGATTTTGAGGGCTTGTGAAGCTTTGACACATGAAAGCTGTTGGATGGACAGACTGTTGATCAATTTCTGTCTACATCCATACAGAAAAACTGAAAAAATGTGAGACTGGGTCTTTGACGACTGATGGTTGTCCAGCTCCCCTCTGATCTCATCGGACTCGAAAGTCTTAAACACACTGCTTTGCTGGGTAATGAGCTGAATAGCCTATCACTAAGTGCTGAGAATGGGTTAAAGCCAGGAGATGAAGAGAGGATATAATAAAAATATATATATATGTATAGGGTGTCCATAAAGTCTCTTTACAACTTAAAAAATGTATTACAAAAGCAAATGACCAGACACTTATGTGGAAATTATTCCAAAGTAAGGAGTAGACATTGAAGTTTTTTTTGCCTCATTTAATACACCTCTACATGTGCACCATTAGTTGCACCAAGCACATCAAGATGGTTCTCGATTTCTTGCGATGCTTGCTGTAGCATCGCCTCATCAATGATCGCAATTGCATCAGTGATCTTCCCGTTTAGGCCAGTGATGTCCCGTATGTTTGTTCGATACACGGTATCTTTAACATAACCCCAAGGAGGCCAGGGAATCAGGCGACCCCTTCCAAGGGTTAGGGCATTTACCACTACCTACTGTATTTCATCAACACGTTACCTGAAATACACAAATACAGTGTGATTGGAATATTTGATAACCACTGATATCTCATCAGTTGCCTTTGTAATCATTTTTTTAAACTGTAAAGAGACTTTATGGACTCCCTGTATATTCACAAGCCACCACTCTGTGGAGCCTGATAGCCTTCTGAAATGTCATTAGCGCCTCTGTTCTGTGATGGCGAGTCAGTGTTGAAGTGGCTGAATAAAGCACAGACAGTAGATTGTATTCTTTTCGTCTTTCTCCTTCGTTTCACTGGGCCGGCGGGACTCCTGGACAGAGGTGACTGTCTGGGTACGCCTGTCACAGAGCTGATATTTCACATTTGGGGCAGGTGGCAAGATGGATGAGCGAGGTGAGGAACAGGGGATATTGAATAAATGACTGTGCTCTGTACTTTGCTGAGAGTCCCTCAATGGAAAACAAATCAAGCTGAACCAATAATGTGATGAGACAAATCCTAAACACAGGAGAGAAAAGGGGGAACTGCAAAGGAGATTTGCTGTGCTTGTGTCTGGAACCACAACATTTAGCCAGAGGCGTGCCACTTGCTCCTTTCTTTCTCTAACTGCCTGGCTTCATTTCTCTCACTCTCCATCTTTATCTTTAACCCTCCCTTTGTCCCTCTGTCCCCTTCACTTTCTATGCAGGTTGGCAGGCAAACATAGCAGGCTGTGGCCGTTACATAACAATCCATTTATTGGCTGCTGAGAGACTGTTTGGCGGCCGACACACAAGCAGCAAATCAGGCCCTTATGGGGGGAAATAGAATTCACAGACGCTTGTGCACACAAACAAACAAACACAGACTGGGAGAAGATGGAAAACAAACAGTGGGGTTACCGGTGCCTTTTTTTGTTGGTGCATCATGTAAAACGCAGTGTGTTCTCAGTGTGTTCGGATGCTACAACTCGGAGTTGTGTATCCTCCTACTTCAGCCAAGAGTCTCTTTTAATGTAAATTGCACCTCCCTTCACTCCATGCATATGCAAGATCTCTGCGTCCTCAATCTGTAGGGCAAACTTAATAAGAAGTTAAGTCAAGTTTATTTACATAGCCCCAAATAACCGGTTTGTCTCGGAGGGCTTCATCACATATCCAGCTCTGGATGCCTCAACAAAACTTTATACTTTCCTAAGATGGAAATGTTTTTTCTTTCTGTTTCAACCAAGAGTCAGTGACCATCAAGACCAAAACTGTTCCCAAAGATCTGGTCTATTAAATAATTAAATTCCATAAACAAATCTACAGGCACCATGGTCAGTGGATGGGTCTTGGGGCTTTTCTGTGCAGATTTTTGATTTCTCCCGGTGCCTGCGTGGGTTGCCTCCATGTACTCCGGTTTCCTCCCATCTGGGAGGTGGGATTGGCTCCCATCCTCTGTGACCCAGAATAAATGAATGATTGAAGGAAGAACAAAAATACTGTGATACTACTGACATAGCTTCTGTACCCACACTTAATCAAAGAGTAAAAGTGGCATAAAATAATCAGAAAAAGTTATGATTTCATAGGAAGCATTGGATCAGGCGGTGGAGTGGGTTGGCTGCAGATTCCTGGGTTGGTGGTCTGACGTTGTGATGGGAAAGCTCAAAAATCTGCTGTGGCATTTAATTTTTAAGATTGGACAGCCCATTTGATGCATGGTGTAGACAGCTTGCCCCTCCTCATTACTTTGACCTAGATTCGTGTACATTTTCATTTGCATGTTTCCCTCAGATTTTGTAAACACTCCCTAACATGCTTAGGGTTGTCTAGCCTTCAAACTGTGATGTTCACATGCAATTTCCTCTGTCACAGCCTGAAGGGGTGGCTTGAACCTAAGCTGTGCTGATGAATACATAGACACTACACTTTCATGAAGAAAATGAACAGTGAGGAAAAACAAAGGCAAGTGTTTTGCCCCAGGCTATTTCAGAGCCTGTTGAGAATGTTTGGACAATGCGTGGCAGCACTGGTGAGATGGGCTGTGGCTGTTACAAAGCCATTTACAATTCTTAAATGTCACAATGGTGTAATTCTGTGAAGGAGAAAGAATTACTTCCACAGTGAAAAGACCAAACTGTGCCCCTCTCTGGTGTAAAGACATTTGTTCCCATTGCATGCCCATTCAAGTGCCTTGAAGTACAAGAGACTCTTCATGCTTTGTCTCAGGTTATAGAAATGAATTAGAGCCAAGATGTCTCAAAGAGATGCTTAGAGGCAAATGGAGCACTAATCTTTTTTTCTTTTTGTCCTATTAACAGCAGCAAGCAGATAACAGCACAATTGCCCCCAAACAAAAAGAAACGTCATTTAATGCATCCAGGCAAGCAATCCACTGTCCACACAATCCAATGGCATGTCCACAACCACGACAACTCCATTACCCCAAATAACCTTAACTCAATTTCCTAGCTCCAGAGCTAATGAAGCAAATTCAACAAATAGCAAGTGCAGCTCACCTTGGCATTTCAGACAACAGCCAGTCTGGAGGGTTGGGTGGTCATGGGGGCTTCAGAATAGCAAGGAAATATATGATTTTAGCCAGTTCTCTTCAGTAAACAAACAGAAAAAATATTTTCTCTGTAATCACCAGAGATTCCCTGCCAATGCATGGACAGGACGTGTTGATTAAAATATCACAGCAATCCTCCAGAGTGTTCCAGACCTATGACAGAATATTTGTTATGCTGAGAATCGTTTTAAAGATGATCTTTCTTTTTTTGCATCGTCTGTGTGTGATCAGATCTTGTGTGGCGATGCCAATGCAGCAGATGCAAATAATAAATTTTGTGAGTCTTTGCAACCACTCACAGGTGTGGATTTTAAATTCCTGCATGGACCTCAAACATGAGCAGAAAGCAACCATCTGATTTTGTGACAAATCTTTCCATCTGATGATCATTACTGGTGACAAGAAGTGTGTCCACAGACACGACACAGAGCAACGGAAGAGCCTTCCTACTCCAAAAAGGTATATTTGTGCACTGTGATGTCAACCCCTGAGGGTAAGACTGTCAACCTCAAGTTCTGTCAGCCATTCTGAGATGTCCGAGGACATTTCATTGCTTGTCACACCTTCATCCCAAAAGTGAAATCCAGACAGACAAAGTGAAGGAGGTCCGGAGCGAGCCGTAGACGATGCCTGTAGATGTATTACACCTGCAGTTTCTCAGAAATATGATCCCAACCTCTGCCCACAGTAACTACTGAGCATTCTTAGGTAGCGTAATTACAGAGCTACGGTATGGGTGGCCCACCTGAACTTCAACATTAATCAGTATTGATTTTCAGTTGTGTTTTTCATTGCCCTGCTTCCTATCTCTCTTAATTTATCTTGGACCGTATGCCCTGTGAAGATTACTTCAGACAACTTGAAAGGACGAAACTGTATATATTCACAACGCACTTGCCAATTCAAATATTTGCTGTTGAGTATATTTAGTGTTATTATAAAACCCATCTAAAAGCGCTGTCTTGCAATCAATAATTGTAGTTATTCAACGGAGTTCTTGCCTTAATGCTGATTTGTTTGCTTAAAACTGTTTCGCTTGTGCTTAAAATGTGCTGAAAAAAAAAAAAGAAAAGGCTACTCCGCATCACTTTCACTTATTACTGCTGAATTGACCTGTGTAGATCAGGAAATCATATCCAGCCTCAACATCATTGAGAGAGAGTGATGGCAATGCTACACAAGTTTAAAAGGGTTTGAAGTCATTCCCTAATACTATAGTAATATGAAGGCTTGTGAGTATAGTTCTTAGGAGTAAAGGTTCGTGTTCATTTCATCTATGATATATATGGAAATAAAAGGCATTTATTTTCATTTGACATCACGGAATAGAGGCCAAAGGTGACGATAGGATAGCAATCCAATATACATTTTAGCTTAAAATGAATGCTTTGTTTACAGGCTCAAACATAGAACACATCTGTGGACTGTGTATTGCAGAGGTTCATGCTCCTTCATTTTGATTTGAGCTCCAACCTTGCGATGAATGTTATATTCTTAAAAAAGGATTTGCCAACAAGACTGAATGCCCCTCTTGGCAGGACTAAAGGACGTGCCAACAACATATTGGGGGGGGTCCCTAAGAGGATCATTTTCAAAGTGGAGCTGATTTTGTACACCAAATACTCCTGCAGCACTTCCCCTTCTCTTCCTTACCTCCTTATTTCCTTTCCCTATCCATCACTTGCAGTCAGCAGATTAAAAGAGGGATTCACGCATGTCAAGAAGTATTAGCTTCTTGTATGATTCTATGGGGATACAGGGATAGACCTCCTCATCTCATGCTCTCGCTTTCTTACCCTGCACCACTTGAGGAGTTCAGTCTATGTAACGCAGCAGAGGCCCTGTAGCTTTAATGTCATGGCATTTCACAAGCGTTCATTTAAACAATATCTATTAGGAGTGAAGAACATAACGGTAGAAAATACCAACATATGGTGTTTCAAAACCAAAAGAAGCTGCAGAGGTGAGATATACTGCGTGTAACTTAGCTGCTGCCATACAGCTCTTGCAATGGTAGCATTTGCAACAAGGTGAAAAAAGTTGGAGCGGAAGTTGCATGCGTCTGCAAAAAAAAAAAAAAAAAAAAAACTTTGAAACTTTGTAAATTGCAGTATCCAAATGGTAGTTCAAGGGAATGAGGACAGTGCGCTGTGGGGATGTTTCTTTTGCAGATAGTAATTTCACAGAATACTGTGGATTACCCAGAACAAGTGGGACTTTGTTTTAGAACACAATCATTTTTCATTCACCTCCAGTGTAAAGAGGGGAATACAGAAAGAGACAGAAGGAATGCCAGTGAGTAATTTAAGATGGTGACACCAATGTTTTTACAGAAAAAAATACTGAAAGTGGCAAGGACTGTGAATTTGTAAAAGTTTCATCTTGTATAAAGTCTGTCTGTTTTGGTCATAGGAAATTTGTAAATTGAACATTGGAACAAGACAACAGGACACCTGTAACAACAAAGGAGAAACTGCCCTCAGTCAGCCACTCTTCTGATTGGAGCTGTAGTCTCAGCCAGAGAAACCAGATGTTAAACTAAGTTGAGCTGGCTTTTGCAGCTATCAGAACATCAGTAACTTTGGCTTATGTCACAACAAATCAGTCACCAACCTCAGCTACCGCAGAGGCTAAAGTCTCTTGATCGGCTCACTTACATACTGGTGTTAGAACTCAAGAGAAGCCTGAGAGACAGGTTTTGAGACTTAAAGCAATAAATACATCTATGTATGGATATTGACATTTCAAATACAACCTTGAAAAAAATACCTCTTATTCTTTTTTTTCCAGTTAAGGACCTTTTCTTTCTGTTTCGAAACTGTATGAAAAGTACGATGGTGTCTGTGTTATATACAGGGAAAAAAAAAATCCAAAGAAACAAAACCAAAATATCCTGTACATGCTTCTAGATCTCAGATCAGGGGGCAGCACTGAGCTTAGGTGAAGAAAATTGTTGATTTCCAGCAGCAGAGGATGCATCAGGTGTGCATCTGATGAGTTCACATCTGCATGAAATCATCAGTGGGGACAAAACAAAAACTCTTATTCCCAGCAGAGTCGCAGACAAAGGTGAGATTAATGTGGAGGAGAAAAGATGAGACAGGAGTAAAAGAATGAGCTGGTGGCAGGCATGTCACATGCATGTTCGTTGCTGGTGTAGATGGAGCGAATAAGGTGACATTTTCTTCTTCATTTTCTCTCAGAGCTGTCGCTAATAGTAGGCAAAGGTGGGGGGAGAGAAAGAAAGAGACAGATGAATGGATAGAGATGGATAAAACGAGTGAAATGAAGGAGGGTCGATGAGAAGGGATAGGTGGGATGAAAGATTGCTAAGCTGCACCTTTGCCTCTGTATTTCTTCCATCACCCAGCCTTCAGCTCCTGCTGCTGCTGTTACATTCTTTCTGCTGTCTCTTCGCTTCCCTTCCTCTATCTCTGCCCTCATTTTTCTGCCCCATCTCTCCACACAAGTCAACACTTGTCTCATCCCAGGCATGCAGAGGAGGCCTTACTGTTTCCAACGAGATAACAGCGGTGAGATTTCCAACATCCACTGCACCACTTGCCTTCAGCAACTCCAGCATGAAGTGGTAGACAGGGAGGGGCGAGAGTGCAAGGATGGAGGGATTAAAGAGTAAGGCATAGAAGAGATGAAGCATGTGATGGAAAAGAAGTGGAGGGAGAAGTGAAGAGGTAGAGGTAAACCGGACTACTTTTAAACTCATTCAAGCCAAAAGTTAGGTGACGGCACCGTCTACAAAACAGAAAGTTTGAGAACATGATGCAGACCTCGGGCCTGTCATCTACAGCCATATGCCCGTCATGTAGCGTTCTGATCTAAGGCTGCATGCAGCCTCAGAGTAGGTTCAAAAGTACACAGTATAACTTTAAGGCAAGGCCTAATTGTGCTTGAAAAAAAGCATATCAATAAAAATCTAAAAACTAACCGGCTGGCTGACAGTAAAGAGCTGCCTTGAATCGGGAGATTTTAACAGTTCATCTCTGACTGAAGCTCCCTCTCCAAAGAGAGGAGAGTTGGACAGAACAAATGGATAAAATATAATCATTACTTTGGTAATATTAATCTGCCTCATTTGACCTGACATTGTCATTTTATTGCAATAGAATGTTTCTAAAAGTGAACGTAGAGTTTAAAACTGTTTTCTATGTAATGACCATTAGAGGGCAACGCTACTTCTTGTAAAATTTCAGATAGTATTGAAAGTTATGGGAAAATGACAATTCTCACTTGATTTCTCAGGTCAATAAATGCGTTTCTACATTTTCAAGTTTTCTCTACCACATTCATAAATGTTGTACTCAAAATTTGAAGAAAATAGACCATAGTACAGTGTAGGCATTGGGTTTCTTCTGGTTAAAAAAAACAAACAAAAAAACTGCCATAAAAACTACTATAATTCCCAAACCCAGGTAAAAAAAGAAGCGGGGTGAATGAGACTTTCTTTTGAATGACCACAAATATGCTAAAAGTGAATAAAACCAATAGAAATGAGTAAATGAAAGATGATGGGGTCACCAAAAACATTAGGGTTAGGGTTAGGGTTCCTTTTGTGGCCATTGGTTTGATAAATTTGAAAAGATTCGGATGAAAACTTGTCACATTTTTTCTACTTTGAAAGTTTGGCCTAATGGTACAACAGGAAATATTCTAATTAGTTTCATTGTTGATGGATTGTATTTATTTATTTTTAAATATATTCAATGAATAGCCAAAGTGCCTGATACAAAAACTGGATCAAAAAATTCAGTTGAAATAATTTTCTGGAGGTAGATATCGCTGGGGTCAGATTGACCTCAAGGATCAAATGTGTTTTTCTAGTTGAGAATAATAGGAGGTTTAAAAAAATGATCATCGTGATAGATACACTTTCAATGTTTGTGAGATGGTAATTACAAAATAATGCAGCACTCTGGCAGAGAGCGAGGGTGCGGACATTAATGATAGAGAGGAGAGACGTTGTTTTATAGGGGGCTACAATGAACTAAGGCTGGTGCGTTCTGCTCTTCCTCCTTGTTTCATTTACCCCTTGATGACCAGATGCCAGATGGCGGCCGCAGCACTCATCCAAGGTGCATAGCAGCTTACACTTCCTTGGTAATGTTACACATTTGCTTGCTTTAAGCCATTAAACAAACCTACATCTTAACCCACTGTTCTTGCACAAAGCAGCCACAGTCGGAGCTGGAACACAGAGCTCCTCGATGCACGGATGACTCGGAAGGAAGATCTGCTCTCTGCGATCCAACGGGCTAAAAACAAACTGGGTTTGAGCTTATTAGCTGTTATTGCCATGGTTAATAACAACACCCACAATCCCCTAACACGATAAGAATATTTTGCAAGGCTCAACACCAGCCCGTTTGCTATCTTGCCTGCAGGTTCCTACAATAAATCCTTCTCCTTAATGCAATTTTAGATGGTTACCCCCAACATGTCAGACGGTTGACATGCTGGAAAAATAAAGATGATTTCAGTGTTAATAAACAGCCATCCACATAGATGTGAGAACTCTGAAGGAGCAGGAGTTGCAGCACATGGAAGGATGATTTACAGTGGCCCTCAGTTTTGCAGTGACCTACTTTTGATTTGGAAGGGAAGGAGAAAAGTCTATAATAAATTCATCACATCTCACACTCATTTCCAGCCAGAAATGTTTCTGCTCTTGACACACACACACACACGCATTAAAAATAATTTCAGGAAAGATGAAAGTCAAAATTTTTATCCTACAGTAGAGAACACATTTTCAAATTATTATTAGGTGAATGTTCTGCTGAAGAGATACACTCTCAGTGGTTTTAACTAAGACCCTGTCTGACTAATGAATGACTCTTTACACTTTACTTTAACCCTGTTTCTTTGTCTGACATACCCCTTCCATTTTAGCTATGAGCTCAAGACCTTTCATTGACACTTCTTGGTCTTGTTTCAAATGAGTGCTGGCTTCATCTTTAAATTGCATATTATTCAATACTACTATGTCATGATAAACAGATATTGTAAAAAAAAAAAAAAAAAAAAAAAAGTGGCTTATTTATCAAAGACATGATGATTCTAAAATAGTTAACTTTTTGATTTCTGGTTAATTTTAAGCAAGTTTATAATAATGCCATGTTTTGTGATAGAAGAGACTTTCATATGTTTACCTTACATCTGTTTGCTCAGTATTTGCACCTTTAAAGATGGTTGCATGTGATATAGCAGTAATGATATTTATTTGAATGGAACAATTCAAATATTGCAACTAACTTCAGTCCTAGAGACAGTTGCAGTGCAGATCAGGAGCAGTTGCATCATATTTCAAATAGATAAAAAGTGTATTTATTTAAAAAAAAAATCATACTTGTTTAGATCAGTATTCTAAGATTACTTCTTCATTCATCAGTGGAAAGTAGGTTCACCTTGAGTCAGACTGATTGTTTATCTACTAATGATACAGATTAGGTGGCTACTTTGAGAGGTAAATAAAATCCCTAAATGCCTGAGATTAGCAATTACTGTAGTATACGTTGTATTTTGGGACACATATATTGGCTTTAGTTTGAGCTAAACTGTTTCAACTGTGTTGCCTATTTTGATATATAGTTACAATAACTTCCTGTTGCAAAGCAGTATTTTTACAATAAATGCAGCATATTGCAAAGATTAAAAACATCTCTTCCTGGTTGGAAGAGAATTTAATTGAGCCAAACAGTGCAACTGTCATCATTTTAGTATATTTTTTGAAGGAATGTGAAACTTGCTGCAACCATCTCTTTACTTGGTTGCTAACTTGTTTAAATTCCCTTATATTGGCAGGAGAATTGAAATATTTTTGAGGAAATTGGCTCTGCAACTCTAGAACCTTTCCATGCCCTGTGAATCACAATGAGAAGCGCAATGAGATGCTGACAAGATGAGAGTATTCATTTCAGGAAAAAAACTGAAAAAAAAACCAAACAAACACGTTTAAAGGGATGAATCAAAAGCTTATATTTATAAGGACTGTGTGCTTAAATTATAAAAAATGCTGTTGTGATTATTATATATGCAAGCTTAAATGCAGACTGATAAATGCCTTGATAAAACACTCAGTAACAAAATTGATAAGACACTGAGTCACTCTCTCTGCTCCTTGTTTCTGTAAATCAACCTCACTCTACAGGCCTCTATCCTACTTGACTCATGATTAGTGTTTCAGTAATCAACCGCTGGCTATTAAAATCCATCCTCTCCTTAGTGGAAGCATGCTGGTGACAGGCGGGGTAGGGACGAAGGAGCAGTGATGGAAATTGGCCTTAATAACAATCCGCAGAGTGGTTTGTGTCTAAGTTCCATCGTAACTGTTATGGAAGAGACATAGTAGACGGAGGATGAAGGAAGAACAGTTAAAAGGGACATTAGCACAGAGAGCACAAAAACACCACTGACCTTTACAAAATGGGGAAACATTTCTTTGTGAGAAAATGGTGGCTGATGCAACTAAGCCTCTGTGTTATAAGCCATCTTCAACAGATCATATTTTATAGCTCTCAATTTCTGTGGACAAAGCGATGTGATGAATAATGTCTGACTAAATATTATTAAGTAATAAATCATTTTGAAGTAATGAATTACTTAATATAGGTCACCAAACCATCATGTCGGTAGAAACTGTGGTCCTGTGGTCCACGCAAAGTGAATTTTCCCAGTAATGTGACGAAAATCTATGCTATGCATGCTGTGAGAGTATCAAGATGATCAGTCTACAAAAAAATGCATCAGCCTGTAATCAGAAACAGCAAATCAGTTGCTCTCAGCCATGCCCTAAATACCACCCACACCCACCCCCATCCACTCACCATCCACTGAGATCCAACCACCTCAAGCCAGTCCAACCAAGACCCAACCACATCCACCTACATTTACCCTGCTCTAACCTTGTAGGACTTAGTTTTACCTGAAATCGGCTATATGTTTATTTGATCACTATACCACCAGTGATCAAATAAAAAGCTTGAGAGAGAAGCCTGCGAAGGAAACTAAAACCACAAATTATTATTAAATCTTCTGATGGGTAACAACACTGTGAATAAAGTGCATGGAATGTGTATGAAATTGGTACTTTGAAAGAAAAAAAAAGTAAAATTAGAATCAGCTTTGAATTTCTTTTATCCTGCTTTTGATCCTTTAAAATAAACAGAAATAAACTGAAATGAGCTTACGGTAAAAAGCAACTACTAATACATAGATCTCATCTCATTCTGCATAATAGATAAAAAACAACAACAACAAAAAACACAGCCTACTTATCCCTCTTCACCCACTGAAACAACAGTGCTGTGACAGTGGCAGCCATTTTGTGCCTGTGTTTTCCCCCTAAGCCTAAGTGCTGAGAGAATAACGAGTGAGTTGGGATGGGAGCCAGGACAGCATTTTGGCAGGAGTTGACATACAGACCAATGCATGACAAATGAGTGTGTCAAGCATACTGTTGTGCCCAGGCAGAGACCTGCCCGGCTCATCCGTTTGGTGAACACAGCACAAGTCAATTTCACTACAAAGACCCCCTCACTGCTGCTGTGCTCTCCCTTGCCTGTATCTAGGAGGAGAAGCAGAGAGCAGTCTTGATTTGGATTGAAAAAGAGAGAAGAGAGAAATCAATGAGGTAATGACAAAAAGGGTGCAAAGGATGATAGGGAAGTATCGGGGGGGGGGTGAGAGGAGCATCCCAGCAAAGGGAGAGAGATGGGCAGCATCGAAAAATAATCAGAATGTGAATCAGAGAGTCACATGAGGAAGGAGATGACGAATGGAGAATGAAGAACAGAAAAGACTTAGTAGAGCAAATGGTGCAAGAGGGAGAAAAGGATAATACACACGGAGCCAGAAGTTCCAACATGTAAGCTTTTTTGTCATTCTGGTTATTATTACAACTTCATGTTTTAGAAATGCTCCTTGATAGGGGCCACAACTCCATCAGCACACATACAATATGCATACAGAGTGGGGCCCTTGTTCTCCCTGCGACAATAAATCATCCTCTCCTGACTGTTTTATGCTCAGCGAAGCACTGGGTTTGACGACGACATTTCATTTCATGCCAATTGTAACCCCCCCCCCCCAACCTACTTCACACCCACACGCACACACACAGTCACACACACACGCCTCCTTCATTCTCTTTTCATTCCACTGAGACAGACAGGTGCGCATCTGATTAAAAAGCTTGCTATGACAAGAGGCAAGAGGTTGGCCGGAAAATAGATGGCACCAAAAAGAACCCTTATATTATTGTCAGTGTGTTTAATCTTTAATTTGCCAAAACGTGTGAACAAAGATTGGAACTTACACTGGTGGGAGGCAAATCAGCTCAGGAAAAACACACACACACACTAAAAATCCTAAATTGTTCACCTGAATTGAGTTGTAAAGCAAAGACAATGTGAAGTGCATTGAAGAAAACAGGAGCACATTACTTTAGAAAAATGGCAACCATAGACAGTTCTCCATTACAACATCTGTCATTTTTAGTACGAGCTACAAACACTCGCCATCTGACAACACAAAGGCACACTGAACCCAACAGAACGAGGCCTGATAGAGGATGGGAGATAGAAGGCTATGGATGTTGTGCATCTGCCTCTGATGCTGATAATCCACTGCTGCAACTCACAGATGTCTATTTTTGTTGTTAAATCAGTTCTTCTATGTGTCTGTGTTTGTCTACGTGTGTGTTGGTATTGCCAGGTTGGATGCAGCATGTTAAGCAACAGATGCTGACATCCCTGTGATGGGAGCTGGTTTTAAATATCCTCTGCAGATGGCAGACAGATGAAAGTGCATTAGCCTTAAGGATCGTTGGTTCTGATCAGCTGTTTGACCTGGGTAGGCCTCTTCTCAGTCTTGGCCTCAATTTTGTTTACTACTCAAGTCATGGAAATAAAATAAACACCGATGTGGACATGGGTATGCAAGATGAAGCCAATGCTGAAGCTGCATTCTATTTAATGACCATCAGGGGGCCACTCCACTGGTCCCAAAAAGATAGATTGCATTGAAGTCCATGGGAAAATGGCTAGACTTCTTGCTTGATTAAACAACCCAGCAAATGCTTCTCTGATGGGTTTATGGTCATATGTTCTTCAATACAACATGATATAAATTTTGAAATCAAAAGGTCCTATTTAGAAGAAAGCAGACCATACAACAACCAAACAACATGTAGTTTTAATTATGAGCGTGTGTCTGGTATCCAAATCGTTGCGCTTTCCAGGCCTCATACCAAGCTAAATGTGTGTTATATCTAACTTCACTTTCACTGTGAGCATGACCCCCCCAATCTCAGGGATGGAAAATATCTCTTAAATTAATACCTGGAACTATGCATTGAGGACCCCTAGGTTTCTCTTAGTCTATCACGGTCATATTGAGGTACGATTGCCATTGGGAAAAGAAATGATTGAATTTCTGATATGAACACAGTCTCGTGCTAGTGATGGTAGTTACAAGAGTCAGGGGAAAGATGAGATGGTTTTGTATGAGCTTGATGCGAATAATGGGGGAGATCAAAATTTTATTGGCTGGAGATAACCTGTCCAAAACAGGCTAAACTTGAAGAATAAAGTGCACTACATTATTAAAGATTGGGGAGCGCTTTACTTTTACACTTTGAAGGACACTGATGGGACAGGGAATGCATTTAGTGCCGTGTAGGAGCAGTTTAGTGTTTTTTATTAATCCCTTATTGTGCATGGAGAACTTCTGCACAATTGTAGTGGGTAATTATCGCAATTTGGCGGTATCTCTGGCGGGACTCTGGGATTTAAGATGACTCATTTTGTTTTAATATTCTTGACATGTGCAGTCTTTGTCATATTTATTTATCCATTTCTTTTTTTTTTTTTCTTTTTTGGAAGATTTTACAGCCGTATATCACAATTACCCTTGCACTGTGTCATCTTCCTGATCAGCCTTTTCATCTAATCTCTGCTAATAGAGGTCACTGTCATTGGGAGCACAGGCTAGACTGTGTCAGACATAATAACAAAGCACTAATGATGCAGCACTAAGTTAAATACCTGTATCTGTAATCCCCACCAGATGGGAGGCTTAATGCAGAATTACTCCAAGACACATCAGCTGAGACACATTAGTTTGTCGGGCTCAGGCAGTGAGTGTGTGTATTGTGAAATTAATATATGTCTAAAAATAGATACAACGGGAGAGGAAAGTAGAAAACATAAACACATACTTAACTCTGGGGTGAAATGACAGGTATGGACTAAATAAAGTATAGATGTCAGACGAGATATGGTGTCAAGGAAACTTGCAGCCTCATTAGTGTCTCCTAAAAGTTAACCTTCTCACTCCCCCCCCCATCAGATGATGACATGAAGAGGACAATTATTAATGTCACTTTAAAGGATTTTGAGGTGATGAAATCCTTAAAGAAAGATTGAAGCATCCAGGGTCACCCACCAGTTCTGTCATCTGAGACCATCCTGACAAATTAATCAAGGGTTTCAAGATGGGGACTGCTGGTAAGGTAAATTAATTAAAAATACTTTTTTCCCCCCTGCAGGCTGTATAATGTCTTTACTTCTGGAAAAAAAAAGGAAGAAAAAGTCTCGACTTGCCTCTGGCTCTTCAGAGGCATAAAGTGAAAAAGCCAACTGCTAATTTAAAGCTATTCAAGGGTAAGCGGATTGCACAGAGTGAGGCTTGAGGCTTAGTGCAGATTGCAGGGCAGTGTGCTTAATGCAAAAGAGATAGCAGGGTCATTTAAAGCACCACTGAAACCAGCAGACCCCACTTCCCTGCAGCAGCGTTGGTCTCTGCACTGTGTTCACTCACCCTCTGTGGGACTCCACCAGCCTAACCTGTATGTCTTTGGACTGAGAGGGGGGGGTGGTTGGAGTACCTGGAGGGAACACGCATACACAGAGAACGCAAACCCATTGTGTCTGAATTCAAAATCTTCTCTGAGGCGATTGTGGCAACCACTCCACTGTCGCCCAGGCTAACATGACCGAATGCTATAGCCAAGAACAAATGCAAGCAGAAAATAAAAGTCTAGTATCAGTCTAACTGAAGTTATGTCACACACACACACACACACAGAGTTGAGTTCTGCATTTATTGTGTGTTTCTGTGTGTGTGTGTCTCTGTGTTTTCAGGGGGAGCATGAAAACATCAAATATTCTGCACTGGGACCACACACACACACACACAGAGTTGAGTTCAGCATTCATTGTGTGTCTCTGTGTGTGTGTATACACACAAACACACACACACACAGAGACACACAATGAATGCAGAACTCAATTCTTTAATTCTTCAAGGAGAAAATACTTTGCTCAACGCTTGCTCGTATCTTTTACTTACTTACTTTTGAATGTCATTTCAGATAGTACACCACATGATCAATAGATGCTTTTCTCTGACCTTGTTCCAAGCCAACACTCCGAGGCCGCTGTTATATCATGGAATTAATGCTAGTGCTCTTCTATGGTTTGTGTTGAAATCTGACATGATATTCTGGTGGTACTTCACAGTTTTCAGGGGGAGCATGAAAACATCAAATATTCTGCACTGGGACCTTTTGATGTGTGTTCATTCAAAAAAATGCTCCTCACAGTGCACAGTGAGGAGCTGTGCAGAAAGCCTGCAGTGAGAAGATGATGACAGGATCCCAGAGTGCGCCTGCAGTGTGTTCTGGGAAGTCTCCTAGGACATTATCTCCATAGGGAGAGAAGTGAATAAAGACAAGGGCAGAACATTGGTGACGGCATTGCTGTGTTTATTATATATTTACTGTAAAAGCATTTTGTCGTCGCTGAACAAAGCAGGTAAGATTTCTTTTAACTGTCACTCATGCTGACAAACCCAGCAGCAGTGGATCAAAACAGAAGAGCACTCAAATCTCGCTGTCACTGTAGCTTTGTGTGTAATACCTGTGGTCAGAAAGCAGTGGATGTGCCATACAGCGCACTAGGTTGTTAAGATCGACATCTGTAAAATGCAAATGCAACACAACCAAGTCTCTCACAATCTCTCTTGAGATTAAAGACAGTAGAACTCACACAAGTTAATAGAACCATGTCCAAGGAACACATTATCCTTTCATCCTCCTATCCATTTCCTCATATGAGGACATTGCATTTTGGGTTCTCTTTGCTGTATATTTAATTTTGCTTAACTCATCCCTATGAGCCTCATTTGTGGACACTTGTGGTCACCAAAGCACATTACAGTGATCAGTGTACAATAGAAATGGCTAACAAGTCCCACCAACATGCATGCGAGGCAGCAGAAGGCTCAAGCTCAGAATCACAGTACGGGTGCAATGCAAAAAGTCTCTGACAGAGCAGAGACCCAACAGAGGTCAAATACAAAAAAATACAAATTACCAGGCAGAGGCAGGGAGACATCAGCCAAAGGCTGAAAGTCCAAAACAGGCTAAGGCCACAAATAATCCAAAAAAGGCAAAACTGCTATGGGCTTGAACTCAAGATACAGAACTAGAAGAACTAGACCAGAACTAGAACTAACAAGCAACAGGTGAGACTGAATGAGCACTGCAGGAGGAGTGTCAGTGGATATGGTTGGTGCAGAGGTGGGAAAAAGCTGGCAGAGGCTGAGTGGAGACAGAGCAGGAGGGTGCGCCAGATAGGACGGCGACTAAATAAAATATATGAGTTTAGAAAATGCAAATGCAAAGCAGCAGCTGACCCAGAACAGAGCTGGCGTCTCAAAATAAAGATGGGAAATTTTCTGGGTTTTTTTCCACTCAGCTATCAGTTCACCAATGTAAGAATCGGGGCTTTTGACTTGCAAAGTGCAAGATGAGAAGTGGTGGCTGTTGACATTTGCCCGTTGTGTTGGAGGTTTCAGTTGATTGTCTTTTAATTGAGCTGCTCTTCAGCCTCTGGTCAATGATCTTGTCCATTTTCAGTGTTGGATAGTTGACAGACTGCTCTGCTCTCCTCAGTAGCTCTGTGCTCTCACTTTGTTTTAGGAAACATTACATTAAACATGAGATTTTACCCAATTTACTCTCAGGGAAACACTTTGAGAAAACCAGATTCAATATTTTCAGTGTAAAATGTTATACAGAAGTAAATTATTGGCTCTTCTGTATATTTTTTAACTGTGATTCCAAAAATCACAGAGCTCTCCTTATGCGTTCTTGTGTAGCAATTCTAGCCCCATTGTTGGCGACACAGTGGTCGCGTGGTTACAAGGCAGATCCTCAGAACAGATGACTCCCCAGTCTACAGTCTGGAATTGAACGGCCCTATTTCCTATTTCTCTGCAAGACACAAGAAAACAAAAAGGAAAACGGAAAACCACCCTTTTACGGTTTTGGCGTTGGTATAAGTCAGTATTGTGAAAACCTAATTTATGTTTTACATTTGTGTAAGATAACGATTGTGAGTCAGGCAACAGAACCACATGGTTGAGTTTAGGAAAATATTGTGTTTCTAGCTGCATAGAGATGAAACCAAACTCTCCTCTCTCATGAAGATCAAACTCGGAGCACATTCATCAACCACCTCAGCCTCCACATGCACCGATTGTGCTCAGCTACTACATAACAAACTACTTTATGAACAACAGAGCCAAGGCTCCTGTAGCGGAAGCACTGCAGCTAAAGTTGGCATGCAACAACCATTGGGATAAGAGCTTCTCAAAAACTTAAGCAATGTTTTTATCTTTGACTTTGCTGAATAGAGCTTGTTTGAAAGCGATTCTCCAGTTTTTTGCAAACACACAACACTGTTCTGAAAGCAGGGTGTTGTAATGCCAGGGATTAAACACTGTAGCCTGTAAGTGCCTGAGCGGTTTTAAGAGTCACAAGCAGCACATTTTCCTCTCTATCTCACAACCATAATGGCACAGACTGCATACCTTGATTGCGCTCTCTCCTGTTTGGAGATATGATAGTGAACAATCAAATTGCTAAGGTTTTACTTTGGTCTGCTTTTTTATAATGTCAGGACAAAATGTCCAGTTTCAGCTCATTCCTGCTGCCACTTTTCCTTAAACATTCTTTTTTTTCTTCATGTCTCATCTTAAATATGCAGCAATGCAAAAGCATGCCTATTACCTGATAGCTAGTTTTCTGAATCTATAAAATAAATCCTGAAATAAATAAAGTAATACATTCAGAAATCTAGAAATATGTCCAAATATATAATTAAATATAATTAATGTATTAATGTTTTTTTTTGCAAATTAAAATTTTTAATCAGTTCATGATACTTTTTTTTATTATTATTTATTTAAAATGTATTTATTTCCAATGGTGTTGGTGAACTGTGAATAGTATATATATATATAATATTAGCAAAAGTGGAAAAGTGGAAACACCCCGTCCACATTTAGAAAGGTCCCCTAAAGTAAGTACCACATTAATTTGAATACAAAAAGATTTATCTATTTTTGACTATTTGACTAATTATATTACCTGATTTATTTGTTTCATACTTTTGTACAGTTGTCTTCAGAGGTTTTGCCTGATAACAGTGATGGCCGTGTCAGAGGATAAACGGAAGCTTTAAATTTTGATGTATTATCTAATCTTTCCTTTCTATAATCTAGTAAGTAATCTAGTAAAACACCAAGAAAGTTCTGCTTAAAGTTTATACAATATTAGCTAATGCAAAGGTGTTGGGAGCTGGGGTTTAAACATTTGAACCTATAACTCCAGGTTTTCTGGCTTCATCACACAGTCCACTCTAAAATTGGATTAGTTGGTGACTCTAATTACCTGTCTGTCTCTTTGTGTTGGCCCTGTGATAGTCTGGAGACCTGTCCAGTGTGAACTCCACCCTTACCAGATGCTCCAATCCCATTATTCTGCACGGATATGAGCCAAGGACAATGGATAGATTGTCTGAAAGTTTAATCATGATTTTTCATCATTATGGACAATTTCAATGGGCCGGGGATGTATCTCAGTGCCTAAGTGCACACTTTGCATGAGGAGGCCCCCAGATTCAAACCCCAGCCACAATGCAAACCAGTGGTAGTCTTGTGTTGGGCCCAGGTATGGATAAATGGGGAGAGTTATGGCAGGAAGGAGAGCTTGTATAAAAACCGTGTCCAAATCAATCATGCAAGCCACAGAGGTGATTTGCTATAGCAACCCCAAATATGGAAAAACCGAAAGAGAGGGGATAAAAAAAAAAATGAAAAGAATGATTTTAATAGATTATCTTTGGAATCATTATTCATAAAACAGTTTTGTATATTAACCCTACGTAATTGCGACATTGTGTATATTAAACAACAATTTCATCAACAACAATACAACAACCTGCCTTTTAAGATATGTTGTTGATGCTACATTTATGATTAATAGAGCAGTTTTTCCCACAGGCTGACATTTACTTAATCTCTTGGGTTGTGCAGTGTGTGACCATTGTTTTCAATCACACAGTGTAAAGGTGGAGAAAGTAATCCAGTTTATTTTCTCTATGTGCAATTTAGAGATGCCTCAAAAGTACATAGTATGATTGACAGATATCCACTGAACACCTCGCTTGCATGCTATTGGTAGAGCTTGCTGACAGGGCTGAAAAAGGTACAAGATGAATCTGAGGGATTTCTTTCTAGCTGGGCGGGTGTACTGTATGGGAAGCCCTGGTGGTCTGTTCCATGTCGGCCCCTGAAAAGCAGAATCATTTGCATAACTCCCTCGTCTTTGGTGGCTGCTGCTACTCAAGCTTGTTATTGACCGGCATAGCTGTCGGGAATCTCAGAGGAAATGGTGAGAGCCAACGGTAGAGTTGTAACAACGGAGAACTGCTGGCGGCAGCGTTTGAGTGACAGCACAGCAAGTGCCAGTTTAGCTTAGTTGCACTGATGCCTGGTATTGTTCTTCGGTGTGTGTTAGGATAGGTTCTTATCCATGGATTTTCATTTCAGAAGTGGATTTAATAGTATCTGGTTCTCCTAGACAAGCCGTTAGACCATATCACTCTAAATTCATACAACACTGTGGTCAATCTGTGATCTCAGTATTAACATTAAAACATTTGCATTGGACATTGTCACCAGGGGGCAAAGAGGCCGTTCTTCTTGTGTATAAATGGTTCCAATTACAGAAAGCACTCCATCTGACCCCCTTAATTTAAACAGGCTCATGTATTCACAATACAGCTGTTAGAAAAGTTCCAGTGAGAGAATTAAATAGGAATACACAAACTGCCATTGTGTGTCAAAACAAACCGCGTATTGCTGTCTTTTGTAGCATTATGAGGAGTGCGCTGAATGACAGTTGGGATGTGCTTGTTCCTATGCAGAGCTATGTGAGGAAGCATAAAAAATAAAAAAGACAAAAAAAAAAAAAAAAAATGGTTCTCATCGTTATGAAAAGGACAAAAGGAGATGGCAAGGAATAATGAAAAGACGGAGGGGTGGAATAAAGCCAGGAAGGCAGATGAGCAATTTCCCTTTGTGCTGCGGAGAAAGAGGAGGGTGGTGGCAGAATGCGCATGGAAATGAAGGGCGAGAGTGAAGGGAAAGAGGGGGCCAGGCAAAATGAAGTGAGTGAGAAGTGAAGCCTCATGTCTCTAATGCAGGCTGCTGTGAGCTTGAAGGAGCAAGCCAATGACGCTTTTAAAAAAGAGCCAAACCGAAAACGTCTGATCTGATCTGTGGATGGCTTGATTCTATGATTAAATGTTTGTTGGCCTTGCTAGTTAGCACCAGAGATACTAGGTACCACCTGTTGTAAATGGCTGTCAACTGAGAGCCGAGTTAATACGCAGCAGAATCGAATGCTAAAACCTCAGGTTCTTACAACATTTGTGCACTGATCGCACAACTGAACCATTACTGTGTAACCAGTGTGACATATGATTACTTTCAGCCTAGGTATGTGGTAGTTAACTCCTGGAGCAACACTTACAGTCACACATTCAGTGACACAAACTGCAGCTATCAACATCACAATGTCCCCTGAATATTTAAAAACATATACGGGAGAGAATAAAGTGAAAAAAAAATGAATTAAAATCTGTGGTGGGAGGAAGTAAGACACACTGCAATCCACATGTCTATTAAAATTTAATAGTACATCTAAATTTTAAACCACAAGACGCAGGCTCTTTGAAAACTCACAGGCAGACTTCCCCCCATTTGAATTAAATATGTGATTGAAAGTCAGCATCAGACTGACAGTACCAAGTTTTCCAGACAACACTGTAACAATGGGAGAAACTGGCAGAGTTTGCATGGTCTCCCTCTCCTTGAGTGGGTTTCCTCAAGGTACTCCTGTTTCCTCACACTGTCCAAAGACATCAGGCTTAGGTTAATAGTTGTTTGTCTTTGTCTCTATGCGTTGGCCCTATGACGGACCATAACCTGTCCAGGGTGTACCCCGCCCTCACCCAGTGTGAGCTGGAGTTGGCTCCAGCACCTCCCCCCACTGTCCCGGGAAAGTGGTAGAAAATGAATGAATGAACGAATAAATTCTCTTGCTTAACAGGTGCATAGATACGGCATATGTCATGCTCATTAAAAATAACCAGGCAGTGGAAATACCTCAGTATGGAAGAGACTTTAAAGCATGCTCTGCAAATCTTTTGTTTCTGCTGCCGGGGCTTTAGGCTGCAAAGGCTCTGTCTTTTCTAGCAAAGAAAATGAACTAAATAACTCAATTTGATATGTTCATGTGAAAGTGGAATTCCATTACTTACCTGTTTGGTTGTTTTCACGGCATCAGTGGGGGCACGACAAGAGCGTAGAGGGAGAGGGAGGGAGAGGGAGAGAGAGAGAGAGAGGGAGAGACAGGTTAGTTTTAACCAAACCTCAACAAGATTGTACATTCATCACACACTGATAAATTCATCACTCATTTATCATACTTAGCCGCAGCTTCTCTTTGAAGGATGTAATAAATGTTGTCCTTTACACAAAGTCATTCATCCAGGACAAAAGAAAAATGTGAGGCAAGAGCAGCATGTGAGAATCCAGAGGCAGAGTAAAAGGCCTGGAGATATGATGTGAAAGGTGCCAGCCGTAATTCCTGTACAGAAAATAAACAGCAAAATGTGCTGCATTTCTAAACTGATAATCACCCTTAGAAAAGAAGGAAATCAAGGAAAAAATAAATAACAGATGCAGGTTGACTTTTACATATTGCACACTTCGTGTCCTGGCTGAATAAAACATGCCTGGCATATTTTCTGTGGTAAACAGGCTTTATCATTCATAATAGACTATTCATATTTCCAATTTCCAGAGCCTGATGACCTAGTTTGGCAGTTGCACAGCCCTGTAACCAGTGTTCCTTCATGCCTGACATTGGATTGAAACACACATTGTGATAGAAATACATTGCGTACTGTGAAGACAGTCAAAAGAGACGGAGGTTTTCTCCTCTGTGGGAAACAGTATATATGTATATATATCCATGGAGCTGGAGACCTTGATCAGGTTGTTGCCCCACAAACCATTCCTGATCCATTCTTGTAGAGAAGCAGGGAGCATAATCTTGCTGAAAGAGGGAACTGTCATTACTGTTCAGCTATAGAGAATGTTTAGATCGGTTGTATGCGTTAAAGAATCATTAACGTGAATGAAGGATTCAAGGTCTCCCGGCAAAACACTGTCCAAAGCATCACGCTGACTCTAGCAGCTTTTCTTCATCCCAAAATGCCTTCTTGTGCCATGTCCTCATGTCCCGGGTAAGAGATGCACACGCAACCAACCATCCACATGTGAAAAAAAGACCTCATCACCTTTCTCTAGTCTACAGCTACGAAGCCTCACACAAAACAAACTGGTGCTCTGTGCTTTCTGACAGGTCTCTATCAGAGCAAGAATGAACTTCTTCAGCAGGTTGAGCTATAGTACCTCTTCTTTTGGATCAGACCACACTCTTTACCCTTCACTCCCCACAAGCATGAATGAGTCTTGGCCCTCCATGATCCTGAGTAAGATCTCACAAATCCTGCCTACTGAAGACTAGGACCATCCCACAGAGCTGCAGGGTTGGCGATGCCCTGAGTTTCTTCCTTAAGGGCTCTCTCATTCTTACACTGGACTATTTTTCCTGGTTCAATGCATAAACCAAAGGATTAATGTTCACTTGCTGCATTACATATTACATATTACATATCCAACCAGATATCAATGCATCAATAATCGCTTCACTTGCTTTATATGGGCATGTTAATTTTTCTTTTCCCCTAAACAGGTGAGCTATACGTCTGTCACAGTTAGTGTGTAAACCAGGAATAATGAAGTCAAATTTTAAAAGCAAAATGGAAACTTGTTGGGGGGGGGGTATTGCTATAAATACTGCCATCTGGAATTTGGAAGAATAAGCAAGTGCATATCCAGCTGCATAACAAAAGGATAGTCTGCAAGACCCCAGAAAAGCTTTTTGATTCTGCTGAAGTCATGTTTTTTCCATCTCCTCACTTTTCACTATCTAGGTCAGCCAGGGAAGATATTGGCGGGAAGGTGGGAGGGAAGAAGACAGAGAAAGATAGGGGGCTGCTGGTGCTTCAGTGGAGGGTGTGTGGGTGTGGGTGTGTGTGTTTTCAGTTGTTGATCACTTCCTATTTTCTGGCCGACTGGGTGAAAACGATGTGCAGATGGAATTGGGTGGTGAAAGGAAATAAGAAAAAAAGAAAGAAATGAAAAGAAGAGAGGCAGTTTTTCAGGTGAAAATTTGGCAGGAGGCAGAAGTTATTATCTATTGTTTCTTAATTCATTCATCTACCGGGTGCTGGAGCCAATCCCAGCTCAGATTGGGCAAGGACGGGGTACACCCTGGACAGGTCACTAGTCCATCACAGGGCCAACACACAGAGACAGACAAAGACAAACAACCACTCACACTCACACTCAGACCTATGTACAATTTAGAGTCACCAGTTAACCCAAACATGATGTCTTTGGATGGTGGGAAGAAACCGGTGTAGCTGGAGGAAACCCACACAAGCAGAACATGCAAACTCCGCACAGAAAGGCCCCAGGCCCGGGAATCGAACCCACAATCTTCTTGTTGTGGGGTAAATGCACTAACCACTATGCCTTGCTGTGCTGCCCTTGTTTCTTAATGTCTAACTTTTAAAAAATCCACATGAAATGCAGTGAGCTATAACTGCTTTGTTGGGCATTTCTGGCTTCCTTTCAGGGGAGCTAGCAGCCAATGGATGGGTTTGATGTAAGTGGAGGAGGTGGGCAGCTGTTTGTTTAGGGGGGCTGGTGGAAGTGTATATTTTTGTGGGAGGAGAGTGGTGGAGGAAGGAGGTGAGAGATGGAGAGTGCCAGTTTTCGAACACTTATACTCTATCACAAAGGGTGTGGCAGGGGGAGTATTCTGTGCATCTCCTTAATTAAACCCCCACATAAACACACACAAACGCACACAACACACACACATTTGCACCACCTGCTTTACTTGCTCCACCTGCATTTATAGAATGGAGTCTGTGAGCTATCAGATACTTGCCATTTTCTCCTGCTAAATCCAATTTACTGATATTTCCAGAATGTCTCTCTCCCTCCCTCCCTCTGGCCCATCTTTCTTATCAGATGGCAAACAAACTGTCTGGTTTTTGCGCACTCCGATTAGTAACACACTGGTGTAACGATGGGGAGGTGGGAAAAGGGAAGAGAGGAGCAAAAGAATCACAGGAAGAAAGGCTATAGTGTATCTGCTAGTATGCAAAGAATGCACTGATAAGCTTAAAAAAATGCAATGAGCTACAACCGCTTTGTTGAGCTTTTCTGGCCTCCTTTCAGGAGAGCCAGCAGCTGATGGATGTCTCTAGATAGCATGCTATCGAGGTGGATAGAATCAGGGAGGTGAAGTGGTGGCTGCAGCTGAGAGGAAGAAGACTAGAGGGTGAGGGAGGTGTAAAAACTGATATATACATATAAAAAACTCGCTATATATAGTATCATACACCCTCTGCACTGCATCATTCTATCTCCTTTCTCTCTCCCAAACTACCACCCCTGCCTCGTGTTTACTTATCATCCTGCAGATATGAAATGACGCCGCGCCAGGAGAGGCCTGTGTGTCCCTGCCAGTGCCCACAGGCTTCGAAATCACAGTGAAACACCACCCAAACAAAGTGGCACCAGTGGGGTATGGCCTTCTCCATCTGTGTCATGCCAGGAGGGAACATGAGACCATAAGGGACGCTGGGATTGCTGCAGAGCCCTTCAATTTCAGAGGGAAGGCAGCAGGAGAGGAGAGTTGGCACCTAAATGGATATGTGCATGCGGATGTGTGTCCGTAAAGCAGCGTTAGCATGTAAATCAGGCTGTTATTTACTGTTCAGACCGAGAAAATTATGCTAAGTGATGCTCCATGCTGTGGCAGCAACTGATTTTTATGAGCGCCGAGTCGGAACGTTAAGTATGAGTGGGAACGTGCACTTTACAAGACTGACAAAGAGGAAATTCATTTTGGATCACACGTTACGTCCCTCTGCATGTGATCTTGCAGAGAGGCAGACAATGATTGTGTCCAAATGTAAATGTATGAAAGCACAAAGTGTGCAACAAAATCGGCACTACGTTGACTTCAATTCTAGTCAACTGCACTAACATTTGGCTTTTTGTGATTCACATGAACAATTAGAAGGCTCAAGGCCCATGTAGTTCTGGAAGAGGCCTTTTGCTCCGTCACCATGTCAACCAGCTAAAGAGCAGAGAGTGTCGAAATGAAATGAGGACACTGACCCAAATGTTTGTGCCCCACTCAGACTTGTTCCACCTCGACTCAGTGACTAGCAAAGTTAACATCTTTTATTTATTCGTTTTTTGTTACCTTGTGACCAGCAGTAGTTGACACAGTGTTAGTAGTTGTGTTAATGCTTTCTGGCTCTGGCTGGGTGTAGTGACAAGATTTCAGGTTTATTTAGCCCGCTCTCTCCCTTTAGGTTGACAGGATTAGGTTTGTGATGAATGAATCGCTGACTCTAAATCTGCTTTTATGAGACTATCATTGGTTCGCTGCAGTTACAAGGAGCAAATCAGATTATTTCTCCAACCATATGTCTTGTGTTATACAGAAAAACATGTTAACTAGGTTAAAAAGATTTTCTCGTGGTGTTTGCTAACAACCAACCTGCACTTTATGTGTATCTGATCTTGACTCCATTGCAGGATTAAATGTCGTGAAATGCGTTTATACATGTGAGAGAAACTAAGTCAAAGGAAGTTTGGAGAGCGAGAAGAGATGATTTGTGGCAAAGGGTCATAGGTCGAACTGAAACCCAAGAACCATTCTCCACCAGACCCCTACAGTTCACTTTTAATTGCTCAATTAATGTTTTCCCTTAATCCTGTCAAAAATATGATGTAAGATCTGATCAAAGTCACACAATTTACTGTATGATAATTGAAATGCGACACCATATTCGACATTCTAATTTCAACTTTCACATTTTGGAGACAGCATCTATTATCAATAACACATCACATCATTTTATTTATTTTATTTTATTTTTTTCAGCACGTAGCACCATGACAGGAGGGTTCAAACTCAAGGTCACAAGAACTGCCCCAAGTCACTGGTGTCTCGCTAATGACCAGGAAATTGCCCAGCAGCTGTCCGTCGCCCCTTTGACATTCACTTCTTAGTTCACCATGCAGCTCACATCTGACATTTTGCAAAACTCTCAGCACTCTCCCCCTGTGTTCTGCAGCGCCCATTACTGGGCCCTCCTTTCCCTCTCCATCACTGAATCCCCACCCGCTTCCCTCTCTTGCTTCTACGTCTTTACCCTTCCCTCAGCACTTCCACCTTAAATGTCAGGAGAAGCTTTGCGGGGAGAGGTGGTGTTTTCATGCCAGAGATTGGATAACTTTAAAACCATTACAATGTGGCAGGTGTTACAGTGCACCTTCTTCCAATGTGGCACCAAAATTGCAACAGAGGTAACTTTGTGTCTTGGCTGAACTTTGTTTGGTGATTTGGAGAAAAAGCCGGCAGTACTGTTCACGGAACATGTGGCATGAGTATGGATTCCTCTCACTAGCATTGTGTGTACATGTGTGACTTACTGTAGGTATCACCTTTGACCCCCTCCTCTTCCCTTGCACCTTTATAAGTCTGAAGTGAAAACAAAATCTTTTCCACTACCAACACTCCTGGCTCTCCCGGAAAAGAGGCAAAACTGAAATGGCCTTTGACTTTGGAAAGATAAAGTCTGAGAAAGTGTGTGCTCTGTGTGAGAAGGTAAATTATTTACATTTTCAAACCTCCACAATGCCTCCACTGTGCTGGGGAGAGCCAGTGCCTCAGGCAGACAAATCGCTTCTACTTTTTTTCCCCACCTTCTCTAACTTTGCTTCCTGTTTCCATCCTCACTCAATCGATATTATAGCAGATAATGTAATGAGCACATTTGCAAGTGACCTTAGCTGTTTCTTGTAAAATGTATATAAAGTAAATGAATACAATGAGTTCAGCAAATGTCAATATAAGCTACTCTATTTTCCTCTTTAATCTCACATCTACAGCTTGATGGGAGTGAGTCAGTGGGAGAACAAGAGAGCCAAAGCAGGAAAAGCTTGACTAGAACCAAAGAGCAAAGGAGCATCCTATCTCCAGTATTTCCCCTCCATTTCTCTGTTTTGGTCTCACAGTGGGCACAAGACAGAAACAAAAGCGTGATTGGATGGCAGAGAGAAGGCCAAGGTACAAAATACAGAGTGGCGAGGCAAAGAAGCAACCAAGCGAGCATCCATGCTTTTTTTTTTTTTTTTTCTCTCCAGGCCTTTGATGTGCCGGGACACTGGAGACAAGAGAATGGAGGAGGGGAAAGAGAGGAGAGAGAAGATGGTGCTGTGAGGTAGGTTTGTGTGTGTGTGCATGCTGAAGAACTGATGTGGTTTCATTTCTTGCCAGCATGGGGTTTCTCTCCCAGCAAATTGGCTGCAGCGATTGAAAGTCAGTGAGGTGAGTGAGAGGAACAGGGAAACTGAGGTGCCTGCAAAATTGCACCCCCACTCTTTCACTCCTTCCTTCTTTTAGCTTCTTTCTGTTTCCAAAGCCTTTTTTCCCCCAAGAAGTAATACAACAGGAAAATCATACCCTCTTCAATGTGGGAATGAAACTAAAAGACCCTTCCCAACGGACTTTCTCTCCCACATTTTAAAGTAAAGCTGCACCTAACAGCCTTTGACAAGGGTATCCTGTAGCACTCAAGCCTGCAATCACCTGCTACGATCACAACTCAGTGACAACAAAGCAGGATGAATCAATCCACCTTCCTCCCTGTAGGCTCTTGTTAGTTTGCGTAAAGGCTTTCAGTCTGAATTCACAAATTCAATTTTGACCTCAATGACTAGCTCAAGTCTTCAAGGGAAACTTTTAAATCAGTCAGTCAGGAGGACACTTTTCTACAATTCTAATCTTCCTTTGCAGGATGATAAGATAAAAGGGAGAAATGGTAGTAAACTTTTACTACGACTTCCACTTTAACTACCAATTTCCATGTCATTGTCATGACCTTTAATTAAGCTTTTGCTTTTCTGCTCATTCCGGATTCATTTTAAAATGTCAAACGATGCAAACTTATAAAACTTTTTTTTAGTGTGTTGGAAATACGGATGTTTGGCGATCATTTTGTAGTGACAACATAAAAAAAAAGTAAAAAAAAAAAAAAGAAAACTTCTGGGAAATTAAAGTTCCACATTTCCAATTTAAGTGATTTTATTGGGATCAAAATGCATCTAGCTGTGAAGCCAAGATTAAAAACATGGGTCCAAAGCATCAGTGTGGAGAGGTCCTTGATTTCAGCACAACGGACAGCTCTCATGGGCTGCTGCTATATTGTGTTCCCAGTAGCTGGCCAAAAGCAGGGCTGGAGATAAAACACACACACACACACACACACACACCCCATGTGGTGTTCTGCAATGAGCACACGGTGTCAGGATGGGAAAGGTGACATGGCTTTTCCATTAGGTGGAGTGGCAGGGTGGTCTCTAAACAACTAAACCTCAATGTCTCTTCAGGGCAAAGCTGCGAAGTTGGTATGTCTCTGCCTGTTATCGATGTGCTGAACCTTAGTGTGAAGCAGCTTTGAAAGCACTTTGAAGATGCTGTAGACAAAGCTGATTTAATATACAATATGTTGCATATAATGTAACTGTTAGAACAGGGTGACGACTATTAGCAGTGGTATCAGCTTTCTCAGCAAATCGGTAAAAGAAGCCAAATAAAACTAGAAAGAGAAACAGTCAAATGATCAGATGGGCAATAAGCAACCCAGTAGCCAAAATATTTGGGAAAAAATACAATTCATGTATTCATTTCAAATCCACAACACTTTACAGACAAACTCAGTGTGGGTCATTTGCAGTTGCCATCTTGTCACTGCCTGACACTTAACTATGTACTGAAACAAAAATGGGCAAACAGGTTGAGGCATGTATGAAGACTTATGCACATATCAGTGCATAGTTGACACTAACTCGCTAGTCGGTTTCAAATGTCAATTGTCCATCCATTATCTATCATCCTGTTTATCATCCTCCTGGAGCTGGTCCCAGCTGACAGTGGGCAAGCACAGAGCACACCCCAGACAGACTGCTGGTCAATTTCAGCACTGACAGGAGTGACATAAAAATCCACAAAACGGTTCACGTTCACACTCAATTTAGAGTCCCCGTTAACCACCAACAAATCTATGTCCACAGATACTCTTGGACTGTGGTGGACATGGTTTGAAGCGCAGTGAGGCAACCCGGAATTACTATATAGGTAGAAATTTAACCCTGGAGTTGCCATGAAAGAGGAAATTAGCTATAGAGACCAAAAGTAGTTTTGCACCAGGGTGTAAACATGTTTATTTTTTATCATGTCAAAAAATTTCAAGTAGTAAGGGCCAGCACATTTTTTTAAGTGGTAGCCTGCTGAGTAGATACCTGACATTCTTACATGAGCAGCTCCTGTGTAGGAAAGCCAGGCAAGGATGAAACTAGTGTAATAAAGTACACAAAGAACCAGCAGAATGAGCTTCATGTATTTTAAGTATAGGGCCTGCAGTTTTGATGCTTACTGTTTGTTATCTACTCTATTTGTTTTGCCTCATTATTATTTAAGCAGTTTCTTGGACGCTTAATCTATTCCATCCCAGCATGATTCTCCTGTTTTGTGTGCCTATGTACCTGTCATCTGCCAGAATGAACACATATTTACAAACAAATGCGCACATTGGGGTTTATTAAATATACAAATGACAGGCTGTGACAAGCTCTCCAAGCTTTTTAATTTACTACCGGTGTCCGCCCACCTCCTCAGAGAGCTGGTCTAAATCGTGTCACTGCCAACTGTCAGGGGATGACAAGGTAATTAATAGTACTTCACTAAAATGGAGTCTGCTCTATCAGGAGCCTGGACAGACTGGATGCACTGGGAAACAGGGAAACGTGGAGGCAGGAGAGACTAGGAGACATGAAAGAACAGCAAATATTGACAGACCAGGCACATATGCCCCATCTTGATGTTAATTGCAGGGAGGAGATGCTGGAAATTTATATATTTCAATGCAAAAAATAAACAAGCGCAAATTAGATTCAAACTTCATTTCAGCAAAGCTCCAAGTGGATTATTTTCTGATGGCATTCTGTGATGGAAAAGCTGCTGAAAGATGAGGAGTAGCTGTGGACATTTTATGAAGACATTAATCAGCAGAGCAAGCACCCTAAGAAATATTTAGTGTCTCTAATGCAGATCAAGCTTTGCCACTGTGTTTCATCCATCTCTCTTGATAAAGTGTCATCCAGTGATGTATAGGGGTTATATATGCATATTTCACATGGCGGAGAGATCAGTGATGCTCAAGGCCTGGTCACAACTCCTTTGATAAATCACTGATGACTCCTCAACAGCTTGCCGTCCCAGCTAAAGCTAATGCATGCCAAAAGGCTATGGATTTGGGTGGCCTAAAGGCAAAAATGCAGTATGACTAGATGTAAAAGGGGGTGAAAGACAAAACATGAAAAACAACATGTATCATGGTAAAGTTTCAGAGTTTCTGAATTTTTTTGCAATACTTTGACCCAAAACTGAGTGTGGTTCAAAAGCGCAATGGTTCAAACCAGCTCAAATAGTTAAAGTTATTGGAAAATTTAGACAAAGCGTTTATTGCTCATTTAGTAGCCCACCATTTCATGTATAGTTGTTAAAATTAAATGTAAAATTAACAACCCATAGTGTTCCATCTCCTAGGTGTTTGTGGTAGATAAACAAAAGCAAAACCAGTCAGCAACAATGGATTTTGTTAGCTAATGTAAGCATTTCATCTACTAACGTTAGCTAACTAAATCTCAATTACTAACATGGCAAACAGTACCAACTATATCACAAGCAGTTATGTGATTTTCTGCGTATTGTTCTGGAATGGCCTGAATGCGCACGAGTGGTTGTTTGTCTCTGTTTGTCTGTGTGTTGGCCCTCTGATGGACTGGCGACCTGTCCAAGGTTTACACTGCCACTAGCCTATAACATTGGCTGGGATTGGTTCCACCCCCGTGACCTGGAAGAAGATGGGTGGATGTTCTGGAACGGCCTAATTTTTCAAATGAGGTTATTACCCACGCTTTTGATCAACCACTGCAGGTGACATGAACACAGATAGAATGACAGTCTAATCTCAGGGCTTCTGTCAGGGCTCTCCTTCTGCTTGGGAAGTTGGAAATGTTGCCTCAACCCATTGGTGCACAGAGAGATGTCACCAAACTCAGAGTTGGTTGCTTTCAAGGATTTTCAAAATAAAGGTCCAACCAAACACCTTATTTTGGGTTCTTTGCCCAGTGTGAGAAATGTGAGGTGTGGTGAGTGAGCTGGTTGGTAGGCATGTTTGATGTTTGAAAACTTGATGGAACTTCATTTGCTGCCCAGCAAGAAAAAAGCCACTATTCCAGATTTTAATTTTCACTGCATTCTATTATGATCTACATTAGATAAGAATGGCAAAGACGTCTTGCTTTGATGACTTGTTTCTTTAATCCACTTACAGATCAAAGTAACTGTAACTGCAACTAAATAAGTGCAGTTCACAAGTAATAAAGGAGTTGAAGTAATAATTAGCTTGCTGCTTTTTGTCCAGGCCGTAAGCATTTGTAGGGAAAACAAGGAGTGGCTGTGTCTCAGCAAAACACACTCCCACACGGATGCACTATCTCCTTCCTAAATGTCACCACATCATTATCATGCAGTATTGATCCCAGCTTGGGTGATCTGTTTGAATTTAAACCAGGATGTCTGCGACAGTTTTCTGGCTGCCGCACCGCCACTGTCTTGGCGCCATCCTGGCCGAAAACGCGGCATCGTTAGTCTTCTCACGACTGCAGATGGTCACAAGATGCTGGAATCTCCCTCTAAAACATCCGCTGATTGGATACAGAATACCTGGGCACTCTCAACTCGGCTCATTGGTGTTTCTGATGTCTATGGATCTATATTCATAATCCCGATAGGTGCAGCTATGTAGTCTGTACTGTGCCATTTTCACATTCATATGTTAGACAGCATTTTGTACAACCCCTGTCTTCAATCAATCCCCCCACTACTCTACACTGTGACAGCTGGGGGGCCCTCAGGCATGTAGACCTGGCATGGGGATGGAAAACACAAAGGGGAAACCAATCATCCGTAATTACATCTTGCTGTAGCATGAAGGTGTGCATATCTATACAGCTCAACTCAGCTCAAAGGTCAAACACATTGTGTATGTTAGACCTTTGAGCGGGCTCTACACACCCATGTCATCTGTGTTCACCTTGTTTGATGAAGAGTTTGTGCCTTAGCTTCCTTGTTCTCACCTTCTTTTCCTTTCTTTTACTTTTCTTCTCCTCCTTCTGATCTTAACACAAGTGCAGATAATCAGAGGTAATCTATTCTCTTCTCTCAATCACAGCAATCTTATCTATTCGGGGTCATCAGCCTGCTGACTCCCCTGTTTCCTTCAATGGCTTAAACTATTTCAATTTTCTTTGTCTTCCGCTCTGTCTCTGAGCAGTGCATTAGCATCACCAATGCCACTCAGGAGTTCAAGTGTACTTTGATTCGTCGCCTCTTCCAGTCTCTGTCTGCTTCAGTTCAGGGGTGCCTTCTTTGTAGCAACCAATCATGGGCCGAATGAGAGGAGACTATTTTGGGTAATCAAACGCTACAGCAGGTTATACTACTACACAAACTCTCCAGCTACCATAGAGTTTCATTTAGCACTTAAATTTTAGTTTTTACAACACATTATTTCCCCCTTTTTTCTGGCGGAATTCAGAGTTACCACCAGATCTTCAATCCTTCAGATCCAAGGTCAAAGGACTAGCATTTCATCTACAGGACAAACCTCAGAAGGTCAGATGTTTTTTTTTTTCTTTTCTGCTCAGTGAAGGTTTCAGTGTTTGGCAGACAATGTACAGACATCACGTGATTTCCTTGTTCCCAGAAGGCTGCCTATTTTAATGAAACATGCTTTCATTGAAAAAAAAGAAAAACATTTTTGGCTGTACACAAAAGCAGAACTTGTGCGTCGCTATTGACACATTGCATTTGGGTAGGAATAATAAACAGCTAATAAAAAATGCTGGCAAGTAATGTCAGGCATATCAACAATCAAAGAACCGCTGCAGACTGCAGTGTAGCTAACAAAAAAAAAGAAGAAATAAGATGCTGCATCTGCTTTGTATCAAAGGCCAGAGCACAAGGCGTCTCATTACGGTTGTTCTTCCATTTCATCACTTTCATCCCAAGGCCATCCACCTCTGGAACACAGATAACACATGGACCCCCAAATATCTCTTAGAGAAACTACTTAAAAATCCACAGTCAAAGAGAGAGAGAGGGGCTTTGAAGAGTCTCAAGATCCTCTCAAATAATTAAGGAGTGGAGCATGCATTGCAGATAATGAGTTTCTAGCATGACTGACTACACAGTATTCCCCTGTCTTATCACCTGCTGCTGTCACTCACTAATGAAGTTGCTATTTCCAATTATTGCTCCCTATTAGGAATCATTATTAAGCCCAGGCTGTTATTCTAGTTGCTTCTGAAACTAGACACACACGCATCAGTCAAATAAGAGCAGAGTTGAGCTTGTTGGTCTAAAGTGTGTGCCTCAAGTGTGACTTAGTAGTGTTTACTAGTGGTGCGTCAGAACAGAGTATGGTGTAATTGTTAGATGAAAGCAAAAATCAGTCTGGGACTTTGGACTTGGGCTGTCTTGCTGAGACCCTTCTGAGCACCATCTGTCAGAATCTACCCTGTGCAAACTCATGTTTTATTTTGAAATAATTGTCTTGCTGCCCTTCCTGCCCTGAGAGTGTGCTTCCTGTCATTTCTTATTACCTTCGTGTCTTGTTACCTTCTCCACTTGTGTGTTAAAGTCTCTGTTTCCTTTTACTTGGCCTTCTTCTTCTTGTCTTTCCTGCAGTTTCAAATGGACAATTCAGGTTGGATTATCTGTGTTGCATTTTCTTTATTTAGTACTGCACCAACCTTCCTCTGTTTGTGGCGCCGTAAATCTCTCTAAACTGTATTCTCCAGTTCCGTGACCACGTCACATTCAGCAAGAATCTTGTAACAAGCATTAATTAACTCAGATGAAGTGCAGAACTATGCCTGATGTAGAAGAAACACACATTAAATTTTAGTTCTCACATTTCAAGTATAACAGAATTTCTGATAAGTGCAACCGGAATTTAAGCTAAGTGACATCATCTGCTAAATATACTCTATATCTGCTTGTGATGCGTTTCAGTTTACTTCCTGTAGAGCTACAATGTGTTAAATGATATAAATCCATCACATTCAAACCTGAGTTTGGCATCAGCAACTCCAAGAAGGCAGCCCGGCTCACCTTGCAACAATCACAAACAAACCAGCAGTACTAAAAGCAGCAATTTCACGCTGACAATAGCTCAACAGACCAGAATGCCATGCAGCCAGTTAAAGTTTGATTAAGGAGCTCCTTCTTCAACAGGAAGAAAAAATTAAAAATAAAAATCCCTCACTTGCTTTTACAACTTTGATCTGTGCTCTTTCCTGAAACCTGGGGTACTGCTTGTTAAGATATAATCTTGGGTGCATGATCATATTAAAGGTCACTCGCCATGTATGCCACATGTACAGTATATGCTGCCTACGTCTTTTCACTGACTTAATATAGAAAGCCTGCAAGGTCTGCAAGGAAAGATCTAATTTACCAAATGTCACATTATTCTTGCCTTGGGCCACACACAAGCCTCATTCTCCATTTCACGCATCACTTTCGCACCTTGTAGTTTGCACAGGCGCCTCCAAAAAGTGTGTGGAATTGTGTGTAAGTGAGCATCTGACGTGTGTGTTATCATTATCACCTACGAACTGTGGACTGTCCACTATGATGCTGCATCTGATACATCTCACTGTCAGAGATTCTCCCTTGTCGCAATCATTCTGGCAAGGTATCCCAATGCACAAATGCGCTACAAGGATTGAAGGAAGGCATTTAGCTGTTATATATTTAATTTAATTGTTATATATTTAATTGTTCAAATTATTGTTTTTATTTTACCACTGATCGACTTTGTGTCAAGTGTCCCAGCAGCAAAAATGTTGCATCCAGCAGCCCATGAATTCTTGTTTTCTCTTTGTGTACCTGTACTTGTGTTAGTTTTTTTTTTTTCAGACAATACTATTACCCAGATACCTAGTCACGTTGCATGACCATCAATTATTGGTGCCAGGAAAGCCACCAATAGCTAGCATTAAAAAGAAACCTCAGTGAATTGCAGTCTGTGTGTGTGTGTGTGTGAGAGTGTGCACATTGGCTGCAACTGTTTGTTTTACGCTAAGGTCCAAATTTGCCAAAGCCACATTTTTTTTTTTCTCTTTTAATAGGAATTTCTCAATGACAGAAAACTATGTTTGATTACCTGTGAGGCACAGGACCACTTTGGTTAATCACTGCACCTCTTTCCTTTATTTATAAAAAAAAAAACAAAAAACAAAACAGGATCACTATGGTTCAGCACGCTTTCTGATGGATTCATGCAATTTACAGTGCTCTTTTTTTTTGTTATGAAAATCTCTGCCTCTAAAACATTAGGCGTGGGGATGCAGACAGAGAAGGAATTTAAATTAACCTGCACTCCACATAAATCTTACTGTCATTAGGAAAAAGTTGAAGATAGGGTAGCTCCAATGCATTCGGAAAAAAACTTTAACCAATAACAAATCAGCATGATATAACTATTTTATAACCACGCCAAAAAAAGTGTGGGCAGTTGAGGCTGCGTGGTCATTAAAACATCAACTGGAGTCTGAAGTCCACTGGGCTGCTAATCTAATCTGGTGATAGCGTTAAACAGAAAGCAGACCTTGTTGCTGATGATGTAATTAGCTACTGCCATAGTAAGTCACTCTCTAATTACATGCAGACTGAGGACTAACAGGACATTGGCTGTCTCGGGGATGTAAATTTGCTTGAAAGTGTTTCAGCATTCAGACTGAATATTATTAGTCATCAAAATATCACATCATTTTTTTGTTTCACTTCTTTCCACAAATTCATATGTGGCCATGACAACAACCAAAAAGATGAGGAAATTGTAACAAAGTGAATGTGTTTCTCATTAGAATGACACAAATGCCCACAATCCTCCTTCATCTTTTTTTTTTTTTTTTTTTCCCAATTCTTCAGCAAATAGTTGACCTTGGAGATTATGGGAGAGAGGGTGAACACTCTCTCAGATAATCATGGCCCTTAGTTTAGTAGACAAAAAGGAGAAGAAGGACTGTTGAAGGCTGTGTAACTAGTGATGCATGAATGGCTATTTCTGCTTTCTGCACCTGCACTTCCACTGTAGGACGGTGACTATGGAGTGTGCGGAACACTCAAGTAAACCAGTTTGGGAGGCTGTACGTTGGAGAGCAGGATAAGTGCATTACAATTATTATTTAGTTAAATGTGTTCATGTGGGAATGAGGGATAAGAATGCAATATTTAAAGATATTCAATGGCAATGTTATGCACCAATACACCAATACATCTGCTCCAGGAATTTTTGTTGGCCTTGTTGGGGGGAGTAGTCTCTACACAGCTTCTCCTTTGTCTGGGCAGCTTCTTTGTCCTCCTCTGCCCTCTGGTGCAACTTCTTTATTTTGTCCTCAACATGGCTGCTCGAGGCGTCAGGCTATGCTCACACTGTCTGAGCCTTTGAGGTTGTCAGTGCAGAAGAAGAAGAACTGCTGTCCCTTAATTGGTACGAGCAGATGAGCGTCATGTCTCGTCTCAGTGAAAACTCAGTTGTCTCATCATTTCCTGTTCTGTTTTGAAATTCCTGCTCGTGTTTCAATTTGCTTGCCCGTCTTCTTGTGCCAGTCTGGTTGTCTTTCCCCGCCCTGATTGTGTTCACCTGTTCCCCATTACCTTGTGTATATATAGTCTGCATCCCCTTTGTCCTGTGCCAATTTTTCATGTGCTGCAGAACTAAGCAAGCGCACAGTTAAGCCTGTGCCCTTGGCTGTGTCTAGTCTCCTGATTTATGTTGATACTTTGATCTTTTTTGTCATGCTTAACCTTGTGATTTGTGTTGATGTCTTGTCTAGTTTTCACCAAGCATTGCTCTGCGCCTTTTCTTTTTAATTCTATTGTGATTTCCAAGCATTTGCTTGCATTTTGTTGTTGCAACATTTGCTCTTCATTTGCTTCACAAGACGTGCATTTAGGTTTGTAGTTCTGTCAATGAGGCCATGAGCTGGAGCAGGGGGTCCCTGACAATCGGCTCCTTTTTTGAGGAGGAAGTAAAGTCCAGGGTTAGAGAGCAAATCTTTGTTAGAGAGTGGATGACGGGCCGGCAGCACAGCGGCGTAGTGTTTAGCGCCACTACGGTTCCAGTACCTTCCCGGGCCTGGGTCCTTTCTGTGCGGTGTTTGCATGTTCTCCCTGTGTCTGTGCCTGTGGCGACGTTAAATTGACCGTAGGTGTGAACGCGAGCGCGAGTAGTTGTTGGTCTCTGTCTGTCTCTGTGTGTTGGCCCTGCGATGGACTGGCGACCTGTCCAGGGTGTACAACGCCCCTTGCCCAATGTGACCTGGGATTGGCTCCAGCAGCCCTGCAACCCGGATACATATAAACCGGATGAAGATGAGTTAGTGAGTGAGTGGATGACAAGTGTCTTCTCAGAGGAAAAAAAAAAATAGGGTCATGCTGGAGGGCTCGATGTAGCTAGTTTCTTTTAACCACTACCTTCATTTTTCCATTAGTGTTACAGTTGGGGCAAGAATTTATTTTTACATCAGTCAGAGACAAGTTTATACGTATATTATGCCACCGAACAATGAGCAAGTTCATAAGCTTCACAGTTAATTCTTATCAGTGGCATTTATGTCATTTACTCTTACAGTATATATTCTAATATTTACTTATGATCTGTTCATCACAACTCTTATCAGTGGTACTGCATACAGTATGATCTGCTCATAACATTTTTTTCCTTCTGTCTAAGAGCTGACTCCAAACTGTAATTAACTGTAATGTAATGTGAATAGGAACTAGGCCATAGTGGGATGTTTGTTCTTAAAGAGAAAGACCTGATTAATATACTGGAGTTTGTCTTAATTGCCTTGAGATGGAAGTATTTTGGCTTTTTTCCCTTGGCACTTTTAATAGGTAGAGCTTGCTTTGTTCTGGCTCAAGGTCAGGGATCTTAGAGCTCAAAAAGGTTCATGACCACTGGTTTACAGCAGCTCAGTAGTAGTAGTAGTAGTAGCCTATTAAGTAGTGGTGATGTATTCATTGCATTTGTTGTCATTGATTTAACATCTACAGAGTGCATCTCCACTCCTAGTTAAAATGTCAGGATGTAGATTGTTGAAACTGCTGTTTTAAAAGTGTCCAACTGAAAATTTACTCTCTGCTACAAAGCAAATTAATCTGTATCTTAAATGTTCTCCATAATTTTCTACTCAGGTAATAGCTCCCAAAAGATGAATTAAAAAGACTGACAAAAACGAGAGGAAAAAAGCTCCGAAGTTGGTTTATTTGTTGCATGCAAGGTAAAAACACAAAGACCTAAATATATTTCATAGTTTTTTTTCCTCAGGCTCAGCCAAATGAAGTGTGAATATGAGATATCAGCCTTTATAACTCTCAGGTAATGAGTAATTCTTGCTCACTATTTCCAGGCTGTCAGTTTGTGTGTAGGTTCAGCAAATGTAAAGAGCTGAATGAAAAGCTGTGGCAAAGGAAGCTGACTTAATGCAATGCCCAGAAATCAAACACACCTGCAATGTTGCGTGACCTGCGGCTGCTTCTTGGGTCCCTCTCAATGTAGTAACATTAACAGTGGATCCTTTAGCTCTAACTTCAACTGTCAGTGATCTGTGCACTGACTTGTTTTTTTTTTTTTGCTGTAATTGCAGAGCTCATTAAACTCGGTGCTTGAGATCCTGGACAGATTTTGCAGGGAGAACAATTGAGAGAGGGTGGATAAGGAGCAGACTGTTAAAAACAAGGCTCACAGTGACAGTCAGACAGGTGTGTGCAACATGTGGCTTTATGTAGCGCTTTACACAATGTGCAGCCAATGATGTTTATGATATTTATATACCTGATTTTTCTTTTTTTTTTCCTTTGCCGCTTTAACAAACTGTCAGATTTTTGTAGCTCAATATGGCTACATAAAGTCTGCCACGATTATTGTGGAAGATTGACTGCAAGACAATTTAATTACACTGCACAATTTTTTAAGTAGATGTACCTAAATAAAGTGACATCTGAGTGTAGATTTGTTATTATATGTTATATGCACAGACTGGAAAGTGCCTGCTTGGAATTTATGAGTTGCTTTCAGCATATAGTTGAAATACCACTGCACATATGGCCGGAGGACCAAAAATGCTGTTCCATTTCATTGCTTTGTCACATCATCGTAATGAAGCGACACAACATCAAGACATTTTGACCGAGTCGGTAGTTTTATCCAGGCTATTTTACTTGAGTAAAATATCTTTTAAATAACAGCATTCTCATCCAGATTGCTAATGACTCTCATTCCACCCTCACACCCTATCCAGCGAGTGCTCATGAACGAATGCATGCAGTGTGTGCAAGCACACAAACAAACAAAACACACAATTAATCTGCAGCACTCCATCTACTCCAAAGAGAGAGAAAAAAAAACTTGAACAATAAAACAGTGATTACTCTCAGCTAATTCAATAAAACCCACTTAATCATTTGTTCCCAAACTATAACAGGGCATCGTGTTGCGGGGGTGTCTGTATCAATGGAGGGCCTCTGATGCCACCAAGGACAACTGCTCTACTAATTTCGCAGAGGGGCCGGGACCATCTGCCGTGTAGCTATGCAGCCGACTAGAATAGAGTGACCTCAGCCCAATCACAGAGCGCTCCTGCTCACATTGAACGCACCGACTGCTCTGGGGATGCACAACGTCCTTGAAAGAAGAGAAGACACAGTCTTTAAAGAGAAATAATTGAGACAGAATGACAAGTATCTCCTGTACCTGATGCAAATAACAAGTCCCTAAGCACACAAACTCAAATTGTATGATACAATTATCAATAGCAGAATTTGAGGCATCCCTGGAAGAAGGGAAGCAGCTGGTACGCTAAATGTAACTCTTCGTCCACTTTGGTGTACCTGCTTGTCTTCACCCCCCTCCTACCACTCCATCCCTTCCATGTCGGGATGTCAATAAGCCTGCATGGATGACTGACTTTCCCTCTGCACGTTGTATCATTTGCTACTCCAACCGTCCGATAATCATTTATACCTGGGTTGGCATCAGTCTGGGGAAGTTAATGGACTGGTCAATACCGAGCTGTATGGGCCAATGATATAAATGCTAGCCACACCAGCTCTGATTGGTGTTCACAGAGACAAGTGCGTGTACGTGTGTTCTTCTGTGATAAGAATACAAAACATATCCCAGAAAGTTGTTCTACAAACACACACACACCAGCATGAAATGGAATGTGAGAAGCAGTACTTTGTCGGTATTCTACCCAGCTGCCCACTTACTTGACCTTTCCCTGCTCTGCTTCCTATTTATTGTATTTAGGTTTCCAATTTTCTTTAGAGGCTCCAGGTTCAACAGGCATCAAGGGCTACAAGCTAACTACACTCCTTTTGTTGTGTCCCTAATTAATACTCAACTTCAAAGCTACTGTTTAACTTGTGACAAAAAACTAATTTAAACTACCTGAAATTAAACCGCATCCCTGCGGACACAATGTTAGCACAATGTAAAACTGCAACTTTATTATGAGACAACCAAAAAACTAATTATACAACTTCAGCTGTGTGTTCAGCACCGTTTTTTAATTTTTTATTCTACAACACAGGTCTAATTTGGTCTGTAGATATATCTTTGAACTAAAATATGTGCGCACGCACATTTTCAACAGCTGAATTTGTAATGAAGCTGTTGAAAATGTGCATGTTTTCCCTGTTTATGTTCTCAAACAACAAACCAAGAAAATAAAAAAAACAACAACACAGATATATTTCAAAACAGTCACTTCAAGCCCTTTTCCAGCTGCTGCTGCCAAAACCCGCATTTTATAATCATAAGGCCTTCTGACAAAATCACTAAAAGCACAAACTGCATGAAATGGCTAGATACGGCTAGATTTAAATGTAAAACAATTATTCAGAGGCAAAGATAGAAGCTCAGTCTAGTCAGCTGCTGGGAGAGAAGCAGGGAAAGCACACACGTACTTGCAAGGCAAGATTGAGGATGTTTTTTCTATGGAAGTTAGTGGCTAGAATTGAGGCTCAATTGGCAACACTACCTGTTTGCTCCCGACCGTTTTGAAAGCGCAGTGAACAATGAGGACACTCCGCTGCCTGACTGGCTGACCATGTGGTATTTTGTTGAACAATGGTGGGACATTTATAGGGCAGCCAAAAATTAGACAGCTGCAGCTATTGGGATATATCAAGAAAGAGTGGGCATTTTGCATGTGCTTTGGATAGGGAAATTTGAGCGCACTACATAGTGGGTGGGTGTATGCATACAGCATGACTGGGTGAGTCTCTCTGTGTGTGTCTGTGTGTGTGTGTGTGTGTGTGTGTGTGTGTGTGTGTGTGTGTGTGTTTTTCAGCACTATAGCCTCAGGGAGCCTCACAGCAGTGGAGTCCTGGGGAAAGTGGAGGGCCTGCCTCCTACATTTACAACACAAAGAGGCCACACTGTGCTGCTATTGACTTTGATAGTAAAACTCCTCTACTCCTCTAGACTACTCCTCACCCTCCCCACATCCCTTCACCAGCCCTGCACTGTGGAATTGTCACCTACATGCTGCTTATAACCATGGCTGATGTCGTCTCTGTACAGGGACTGATTTGACTTTCGAGAATAAGCAGGCATTACAGACAAAGCCAAAGACAAGACAAGACAGACATGAGGTTATGTACAACTTTGCTTTTTCCTCTAATCTCCAGACACTTTTTCACAAAAGGTTTATTTGAAAGATGCTTTTCAACTCCACCCCTCGTCATCCCACAATTCTAAAGCTGGTCTGGTTCAGATCATTTGTCTGACCTACATGCAGCCTAAAACACCTGCCCCCATGCACACACACACACACACAAAACTAAAGCCCACCCAGGTCAATTATTTCAAAGATAGAATATAATGCAAAGTCTTTTCAAGGCCAAGTTAATAAAAGTCACACACATTCCTACCTGAAGTGAAACCAAAATGAAGCTGCAGCACTATGTGCATTTGGTACAGCTTTATTGCCTCCCTTCAGCTGAAAACCAATGAGATCCAAAACCAGCTTTGTAGGTTTGTAGCCAAGAAGAAGAGAGGGCACTTGTGAATTATTCATCAGGCAGATGAGTTGAGTCAGTGGCGGGAGTTGAAGGAAGGACTTTGGCTACAACTCTGTTGCACTTCACTAAATAATTGATGGCTTCAATCAGCAGCTGACACTGTCCTGGGTCAGGCCTCAGCAAAAATGATACATGGTGAATAAAAGAGAGAAAGAGTTAACTAAGAGGTGAGATAAGTCGAAGATGGGGTCAAGATGGGAGGTAGGGAGGTAACTGGACTTACAGCAGATCAGCAAAACAACATGCTTTAATGTGACTTCAAACTATATAGTTGAGTACCCACTGTACTTTACAGACACACCCATGCGCAGCTGAAAGCTAATGCGTCCTGAGTGCTCCGTCTGTGATTTTGCTAATCATTTTCTTTTTTTTTTTTAGATAAAGGAAAATTTCCTGCTTTATGGGAGCTGTGAAGGTGATGTATGGCTGAAGGGTAGAGCCTCTCTCTTTTCTCACTCTGTTACAGAATCCAAATCCCCCCAGGTCTCAATTGGTTGCATCTCATTACTCTCTATGAGCTTGTCTTATGAATACTTGTGTATGTGCTCACTTCTGGTTACTATTGAGGTCAACACTTGGTCTTACCTGAAGCAAAACCACACAACATCCAGATACTGATTTTCGTCAATGAGCAGTTTCAGAAAGGAGCAACACCTGCTTCACTGCCTCTAGTTGTGCCACAGCACCAATTGCAATTTCTATACGTTTTCTTCCTCTTCCTGAATTGCTCCGCTTGCCTGTTGATTATTTGATGCTATTCTCAGCTTCCCATCAATAGCTGTGCTTTGTGATACCTGATTGGTATCACTAGTTAGAGACCAATACAAAGTTGAAAATGGGATCTCTTGGTGGGAAGAAGTGCGGGAAGGACGATGGGAGTAATGCAGAAAGAGACACTTGTTCATTTCAGTCCAGGATTTAAGAAAGTGGGGAAGGAGTGAATCAAGATTGTGGCAGTGAGAAAATATATCTATCCCATCAGCCGGCTGGGCAAGACCCAAGGACATTCTCCGGGGCTAAATGAAACCACATGGAAACTGCAGCTCCATAATGACCACTAGATTCAAGCACTATTGGCTCCCATATTTAAACGTACAAATTTTACAGTGGAAATAAAGACGTTTACAGCCTGGTACAAAAAATAGTTTTGGTCTCTATAGTTAATGACAGCTCTAGACAAGTGAGGGTGTGGCCAATGTGAGTTAACATGCACTTCAACAGATTAGCACCGACCAAAGTCTCTGCTCACATGACCTTTTTGCAATTAGCTGGGAGGTAGGCGGAGTCAAGCACTGCACAGATAGCACCAGCCGCCATACATATATAGTCATACATGATGAGAATCTGTTAAATGATTAGATGCCAATAATGCAAAAGACATGAGCAACATCCCTCTGCTCTGGGGATTACTGGTTGCCCTGGTGGCTTGGTCCTGACCTCTCTGCCCTCCTCAATGACAAACTGTGGCATACACACACAAGGTGCACAACTGATACATAATCACACACTCATACATTCATTTTAAATTCTATTAAACAAAATGGTAAATTTGCACTGGAAATCCTGCCACCAACACTCTCACCCCCCAACCCACTCCCCTCTCCTGTCTCCCCTATTTTGATTTAAAAAAACAAAGCAAAACTCACTATCTCTTACTACTATCTCACTATGTCTTATTTCATCAGTTACTGTGTCAGCTGTGCTTTAACAGCATGGTGACATAACTGTGTGCCTTTTTCAAAGGTTTAACCAAGTTTCTAAATGTGGAAGGAGTGACAGTGCACACAATGGCTTATGTGTCCAATTACCTTCATTGACAGGCAATTTTGCCCAGAGATGGCAGCTATTAGCAAGCCATCACCTTCTCTTGACAAGGCTCTTTCCAAATCCTCTGCAGAGATAGAGCGAGTTTAGTGACCTCCAGCACCCTCAATTATGGAATCATAATCCAGGGCAGTAGGCAGCCCTGACTGACTCCTAATTGGTGGTCTTTTTATGTATAAGGTTAGCTTTAAGATGAGGCAATGCTGCTGTGGGGAAATCAAGGCTTCTTGTCAGGCCTGTCACTCAACCAGAATTGCTTAAAACCAAATTAATTTCCATCCTCAAACAGATTGCGTCATTACTGTGCATTTTCTTTCTTCTCTGTGCTTCTTCATATCCAACACAATTTCCAACATAGAATTGATCTCAAAAGTGTTTTAAACCTTTTTTTTTTCTTTGTTTTTCAATTTCCCTTATACAATACAAATTGGAAAAAAATGTCCAATCATGACAGGAAAAAAAAAAAAACTGCAAAACAAAACAAAACAATGCTATCCATACTAGAATAACAAGGGGAAAAAAAGGATTTCCATAAACAAATCTATTGCCAGTGCGCTTTCTATCAAAAGCAATATCCTTTATAGCCAGAGATAAACTTTGCTTGGAGTCTGTCTGACAATACAACAGTGAGCTGCAGGTATTGTGTTCTCAGTGAGGTTCCACTGATAAAAGATATTGGATTGTAGCTTGTGACTGTGGATCAGATCCAACGTAAAATCTTGCCTCTCACTGAAGACCTTGTTGTTAAGGTAAATGTAATGTCTGGAAGTCAACCGTGTGCGTGTGGGTGTGTTTAAAAATGGCTTCTTAAATACACTACATTTGCTTTTATCCCTAAGAAATTGGGGTGTAAATCTGCCAAATAAAATTATATAAAAACCAATTCTGGAAAAAAACACCTTTTTCAAAGAGCTACTGACCAACTTTTGTGATTTTTTTTATTATCATTATGCTATTGAGCTATTAATGCTGAATCATAACTGCTTCCAAAAGAAATTGAGCCGATGCAGTTTTGTGCCATTTAAAAGACTGCCTCATCTCTGCTTTATTGACAGGGTTTTCCGAACTCAAGATTCTGTTATAGCCCCTGATGGAGGTTGCCTAATTTTATGATTACAATTTTAAGTCCAATCATTGTTGTCTCTCTAATAGGACCAAATGAAATTGAAAGGTCATTTTCAAAAGAAATTTCTACATTGCCTTCGTACGAAATGCAATCCGGGGGAAGGCCTTTTAGTTGCCTTACAATAAGCAGACTTATAACTAACGGCAAAGCAGAAGTTCTAATGCCAACTGAAATGTAATGTGAAGTACAATCATGCACCATTATGAACATAGACAGGACAATCACATGCTTAAGGTTCAAGATTTCAATGAGATGAATTCTTATCTTGTAGACATCACTCAGGGCTTTCATCCAGCAAGGGAGTGATGGTGGATAAATGGTGGATATGGAGGAGAGAAAGAGGCAAAGCCTCTGTGTAGCCTGGCATTTGAGTGCGAGCAATTGACAGACTATTGACACTATAACCCACCTGGGAGTTCATCTTATACACCTAACTAATGGAAACCATCTGACAAGCAAACTGAGGCTCATTTCACGTATCAGGAGAGAAGGTGGGAGGCATGAATGCCGACAAAATGTCAGCTCAAATCACACGTGAGTGACAGCCTTCGGTCTCTCATTGACAGTGCATTTTACAATAAGCCAGCAAATGGAGCCGAACTGGCTCCATCTGCTCAATGCTGGCCTGGGAGAATATGCAACCATTTGTTGGTTTGTTACATTTTTTATTTTTTTTCATGGTGCTTTACTCTTATGCTTCACTTTGCTACAGGGCAACTCTGTTGCAGACACTGAATAATCTGTGAAGTGGCACTTGGCAGTCTGTAACCAACTAGCCACTCAACAGTAGGCACTTAAAGATACGCTATGGGTGAAAACAGCAGCCCTTAAAGGGAAAATTTTCTCCAGAACAAAGCTGCTGGGTTTTGGTCTTGTAGCAACGAGGATGCTCTCATGCTTTGTGCAACAATCAAAGAAAACAAATAATTTCAATACTCTTCTAATTCCTATGTAAAAAATATATATTTCTGACATATCAGCAATTGAAAATAGTTTGATTCTAATAAAATTGGGTGCAAAATGCTAAAGTGCTCATTATGGAGGTATAACTACATTATGTTCAGTCACCAGTGTCACCGATAAACATGGACTAAATTATTATGTCATTATGAATTCAAGTGAGGAGATTCTATTAGTTGCATGCAGTGGGGGGACCCGCTTGTTTATCAAACACCATGCTGTGCTTCAATTAGTCTAAATGGTTTAGCCTACCAACAGATACACACCGCATTAAGCCACAGGGGTGAGTCCTCCACGTTTTTCTAAATGTGTTAGATCTGGCTGAAGCTTAGCATTAGAAAGGGATCATTGTCTTGCTAGTGGAGGGAAAAAGGAAGAGTGCTGCACTTTTTCATCACATAATCTATTCACAGTCAAATTGAAGAGGAAAAAAAAATGGGCCAGTGTGAAGAATATGTCAAGGGACATGAAGGCTATGAGGTAGCATTTATCTACCAATCATTTTTCACCCTGCCAAACACAGACATGCAGTCCAGACAACTGCAGAACATTTTTTTTGGACAGTAGGTAATTGCAGGCTGAATGATTAGAACCGGTGGCCTAAAGAAAAACATGCTGACATTCCCCAGTAAGGTGGATGAGCAATGATGAAGTGCTTCACATGCCTTTATGCAAATTCATTTTGGCTCCATCAACATGTCGAGTGGAACACATTACCTTTGCTTAGATGCATATGCAATGAGGTGTGAAGATGATGTTCCATACACACGTCAAACTGCTGACTGTGGATACATCTACTGGGTGTTGTACCTCACTATGGGTGTTGTCAGAGCTGCTGTGTGCACACATCATATCAGTGTACTTGGAGATAGTACATGAAGGCAATCTCTCCAGTCTTTGCATTGTTTAAAGTATAATGACTTGATGGGACTGTGTTTGCGCAGCAACCTTTATCATCCTAACAGTCATGTTAGGATGCCACATTTAAATCAGTTGTACCAAACATCTTCAGCTCAGTCATGAACTAATTGCTTTTGTGAAACATTTCATCAAATTAACATCTACATTCAGAAACACGATGTGTCTGAAACGTACATTCCCGGGGTGCAAAGTAAGGCTAATGGTGAAGAGCCTTAAACCTGCATTCTATCTAATGATGATCAGAGGGTGACATCATCAGGTATAAAAAGATGCCACACTGTATTGAAGTCAGGTGGGAAACATTCCTCCTTCTCAGTTGATTTAATAACTCAATAAATGTTTTCCTGATAGATTTGTGGTTTCAGCCACTAGTTTCAAGTCTCGAGTTTCGTAAAGATCCAGCTCTTTCTCCAAGCCAAAAGTGTAGTTAGAGTTGAGGACTAGATCGCTGTAGAGCTACCAAAAAACTCATTGATGAGAATGAGGCCGAAACAGTCAGGCACCACTGGGCCTGGCGTCAGTCATGACAAATCAGTCTCATCTCTTTTCTGTATCCCTTTAAAGATGTGATGCTCCAGTAAATCCATACCAACTGCACCTCTCCTCAGAGTAAAAAGATGTCCAATATGTAGGTGGTGCAGATTTGCTACTAGCATATATATGGCAGCGTAAATTTAACTAACCCCTCTGGTCAAATGTACTGGATTCATATTTGTGTACAGATACATAAATGTTTAAACTTTTCGAAGTTGCTTAAGTTTTTGTTTGCTGCTGAGACAGACAGACAGACAGGGAATAATGAGAACACAAGACAGGAAATGATGTGAGCATTAATCCCCGTTCTTTGAAATCAAGTGCTTTGTGAATAAAGCCTCACCCGCCACCATGTTGACCCAAAAACAACAATCTTTCCTTTTTACTGACACGTCTGAGGCTGAATGAGAGCAATAGGAGCCAGGAGAATGGGGGAAGACAGGTGGAACGCAACCGTAACCACTGGCAGGGGACCATGACAAGCCTTGGCCTGGTGCACCAGCTCATGGATTTATGGGCCGATTCACCTCACGTCTTGTTGCTGCATAGGCCATTAAGTTTGGCTCCAACTCCTGCCCTCCATATTCACTTTACTCCATCTCTTATTTATCACTAAACCTGCCTGTGTGACATACACTGTCACTCATAAGACCTCTTTTGTTGCGTAATATTGTCTGTCTTTGTTTGATTACTCTCCTGCCTTCCTGGACCCCACTCGTCATCAAGACAATTTCAGCCCATTAGTATGTGAACTGTTCATATGAGAGGCGGCACCATGCAGAACTTGTTTATCAGTATATCAGTATATATACAAGTCATCCCAATATATCCCAAGCTATCCAAACTGCCCCCCCCCATGGTTGTAATGAGTGGCAGGGTCTCCATGACAAGCTACTGAAGTCCCTGTTAAAACATAACCTTCTTAGGAACTACATAATGTTCCGGTCAGCACTGATTCATCTCCTAGCACGCCACCCACCCCTCCCACCCCAGAGTGCCCTTCAGTTCCCCAAGGGGACAGCTATTAGTGCAACAATGCCCCTCACTACTTTTTATTGAAATGAAAATGTTCAAACCGCTGATTACGGAGGCCTTTGGGAAAATCAATTCTCATTTAGATGGGCAGCATTTGTCTTTGCGCTCTGGTGGCCCGTGGAGGTTTGACAGCACAGTTTAACGTTAAAGGGTAGTTCTTTGTACAATAGGGGGGCAAGGCAGAGAGACACAGACCAAAAGAGGGGCACAAGAGAGGATGCGGTGTGCATTTAAATTGGCTGTCTTTCATATGATACAGGTAAGAAGAGGTGAATATCCCACAATTTTTATTGATTTTGCAAAGACCACGGGGGGGGGGGCTGAGGATCTTCAAGCAAGGCAGCAGAGGAAACAATTTCAGGAAGTAGTAGTCGCTGTGTAAGTATATTTATCAGACGATTCATAAAGGAAGAAAGACTGTTCTTAGCTCCCTGACATTTAATGTGACATTACTGCTTCACGTACAAAAAGTGAGGATGTGGTCTACCACCACATTTTAGCTGTACCCTAGAATTAAATGTTTTGTTTAGTTTTTTCATCCCTGGTCGTATGTGTTTTATGGATGTCTTCAGCTATTTAGTCAGCAAACCTCTGGTGTCTGCTCAAGTGTCCTTGAGCAAAAGCTTGATCCTTATTAGCCCCAAGGCTAGGTGAGGAAACGGAGGGTCTTGAAACTCCAAGTAGAGGTTTTTCCTCTTTCAGTTCTTTTTCTCTGCTTTTATGCTTGAGGTTCACTTTTTTTCCCTCAATTTAACTGCTGGTGGCTGAGGTGCAAATGTGCTGATCCGAGACAAACCTGAGCTGGCTGCAACTAGGCAGAGGCCCCGGGTGCACGTTTGAAACCAGACACACATACACACAAACACATAGTTGCCAACAGACATTTGGTCCAAAAAGAAAAAAAAAAAAAAAAAAAAAAAAAAAAAGAATTACATAGGTTCTACTATTGCAGATTACAGCAAATACAAGATAAAACTTGTACATGGGGGAAATATCATTTCCAAATGTTCTAGGACACTTTCAGTGTCGAGCTCAAAGACAGAATCCATTTCACACACAGCAATTCTTCATTTACGTCTACTGCATTTTATCAAACAAAAACACCTCTGCCTGCTTTAAAAAAGGGCCCCTTTTAACCGCCATTATCAAATAACAACACTGTATGCAGTGCCATTCTAGAAAGCGAGCAGTAATGCTATCATGCCTCCTACGGAGCAGAACTGCAGACAACTGCAGTCCAATTTAAATCAAAGGTTGCAACACAAAAACAGCGTAGCTGTATGCACTTGAATATACAATGTAGGTGGACAAATATTCTATTTAGGTCCCAATTTTCTAAATGAATAGCATCTCGAACACTGAAGTATACACACTGAGCCATATTAATTGCTGCCTGATCAGAACCCTGGCTGATGTGTGCTGGGATGATGATGATGATGATGGTGGCGGTGCAGGCTTATTGCAACTCTTCTTGTATGCAAGAAGAAATACAACAGTTTTGCATAGCGAACAGCACAAGTGCTACTTGTGTTAAATTGGTATTGAAATAAAAATTACGCTTTTGTTGTTTTTGATGTGATGTTAAGTTATAAAGCAAACTGAATAAATTGACTACAATGTCGTCTTCATTGTTTCCATCATTGCTTGTGCTGCAGAGAAGGGCTGAAAGTGATATAATGCAATGTCAGTAATTGGCCTGGAATAAATGCGCAGCAAAATATTAGTACTCCATCATGATATACCGATTGACAACTGCTCTGTTAGAATGAACAGATTTTACAAGCCTATATTAGGTTAAAAAAGGAAAAGCGTTTTCTGAGTCTCGTCAGTGTCTGGAGTCAAATCTGTGTTTGGGTTTCTTCTTGGCAGCACTTTTTCAGATTATGGTGGGAGTGTGGGTTTGCTGTTACTTTGAGAGTATTGCAGAGCAGAAACACAGAGAGAGGAAGAAAAATTAATTTAAAAACAAATTATATATGTGTACCTGCACGTATTCTTGTCTGCAGCATGGATCAATGGGACAGAGCCTTGTTGGTGTAACGGTAAGTGGCAGTATGTCATCTTTACAGAGCAGAAAGTGGAGTTTAAAGAATATATATGTCCATATACTATACACAGAATATAGGGAGCTTCATTTTCTGACTGTCAGACTGCAGACACGGACTGCAGTGTAACTGCCGGATGAAGATTTGGATACTTGCACAATAGTATTCTCCTCTGCCAATTGTTAGCTAATTAATCATAACTACAGTGACTGGTGAATTCCCAGGACGGCTTACGACAACTCTCCCCTTCCTAATACCTAACTGAGAAATGGAGGATCACTGTAGCAGACTCAAGAACAGCGCAGCGCTGGATTCAAAGCCTACTCAATGGCTATTTCCCACTCAGAGAGGGTTTGGTAGTCATTTGCAGCAAAGTACGCAGCCTTCATGCTGACTGAAAAATAAACTCCTGGCCATCGAATTTGAACAGGGTCGAGAGTGTGCTGGTACAATCTTGCATTCAAAAGTTCAAAAAGATGGAATTTCCAATGCTCAGTGAGAAACACAGACAAGCCATTTTGGTACATAAAAAAGAAATGACATAAATCTTTGGAGGTCTCTGCTCTGTGATGTTCAACTAAAATAATTTCCAAGCAGCTATACGCTATATATAGTTCCATAAGTTTGTGTTTTTGGTGATCCAATAGAGATGAATTTTTAAAAATACTCTTACTCGAAACAGTGAAGTAATACTCTCTTAACTTTTGATAGGTTTGCTTTTGTAGGGGAGACACTAATTGGAGACATGAAAGGACTCATGGCACACCTGATTCACCCCATCAGTTTCCATGATAGCACCTGTTGTGTCATGCCCGGGATTGATCTCAGCACATGTACAGTGCGTGTGAGAGTGTGTGTGTTGGTACATCAGCCTGTGCACATATTTTTTTTTTGTATGTCTCTTGTTGATTTATTTGTGTACTTTGGACTTTTTATTTTGACCACATGCTGCGAGTGGAGTTCAGTTTGAGCAGATGTCATGGAGGAAAGAACAGCAGAGGAAAAAAATGGGGAGGAGTCAACAGAACATTGTGTGTGTCTGTGCGGGTGTGTGTGTGGGACAGCAAGAGCTGGAGGAAGAGAGAGGGTTCATCACCTTTCCTCTTTTTTTCGTTGTCTCAAAGCAGCTTCATCTGGGGTTAATTGAAACGTCGGGGAATGGATACGGAGCTGTGAAGCTAGGTGGGGGGGTTATATACAAAATGCTAATGCGCTGTGGACATATTTATCTATTTATATGTTTATGTGTTTATTTATTAATCTGCTTGCTTGGTAGTTTGTTTATTTCATTTTCAAGGAATTTAAACTGGGAGCTCACACAGAGATTGAGCTCCAGAAGGTGTGTTTGATGATTTAAATCATGATTTTTTTTCCAAGAACCTTTTAAAGTAGCTTATCTAACAGAAAGCTATTTAAATATTATATATATATATATATGTGTGTGTGTGTGTGTGTGTGTGTGTGTGTGCATTTTTAGTTCATTTCGTCTCTCACTGGGCAAAAGATGATGACTGCATATTGCTGGAAGATGCAGTAGTTAAATTATTCCTGGGACATGTTCCAGCAATAAACTGGAATTAAAGCCAAACTTATGACAGGAGATGCAAAATAAAAGCACAAACAGAGACCCAAACCCTAATTACGTTGTGTACGACAGCAACATCAAGCCCCACAGAGAGAGTTGGAGTATGTTTGAGAAAAACCCGAGAAAAGTCATGCCAAGACGAAACAACAGAGTGGGGTTATGTGAAGGGCATGCTTGTACAACAATACACACTGCCTGCAAACAAGCGAACACCTCTCAACACACACGCTCATAAAAATCCTCTTCATGCCAGTGCGACCATCCAGATGCACGGAGATTTGAGGGCCAAAAAGCAGCATGACTGGTGACAGCATCTGGGGCCTCTCTTTGTCCCATCAACACTGACAATTCTTGGCCTTTACTTTTCCTTTCCATCTTCTTTATTCCCGGCACCACAGCTGAGCAGGCTGGCTGTGTGGCCGGAAAACAAGCAGCCAGTTGGATGAGAGAGGAGAGGGAAGATGACCCAGTGGCAGGAGCATGGCGGATTTGGCAACGGCCTCCGCTGGATTCGGCAGGTGGACAAATGGATGGATGGATGTGCAGATGGAAAGGGTGAAAAACAGAGACCTATTTCATATCCTGACAATAGGTGCACATGATGACCAAGGCCCACTTCTCCTTCCACCGAGGAATCTGATGGGTCACCTTGCCTTTGTTCTTTGTCCACTCCATCCTTGTTAAAGAATCTGTATTTCTAGCCTCCATGGCATTTGTGCATCCAGTGTGTACCAATTAAGGATAGAAAAAGAAGAATCGGTGACACTAAGTAAACAGAACACACAGCGGCGGGAGTGATGGAGCTCCACAAAAACAAAGAGGAGTTTCTCAGTAGTCCATTAGGTTCTTGTCACACTTTATTTAAATCATTCATTGAAAGCTCTGCCTCTCTGAAGCCTTGGTTTGCTGGGCAGGAAATACTCTGCCAAAGGCTGGCACATCAGGCGTGGGAGGGTCTGTGACAAAACCAGGGGAGAGTTGCGATATAGAACTGGCAGCAAGGATGTGACCCCGGCCCTGCAGCCAGGGTTGGGTTAATGAGACACCAGACTACAAACAACAGAGGCGGGAACAGTGACAGAAAGAGCATTACAAAAATGTGGCAGAATACTACAAGGAGAGAAAACAGAAGCAGAACCACAGAGAGCTGGAATGTGTGGAAGAGATCAAACGGCAATTCAAGGATTTGTCATTTCCTCAAATGTATCCTCCATCCCTTCAGGATCCACTCAAGCTTCTGACAGACTGAGGATGTAAAGTGGAAAGAACAGAATAAGCGGTGGAGACAATACAGCATATGGCATCACCACCTGGCCTTTAAATCCTGTTGTGTGCTTGTGAGGGTTTCTCTGCAGCTTGCAACCACTGTTGAGACCTGATCCCATCACAAGTGGACAGATGTAAAGTACAGCACACCTCCACATGCTGAACCTCACTCGCTTTGCTGCTCAATTTACAAATAATAAAAACATCTTTTCTGTTTAAAAAAAAAAAATGCATGGATATTAGCGGACGATAATTTTATTGTAATAGTTTAATGTCAGTGGGAATTAAATAAAGAAAGCTATTCTTATTATGGGAATAGTTTTTTTGTATTGTGACTATGCAACCCACAAATCTTGTGAATTATATGCAACTGCAACTTTAATTGAATATGTGTGCGTTTGCGGCAGACTTTTTATAAATAAGAAATCTACCAGCCTTTGGAATCTCCGAGAAATCTCAACTCCCAGAACACATAGCCGATAACAGAGCAGAGCAGTGGGAGGCAGTAAGACTGCCAGGCTTTACTGCACTGCAAATGTCTCCATATTTATATCATCAGCCCCATGGCCTACATATTTAGCCCAGAGTCTGCTTCAAATGAGGGCCACTAAAAGCAAGGCCCTACCCAAAGCTTTGACTCGCAGTACCAGCAATTGAAATGATCACAACCTGTGCAAAAAAGAAAGGGTGATGACAGATGAACTGTTGGATGAACAGATTAAGTTTGTTTTGTGAGAAAGTCCTTTTTTAATCCAGCCTAAAGCTAAGTAATTAGGCTCTTATTATCTGTGTATCCATAATGATAGTGTGAGTTCCATGGAGCTATTGCTGAAGAGCCTGAAACCTATATTTTATTTAATGACCATAAGGGGGTGGCTTCACTGGCTGTAAGATTAAATCAGATTGGAGAAAATTCTCATGAAGTCTATGGGAAAATGGCCCTTTTTCTGAAGTGACTTATTAGTCTAATGAGTCCTAATGAGTTTATTGTCTCAATTTGAAGGGTTCAATACAACATGATATATATATATATATATATATATATATATATATATATAATTTTTTTTTAATTATGGTCGTATATAGAGGAAAATAGACGATGAAGCAGGGATGATTAAGAGGGGGTTTCTACTGTGTGATTGCACCACACTATCAGGAGGGAGTATAGAGGTTTGAACCTCCCATTCTCGAAATACGTCTTCCACCCAATTACAATACAGTACTTATACAAGTACATTTTTTTCTTAATTTTCTGTGATGTATATTGAATTCAGTTATGAAAGTATTAAAACTAACAGACCTACATGAGGCCTTACCATTTGCTGTCAATGCAAGAAATACTACATTCAGACTCTGTCTTCTCTTGAACTGTTGAAGCTAACTGTTTGGAAAATGAAAGTTTTCCTTGCTTTAAGGAAATGCAAACACTTGTGAAAATGTGAAAGCATGAGGAAACTACATAGGCACTTCAAACAGAAATATGCAAACAGATTATAGAGTTTAGAGGGATAGTGGTAATCATACATGATAACTGAGGCTGATGCTAAAAGATTTCATCTCTGAGAAGAAATTTCGATCTTCAGAGGATACGCTGCGTTGCCTAATGCAAACGTAGCTATTTCCCAATTGGTGGCTTAAATAACTTTGGGACTGTATAGTGCTAAAAATGCTACATTCACTGTAAGAAAATGAAAAATAATGTTGCACAAGAATCCCAATGAATGGAGCTGAGATGAAAGCTGCATCTCACCTGCTTCTTTTAAATGCAGCACATGCTTATTATTATTTTCTCTGCTCCTGCCCTATTAATTTTTCTGCTAGAAATTAGCCCTACTGCCACTTCCGTCTATCCTTCCATAATCACCTACTCCCTCCCTTCTTTCCAGTTACATCCTTTATTCCTCTCTCTCCCTTCCTTCCTTTCTTTCTTCTTTCCTGGCTTCTGAAAACTCATACATATAAATGTCGTCTTCCCACAGAGTGCAAAATGTGTTAAGCACAGCTTGGAAATTAATGGCCCCTAAGCAATGCAGCGGCCCCAGCAGCACCACATGCACTCTTTGGCTGAGGTGGTGGGGAAACTGTTAAATGGAAATTGATGTGTGAGTGTATGTACATATATTTAAGCACCATTAAAAATATGGGATCTTGACTCTATGAAACATTTAAAAATCTACAGTTGAAATATAATGTACATATAATAATTTTTCTTGTCATATTTTTCGATTCTATAAAAACTACTGAGGAAGCAACCACGGTGCTAAAAATGGCTTGCTTCATTGCAGCACCTTGGATACACATGGGATAGATCATGCAAATTGGATATGTCAGGAAACACCTAGTGAGAATGAGCCAGCATCAGAGGAAATACTTATAGCCATCCTTTCATAAGGGACCACGTTTCACTTTCCTACCCCGCAGTGCTGTTTTCACAAAGTCTTGTCAATGTGAAATCGGTGCTAAAAACAGAATTCTCTACATGGTGTGAACATATCCCCATCATAATAGGATTTAAAGAGACAAATTAAGCTGTAACAAAGAATTGCCAGCTTTTTGAAACAGGCACCTGCTGGATTCTTGCATATGGTGCAAAGTCGCAAATGTTGCAAGGTGGCAGTTATAAATGGCAACAAGAATGCATAAGGATTTTAACTGCTCAAGATGAGAAGAATTTTAGAAGGAAAATAAACTAAAAAAACCTCACCATAAAAAAAAGAGAAAGAGAGAGAGCGATTTGGTGGCTTGGTCACATACATTTTTTCTGTAACGGTGTAATCGCTGCTATGGCATGTTTTGTGTATAGACCACATAAAAGTGAAGTTAAACCCTGGCCAGTGTAGCCAAAGATGAAGAGCTTCAAAGCTGCATTCTATCTGACCACTGAGTATTTGAAAAGAAGGCGGATTGTATTGTGGTCTATGTAGAAGTGACTGTAATCCTCAACTGATTTTTATTAGCTCAGTCAATGCTTTCCTAATGAGTTTATGGTCCTCAGTTTCAAATAATAATATATGATATTTATTTTTTAACAATGGTCCCATTGAGACAGTGGATTGTGACGTTGCAGGGCAGGTGCCTGACACTTCATCTATGGATGTCATTTCACCAAGCAACTACTTAAGATTTTGAATGACAATGGGGGAAAATGGTGTCTCATTGATAGAGAGGTCACATCAGAAAATGCCCATATAGGCAACCTATTCATGTATTCATTCCATAGCTACTAGTTGGACTGTCCCAAAGTAAGTCACCGCTGTGTAAGACACGTAGATGGTGTTGCCTTTTTTGTTAGATGTATGATAAAATAAACATTAGACCTGAAAAATATGTAGGTCTAATGGGAGTTGTAGTTACGTGTGAAAAGCTTTCATCAAGTCAGACAGCATGGTGCATTGCATTTTAGTGCTCTACCACATTTATTTTCCCACTTTATACACACACCGTGTGAGAGCAAATATTTGATTTGGCTAACCATTTCTGGAATAACAATCAATGATGTTAAAATGGATTTCAATGAAAATAAAGTCTTTTCTGACTGAATTGGTGACTGTAAGAATGATTAAACCTTACCTGGCTTCTCTGCATTTCCCCAGAGCTTTCTGAATCTATTGAGCCCAACTGACACCGTAGTGCCTTCATTTAGGTCTTATTCAGGAGAATTTTTCAGCAAAGATGGCTTCTTCACCATCACTGACTTCTTTTTTTACCCATTCTCCCTTGGATTCCCTGCACAGAGCCTCTATTTCTCACAAATGCTGGGTTCAGTTCTTTCTTTGTGTTTTGCAGTCTTTCCATTTTCCCTTTGTCTCTCTGTCTCCCTTCATCCATTTTTATCTCCATTTCGCCATCCTCTCTGTTTTTCACTGAAGCCGAAACAACAGTGGACTAAGAGGAATGAGCCGAATGCACAAGGATGGCACTGAAGGATAAACAACAAAACATCTTTCCATCTAACACACACATATACATGCGCACGCCTCACTCCAAACCTGCCTCACCCGCCTCTCTCCAAATGTGCCTGTGTGTCACAAAGAGATAGCAGCAACACAAACATAGCAAGCCCTGTTCAAGCCATCCTGAGACCGATAAACTGTCTATTCTTTTCCCACCAAAGTCATAATTGCTGTAATTAAATCAGAAAAAATGGCATTTTAAGCCATTCGGATGCACTCACACAAAGACACACTAACCGCTTCCTCATGTTTGGGGGGGAAAAAAATGTTAAAAATGTCAAAAAAAAAAAAAAAATCTATCCAATGTCAGTGTCAAGTATGATTGTTGAGTGTTAACTATCAGAAGCATAAATAAAAAAAAAAAAACATGACTCGTGGTGATTATCAGGAGTTAACAGTGTCACACAAGCATTGGCAGAAGATGTGGTGATGAGCTTATTGGGTCTGTTAAGGGAGAAATACTGCTTGTGTGGCATGCCAAATATATGAACATAATCAGCATTCACTATAGGGCTGTTTGTACAGATAAGAGTGATGTAGCACTCAAAATCACACAAATACACACACAGAGACTCACTTTTACTGATTATAAATGAAAAAATTTCAAATATTAATCATACGGAGGTGGTAATAGCTTCACCATTCTTTTGAAAAAAACTAAAAACAAAAACATGCGTCTTATAGGCCTCACACTGTGAACGTCATTGCTGCCTTCTCTTCAGGTGTTAAGAGGATTGGCTGGCTAAAGACTGGTGACTTTGAAAGCTGGAGATGCCCTGGCGGGTTGACTTGGTGGTGGTGATGGTTGTGTGTGTATGTGTGGGGGGTAGGGGGTGGTTGCTGCTTTGGCTTTGAAAGAAAGGGGCAAGTCTTTGGAGCTAAGAAGCTGAGAGCAAGGGGGAGTGAGAGAGAGAGAGAGAGAGAGAGCGAGAACTGGGCTGAACTGAGTTTAATAATCATCCTAAAGGCTGCTATCAAACACAGCGGCAGAACGTCAGCTGGTTTACGTGCTGAGTAAAATTTTATCTGCTGGCAAGACCTCTGCCTTGATCTATCCACACTGGAGGGTTATCGTTCCTCTTTCTCCAGACTGGCACAGAGTTATGGAAGACTCACACTATTTTTTTTTTTAATCTTTTAAGACTCCAAAATGGCTGCAGAAGGGTTTTTCTTTGTCTAGAAAATACAGAAAAATATATGTCTGTGTGGCTATTTCAAGCGTGAGACTCAGAAGAAGCAGCGTGGCATTGAACTCTGGAGCTGAGGAATGCCCAGATTTAGATGGATTGGTTAGAATTTGAAACTTGAGATGGAAAGCATCCTGCTGCCAACCTCCCTGTGTACTATTTGCATGAGTGCAGAAAATTGCTATGCTCCTTTACGGTTCGGGCTTGCAGGTTTTAACTGCAACGTCCCAATTCTATCGAGTGTGTCATCAGCGGCTGCCTCACCCTTGTGTTCCTACAGATAGGTGCTTAGTGCAGCCAAGCATAGCAGGCTGAAAGATACAGGTACAGCTCCACTCCCAAAGGAGCACTGAATTGTCCCCCAAAGCTCCTCACTGCTGAACCAACATCTTTTCCCATGCAAAGTGACTCCGAGCCACATGCATAAACAAAAGGACTGACATTATATTTTTATAAGTTGGGCTAATCTAAACTCTATTGGCTTTAACATTTTTAGGCCATATTTCTTTTTCATATTAATATGCTCAACAGTCCTGACGCTGTCCAACTCTGTCTCTTCTGCAGACACATGGCAGACATTCCAGCCAGAAAATGGTGGTTAAACTGTAACACCGTTGGTAGTGGATGTCAGTGTACGACTAGGTAGCACAAATTCTTACCCAGGGCTTTGAAAAAACAAACAAACAAACAAACAAAACTAAAACAAATATAATGTGAAGCAGTTGAGAAATATAACATACAAGACTGTATGTACTATGCATTAAGCCCAGATGGCTCTCCTCTGAGCGATGTTACGCATCTAATGTAGCTTTCTGCACCACAACTCTGTGTTTGCCTCATCTCCCCATCAACCTTCCTGTTCCATATGGTTATATCCATCACCTACCTAGCCATCGATCAGCCTTGGCATTACTTTCTTCTCTGTCTGCTCGCTAGGTCGAGCTCATAAAACATCCGAGACATTATTGTGCATTAGACAATAAAGATGCGCTGCAGGGAAAATCCATTAGCTTCTATAGAGAGAGGTGGCATGAATAGAAACGTCTAAGGTCTTGACTGAGATGATCCATCTTGCTCTCTTGGGTCGACATGCAACAGCTTTTGTGCTTTAGGTGAATGAACACGTGTTATAATGAGAGCTGACTTTCCCAGAGTGGATTTACATGCAACAGAAATAACGCTCTTACACGACTGGGTTTCATTAGGTGACATGGGAGGGAGTCTTTGGGAGAATTTTTCTTTCAGTCCAGCTCCAACTCTGCTTTAGGTTCTATCTCTCACGCACGGACAAGCCCTTACTCTTTTTCACCTTGCCGGAGGTTACATTCACAGCACAAATCTGGATGGACTGCACCAGCATCCGGTACTGATATTCTTTAACTGGATGATGACCTTTAATTCCCCGAGTATACCTAAGAGCAATGCTGCACTATCAAAAAGATATCACAATGACCTCCTGACCTGTTTACTACCTCAAACCATTGTGTTTTGTAGCAGAGTGGTGAGTGCAGGTCAATAAAAATGGGGACAATGGCCCAACTTTATAATATCATTGATTTATTATTTCAGTAAAGGTTTTCCAAATGAGTTTAGGGACTGAATGTATGATGTTAATTGTTAAATTAACATGCCATTTAAAGGAAAAGACCTGCTTTCAAAAATATTTACATGCACATGTACGCTTCAAACCAGCTCAAAAATCATTTGTTAAAAACATGACAGTCGGATGGCACTTGGTTTTTGTACAAATTAATATGGTAAGTTACTGAAATGAAAAACAAACAGAAAACTACTGCCAACACATTGGGACAGAATGAGCCATTTAAATCGCCAAGTGTCATTTCTTTTTCCAAACATGGAAAAAAAAAAAGAAAATTGAAGAGCAGCGAGCAGACGTGAACTAAAAGGCAAAGAGAACTTAATCAATTTAACTTATTCAAACTGAAGAACTACGTAAACCAAATATGTGCAACTCATTAAAAAACAAAAAACAAAAACAAAAATGTGTGATGTTAAAATATGACCACTACACCAGCTTGTAATGGTAATATCTGGAATTTGAACTGACCACAAAGAATCCAAATGGTGTATGTGTGGCTGTGATTATTGCCATCATACGCGGTCACACGGCTGCTCTTATGTCTACCAATAACATTCCTGCTAAACAGAGGTTCAACCCCTCTTCTCGTAGTCCCGCTCCTGTGAAAGTTGATGACCACAAACTTAATCTCCAAGAGATTAATCTTTTCAGTTTGAATTACACTGTGGCTTCTAGCATCACCAACAGCATTAAAATTCACACTTCTTGTCATTGAACTGTTGTGAGGCAAACTTTGAAAAGAAAGACTTTGTAATTCGTCGGGTGTAATTAAGCATGTATCCTCCTGGCAGGGGTCCTTCTGGCAGGGCAATGGATCTTTAGTCCCATTGGGCATGTATTTAGGCTGAGACAGTCGACTGAGCATGTGTGCTCTTTTCCAGCAGCATCCTGACATTCATACAGTTCTAGTAGAAGCTGCCCAGAAAGATCAGTCTGCTGATGCTGGTCACTGCACAGTTGCGTTGCAACAGTTGGTTATGTGATATGGCTGCCTCTTCCCTGAGAGATAACATTGGTATTCTCCCTGCTGTGTCACAGGTAAGCTTTTGTAACTTCAAGGTTACATCTACTCATTTCCCTTGTTAAGTCTCATTCATACAGCTGGTGAATTTCTACATCTGCCACAGCAATGGTTTTATAAACTGCAGTCAGAGCCCATCGCCCCTCCACACACACACATCTATGGCAGCTCCCCTTTCCCTCCTTTTAGCCATTGAGTTAGTGCTAGACAATAACCACAGGCCTGATGGATCTGATGTATGTTCTTCTCTGACACAGGTGACAGTCTCTAGAGAAGGGTCCTATCAGGCAGGCAGACAACACGTCCAATCTGTTGCTTGTTTAGATCTTCTTAATGGCTGAGGAAATATACATTTAGATTAGATTAGTTTCAGGTTGATTGCCGTTGCATGGAGTACAAGCAATGAAGCAATGAAATGCAGTTTAGAATCTTATCAAAGTGGAAACAACAGTATGCTTGTAGAGTAATGTGCGTATAGAGGGATAAACCTATAAAGACATATAGGATACACACATTCAGCACTACACACATTTTGTGCAATTGTAGTTGCTAGAAAATGCTATGTCTACCAGTGTCTTACTTTCAGTCCTTCACACTACATGCACACAAAATAGCTGAGTTCCCTATCATCTCAGGTCCTGTATAACAGTGCATCATCTGTGTTTATGTGCCGTGAACATGTCATTTGAAGGGAAAGCAAATCCAGTGCCATCCAGGCACTCTCCATGTCTGAGCAGCCAAACAGGAAAAAACAACATGTGAGTGAAAACCCTCAGTTCCTTTGAATTGGGAATGTCCAGACTTTCCCAGAGAGCCTACTGTTCTCTAGGAAAATCTGTTCCCCACACCCCCAAAAGAAAAATTACATACATTTATATGCATGTATGAGCCGCAGAGCCGCAGTTTAACACGCTCCTCTCCGCCTCAGTCAGAGCGGTCACATGCCGAGAATAGAATAGAGTCTCTGTCTCTGTCTAGGTCTATAGAAACTGTGTCTGTCCCCTAACCACCTAAATTTAGAAAAGTTACTAAACCCAAATTAAACAGAAGAGGAGCTAAAAACCAAAACAAAAACTTAACTGAAATCAAAACAGCCACAAATTCGGTCTCAAATAACACTGCAATTAAATGTGGACTGTTATTCGATCACTATCATCAAAATCTCTGCTAGTTAATGATCTCATAGCTGATCATCGTATTGATTTATTTTGTATAACTGAAACCTGGCTGCAGCAGGATGAATATGTTAGTATTAATGAAGCTACACCCCCCACTAACCCTAACCACTAATTTTCATATCCCTCGTACCACAGGTCAATGAGGGCAGGTGGCTGCAATATTTCAATCAAGAGCAAAATCTGGCTGCAGGTCTTTTGAAAGCCTCACTCTTAGTCTTTCCCATTCAAACTGGAAAGATGAAAAACCAGTTCTGTTAGTTACAGTATACCATCCACCTGGTCCGTACTCAGAATTCCTATCAGAGTTTTCTGAGTTTGTATCAGAGTTAGTACTCAGCACAGATAAAATCATTATCCTGAGAGATTTCAATATACATGTAGATGTAGAAAGCGACAGCCTTAGTTCTGAGTTCCTTTCCCTGCTAGACTCAATTGGCTTTTCCCAGCATGTGAATGAACCCACTCACGACTACAATCATATCCTTGATCTTGTCCTAACATATGGCATTGAAATTGACAAGTTAACAATTTTTCCGCAAAACTCTCCTGAGTGACCATTACCTTATTACATTTGAGTTTACTTTAATGGGCTGCATAGCATTGAGGAATAAACTCAGCTATATATATATATAAGATGTTTATCTGAAGATGCTGTGGCTAAATTTAAAGAGAACATTCGGTCAGTGCCCTATTTAATTCAAATGAGGATTTCTCCCATACACAGGTTGATGACCCTGCGATTAGCACTATGGCCACACTGTGGCAAATCTTGACGGTGCCGCTCCTCTCAAAAAGAAAGTAATCAAACAGAGGAGGCTGGCTCCATGGTAGTTCCCAAATCCTTGCGTTAAAGCAGACATCAAGGAATTTAGAAAGAAATTGGCATTCCATTAAGTTGGAAGAGTCTCACAGAGCCTGGAAAGATAGTTTAAAAACATAAAAGAGCTCTCTGCAGTGCTAGAAGTTCATATTACTCAGCACTAATAGAAGAAAACAAGAACAACCCCAGGTTTCTCTTCAGCACTGTAGCCAGGCTGACAGAGAGCCATAGCTCAGTTGAACCAGTGATCTCCTTATCCTAAGCAGCGACGATTTCATGGAATTTTTTACAGATAAAATTCTCATAATCAGAGAAAGAATTCATCAGCTCTTACCGACATTAGACAATAATCTTCTACTGAACACAGAAACTCCTGAATCTACTGCAACACCTCTTTTGCATCTGGAATCATTCTCACCTCTGAATCTCTCAGAGCTAGCTTCTACAGTTTCATCAACCAGACCGTCAACCTGTCTATTAGACCCAGTACCAACTATCCTCTTTAAAGAGATTTTTTACTGAATTGAGCCGTTCATTCTAGATCTGATTAATTTGACTTTATCTTTGGGTTATGTACCTCGGGCTCTTAAGACCTCAGTCATCAAACCCGAGTTTTAAAAGCCAAATCTTGATCCAGATGTTTTGGCAAACTATAGACCTATATCGAATTTTCCATTCATCTCTAAAATCATTGAGAAAGCTGTAGCAAGACAATTACACAACCACCTGGATGGGAACGGTTTGTTTGAAGAGTTTCAGTCAGGATTTAGAGCCCATCATAGCACAGAAACAGTGCTGGTTAAAGTCTCCAATGATATTCAAATGGCTTCAGACAATGGTTCAGCCTCCATACTTTTAGATCTTAGTGCTGCTTTCGACACCATAGATCATAATATTTTACTACAGAGACTGGAACATGAAATTGGGATGAAAGGAACTGCACTAAGGTGGTTCAAATCCTATTTATCAGATAGACATCAGTTTTTTTATGTTAACAACGGCTCCTCCTCATGCGCTGCAGTCAGTTATGGAGTTCCACAGGGTTTGGTACTTGGACCAGTCCTCTTTACGCTTTATCTGCTTCCTCTAGGCAACATTATCAAGAAACACAGACTCAACTTCCACTGTTACACAGACGGCATGCAGCTGTACTTATCAATGAAACCAAATTAAGTCAGTGAGATAGTCAGACTGCAGACATGTCTTGAACACATAAAAGTCTGGATGACCCATAATTTCTTACTTCTCAACTCTGACAAAACTAAAGCTATTGTACTTGGCTATAAGCACCTCAGAGAAATGCTATCTAATCATCTAATCAGTCTCAATGGCATTACTTTGGCTTCCAGCTCCACTGTAAGAAACCTTGGACTAACCTTTGACCAAGCAATGTCCTTTGTCACTCACTTAAAACAAGTTCGTTGGGCAGCTTTCTTCCACCCGAGAAACTTTAAGAAAATCAGAAACATCCTCTCTCAGGATGATGCAGGAAAAACTAGTCCATGCATTTGTAACTTCTAGACTGGACTACTGCAAGTCATTATTATCTGGATGTCCAAACAAATCTCTGAAAGGCCTTCAGTTGATTGAGAACACAATATTAACAGGAACTAGGAAAACCCGTGTTAGCTTCTCCTCATTGGCTGCCAGTAAAATATAGAGTAGAATTTAAAATCCTTCTGTTAACATATAAAGTTCTTAATGGCCAAACTCCATCATATCTCAGAGAGCTCATTGTTCCTTACTTACTGTCCTAGTAGGCAACTCTCTAGATGGAAGTTTACTTGTGGTTCCTGGAGTATCCAAGAGTAAATCTGGAGGCAGATCTTTCAGTTATCAGGCCCCTCTTCTTCCAGTATCGGTCCGGGGGGCGGACTCTTTAGCAATTTTCAAGAACAGGCTTAAAACTTTTTTGTATGACAGAGATTATAGTTAAAAAGTTAAAGTCCTCTACTCTTTAGCTATGCTGCTATCGGCCCAGGCTACTGGGGGAAGGACTGAGCCACTCTGTCTCTCTCTCTCCCCTCCCTCCCTCTCTCTCCCTCTCTTATTGGGGGATCTGTATTTTATAATATTTTATAATCTAATTTTATAAAGAGTTTGGTCTAGAACTGCTCTTCATGTAAAGTGCCTTGATGCAACTTTGTTATGATTTGGTGCTATATAAATAAATTTGTTTTGATTTGATTTGATGAGTCTATTGTATAAAAAATAGTAAAGATTGCAAGGCAATTATCAGCAAACCGATGATAATATTCCATCTGTTAACTCTGATTTTGCTCTGATGGTTAAGATGGTTATTTATTTGATAATTCATGAGAATTATTGATTGGATACGCTGTTTATATGACAATCATATTATCCCTAGTTGCACAAATAAAACCCAATTTTACAATTAAACCACACATTTTAACATCACATTATAACACAAAATAGACTGCTGGGAAAAAAAATGGAATAAGAAGAAGCAGACTAAAGAAAATCTACGAGACTAAGGCAGGTAGAGCATTTTAATATACCAGCCCATTTAAGAATAGACAATAAAAGGAAGCTCTCCTCCTAGTGAGGGTGGTGAATGTGAGTTTAAAATTTAATACATTATAGATTTATGCATTATTAGATTCTATTATTTCACTTTAGATAACATATTAAAATAGTCTGGAGCTGGTCCTGATACAGCACCAGTGAAAAGGTTTGGACACTTTTAGTGTGTTTTTACAGACTTATGCAACGACATAAATTCTATTTGTGACAAAGGTTAATACATTTAAATACACACAGCGTACATTTGCAGCTATGGACATGAGTGTACCTGTGAACATATGGTGCAAGTTTAAGAGCAATGCTATAGTTGGGCATTGTAAACAGCACTTGCTAGTAGGTGTATGGGTATACACGTTAGGTCAAATATGTACAGTTTAGACAACGGTATTTCCTCATTTGTTTTCAAGATAGTGGTGGAGGGTCTGTCTGACAATCTCACATAAGGGTGCATCTGAGCTCTAGCGAAGGCCGGAGTGTGAGATTCACATCATTTTTATATTCCTCAGTTAGGTCACTGCCGTGATGGAGACAACTGTCTTCATTCTGGAAGGCACTCCTGCTCCCTTCAGTTTCTTCATTTAAACTGTGTTAATTTAAAGCCACCCTGGATTGATTTGTAGCGAACTATCACCAGCAGCAGAAGGCCCCCTCACTGGAGAGGTCAAGTATTCAGGCTCGGATCGTCTCAGTGTAAGCCTCACATGCAGTCACCTACTTATAGGGACTATGGCAAGGAATATCATGTCTCGCATAGACTAGCGCCAATGTCTTTGTATCAGTCACCCAGGGAAGAGTTGCTCTTCAATTTACTGGCTCCTTTTCAACAGATCAAAATACAGATATTCCTGTATCCGCGCCTCCCATCTGCGTCCCGACAATCAACCCCTTTTCTAAGTCACTCCTATGTTTTCCACTTGACGCAAAACTGGGTCTGATGGGCATTTTTATATTGGACAATAATCTTAATAGAGGTTCACTGACTAGTCCTAACATACAGTGCACCTGTGTGGAAAAATCATGTTCACGATGATTTTCCATGCACATATTTCCTGTATTTTGTCACCCGCCTGTAATGCATGCATACTACACAAGCAAGTGCACATAAAACAAATGAACAGTGATGGTGTGTCAGTGACGACCGAGCACCATATGGACTTGAAAAGCTTCCCTCCATGAAGCACCACTTCAAAGTGGCTTTCATTTCTCTGATCAGGGTAGATGTTCCCTTTTCATGCGTCACCCCAAACTTTGACCTTTTTGTCCACCATTCCATCTGAGGTGTCCTTTCCCATCACACCCTCATTTGTTTCCCAGAGGCACCTTTCATCAGTCACAGCTCTCTGTCTGTCTGTCTTGACCCACCATTGCTGCTCATTTGAGACAGACAGCGTGTTAGCCACCTAACTGGCTGCGACCAGTTTTGGTCTAAGACCCTCCATCAGCCCACGGCTGCCTCTCCACATTAAGTTGGCAGTGGCCACATTTAGCCTCTATGTGCATTGCTAAAAACTAATGTGTTTTAACTTGGATCTGTCAAGTTGGATTAGTCAAGTGTAAAAGTTAAACAATAATCCACGAAACACTTCAAAGATGCTTCTGCTCATTATCAAGTTGGATTAGCCTCAGGGCTTGCAGTGGCAGTTGACAAGCTGAGGTATAAATAATAAGAATTTGACGTGCCCCCCCTTACTGACACAAGTCTATTTAATAATACTATAGAAAAAAAAAATAATCGCCATGCATGCTGTTTCATGATTTTCCAAAAATCTAAATTTGTGGCAACATGAAGCAGGAAAGAGCACAAAACTGAACATGAAAGTTCAGAAGTTAAGCATGCAAATTGTTTAGCAGACTTCACCCACATACTTCATCAGGATGCCTTGCTTTCTAACTTTCCATGTGTGCCACTTTTTTCCGGAGAACTTTAGGTCATAACATTACATTCGGTCATTACTTTAGCTGCTTGTGTTCCGCATTAGTTTACTTCATATCAAACTATTGGGAGTTAAGCTACTTGCTCCAACATCTTTGGCCACTGGCACAAATATACTGGACTGTGCATGAAAATGGTCAATTGTTGTTGAACCGAAGGTGAAAAGCCTGGGGTGATATATAATTATTGATTGTTTTAAAACAGCAGCACATATTGAGTTTCACTTGTACTTATGTGTAGCTGTTAAATCTGGGATACTGGTGAGTATAAGCAAGGGCCAAAAATCCAATTTGTCAAGACTGGTCCAGTGTACTGGGCAAGTATTGTATTGTTGTGTATGTGCTGATGCCACAAGAGCTCTTGTTGCTGTGCCTTTAAATGCAGGTGCATGTGAGCAGGTGTACACCTGCTGTGTGTGCACTGTTTGCTAACAAGAACAGACACGGCTGCATAATTCCGTTGCTGTGCTATGAATATGTGTGTGTGCCCATTACGTGTACAAACAGCCAGGCTTAGTGACTGTATAATTCAGACTGCAGGAAACCCGAGGGTGCAGTGCTCTGTCTTCGCTTGGTTACTCACCAGGAAAAAGGGAAATACACCTCTGATTCAGCAGCAGCTAGGAAATAAATTGAGCTAAAAGGTCAGTCACCCAGCTACCTCCTGCCTAACTTTAATTAACAATCAGTTGACAATGCCAGGGAACCAGAGGCTACGAAAATATCACACTGTTAAGTTGTTTCTCTCATTTCTTGGGTATCATTTACTTGACTAGTGAGTAGATGTTAATCATCAGGTAAAGCACCCTGGCTTCGCGCTATTGTAGATCAGTGACCGCCTGATATCACTTCCAATGTGTGCTAAATTGATCTTTTCTGTCACAGCTAAGATCAACTTTAAACTTAATAAATAAATGACAGTCAAGTTGAGTCAAAAGTTTGTGTCCGGCAAGTGACAAATACAAGTGACAACCCCCCTGCAAAGAAACGTAACAAAGTACTAATGATAACAAAAATTTTCCCTGCCAGAATGGAAATGCAAAGAGACAGACATTTGTGAGAATGGAAATGTTTGCTCTTATACTCAAATGATTCCCTCAAAACTTCCCAGTTTTTTTTTTTTTTCATTGCATTATGTGTCTAGGCCTCTGTTGAACTCTCAATTAACAGCAGCAGAAACCAAGTCATGCTTTTATTTGTTTGGAGTCCCATAAAAATGCACCCACTCAGTCTGGGCTGGAGCAAGGGAGGTGAAAAGCACATGGGCAAAAAAGGAATCGCTAGAATTGCATCGGCTGTAATGAGGGGACTGGAAAATATACATAAAACCATCTTGTTGCCGCAGCACATAGAGAGAAGGATGAAAGGTTAGAGAGGTATAGTCTGAGATGGTGACAGAAAATAAACAAGAAGCATAAAGAAAAATGAAGAGGGAAGAAATGAGGGTGAAAAGGAGAAGGTATAGAGAGATGGTATCTAAGGATATCAGGGGCATGTGGCATGAAGGAGAGCAGGCTGGATATCAGAGCTAAGGAATGAAAATGAGGGAGTGGGAGAGGAGAAAGCAGATGTCTGATTCACCAAGTCATCTTTCTGCTCTGGCTGTGAATAGCCCAGAGCCAGCAAGACAGAGAAGAAAAAGCCATAGATTGAAGCCAGTATATTAATGGAGCAAGTGATTTGAAACAAAGAAATTCAGAAAGTGGATGTCAAGATGACTCGGATCACTAGAAGCATCTAATGAACGCCATCTAGATTGTTGTAAAATAGTAAAGGCCAGCAAAGATTATGAGTGGCCTTTACTATCAAGAGAGATAGTTAATTATGTGGCCAGAGAACCAGTGTCTGGTTTCTCTGTCACATTTTTTTTTTTAAACTAAACTAAACTTAGAGATCCCATATTTTAAACTTATATGGTGTTAAAACAAATAACAAATAAATCAATGTGTGACTTTGAGTGGGAAGAAAGACAGCAAAATGTAAGTTCCCGGGACTCAGAAAAGTCCTGAGTCTCAGAAAAGTGACTCAGCACTCTTCTGATTTGCTCCCGGTTTATGTGCAATCAAAGATAAATATATCAGAAATCAATCAAAGAGTAAGAAAAAACTAGTCCTGCAAAGTTGTATGTTAGCCAGGAGTCACAGCTAAGGGCAGTGACATTTTCAATGTGGCATCACAGGGCTACCGAAGTCCCGATGGCTCATTCTGGTTTGTGTCCACTTTGTCTGCAGATTATACATCATCATACTTAAAGATGTGGACATCTCATTTTGTAAAACATAGGATCTATTGATTCACATTTATATGTTTGCATGGCACGTTGAAAAAAGGAAGGTAAGTGCAGATACAAGTAGAAAATGAATCTCCAAAGGCACTGCATATCCTTTAAAATGGATACATTTTGGAAATGGATACATACATACATGGATACATTTTTGTTCTCAGCTGTTAACTGAATTGCACAGCACAGCAATGCAGCGCAGAGGTCTGCTCGGTGGGTTTTAAACTGGGCTTGCATGGACTCTGGTTCTCTGCGACATGCCTCAACCATTACTGCCCTGCTCTGCTCCACCGAGGGGATGGTCCCCCTGGGAGCCAATTAAGATTGTCCGCTGTGCTGATGACAGCTGCCCCAGACACAGCTGGAAAGCCTCCCAGATCCACATCACTGATGGGAGAAATTCTGCCTGACCTGGCTAGGAATGGACAAGATGGAATGGAGAGAGTCAGAAGGGGAAAGAAGAAGCAATAAAGACAAACAATCAACCTGAAAGCCTCGAGAGATCACAACATGTTTGGGGAGGAACCCCTGGCAGGAGGACGGGTGTTGAGGGGCGGGGGGAGCAAAGGTGCATCTACCTCTGGAAAAGCCTCCACACTGGTAAAGAAGAGCTGCACTCAAGGAAAAGATTGTTTCATGTGAGAGCTTAAGTAATAAAGTATTAAAGTAAAGTAAAGTAAGTAATAAAATTAAATGCTTACAATTTTGATTTCTTTTTTTTTTTCCCAATGCACTCCTTTGGACCTTGGTAAACTTGTTTTCCTAAATAATATCCTTTGCGTCCTTCATCCTTCATGTATTCTTCATCATTCTGTTCTGTTACTTGGTTTAATGTTTGGATGGAGAGCAGGACAAAAAAAAAAACAACATTCTTTGTCATATTCCTGTCAAAGACTGAGAGTGATGGAACTGAGGTGAGGAAAGTGAGCATGAGTAATATGATGAGAACAACAATGTCGTTGAAGTGTGAGAAGTTCTTAATTGGGGCCTCTGAGATAACGCTTATGATGCAGAAATCCTGCAGGGGCAGCGCTTGGTGCCGTGATTATGCATTCAAAGATACTCTTACTCTCATTTACATACTGTAGCAAGTGAATAAAATTCCTGCCTCTGTGCTTTTGCTTGCCACCCTTGGAGCTCCGGGAAGAGAGTTAAAGGATCTCACAGTGGATAACATAAATCCTCAAGAGGAGGTTAAGAAGAAAGCTTTACCACTTCCTCTTCAGAATTCCCACACATCTTTACCACTGACTGCTCAATGTAACGCAACATCTCCGTGGATTGTATTTGGTCTCTTCTGTTGGTTAAGGGTTGTGAGTTGGGGGGCTCCACAAATTCTATGTCCCTTTTCTTGTACATTCTGTTACTTTTTCAGACAGTAGTTATTGTGTGGAAAGCTCTGACAACAGTGTCTAGTCGAGGAGCTGCATTCACATTCAGCCACAGTGGCTGCCACCCGTGGGCCAGCAGCAGGACATGAAGTGCCTCTGTGTCATTTTACAGAAACAGGCTGCCATGCCAGCACACTTCTGCAAGATATACCACAGACCCATCATCAACCACTTCCTGTTACTGGACAGTCCTGGTGCCTGCTCACTGTGTCATTTGAAGACTTGATTCTTCTTCTCAAAAAAAAAAAAAAGTTTGATCAAATGATTTCTCAATACTTCTTTTCCTCTCTGGGAAAAAGGTGGTGCTGTGTTTGGCAACTTGTTTCTCAGCAAGAAAGTTTTAGGTTCAAATTCTTTTCTATGTTTGTATAAGTTCAGAAACTTTGACTGACATTTTTTGTTGCTGGAGGTGTCCTTCTATGATTTATTGCTTTTGCATTATTACGTAAAAAATATATATGTTGGCCCTGCGATAGACTGGTGGATCTGTCCATGTTGTAAGGTATTAGTTGGGATTACCTTTCTCTGTTGTTACTGAATATTTAGTCAGATAAAATCCACATGCACACGATGTAAACTATATATCTCTCACTCATCTCCAAAACTGACCAAGACATGCAACACTATCGTTAAATACCACCCTACACTACACAATTCAGTAAAAAATGTGCCTATGGTTATTAGTCCGTACAAATTAACTATGCACATTCAAGCTTTAAAAGGAGGAACCCTTGCAAATGTCATTATACCAAGTGAGGAGACTCACAAAGACAGACAAAAAAGAAAAGCCAAGACCCCCCAAAAAAAACTTACTTACTAACTGCAACTAAATCCCACCCAGCGTGGGTGGGTCATGTAAACACTCATTGCTTTCCATTCCCGCCTGCTTTTTAACACAGGCTTTGATGCAAGATGTCCCAGATGACATCAAAAGGGTTTATTTTTTAAGAGCTGACAGAGCTCCTCAAATGATTACAGCCAGTTATCAGGGGCTGAATACTAATCAGCAAGAGTAAACAGATTTTCACGCATTAAATGTGATGCAAGTTGAAATACTCTCAAAATAAATTAGTGCAACTGTCAAAGCAATGTTTCATCCTCAGGTAATCTTTACCTCACACCATGCTGAACAACCATCACAGCTTCAAGCGTTCATAGCCAACAGAACTAATTAATACATGAGGTTAAAGTTGAGTCACTGAATAATGACTCAGCCAACATTAAACTATTTATGTGTGTCTGTGTCAGACAGGGGTTGCAATGCACAGGCTCAGAGTGGGGCAGTTGATCCTTAACACTACAATAACAACAGAGCTGAAGTTCTCTGACAGCTGCTGTTGAGACCTGAACTGGCAAAGATGCCACTCTCCCACTACTGCACACACAAACAACCATGGGGTGGGGGGGTGGCTGGTAAAGGCAAAGGTCACAATGTCACAATGTCACTGGCCACCGCATGTGTCTTAAACCTGTGACCTTCACCCCCAAAAATCACAGACAGAATGTGACAGGTGGTTGGGCTTGTCAGTATTTATTATTAAAAAGTAAATTCTTTTTATAACCAAAGCTAACTTATTACAGCTTCAATGCTGGCCAAATCAGGCCCAAAATAACTTCTGAAAAAATAAATAAATCCCAAGTCAGACTTCTTATATGGTGGCTTCAGCTAAGAGCTCAATAGGGGTGTCATGTTACTGCTTGAATTCGTAATTCATTATTTAAATGTGCCCCCCTTCTCTAAGTCTACACCCCCCTGAACTAAATTATCTGAACTAAAGTGACTTTTTATATTAATGCTGCTAATTTATTTACTTAGTCATTCTTTAATTCTGGTGCAGTTTAGTTATTCTGAGCTTTTCTGTCATTTATGTCATTTATCTAGAGCTGTGGTCCCCAACTCCCAGGCCGCGGACCGGTACCAGTCCGTGGGTCTTTTCAACCGTGCCGCACAGAAAGAATAAATAACTTACATTATTTATGTTTTATCTATTATCTGAATCTGAACTATGTTTTATTTTGAAAAATGATGATTCTCTCCTTTACATCCGTATATGACTCACTCTTGATGCATGTCTCGGTCACATGATACATTGCCGTTAAAATTAAACCCACAAGCTAGCGAAGTGATTAAAAAAGGATAGTTTCTTTTTGAAAGGGAAAAGGCCCAGTGAGGAGACAGAAGACGAGCCTGCGACTTCCATGAAAAAGAAAGCTGCATTTAGGTTAGGGTTAGGGGGCAGAGAGGATTTTACTGCTAATAAAGTTGCTTACGAGTGCACAGTGGATTCACGTTTATTATGAAATTTAGAAAATAGCACAGTTTGTATGCAGATCGTATCTTTTTATTTTGTTGCATGCACCTTAAAGGCTGGTCCGTGGAAATATTGTCTGACATTAAACCGATCCGTGGCGAAAAATAGATTGGTCACCACTGATCTAGAGGATAGTTCACTCAGTGGGGTTTATATATACATATATATATTGGTCAAAAAGAAACTGTCTGATGCAGTAAGCTCTTTTCTTGTTGCTTCTTCATTGAGTAACGTATTGAGTGTTGAGTAAATATGTGGAAACGAGTATATATTATTATCTCTCGTCAAACCCGTAACAAGGTTTGTGTTCACTGTGAGCGTTTGGGGCTTAACTCGTAATCAAACTGAGAAGCACTCAGAGTGGAGTGGATATTCTCCTGCCAATCAAACATCAGCTTCAACTCTTTTATGCAGAGAAAGTCATCATTCCCAGATGCCAGCCCGTCACCCGCCCACACACAGACACGCTGCCCACATGTATACATACATGTGCATTAAACATAAGTGCACACATACTGCCCACTCAGTTCAGAATGAAGCATTTTGTGTCAGTTTCCACTCATCAGAAGGTATTGAGACGACACCGAGCTCAGCACTTATAACTGCGAACAATGTGATGTGTATTGCATGACTTTCTAATTAGCCTGGCAACAGCTCCTTTTTCACAGACTGTACTAACGTACACAGACACAGCGGCACACTAACCCACGCAACTGCTAATGCTTGCTTTTCCTCACTTCCCAGCTTCTTCTTTCTTCCACGATGCATACATTTTGGAACATGCTGTGATAAACACATTTACTCTTGCTTTATCTCCACACGTGGGATGCAACACGAAGCACTTGCCAAAATAATGCAACAGGAGGTCCCTATACGGCCTCCGCTACCCAAAGTCGCAACTCTGTGTCACACCTCCTTTCATGTGTTGGACTTGACAAGTGTCTGACAGCCTCCCTGTAAAGGGACTCTCTCTTATATCAGCCATGCCTCGTAGCCAGTCGGAAATCTTGGAAGTGAGAGTTAATGTGTCAGACCAGTTTCACCTCCCACCACACATGAGCCACAGAGACCTTATAATGGCCAAGCAGTCTAAATGAATGATGCTGTGGGTAAAGAATGGAAGGCCCCTATCAAATAGAAAGCCAAAGTGTTTATATGATGGTCACATCTGACAGGTAATTGCAAAGAGAAAGTAGTGGACTGAGCTGGCAGGCCACCTCTCTGCATTTGGTAATTAACCACTGGCATGGGTGCTCATAGGTGCAAACTGGCCAACCCATCTGGAAAATGGTTGCATCTTTTGCCAGGTAATCAAACACACAGACATGTCACCAGTGCACTATTCGGAAAACTGTGTATATCGGTATGCGTCCTTTGGTGCCATCTTGATAGATTTGTATGTGACTCCACGGTCACATTTGCTGTCAATGCTTTTTGTTTCAGCATGGCAGCAAAATGGAATAGGGTCCAAAATGGCAACAGAAACAGAAGCTGTTAGATGAAAATAAATAACAGTGCACATTGAGTGCGCTTTAGTGACTGTGGGTGAAAGCACTCTTTAGGTATTCATGATGTCACAGCTGGCTCTTGACCTTAGTCCCGTTCCTTATATAAAAAAAGCAGGGTTGCCATAATAATCTTCCATAGGGAGCCCATTTTCCAACAAAAGCTGAAAATGTGAAACAGCAGTCCCTTCAGGAAAGAGGTCAGCTCACCAATGAGAGAGTGTCATAGGTGACCTCCAGGGGTAGGAATCCCCGGACACTCTGGTCCTTGTCTGAGTCTGTCAGCGGTCTGATTTATATATGTGGCAGATCAGACTAAGAATATATAAAAGGATAGCAATCTTTTCTTTACTGCCTGCTTGTGCGCTGCCTTCCCACATCCTAGACATTAATCAACAAGGAAAATAATAGTTTTCTCTCCATAGTGTGGCACAAAAAATAAAACTTCATCTGCGTCTGGGCGAAGGGAGGGGTAATGTTGCGTGACATTCTCTTCATATCGTCGAGCTAGAGGTCACCTCCCGGCACTGAAAGGGGGAGAAAAATAACGCTCTCCATCTCTCACCTGCTCGCCCACTGTGCCTGCATTTATCAATCCTCCCCCCTCTCACTCTCTCTGTCTGCTCCCTCCCTTCCATCTATCTGGCCTTGTGCGACACGCACAGCTACAGTAACACACGCTGATACCTTCTCCATCGGCTCAAACTGACTTGCATTTCCAGCATGTTGATGAACACGCAAACTAACCAACATCACCTTCCATTTTTAGTGTTCGTGAGCAGATGGAACCACATGTGAGAATGAACATGCAACCAAATCAAAGATTTTATTTTTGATACCCAGCATGCCTTGTTGGCATTGTGACTGCACATCTGCATCAACACATTTTTGTAAGTTAAATTCACAACATGCAATTTATTTATTTAGTCATGGATAAGCGCGAGCAAGACTTTATTAAAAAGGCATTTTTAAAGGGTTAAACGTTTTAAAATAAAAATTACTCACATTAAATAGGAGGCTTTCTGAGTACACATAATTATCAACTGTTTTTGTTTTTTCTTTGTGTTGCAGCCAGAGCAGCATTTACGCAAGCAGAATGAGTCATTTAGCAGGATACAGTACATTAACAGTCTCCCCTCGTCCAAACTTGTGAATTATCTATATACTTTCACTGTCTCTGAATCACTGACATCTCAGATTTAAAATAGACATGGAATCCCACATCTCCCATCTGTGTGAAAAAGATTGATATCGTCTCCAAAAAAATTATAGCCGTGGGCTGCTGCTGAGGGGGCAGAACCTAGCAGCCTTGTAAGAATAGAAATTAAATTTTCAGTGAACATTGGGGTGAGAGCAGAAAATTGAGGATACTACAGCAAAACATCCATTATCTCCCACTTAAAGGTCTCTACTAGAGTGTAGCATCAATCATGTTTATTACTCCTGAAGAGCTTTGACCTTCTGATCCCCAAAGTAAAGCTTATGGACAATAACCTCTACCTGTGAGTGAAATACAATCAATACCCGAGGAGCTCTACGTCCGTCTGCACTGTATCAGACCACAGAGCAGGTTCAGGAAGGAATATGGGGGCTTTGAATGTTGAGAGACCTGACAAAGCAAGATGGATGACTGACAGGTAGGGAGCACACACTCGCAATGGGGGAAATGATTAAAGTCAAGTGCAGTGCTGGGAACTCCACCTCTGCAGAAAGCCGAGCACACAAGATGGCTATATTTTACTCAGGCCACTCAATGCAAACGCGCTGTCTTTATCTGACTCTCAACAATAGAAAGGAAATAAAGTGGAAATCAAAACAATGCACCACAGCATTGTGGTGTTGTTCAACAATAAGAGTGATGTTCCACTTGTTAGCAAAAACAAGGAGCTTTAAAAACAGCACTAAATCATTGACAAGCGGATCAAGGTTTCAAGTGTTTCCAGTGCAGACAGACATGGACGGGGGGGACAAGTGGACGGCAGAAGGTCAAGCGCGTTCAACAGCATCTGAAAAATGGCACCCAGGTAGAGGCTGTTTGTTTTGGCAGGATGTTGCCTTAATTAGCTTCCTGGGAAACATTTATCTACCTTGAGCTAGATATGTCTGGCAGCAGTGCATCTAAATGTCTGTTGGTATAATTCCTCAAATGCCAAATTACTTTTGCTGCATCCTCCAATGAATCTTGCTGCAATTTGTTTGTCTTTGACACGATGCCAGGGTGTTTGTCTCGGTAACCGTAAAGCAAGCAAGTCTGTAATGTGATCATTACATGGGCCAGCATAACTAAAAATAGCTACTAATCATTTCAAGGCCTACTGAGAGTACAGTAGTACGTGACTGCTTGGGATTTAGTTTCATGATGACAGTCAGTTGTAAGCTAAACCTGTTTGTGGGTAAAGCTAGACTTTTATTCAAGCTGAAAGGAATAGGAATGCTTTTGCACCAAATGGCTATTATCCTGACAGATGAGATAGCTCTGCACCAAACGAAGAGTGCTCCGAGTTTTCAGGACACTTGATACAAGTGAACACTTTGCAAGGAGTTTAAATTACTTTGGAGAGTCAAATTAAGTGTGAATTATCAGTATTTAGTGGAAGTGTTGGGTGCCAACTTCAATTTTTGTGGCTAAGGGGCCATTTAGTCTCTCAGCATAAACAAATAAGCAGATGAAATGTCATGTTTACTCCCGTTAAATGTCTCAGGAAGACATTCTACACTGTTGCAGTTTAAATTGGGAGATTCCAAGGAAAAGATCCATTTTCAAATTCTCTGCCAGACTGAGCCTCTTAGCCCGCCCACGTGCCCTGCCATTGGCGGTCAATAATCTGCCCAATGAGGAAACATTAGCTGGCATGGGGAAGATGAGAGGGAGGAGGATAGGGTGAATCTTGTAGAGGATGGGCGACTGAGTGATTTGCCTTACATACAGGCCATGAGATAAGCCTTTTGGTTTGCCCCTTGGCAGATTAAGGCCCCCATATTACAGTTATCATCGCAGACAGATTATAGACTCCACTCTCTCTGTAAGTACAGGATGACGCTGGATAGACCATCACTGTGCACTGCCATTACCACCGCTCTGCCTGCATTGTCCTCTGCTGCAATCAATCTAGTTTACAGCCACTTCAAATTATTGCGCTCACTTGACTCTCTCTGAGATATTGACCCGTACTGTTCCTCCATCCCATAAGGGAACAAAATGCACTTGGTCCAATCCCAGTATGAAGTACAGCTCCCACAATCAGATAACTACAAATGGACCATAAGATTGCTAAAAGTGGTCTGATTTTAAGTCAGCCAGTGGTGCTGGTACTAATGCAACAGACAAAAAGAATAATCTCCAGCTATCCTGCCAAGTGGCTTGACAGCTGACCTTTACATATTACAGGTGAGCTTCTTTTCTGCTGCGTTGGTGTAACTAGGCATTAAGTGATGAAAAGGAAAAATGTAAGTTATTCCACATTAATGCAACGGATTATTATGATTATTTTGTTTATTTATTTATTTATTTATTTATTTTTGTTCTTTGAAGAAGAAGAAACGACATTTAAAATTGTAAGGCACAAGTATTAATATAAGGCTCAGTGCTAAGAAGCAGGAACAATTCACATCATTCGTATCCCAAGATACAAACTATAAAAACCAACGTAAATCAAATTAGCAGCACAGTTACCTATATCAAAAGGTATTACCCCATTGCAACACCCAGATAAGCCTAATTTATAATCTGTTACATGTGTTAATATTTAAACTTGGTCCCTGTCACATGGTCTTAATTCAAATTACATGTGTATTGCTCTTTCCTCTTTTCACTCAGTCCTTCAGTGCAACTGGATTAAGCCACGTCTTTCCAAGTTATGCCTTTCCCCTTATCTATGAGAGCTTGGTTCCCCTAGTTACTAAGGATAGTAGCATCCCTGGATGATAGCAGTGATTATTGAACAGTGAACCATTGTCTAGGACAACGAGGTCTTTCTGACCTGTGCTTCTGAATGGACTGTGAATGAGAGCCTTCAGAATAAGAAAGAGAATATAATCAAGAAGACATCTTCATATTTTCATTTTCATTTTAACAGTTCCACAGGTAGAGAGTGACTGAGTTTAAAACCCTGCAGCCCTGTACTGTGTAACTGTGCATGTTTTTGGTTTGCCCCATTTGTAATAGTTACCTGGGCACACATATGAATGATATTTCCACAGTAAAATGAGTGATGGGATGGGATAAGATGGCAGGTTAGAGTGGAGTGAAACGTAACAGGGGTTCGCCTAGCTCTAGTTCTGCTCCAGCAGTGCCTTAGTGTATCTCTACAGCCCCCGAAAGGCCCCAGGGAGGCGGGTTAAGTGTGTCAAGGTCCTGTCTGCAAGAATACGAGTTGAAGCTTCAAATACACCATACCCAGACTCCATTTCTATCTGTAGTCTCACTCTACAGCCTGACTTTGCCTTCACTGTGCAAGCTCACAGTCTTTTGCCTACTTTATTAATCTTCACCCTTACCACTGTCTTCCTCATTTCCATCAGATATCATATCTTCCCCTCCTCCTCCTCTTTTTGAAATGGAAGCTGCATACAGGGATGACATGTGGGTACATTAGTGGCTCTGGCAGGGGGGAATGATGGTGATGGACGTGTCTGTCAGCCATCAGAGCCCTGACACAGATATGTCAGTTGAAGATGCCGAGATCTTTGAAGTTCACTTGCAAAGTATTTTTTTCTCCGGTACAACGCCTGTGCATGAATGTGTGCATGTGTGTACATTTCTTTCATTTATATGAAGGCTCAGCAGGAGGTTTCTATCTGCCAAGCACCTTCAGTAAACCTTCTTCAAGTCCTTACACGGTATTCCAAACAATGAAACATTTAGGTGATATATAACGTTCTGCCTTGCACACTTGAACCTCAGTTACACGGTTACAACACAAGAACGAGGAATAATTAAGGTAGGAAATCAGTGGTCCGCAAGGGTTGCAGTAAAAAAAAAAAAAATCACAGGTATAAAACAAGTGTAGCCAATATACTGCCCTGTCTCATGGGTCACTTCCTCTGTCAACTAGTTGGAATAAACAAAAGTTGACAAGAAAACCCCTGTTGACATTCTACTCTCTGAGAGTGCTCTCAGTCAAAGAAATTACTTTTAAATATTTGAAGGCAGCCGACACAACAATGGAAAGGTTTTTTATTTCTTTCTTTTTTTTTTTTTTTTTTTGAACACAGTGATCTGCAGGATGGAGCCGAGTGGGAGACAAGTATAGCTCTATGGATAAATGTTTAATGGCCCAAGCAGTGTTCTCCATAGCTGGTGGGGAAGGAAAGTGTGTGTGTGTATGTGTGTGTGCTGGGGGGGGGGTATACAAGCTGGATTTAACGGATAAAGTGATTAAACTCTCTCTTGAATGTGTATCAACAATATTGAAAACAGTTGAACAGGTGAATTGCTGCACTGTGAGCAGAAGCCACAGTGTGTAGTTTCTAGCCACAGTTGCTGAGAAACTTCGTAACCTGCTGAAATTAAAAACAAATGCAAATTCGGAACAATCTTGTACCATTTGGTGCGCAAGGTTTTTATGTGTTGTCTCCATTTTAGATGCTCTGTCGGCTACATCAGGCTCTGTCTAGTTCGTAGTTCAAAAAATTGTACTTTCAACAATCATATTACTTTAAGTTTGGTTTTTCAAGTCAAGCATACGGTTTGGTGAAATTTCTACCAGCTCAGGAAGATTTTAAAATTAAATCATCTCCATCAATCACAAAACTATAGAAAGTGGTATTGTCACATGCCTCTGGTTCTCACCTCTCACCTCACTGGTGCCTGCTAGATTTTGGATACATTTCATACTTTTATTATCAAATACTTTTATTACTTTCCTTTATTACTGTCTTTTACTTTTCAATGGATCCCAAATCACATCACTAAACTGCTGACATGGTACTCTATGTTCTCAAGTACTGATAATTATAATAATAATTATCATAGGCATTGTTATAATAATTATAATACTTCATGTCCTTCATTTGATGTGTTTCAAATCTGCTGCTTGCTCTGCCAAACTGTATCAAGCTTCATGTGCTGGCATTTCCACATAGATCTGTATAGTTTCTAGTGTGATGTAATATAAGTGTATATTACTTCTTAATATATTAATTATTAGTTCCTGGAGAGTGTTGTCTGAAAAGTAACTGCAATCAAAGCCCCCTTGAAATGTGCAGTTGGAGGTGAGGGATGTCAGTTGCTGGATTAGTGTTTTCCTTTGCCTTCTAGAACCCCTTGGGTTGGGAAAAGTGGCAGAGGTGGCACCTTTTCAAAGCATCAGTCATGCATAATATAAGCCACCTTGTTTATTAATAGCAAGCACTCCCACTGGAGACCAAGTCCTTTATGCAGGCAACTTGCATCGCTTTAATATCAAATGGCTAAATAATTAAAATGTGATTCCATCCTCACAACCTCTGAAGATACTGCCCTATCTCCCAGCCGTCCCTGCATGTTGCCCACGCTGTGGTTTGTTCCCAAAGATGTGCCTGTGCCGCTTTCATATGCCATGGCAAGAAGGAGTGGGTGGAAATGATATGAGAGTATTCCAGTTGCACGCTACAGAGTGCTCATGTCACCTCCCTGAGCTCAACACCAACTTTTAACGAATCTTCACATGGCCAAATCCCAAGAGGAAGACTGCTCATGTTAAAAACCCAGAGAGACTTCCTGCTGCTTTGATAAAAACTACCATTTAGTGCAGAAGAAAAGGTGAATTTAATTTACAGCCAGATGAGAATGGAATTTCATGGCATAAATTCAACTAATCTCTGTTCTAAAATTGATTGTGAAAAAGGTGACAACATCAACAATGAAAGGACCAAAGACTAATAGGTAACTTGCAGATACGAACTTGAATGCCAGATCCATTCATTTCTGTTAGTTTGTGACATATTGATTGGTGCGGGCCTTCTCCCACTTCGGAGGAGCATTAATCAAACCTGAGATGGAGGAGGATCGCCAGCACCTCAGCCAGGCAAAGCACTATCTTTCCTCGCCCCACCGCTTTTCTCATTTTAAGGGGGAAAAAAAAAAATCTGTGAATGGCTGCATAGGGAAGAATGCGTTCATCTGGTCTCCTTGGCTTGGTGTGACACCTTATTTGGTGTCTGTGCCCGAACATGCAGGCTGGAGACACGGCAAATCAATTATACTGGCAGGCAGGAAAGAGGCTCTTGCTTCCTAGTTGGCTGGCTCTGGGCAGAGGACTGCAGAGGTGATTGGTGTTCCGATGTATGTACACTGTTTAACGCTTCCTTTGGCCTAACGCGAGTGGTTTTCTGTGTTTAAATCACACTAATAGAAGGATTTTGAATTAAAGCAACACCTAAGCAAGTAAAGACTGATGCACTTTGAAAAAATTGGAGATAAATAGATGGCTCCCTAGTTGGAAGAAAACTTGTCAAATCACGAGTCAAGACTAGCTGATCAAACACATACCAGTCTTGCTATTTTAGTCAATATCCGGCTACACGCATTTGTCATGAACTGGCAGTAACAATCTTGCTCTTTATTTGCTTTCGGTTATCACCCGAGAGTGCTGCCTGCTGTTCTGCTGACTTTACATCTCAGAATCAAACCGGGGCTGCCATTCAAAAGAAGAGGACAGCAAGCCCACTGGGCCAACTTCAGTTCGTGGCCTAGAGCTGTTAGACGGTTCATTTTAGACTCATGCTGAGAAAAAAGCTGGAGAGGAGACACGTGCGTCAGCAAGAACATACAATTGCACCAAGTAGGCAACGAAGAATTTAAAGATGCTGCTTGAAACACACACTTTTTTGCCTCATAAAATGTTGAACATGCACAAGCCTGAAGCCAAGTGCCAAAGAGTTAGAAGAAAAAAAGCTGAAAAACTATCATCTCTGAAGTAACTGAAACTTGATGACACACTCACTCCAATTTTAGACCCTGGCACTTTTCTGGAGAAGCGTAGCCTGGCACACTTGCCTTATATATGTCCCCCTTTCAAGGCAGCCAAAATGCTCAGGTGTAGAAAGGGTTTGAGGGTTGGGGCTGGTGCGGTCGGGACAGAAAATGTCAAACCAGCAAGCTTATCTTAACTGGCCAGAGCACCTGAGGCATCCTCTCTGTGTCTCATCACTATGCGTGTGTCTGTGCATGTGGTTGTGCGCCTTGGACTTCGTGTGGAGGGAGAATCATGAATACTAATGGTGTTCTTTGAAAGAGGAGGGTTGTGACTTGACTCTCAAAAGAGAGCGCTCAACAGCTCTTCCCAACATCCCTGCACACACAGATCGAAACACACATTGCACCTGATCCCCCTTCCCCTCCCATAGCTCTGATATTGAGTGGTGATTACGGAATATACCACTTTGTCATTAGGAAGGTAAACAGTTATATATGCCAGTAGTGAAAAAAAGCGATGGGACTTTACCATTGGACACCACATACTGGCCGGTATTCAGTTAAGGTAGCGTTTGAGGCTCAGGACTATCAAAGCATTCGTGGCCCTGCACGACCAGGGTTGAGCAGATGCTCGGGTGTGGGCATCAGTCGACCCCATCAGTATGCATGTGCAGTCAAGCCAAGCAAATCAACAACACACGGAGGACAACAGACAGAGACTGTTCTCCCAAAGGAAGTGCACAGTGGCAGGCAGAGAAATCATGGCTCAGGAAGAAGAAACAAAGTGAAGCGAAGCAAAAGGAGAAACACAGCTTTAGAAGAGGAGGGTAAGGTCCAGAAGATAAATACAGACAGGAGGTAAAGAGACTGTGAGGAGAAAAAACTTACTCAGAGAACAACGATGACACCATAGGGAGAATATATATATATATATATACACACACACATATTCATTCAAATGAACTTCAAAATTGTGGCCTGTACTGTATATATATAATATTCAGCAACACTGACACTGATATGATAGTCATATGCCAGATAAGTTAAAAACAGTAAAGAAATCCATGCTGGGAGGTGACAATAGGGAAGTGAATTTATACAGGGGGGTCAAAAATATGTGAATATATGAGATGTATCCAATTACTTCAAGGGCACTGCATGGAGGGTGCCATGTTAGCCAAAGAGCAGCAAAAGAGGAGGAGCTAGTGCAACCCTGTAATTAATATCAATACAGAGCACTACTCAAGCAGAGACAATGTGCAGGTCATCACGTTGCATCCATAATAGCTGTGCACAGGGAAATTGTTGTATTTCATTGCATTCATATGTTGCACTATGTATTGCAATTTCATGCCAATCAATCATTTTCTCTGAGATCCTCAAGGTCAGATTTTCATTTCCTGTCTTCCTTCCTTTTCCGCAAACACTAGAGGTTCAGCCTGTCCTCGGATTATTTAGGAACCTGTTATAATGGACAGGGCAGGAGGCAAATTGTGTTAATGAGTCTTGAAGTCGTTACCTGCTAAGGTAGATATTTTAACCTTGAGATCATTTCTACTATTCTATCAATCACGAAGTTGTACACAAAAGAGGGAACATGCACCTGCATTTATGTAACCTTCAAGCCCTCGCCTGGAGAACCAGGCAGTTATATTCTGCCCACTGACAAGGACAAAGCCATCCACGAGGCAGTAAAATCTCTTGGAAGCCCTCCATTTAAAATATCAAAGACAGACTGAATCAAAATTAGCTTTTTAATCCCTTTAGTCCTATGCTGTGGGGCGTTCAGGTGTGGATTACCTTGCATGGCAAACATTTTCTTTCTATTTCCCCTCCAGAATCTCAAAAAAAAAAAAAAAAAAATGTGCATAAATGCGTGAGTGTGTATTTTCCACCTGAAATGTGTTGACAGGTAAGCAATGAATGAAATCATGTCCGAAAAAACTGATGATCACACATATGAACATATGGTTCATATTGGGGAGTGGTTCTGGCCGTTCACACCTCCATGCAACCTCTTTTTAATTGCAAAAGTGGAATATTCATGTGTGCACTATAAATATCAAAAATGCACCACATATGCACAACACATGAAGGGAAGACTCACATTAAGGCATTTCAGATTTATACCTTACGACAAATACAGATTGAGATCTCTGTTAATCTAAACAAAAGGCCAATGGGAGAGGCATATGCTGCGTGTGTGTGTGTGTGTGTATGTGGTCGGGGGTCATTTATCAACAGGAAAACAGCCCACAGTTCAGTTGTCAAGACTCTCCAATTAGTTGTAATTAGAGCGTGGGTGAAAGTTTGCAGCATCGGAATAGAGAGTAATGAACTGCTTTACATATAGAATGCTGTGATTGGTCAGACAGGACTGAAAGTTTCTTCTAAACCAGGCAGCACTCCACCTATCATGGTGGATTGTGGTAACAGATGGTGGCTCCAAAGCTGGGGCCCCTTTGCTCTGTCTGAATTCTGATATTGGTTGCACACTCCTTTAAGGATTAAAACTCATCCATGTTCATTTTAGCCTATTAGAAAAACCGATCTTGATTCGCTGGATGTCTCCAATGATACAGAAGGCAGCAGTGATTCTATCGGCTGTGCTCCATGTGTGCACTCAAAGTAGGAGCATGCCAGCAAAATAGCACAGCAAGGCCCTGCAGGAGCTCATCTAGGCAGGTGTATTGTAATAATTAAACTATAGGTAGGGAGAAGCAGATAAGACTGAGTCTTGAATCTCTTGGACCTGATGTTCTCAAACCAAGGGAAGGGTTTAGGTCTAATGGCTTAACGTGTGATAGGCGTCTCCTTTCCTTGCTGACAGTAAGGCCTGCTTATTGCTTGTGTACGCCACGGAAAGGGGATTGACAGGCTTTCTGGGCTGATGGAAGGTCTGTCCTTGTGAATATATGGCTCTAAATCAGTGTAGCAACAATGACACCTAGTTGAGACACTGTCTAAGCAAGTGGGTCCTTATCACCGAGTGGAATATTAGTGGTGGTAATAAGCTCAGCCACTTGGTTGACAATACACGAAGGGCTGGCATTTCAGACAAGGACTTCATATGCCAGGCTGCGATGGAAGTATTTCTGATGGCAATTGAAAGTGACTCCCGACACAAGAGCGGTACTATACAAGGAGTGCTGTCTCTTAATGATAAAGAAATGCTGTAAGTCTGCGACTAAAAACAACACAAAGCAAATGCAAAACTGTGTAGGAGTACATTAGTAATTGCTACAACATACTGCCAGGGAGGGGAAAAAAACAGAACGGCAATACAGCCAACTAACAAACCAGCTTCTTCATCTTGCTTTAGTTTAGCTGCCCTCCCCTTCCCCCAAATGACAAACTTGCAGTACATGAGAACAAACAGCACACTGATGGAGCATGTGCAGTGTCAGACAATAACCCGAGTTCTGAGTTTGCAACGTAACCTTTCCCTTTTTCACTGGGCAAATAAAGCATTTCTCTTACAGGCCAATATCTTCTGACAGCCATAAATCCGCAGAGAGAGCCAGAGAACATTTTTATGTTAATTATGTCAATTTAAATAGCTTAGCAGCTCGAGATGTGAGAGGTGCAATCCAATTATCCAAGCTAGACGGAAGAGAAGGCAGGAAAATAAAAGGAGGAGGAAAAAAAAAAAAAAGATTAAGAAGAGGATACAAGTTTGAGCTGCCATTTTGGAAGAGAAAAACTGCCTCCGTGCTGTTTCGCTCTGATCACTGAGCTAATGCGTTTAGAAGTTTACTTTTGACAATATGAAAAGGTGTCCTCATGAATCATTTTTTCGTGGTTCATAACGAAACTTACTTCGCTTCAGCTGCTGAAAACAAAGATGGGACTAATGATTGCGCGGTGTCACTGTCACAATGACCAACCACTATGTGACTGGACTTGCCCTGCGCAGCATCAACACAAATGAGAAACACAATTTAGAGTGAAAGACACATAAGGATCATCCTGCTTCCGCCTATTTCAGATCAGCACTGGAGAACATAAATCACATGTGCTGCATCAAATAAAAATCAGTTGTGTAAAACACTGTGACCATTGCAGCACACATAAATGTCACAATGAAAATAAAAAGCCTGACAAAGTCCAAGCCTCCCTCCATTCAAACCTAAGCTGACAGCCAACACAACTCTTAGTCAAAGAAAAAAAAAAAAGGAATATATCCTTCTTTCTTTGTATGTATGGTTTCTGCTGTTTTCCATTCATTGAAATAAAGTTTGATGGCTGCTGAGGGGTTTTGCTTTCAACTGGACAAATAAAACATTCGATTTGTCATCAGTATTGAAGGCTCTTTGAATGTTCTAGTAGGATTGACTCAGTCATAGAAAAGAAACAGTATAAATCTTTTTCATGATGAATAAAGAAAAAATCAAGAATAAATTTGAACTCATGATGCAAAACTACATAAATTCAAGGAATTGCATGAATTGGTTACCTCATGGATTTGTCATTGATAATCCATTGAGTTCATCCCTTCACATCTTCTCTGTAACACAGGTTAACCCTCATTATTAGTGTTACAATCTGACAGTGAACACAGATGTCGCATGGAAGAAGATTGTGGATAGCTATAAATCTGATGCAGTACTGAGCACTGAGAAAGAGGTTGTGTGCTGCGTGGTGAGGCTCACCACAGCCAATCAACCACTGAGGGCCACATGAGGCTCCTCTGCCCCTCTGATGCCAGATTGATTGATACAAATTACAGGCATATTGGGGTGAGAGAGAAAAAGCGAGGGGGAGGTTGTGGAAGGATGAGCAGAGAGAAGTGCGGCTTGTTGGGAAAACACAAAGCAGATCCAAATGCAACGACACGCAAAGACATGCTGAGGGATCAATAACTGCTAACATCTCCTGTCACAGTAATGTATGTACAGGCTGATGAAAAGAGGGCAAGGGAAATAAATTCAGAAGAAAAGGGGGAGAGGAAACATTGCAGTGGAAGAGGCTTGGGTTGGGGAACATCAAAGGAATCCGGGTGTGAAACTCTGCCTCGTCCCTGACAGCTTAGGCTAAGAACAGCACATCACAAAGCACTGAGCCTAAGACGTACACTGTGAAAAGTAGGACAAAATAATGAGTGCTCAGGCAATTATCAATGGATTTTCCTGAGAACACACTGTACCACGACACACGGCACTGGCATTTTTGCATCACGAATAGCTCTTGAGGCCATGCTCCTTCACTGGCTGCCATCACGCATCAAGAATCACGCCACGGGTGGTAATTAGATGAATACAAACTGGCCACAGCTCAATACATCAGTAAACCCAAGATGGCTGCAGAGCTTGAAAAGCAAGCAGGAGAAACCCAGCTGGCTGGGGATGTGCTGCGGAAAGCCCAGGAGGGGAGGAGCTCCTGGAAACATCATCCGCCAGTCTGGGGGATTTGAATCAAGACAGTGGTCTGTGGGGAGCTGAGGCAGAGAGGTCAGTCACTCAGGCCTGGCTCCTCTCAGTCTTTCCAGAGATGACAGAGATCAATAGATGGATGAGCCAATTCCAAGGGCTTATGTGCTCGACTTAGAGCTCACTGCCACCATTAATCACCTGCTTGATGAAAATTAACTCCTGCTGACTCCTTAAGTGTATGTCTTTCTTCTTGCTCAAGCTCAACAACAATTTGATGAGCCAAATCAGGAGAAAATCACTACTTAATCAGTTTAAGAAGCATTTGTGAAAAAAACAGAAGCATGAACAAATGATCTTACCATGGCCCCCACGTGTAAGGAAGGGCATCCGGTTGATGGCAATGGGCACAGTACCATGCTTGTTGTGAAAGTGGTGGACATGGTGGGTGGTACTGAGGGAGGAGGAAACTCGTGCAGCCACGGCTGGGCAGGGAAACACCAGCAGTGCCAAGGAAAGAACCAGCCTGAACAGGAAGGCCGGACTGGCCCAAACCACGGGTGATGCCGCCGCTGGCCTGGGTACCAGTAGAAACCCTCTGTCCACCTCCACTTCCATTTCCTGCTCCATAGGGGTGGGGCCCAAAAGAAACATGAGGCCCCTCCCCCTCATACGACACAAACAGGACGTGAACATCTCAAATGAATCCACGGCCCATGATCCCCTGCTTTCCAGCCCGGGGAGGTAGAAAATACAAAGAAAATACAATTAAAAATTTAAAAGAAAAAAAAAAAAAAAAGCCAAGAAAGAAAAAAATATCCTTGCTTGAAATTCCCAAAATTGATAGGAAATTAGAAAAAAAAAAAAAAAAAAAAATCAGCAACCAAACAAAAAAGAAAAAGAAAAACCCAAAATCCTTCCTGAAAAGAAAGACCCCAAAAATCCTTCAACAGTCTAGTGTCAATATCCAAAAGCTTCTGACTGGATCCTGAAGAACTCCCACTTTTCTCCGAAAACAATTAAGCCTTTGCTACAAAGGTTAACCTCTTTCTTTTGTTTATAGATTACTTTGCAGTCTAAAGTAAATAGCTTTGCAGCACCGAATTAGAAAATACAAGACTCCATCTTGGCTCCTTGAAAAAAATATTGTGTGCAGCTCTTTGACTTAATTGTTCAACAGGGCTTCCTTCACCTTTGGGAGATCTTCAGAGGGTCATTCCACCCATAATCCAAATCTCTATTGTGGAGAAAAAGACTCCAGACAGTCCTTCAGAGCTTTCTGGACGCAACTTAAAATGAGAGCAGTGGGATGGATGAATACATAAGGATTGAAGCCAGAGTGCAAAAGGGAGAGGCGAAGAAAGAAGAGCCGAGGCAAGGGTGCTGTGATGACGGAGCAGCCAAACCCTGTTTCAGGGCTTCAAATCCCTCATGGAGCTGTGAACCTGTTCAGTTCGTGGGTAAGAGAAGGAAAATAAGGGATGAATAAAATACAACTACAATGAAGGGAAGAAAAAAAGGAGGACTAATCAGTTGGCTATTTCCAAAATCGCCAGTGCTGAATTTCTTCTCCAGTTTTCTGATAAAATAAATCAATATGGGTCATGGGACACCGAAGCACGGTGAAGACTCCTTGAAAAGATTAAACCATCATCGGAGTGGTTGCTGTCCAGTTCAACACAACAATCCTCCAATCCTTTACACTTGCGACCAAGCTGCGTCCTACTTGCTGATTCTGTTTCCTCTGCTGCCTTCAAACAGTGCTTTCCAGTGTGGGAGGCAGATGAGAAGCAGCCGCCGGTCCTTTCGGTGGAGCTCTGTAACAGGGTGCTGCTGCTGGCTTGCTCAGAGAGTCTGATGGTGCCGATGCTGCTGCCGCTGCCGCTACTGCCTCTGCTGTGAAATTCATGCTAATTGAATCAGAAGCTGCAGCAACGAGCGCATCCTTCATGCCCGCACAGTTTTTCGTTCTCCTTTTCCTTCGATCAAGTCAGCCAATACCCCCCCCCACCCCCCACCCCCAAACAACCTCCTCCTCAACAACGGCAAACAAGCACAGCTCCGTACTGGGCAGGGCCGAGATAAAAAAAAAAAGAAGATAATAAAAAAAAGAAAAAAAGAAAAGAAGAACAAAGAAGAAGAGTAAAGGGGAGAAATAGAGCCAAAAGGATAAGGTGGGCGGACTCAGGTCCTTTGAATGTACAGACGGTGACTATGATACACTAGGCAGAGCGGAGACAGAGAGCGAGACTGTTTGTGTGTGTCTGGTTGGAGCCGGGAGAGAGAGAGAGAGAGAGAGAGAGAGAGAGAGAGAGAGAGAGAGAGAGAGAGTAAGCAAGAGATAGAGCGAGAGAAAGAGGGAGGGGAATGAGTGGAGGAGAGCACGCACGCAGAAAAGATGGGAGGCTCCATGCTTGTTGGGTTTGTTGTTAGTGCGCACACACCAGTTTTTTTAAATCAACATACAGGCTGCCAGCAGGCACATCCTCTGGAGTATGTAAAGCAATGATACACTAAGATGTGTGTGTGTGTGTATAGCCACAAGACTCACTTAATACTGGTGCCACTGCAAAGGAAATATGCGGATGATGATGAATCTAATCATATACATAATTATAAGGAGGGCATAGAGTACCCCTGAGGTCAGGTGATTCATTTGCAAACAGCAAAATTTAATAAGGAATATTTTTCCTCTACCATCTGTAGATACATTGCATCAGTGCATCAGCACTTCTTTCTTCATATCAATTAATCCTCTTATCTACTCTCTTTTGTCCCCTTTTGCCCTTCTGGACTCGGGGCAAACTTTTTTCATGCACAGTTCACCTTTGCATTTTTCATTTTCTTTTCACACTCTCCTCGACCTGTTCTGGTTTGAAAGAGACTGGGGTGTTTGCAAAGAAAGAGAAGGACTGGTGGGGATGCGGTTAAAAGGAGAGTCAGACACAATGAGATGCATAAATGCAATAACAAGCAGGAGCAAGATGCAGGCACCAGATCACACAAAGAGGGGAGTTGTGAATGGGAGAGCGAAAGAGAGAGATAGGGAAAGAACTAGAAAGAGAGAAATGGGGAAGATTGTGTATCAGATAAATCACAGCTGATAGAGATCTCAGCTGGGACAAGAAGCTCAGTCCGGGAAACGAGAAGAAAGAAAAATGGCCAGAACAGGAAAAGCCGTTGTAGGTCTTCTGCACTGATGGAGAGAAAAGCGTCCAGACTATTACTCATTTACACACACACACACACACACACACACAAAAGCACCTCTGCCAGGTGGGAAAATCCCATGGGAGATGAGAGATGCTGCGCTTGCTACTGTCAGGGTGAAGGAGATATGATAGCCAGGGTGACCAGGACACGCGTCTTGATTCTGCACACGACTGAACCGCTGAACTCAGAGATAGGGTTTATACAAGTTTCCGACAATCAATACTTACCTGCCATACTATATCTAACTCCAAACGCATGTGTCTATTCTCTAACTTGAAGTTTCTTTCTTTCGTTACTAAGTTGCTTAACAAATCCTCCTTTGAGGCTGGACAAAGCACAGTTGTCCACAATTCAAGAACTTAAAGTCAAGTGGAGGATATATCAAAGTAACAGGTAATTTTCTTTAACAACAAAATAAGCAAATATAACACCACAAAGAACCAACACAATGAAGTTTACTTGGTTCATAACATATTTTATCTAAATTAAAAGTCTCCCACACAGTAATTCAGAAAGCCATTGAAAAAGGCAGCAGAACCAGTGTGCTACTTAATCAGAAAAGTTCATGTTCTTCTGAAGAAAACCTTGTGAATTTGAAATGCCTCGGTTATTAAACCAACTGTGATGATTTAAAGCTCCTTCGGCTATAAAAGCACTGTTCAAACTAAACTGAATGATAAGCTCAGGATCAGATGTATGCATGATGCAGACTAACAAAAACAATGAGTATCTCACTTCCTGCACTTGAATAGTTAAGCACAGACTGTGCCTGAGTACCTCCTCATTCTTTTGAACGTGTACATATCAGAGGTGTGTACAGACCTTTAAGAGGGCAGGTCTAAAGCAGAAAGAAGGAGGCAGCACTCTCATTCCTAAGATATTTATTAATTCCAATATACATCTAGTATGCAGATGTAATGTATCAAAAATAATAAAACATTCACTCAGACAATGCTGTTTAAGAGTCACCACGTCTATGTTTACAATCAGCACAGGCAGGAAAGCTACTCTTTAAAAGAATCCATCAATGAATTTACCTTCCAAACTGCAATGAAGGTAAGTACATTCTCTCTACTGAGGTGAGCAAATTCAGTTTTGTGTGCATAAAAAAAGGGTTAATTTTCCCAAAATCTACAAACTTTAGGACATCGTGTTCATTTTCAAGGGCCTATATAATATTGGCAGTTTTCCCATAGACAAATCGAAGAACTAAAACATGAAATTAGAAGAAGGAATAGAAAAAAAGGTTATATTGTCAGAGCAGTTGAAAGAGCATGTGCCGCATCGCCACCTGAGGCCTGTCTGTGTGCGCGCTGTGTACGCACGGTTGTAGTGAAGATACGTTCGGAGAGAGAATTTAACATACAACTGAACAGATGACTGAATGAAGATTGAATCCATTAGAATCCATTAGTACAATTACAAGCTTTACTGTTTACACAACGAACAACATGACAGTTCATCCACAGAAATAATTATGCTTGTGTGTTCAGTATTTCCTTTGGCATTATTTAATTTTACATCCTCATTATTTATTGCAGCACATAGTGTTAGTTCATTCTCTGATCACTATATAAGAGCCTCTGTACTCTGGTCACAACTACTATTGGACTTTATGTTCAGGATTATTTAATTTGCTGAGGAGCTCAGTTTGTAACCTGGCCTGTTATCTGTTGAATTTAATGTGCTTCTTTTTGTGCCTGATAACTGGGCACATGCAGTGATTTGCTCTTAACTCAGCATCTCCATCCATTTACGGCTAATTATATGGGACAGGAACTGTGGCTTATGCACCAAATATTTCACTGAGTTAGATTTATAACTCCGAACCACGCGTGTACAGTACGCACCTCGAAAATGCTGATGAAAATGATGTGGCCACATAGGTCTGGTTTTGTGCGTTGGTGTACAGTTTCAGTTATGAATCTAAAGAAGTTTATTGCCTCCAGGTGTTTTTGCTGTGTTGTCTAAACTGAGCATGTGCAGCTTTCCATCTGTTTATTCCGGTTGTCCCAAAACACACACACACACACACACACACACACACAAAGACAGGAATGACTACATCAATTATTTGCACAAATTTTAGAAAAATATATTAAATTTTCCTTATCTGTGTTTATAAATGCATTTTCATGTCTTTAGCATCTGTGTATTATCAAAATATGCTCTATGTTCGATATGTGGAAGTTTTTTTTGTACAGATGATATAAACAAGCTTGATTGAGTTGATTTATTGATGTCATTGGGCAGCAATAACATTGCAAATGAAATCATCACAACTAATTGAACAACAACAACAACAAAAAACACGACAAGGAAATTGAGTGAACTCGGCAAAAAGAAAAGGGAGACGAGCGCATATTAAACCGAATATGGTTAAAAGTGCCAATGCTATATAAGAAATCAGTAATAATTTTTGCAAGTAATTATTTTCCGTCAGGATATGGTAACCCTAATTTTGCCATGTCAAAGTGTATGCAAAATGTGCTTTTTTAAAAGGAGGGTGTCAGCGACACTGTGGATGTCTCCTCCTGAGGCTAGTGTGTGGACTGGGATCTCATTACAATGAAAAACATGGGACGGCTAACACCTGCTGCTCCATTCCCCTCCAGCGAAGGAAAAACAAAGCACACAGAGTGCACAAACACACACAGGTGAACAAGGACTCCCGGCACACATCTACACATACTAATTGCACTACACGCACATGAATATAGCTGCCCTGTCAGAGACACTGTTGTGTGATGCAACACCCGTGTCCCGAAGGACAAAAAAGCTTGCACATCAAATACAAAATATTCCCTGCAAACTCCACCTTCCCTTTGGAGAAGCGAGGTCATCAATGGAGGAAGTGGGATTAGCTCAATGACAGACGTGGATCAAAGGCTGCAGCCTAATAAGACCTTCTTGCATACACATGATTAATTACACCTAAAGATGACAGTTTCAAAAAGACGATATTTTTTACAGTACACACGACACCTAAAGAGGAAGTGAAGGAAAGGCTCGGGTGAGGTCAGGGAAATAAGAACAAGCATAATCTATTTGCTCGTGCAGCGGCAGGAAAGCAAAACACAAAAAGCAAGTCATCAATTTTTAACTGTTGTTTGCTGTTTGTACTATTCAGTAGCTTTCTCCCATTCTGAGTCCTCTGTGTTAGCCACTTATGTAAGTGCCGTGCTGGGAAACATCCTGCAGACTGAGCCTCAGTTTCGGCTGCTTATATAAGACACTTGGCAATAGTGTTTCCCATTGTCATCTGTCATTTACCAGATGAAATACTCAAATTGACTTTAAAGCGTTTTAGTGGAACTATAAACATGTTTGATCAAAATGTATGATCTTTGGAAAACGAGATTTCAGAAGGGAGGACTTTCTAAGGAGGAGCATATTCATCATCAGCAGAAATTGACAAATGGAAAGGACCTAAATCCCAACAGTGACAAACACCATCCAGGAGTAAGGGCTGTGTACTTCTACAAGCTGACATGTGACGAAACAGAACTCAAGACATCTGTCTCAGAAGACCTGAGAAGAGCTAAATCCGAAACACAACACTTTAGATATGACCCATTTGCACACTTCCTGATGTGTAAACAACTAAATTAATGATAGTCAGATTGCTTGTACACCAAACAGTCTGAAAGACATTTATTGGTCGGTTGCTGTTCGTTGTGTTTTCATTTCAGAAATAACAAGTCTACAAACTGGCTCATGACAACAGGCTGCCAGTAGTAGCAAATATATATTTTGATTTTCCCATTAAAACATGTAACCAGCCATAATATTTTGAGGAACATTTTGATAACTGTGATCATCTCCTTACCATGGCACTTGTCAGCGGGGGGTTAAATTAAGCAGCAGGTGAGCATGTTGCTCTGAAGTTGATTTTGAAGCAAGTGTGAGGATGTGAGAGACTTTGAGGACTAAACTGTGATGTGTAGACGACTGAGTCAGAGCATCTCCCACACTGCAGCTCTGAGGGCCCTGGTCTGCCGTTTGCAGGAAGGTCTTACCAAAAATAATCCAAGGGAGGGAACCCACTTAACCAGAGACAGAGTTATTGCTTCATATGGGGAAGACATTGCACCAGGATGCATTATGGGAACATGACAAGCTGTTGGAGGCAGTTTTACGCTAATGATTGTGTTCTGCTAGGAGTTCTGCATTACTTTGACATGTAGCACTGACCTAAATCTAGGATAATGCTCCCTGCCTCACTATAACAACGGCTCAGCAATAAACCAAGGAACAACAACCAGTTCAAGGTGTTGATTTTATTCTAAAACCCCACATCTCAATCAAATCCAGCATCTGTGGGATGCTGATGATGAGCTGGACCAACAAGTTTGATCCATGAAGACTCCCCCTCACTACTTCCAGGACTTAATGGATACTATGGTGTCTTGGTCCAGATACCACAGCACACCTTCAGAGGTCTAGCGGACCTCGAAGGGTCAGGATTGGGGTAGTGTGGTGACTGATAGAAAATTAGAAAGGTGGTCATAATGGTAAGGCTGTGCAACATGGCCTTACAGAATGATTGTGGCTTGAAATGCGATTCATACTGTTTACTTACTGACTTTGATATGCTGCTCTCATCGAGGTTTGGTAATTAAAATCTATTGGTTCTCCACTATCCCAGCATCAATTATTCCGCCGCTAAATAGATGCATACATTTAGCTAACAATGCCTTCAAAGTGAGCCACAAAAAAGAACACAATGGCTGAATGAAACAAAGCATTAAGCTATCTATACAGCTGATGGGTGCATTAGAGTATAGATTTATGGACACTAGTAGCGTTGTGGCTTCAAATGCTTTGAAGACTAATTATCTATTGAATGAATGTATCTTTTTTAGGTGTTTAATGACAACAGGGGAACCGGAACTGAGATGGATAATGGAAGAGAGATTGTACACAGAAATTTCAATGCCCCCTCAAAAAAAAAAATAAAATAAATAAGGATGGTTAGGAAACAGGGTGGATGAAACAGGTCAGATCAGGATGAAAGACAAATAGGAAGAAGCCATGGATAGTATGTTTGGTAATTAGAGGGTATGGATTAAAGGAAAACGTGTGTTGTTGTCGGCACGGGGAGCCTCAGCTCTGTAGAGGGGAGTAAAAATAAGTAGTTGAGGTGGGTGTCTCCTGTTTCACTTGGATGGAGGAGCAAGTTGCACATATCTTAATCATGTGAAACGATATACCCTCAAGGGGGAAGAGAAGAAGAAAGCAAAGGAGATGAGGAAAAAACATAAATCACTTACTCCTCTCTCTCTTTCTTCCCCCGTCTTCTGTTCCCCATCACCATAAAAGCCATTTTCCTGCGATTCCATTAACAGCGAGTGACGTTGCCTGCCAATCTTATGTTAGCATTCCCAGTCCGAGTTAATTGGGTGTTTGGTAATTACAAAGATCTGATATCTATCAGCAGGTTAGGATGTTGAATATTTAAACAGTGGTATGACAGGTGTGGCTTTGCCCTTCAGGGCAGTGTAACACTGTCTCATCAGCTGAACCCCCCCCCCCCCCCCCACCACCACCACCATCTCCTGTCAGAATAAGCTACTGTCTTACAACGAAGGAACAGATAAGGCTTCGCTGAGCCTGCGGTGAGGACACAGCTGATGCTCCAAGCAAGCGTGTGGCTCTGGTGTAAACTTGTGCTTTGGAAGTGTCAGAGTAACAGCAGGAAGTGGAGTTAAAGGTTGCTGTGGAGACTCCAGTCAGTCACTCGCGCTGATACTATTTGACCTATGTCCGTGAACAATTTGCTGCAAAATTCAATATTCTTGTTGTCCGCCAATATTAAATTCCTTCACTGATCTCCAGTGAAGGTAAGAAGGGGAGAGACAAAGTGGTCTCAGATTTTTGACACTGGCTTTGCATATTATAGTGTCCTTGGGCAAAATATTAGTCCGCAAATAGCCATGATGCATCAAAAGCATGAATGTGTCTTCCATCAAAAGCACTTTTAGTGTATGTTTCTTTTGTTGTGTGAAAGTGTTGAAATCTATAACAAGATATAGCTGTGGTTTTAAAAGCCAAAAAACAACTCAATGTTGTTTTACACCTCCTCCCCCGGGGTTCTCTCCAGAACTCTTGAGGCAACAGACCAAAGAATACCGAATACAAATATAGCACATTTCACATAAACAGTCAACACAATCCTGCAGGGTTGGACAGCGTGTCTGGGTTTACAGTGGTTGCTTTCTTTGTGACATCACAACGTTTCAGAAGTCCCGACAGCTGGTTTTAAGGCACAGTTTCGGAATACATGCTCTTAGCATTTCTCTGTGGACTGAGACCTTTAATGATAAACCAGGACTACATTCTATATTATTATTCTCAAAATATCTAAGACCAAATGGAAATCTAGCTTTGGAGTATTTGGGGCCCTTTATTTGCCCACAAATCACTGACTGAAGTTTACAAAGTGTGGGTGCACAAACTATTAATCTGTGCTACAACCTGAGTACAAATTTACCCACGACACCTGCCAAGATGAGATTTCTTCTCTACAAAGAGAAATTACGCTTTTTTCTGCCACAGTGTTACAGAAATGCAAAACAAATGTGCTGCTGGTAGGCTGGCAAGCTTTGCCCCCATCTCTCTTTCTCATCTCTACTTATCTTGTCTCCATTGTGCCCTTCCTCCCCCTCCAGCCATCCATCCATCCATCGCTGCAGCCTAGCTTCCGTGTGGGGAGTCAGCTGTCTATGTCATTCCCTCCAGCTGTGGACTCAGCTGTTTTGGCCAGATGGGCTCTTCTGCACCTTTTCCTCCCTCACCCAAGATGTCTAGCAGGGCTCCCACTAACCTGAAGCCATGGACAACTGGCCCAGGTGTACATCACTTCCATTGAGCCAAAACAATACGGAACAGAGATGTTTCTGGAGCAAATGAGGTGTCACATCAACTCAGACAACGACAAAACTGCAAGCTGCCATGACTCTTTATTGTTATTAGCACAAGAGGCAAAACAGTGTAATTTTTCAAGTGATTACTTTTTGCCTTGCAACAACCTCAGAAGGTGATTTACAGGTTTACGGGGACCTGAAAACGATTCCTTTCTATTTACCATTGTGAAGGTAATAATCGGGCGACATGCTCAAAGGTTGGTGGGGAGGGAGAGTGCCTGGTAAAGCTATTTCAGAATAATACTGGCTCACAGTAATCTCCTGCACACAGGGAGAAATTTTGACAAGGATTTAAGGATTTTAAATACAATTTCTATACGCACTGAAAGCCCAACAATAGCACTGAGGAGCAAGGGGGGCCAGATCATGGTGCAAAAGAGGAAGTTAGGGAAAGGGAGTGGGGAGAGGGAGAGTGCACGAAAGAAGAGAACGAAAGAGTCATCATCTTTCTGGGGAGCCAGATTGCAAAGCTCTAGGGTATGAGACCCCCCAGTGTTTAAAATGCCTGCTGAATCACATCTAATTTATCTGAAGTTTATGGGAAGAGGAGCAGCAGTTCATGTGAATGTGTAAAAAAAAAAAAAAAAAATGAGAGCGAGAGAGAAGGAGAGAGAGATCGTCAGAATGAGAGACAGACAGAGCACACTGCAAAACAGCTTATTTAAGATATAAGCTGTTTCTGATGCAGTGTTTGTGTTGTAGTTCGATAAATGAAGGAGCCCGTCGATTTAGAGCCGAGGAATCACTCTTATCACTGAGATTAACACACGGCAACAATGAGAAATCTGCAGGGAGCAGATTGGGGAGAGAATTCTCACAGCCTGATTCTGCACATCGGAGATACATGGCATGAGCTACGATTTTGTCTGCAACTGATAGTGTCCAACGTGGTTTGCAGGAGAGTGACGGATGTCCATAGTTGAGACAGAAAGAATGAATACGGATGTTTGCTTGCTCTTGCTAAATAACTGCAGATGAAGTTATGCATTTACAGGAACTTCCCAGGGTGAGAAGAAAAAATGGTGAAGTGGTGTTTTATCATCTTGCAGCACAAATTTTGGACACCCTCCAGGGTGATGTTAGAAAAGGCCCAACTCTGACCAACTATAAGTTAAAACTAAAATGTTTCTTTTTTCACTGCAAAGACAGATATTCCCTTCCAAAGCTTCTAATACTCCACATATTTTATTGTCTGTGTCTTGAAGTGAACCCCAAGGTTGGTCCTCACTTTTTTCACACCTTTAAGCACCAGTTTGAGGTTTAAGGCTTGTTTTTAGCGTTGGAGTTAGAATAAGCCTTTGGTTTGGGTTAGGGCTATGAATTATGGCAAATAACTAAGGAAGGAATGAATTATGTCATTGTGTCCTCACAAAGATTAATACAAGGATGTGTGTGGATGTGTGTCTCAATTTCTGCCTCCTGCTAACTTTTAAAACATAAAACTGATAATAATAATAATAACAAAACCATAACAATGACAATAATAATAATAACTAGAAAAGGGGTATGACTAGCACAATCCAAGGGATAGAAATGATTTCATTTGGAAAAACTCCCATCTGGTCCAGGAGCAGCTTCACATTATCCAGTCAGATAATCATTGTTACTGGTGCTAGAGAATGATAAGTCTAACTAATAATATCAATGAATGATATTTGACTTTAAGCTTGAGCATTTACAGGCTCATGCTGGTGTTTTCTAAATCTCAGTCTACTATGTGGGAGTAAATCTACCGAATCCCCCTTTATAAAGTGTTCTTGTAATTGACTGAAAAAAAAAGAAAAACAGATTATTAAATTGGAATAAAACATGTAGTTAGAACCATAAGCTGCTAGCAGCCTAAGCATCCAAGATGTGAAACAGAGAGGTATTTCTTGAAAATACAATTAGGCTCAGCTAAAACAATACTGCTGGTCGATTTAGACATGATTTGAATCTCAGGTTTAATAAAAAAATCTTTCATAAAACTTAACTCTTTAATCAGTCATTTGACTTTCTAGCACATCTTACAGTGTGCTGTGGTAGACTGTTGGCAGAACACTGTGGGTATATTTCAACACATTAAAGGTTCCTATTTTGTTTTGTTTTGTTTTGCAGTTCTAAGCTCATAACTTATCTCAGTGTCATTTTAGCTCTAACATGAACAGGTTGGACTGTTTTCCGAATTAATGAATAGAATTTTTTGCGGATTTCAGGTAAACACTCAGATATGCCAAATACTGCAAGATAACATGGTAGGTGCAAGTGGGAGGGTTTTGGGACTGCGAGTCGTGACATCAGAAAGTTCCAGAGTTTTTAAGGCTCAGTTTCTAAATAAAGACTGTTAGCAGACCTTTGATATTTTCAATGCTTTCATAGAAATCTTAGAGCTGATTTATAATCGGAGAAGACACTCACAACTCTACCTCGAGACACTAGGGACCTTCACTGGTCAACTTTACCCAAAGAATCACTGAAGGTTTACTGTGGAAGGTTAACATTATAAACGTTTGTCACAGAAGAATACAGAGACAACAGTAACTGAAACTGTCAACACATTTATTTATCCAGAACCAGTGAATAATGTATCTGTAAATCCCCGTCTGCACAGGTTCTCTGCACCAAGTGCCCCTTCCCCAGGATGATGCTCTCTTCTCTTGATATTCATACCTGTCATTTTAATCCTTTCTCCCAACACCAGCTCCGAGCATACCAGAGTTCCCCCTTTTTTATTTTTTTTAACGCTCTCGTTTTTATCATTCTCCCCCTCTGGGAGGCAGTTTGGTCATAATCCCCCTCTCCGATGTTTGCTGCTTCTCGTGTCATCTCTTATCTAGGGGAGAAACCCTTGAAATAAACACTTTCCACTGATTCCCCCTCAGCAGGATATATAAATATATATATATATATATATATTTCCACCGATTTCTCTGTACGCACTTTCACTTATCACCAGAAAGAGTACAACTTTTCAAAAACAGAAGCAGGATATATCCTTTTAGGGTATGTTGTGAGTAAATTTGTGCCAACATTGAGACAGATTCTGCATGTGTGGCAAATGTGTGTGTGTGTGTGTGAGAGAGCTGTGTGATGAGTGTGGCAAAAGTGCAGAGCCTCTGCTGCAGCATAGCTGACTAGAATCAGGATTTCAGAGTTAATGGACGGGGTGACTGCTGCCTCCTCAATGTGTCAGCCTTGGTTACACGCTCTGCACACAGAAGCTACCGCTGTCCGCAACAGGGCAATGCAGCAGCTGGATACACGAGAAAAATAAAACACAAATGGAAGCTGTTGGAGCTCTAGCGTTTGTCTCTGTAAAATCTACCTTGCCACACTGTTTTGGACTCAATTAAGAAACAGACACAGTACTGTTGGGTGGAATTAATCTGTTTCTTTGCTTCCCTGACTCTCCACTGTTTGTCCTCATGCACTAAAGGAGATGGATCAATAATCCTCCATACATGTATGTGTTTACCTCTGAGCATGCATCTTTGAGACTGCGTTTCCGTACCCTTGATACCTGCTGGTGTTGTTTACTGCACAACGTTGCATTTCTCCATAATTTCTATATTAAAGACATGTTCTGGCATGTTCAGTCTCTGAGCTGCTTGAAAGCAAAGACCTTGAGGGTTCCTACAAAGGAAGCGCTTACAAAAGCAACTGACCACCAATTGGATTGCCTACACCTATTCTTTTAGAGTAATCGCTGGGGATAAATACAGCAACAAAATCCCTGTTATAGATCTGCACTGTACTGTACAACCCTGCAGATTTACTATATCACAAATCCCTGCCGTTAAACTTTTTTTCTCCCATAGAGCCAATAAAGGTTTGGGCATAGACAAAGAAAATGAGGGTGCCCTCCAGTGCTTGTAGTTGACTGCAATGTGTTTTTAGAAGACACATAAAAGATATTTGATTCTTAGAACTTTTTGAAATGATGCTCACACCTCAGGGTGATTTCACATTTTACAAATTCTCCACTGTTGCTGGAGAGGAAATCTTGAAAAACTCATAAAGATGGGCGCCAAGGAACGTCCTTGACTTTCTTACACCTCTCTCCCTGATCGTTCCATCCTGTCTTGTTCTAACAGCTGGTGTTGCCGCAGTTCAATAGAGGACATTAACCACAAGTGCAGGCGAGGTATCGAGTGGCAACACAAGGCCTGCATTAAGGACAAGGCCGATGGAGACATCAAGTTCTGGAGCGTATCTGTTAACTTGTCGCAACACAAGGTTGAAGGGTTAATGTGCTCAGGTTATCGGTGTTAGGATCCTGTGTGTGTTCTCTCTGTTTTGTTTTTGGTCTTCCTTTTCTATGACTGGCCGGACTGATTGCCACCAATTTCACCTGCAGCTCAAACTCCTGGTCTCATTCTCCACTCGTTGCCAGTTTGTTGATTATCCTGAAGTGGTAACCAGCTCGGCCTTTTTGCTGCACCGTTTAAAGTCTTGTTCTTTGGATCTTTTATACTTTATCTTTTGCTAACCTGTGTCCCTGCTTCTTTGTCCTCAGTGCCCTGCCATATCCACCGTCTGTTTATTTGCCACGCTCTGCCAGCTGCCTGTGTTCTTCCTTGGAACTTTCCCCAGTTGTGGAGTTCTTCTCCCTTTCACTCTTTGTAATAAAGTTGTTTTTTTGTGATCTGCATTGTGGATTCAACTTTGTTTATTAAGCATGAGCTGAACAATCAGTAGGGGTGCCTGCTTTGACGATGTGAACATGGCTTTCCATCATGGTATTGACTGCTGCTGCCAATCACAGCGGCAGAAAAAGTGCAGTGCCACACATTTTAATGGCAGAAACATTACCACAAGAAATGAAACAGGGCGGAATCATTTTTAAACAATAACAATTTAAGCTGATCGGTAAATACATTTCAGGCTAATCTTTTACACTAATGTCTTTTTTGTTGTTGTTGTTAATTATATTCTCCCCCCCCCCCAGTAAGTTTTCTATCCTTCTCCTTCATTCTCATCCTCATGCATAGTGTGCGCACACAAGCACAGGGCCAAGATACAAGGTGCTATCACCAACATAATAATTAGTCATGAAGCCGCTGTCTTCTCCTTCAGACTTAATGACCTAGAGTGGCTGCATCAGTGGTTATTAAATTAAGCCATTTCAAACCAACAGGAACAAAGAGAGCAACCGTGTGAAAAACACATGAGCGCACAACTTAAAAAACAAATCCACATATCGCAGTCATACTGCTGCTGTACAGTGCTTACAGCATGACAAGTCCATGATAATGCCTGTTGACCATACTAATAATCCATTCAGCCCTCATTAGTGAGACTCTCACAGTTGAGTGTCACATGGAAAAGTATTCAAAAAGGAGGACTTTATGTGGAGTGAAACAAAAAGTACAAGCAAAGCACATGCGAATCAAGGCACAGAGCCAGCCAGCGTATTTTCAGAGTTTTACAACACAAGGTCACAACGACGTCTGCATGGGAAACACTCACTTTCAAGTACTTAGTGTTATATTGGGAGCAAATGTTCTCACGGGCTGCTACAGTGAACACTGCAGAGACCGATATATTATGTTTCTTTCAGTTTAACTTGATGTGTTCCATCTCTGAAACGTGTCGTAAATGGTTTTAACATAACCTTAAAAATTTGTCTTATAAATATTCAGAATGAAAGGAGAATGTTAAGGATCTTGCGCATGTCTGCTGCACTCATTCAGACCGATGTGGCTGAATAGCTTTTCTTTAGTTTATGAAACGGTATTAATTTTATTGAACACAATATTCGACTCACACTTGCACTCTTGTGCAAAATTTGGATTATTGCCTGCTAGGCATACAGAGATGTATGCAAAAGCTAAGGTTAATATAAAAGGAGAACTACAATATTTTTCCTTGATATATATATATATATATATATATATATATATATTAATAAAAGGTTGGACGTTTGCATGAAGCAAGGTCAAATACTGAAGTAAGTCAAAGTCACTGTGAGATAAAAGCCCTGGCATCATCCAGCTGCGATTCAATGTGGCCATGCCCTCAATTAATTTTAGCCTCAATGAAAAATTTAACAGGGGAGTTATATAGAAATTGCCTCCTTGTACAGTTTACAGTTGAAAATAGCTATACAAAACTGTTCACCAGGTTGTAAACATGTTTATTCCTGCTGTAAAGTTGGACATGATTACATAAGAGGCTATGAGGTCAGACTCACAGTCTCGACACAGTCTTAACTTCATTGCTGTTTTCTGGAAGGAGAATTCCAGCGTTCATATCTCCTTACATACTTCATTCATGACACAACATGACTTATTCATATGAAACACAGGCCAAGTAAACACATCACATGTATGGAGTCAATAATTTAAAGGGAATAAGAGAGAGGATTGTGTGAGCCCTTTCGAGGTTCAATTCGTATTAGAAAATTGGTTTGAGTGACGACATTTATCTATAAATTCTGGAAAATTATCCAATACCATTACTGGACACGTAAAAAAGTAAAAACTGACATTTCAACACAATGCCCAACGAAATGAATCATATGATTACTCTTTGCCATTTTTGTAGTATAGTCTGTCCATCACACAGCGGCCACTGAATGGGACCATCATTCAAAATCAACCTCATGTTATATTAAAGAAGACCTGAAACGAGAGACTGAGACCATAAACTCATCAGCTAATTATTTAATGAGCTCATGGATGAAGTGAGAATTACAAAATTCCACATTTTTCACAAGCAGTGCAGTCACTTGATGGTAATTGGATAAATTTCAAGTTTCACTGTTTTAAACCTGTTATAGATTTGTGGGGACACCTCAGGCACATTTAGCATGTGCACATGTGCTCAATAAACTTCATGAACAAATTGCGTTTTTTCAGAATCATTTTGTAATAAAATGAGCTTGTTTTGATTTGATACAAAATGATTACTCAGCATATGCACAGTTTATTCATATCTTGTCTCTTGGCATTATAATGTGTTTTACAGATGAATAATAGCCTATGCTTGAATTACACACCTAACTGGTGGGTAGGTGTTAGTCTTACTTCGTTTTTGCCATAAAAGATCCATGCATTCTTGTCCTGTTTGATAAATGTGATGTAAATATACTGGCTCAGTAACTTGGACAACATTATTTAGGTTATTTATTGCGAATGCTGTAGAGGGAAGCTGTGCATATACATATGGGCATGAACAATTTTTTTTCCTGTCTATACTGCTGAGGATAGATGGGAACAGTTGGTTTTCAGCCCCCTCTCCAACCATCAGGCTTTATAGCTGGCAGCCATGATGCCCTGCTGGGCTTATCAAATGCCAAGATGACACATTTAATTAAAGACCCTTTCACTCTTTACTCAGCCCACCCTTGTGTCTGGTCTGGTCTCGCTTGTGCACTGCAGGGATTTACAAGAATCACCCCAAGAAAGGAGTATGATAATGTCATTAAGCGGCTACACAAATAAGAGAAGGAATGTTCTTTTGTGAGCTGAGAGATAGGCACCACTGCTAGCATGTAACGTGAGGATGAATGCTTATGGAAATGAGAACATGTAACTAAGGATTGCTAATCTAGGAAAATTGAAGTATAGAGGGAACTGTACTGTAAAAAAAAAAAAAAAAAAAAACGAGGAGAATTAATGGAATCCAAAAAAAAAAAGGAGTAGAAATTTAATCAAGGACAGAAATTGATCTGGGGCTCACTGGGACAGGGTTTAAGAGAGAGCTCTGACTATAGGTTACATAAATGAATCCATGAATTGACACAGCCTACGTTGGCTGTGTCATGGCCTTTTTCTTTTTCTCCTCATCTCCTGGCTGCTGCAGTCCCAACATTGAGTGTGCTTTTCCAGCCAGTGAGGCGTGATTTGATTGCCAGGACTGGAGCCCACAGAATCAAATCCCATCACAGCTCATGGTCCTCGAACCTTTCTACCTCAGGGGACAGGGAAACTTTGCATTTCAAGTAATTTTAAACTTTGTTAAAAGGACCTACTGAATTTCAATGGGGCACAGAGCATTAGTGCATACAACAGCGTATGAAAAAAAAAGCATCCCCATACACGCTAGCCTGCATTTTTCTGTCCTTCTGGTTCATTTGCTAGCTCTGTCGTCTTTTTATTTTCACTCCCTTGGCCATAATCGCAGTGCGTACATTTAAATAATTCAATTTGCAATGCCCAACTACATAATCATATTCTTCCTCCTCTACCCCCCCCCCCGCCTCTTTTTTTTTCTTTTTTTGCTGATGCTTCAAATCTCCAGGGGAACTTTTTGTCTCCTGTCTCCTTCAGTTAAAAAACAAAAAAGGCCAATTTAGAAAATCTTTGATTTGGCGACAATTATACTCTCATACTACTCCTTGTTTATATTAGCAGATGAAAATTCAATACTAGCCACTCCTATTTGTTCTTCTATTTAGGGCTATTAATTACTCAACCCACTTTTCGCCATTTATTCGTTTCCATTCTCATTTCTAATCAAAGAGAGGTTGACTCATTCACAACAGACCATTTGTTCCTCTTTTATCCTCTGCTATATGCTGTATTTCTGCTTTTTGTTGTATAGTTTGAAACGGCAAGACACAGAGAAATAAATAAGGTAACCAGGCTCATAATTTAGATCAGTCACATGGTCACAGGGATTGTAATCTTAATAAGGCTGAAAAAAAAAAAAAAAATGACACTTCAGCATTGGAGTTGAGGTCCACTTTAAATCCACACAGTCTGTATGCTTCATACACATGGGATCAGCAGATATTTTAAAGGCACCTCGGGCAGGATTTACCACCTTTCCAATTATAGCTCAAACAGGACCTCTGTGATGTTTTTCCTTGAAGAAAGAATCAGCAGCTGTTTGTAAATAGGTCTGCTTTCCTTTTTGTTTATGTCCACGCACCTGATTAGCATGTAGAGCAAACACTGTTGTTTTTACATGGGTAACCTCAATTAACCTAATGCAAGGACATTGGGCACTATGTCAAAAAAACAGCAATCCACTGCTTGAACATTTCTCAACCTCACTGTCAGGTCTTTTAAAATCAGTGAGGCCTCACAGGAAAGATACTCTGAGTTAAATAGAGATCACGAGCTGTCTTGTATGGCAGTTATTTCTCCCTCCAGGATTTAGCCTTTCAGCTCATGTTACTCTTCAATTACACATGGTCTCCATAGATTTTCATCTGAAAAGCACAGAAGGCAGCAAAGCATATGTGAGTAAACAGAGAGGGGAGGAAAGAGATGGAAAATACGACTGTCAGATTGTGCACTGGCACCCAACTATTGTGTTGGCACAGTATCAGCAGCGTGAAGGTTGGAGCAATATACAGCGGCTTCCTCTCCTTCTACCAATCCCTAATTTTTCCTCTCCCTTTACACAAGTGACCACCCACCACTCGTGGCATCTCTTTGAGGGCCTGGGCCCCTCCACAGGGGCTTACATAAGCCAGATGGCATTCACAGTTGTGTCAGTGTCTGTTTGTATGTTAGCATGTCTGCTCCTTCCCAGACGACCAGCCACCGGCCCACCAGAGCTGCGGGGGCATCGGTTGAGCAATTGGCACTGTTTAAGACATGTTGGACTGTGCCAGGGATTTCACAAATACACTCATCCTCACACACATGCACAAACACACATGTGATGCTCTCATTATGTCTCATCGTCTGAAGTTTGAACACTTCAGACGATGAGACCTCACCTGGAGTGATCCTTGAGGCTTCTGGTGAGGATAGCGGGGGAAAGGACATTTTTTTCATAAATATTTTAGATTGTCTTTGTATAAAACAAAATGTTTTACATGTTCAAGTACAAGTACATGCTCGCACTGCAGTTCCTTTCCAGTCATACTCTCTGGCTCCCATGGCAAAAGCCTAGAAGAGTAAACTGGAAATGCCTGTTCGTGACAGAACATTTTACTATTCTCATGACCTCATATGCCCCCAAGTCACCCTCATGACTGGACTGCTTTCCGCTATAATCTCGGATTTCTGATTATAATTCACTTTCATTTGCTTCATGACTTTTAGGCACCCTGCAGCAAAAAGCAGACATTGTATTCTCCATTCATTAGGTCTATAAGAGACTTATTTTAATTTAGTTTAATTTGATTTCAGTATCAGGTGCTATAATCTGTAAATGACTTAAGGCACAAGCAGTTACCTGTTTTGAATAAATGATGAAGCTAAGTGAGTAAAATGTAGTTTATCTTTGTTTATTTTCTATCCCTTCTGGAGCAAAATAGTACACATTTCTCAGAGATGACAGTGGTGTACTACTTTTTTTGCTTTGGTTGTGTAATACACGCATTGTAATGTTGTGTGTTTCTACACATTAATGAACAACACAGCATGGCCAAATATAAACAGAGGCTATGTGTTGTTTTCAATAGCAAGTCAACTAGCTAAGAGTTTGCCTACGCTTAGATCGAGCTAAATATTTCCATTTATCAGCAGAATTTTAATTACGGACGCTGATACGGAAGAAAATCACTGTTAGAAACCTTCATCACAACGGATGGAATGGGAAATGTTGTTTTCCTATAATGGTATCATCATGACTAAGACACTGGATAGTGTTTGGACACACCATTGATTAGTGACTCACCTGAGTGGCAAAGGTCCATGTCTTATTTTTGAGAGCCCGGTTCCCATTTGGCTAAAACCTATGACTATTTTGTGTTTGGTCACTGACAATCCAATCCGGATGCTAAGATGCAAAAACATTTGTCTACAAGATATTTCTGTTTCCATTTCCACATTAGTTGTGACTGCCTTGTTAGTTTTTAATGATTTTAATAAACGCTTACGTGTTTGAGTCTAAACAACTACATAAAGTATTAGAGCATACAATGGATGTAGGAGGTTGTTAGTGTAGCATGAAGAAATGCTAAATAATGAACACAAGTAGTCTGCGTTTAAGATGATTTCATCAATTGTCTTGAGCTGAGAAAAAAATAAGGCCACATTGAAAACATCCAACAATAAAACATCAAGATGGGTAATAATGTATGCACAGGAACACAGTCTCCAATTTCTCCTGTCCACCGTGAGCCACACAGACAAGCAGCTGCCACGACAACAGTCCGTCAGCATATTAATTTTGCTTCAGTGCTCTGATTTTACATAAATAAAAAATGGCTTTGCAGATTTAAGTCAGAATGCACATGTGGCTGATGTTAGGTCATTGTGGACATTTTTAACAGAAAATAAGAACAATTGGTAAGATACTTTGTTTTCCATTGTATTACACTGAATGACTACTGTTTTGTTCTCTACTTCTGTTCTTTTGCTCTGTGACCATTAACCCAATTGCACTATCAGTCTAAAAACAATTTCACTGTCCTGCTTCCTTACTCAAAGACTGCCATGCACGCCATCTTGTTTTACAGGAAATGATCATCATGGTATGGCACTATTCTGAATTTTCCAGCCCATTTCCTTATCTTCCCACTCTCATCTCCCTGCACTTATACAATGTTCACTCTTTGAACTTTATAATATAACACAGCGGGTAGTCCAATTTTTTAGAAAGATTCAGTGGGAAGCTTATGAACTCATACTTTGTGGTTTATAAATCTGGAAACCACATACAAATACATACAGAGGTATGCTGAACCCAACTCTGAGTTTCTTGACTGTGTTGTCCGAGATTGTTCAAAGCTCAGTTGACATGGACCAAAAATATATACTAGGCTGGTACAGGCTGTACCACTGGCTTTATTACGGTGTCTGGATGACAAATGTGCTATGATCAAACTTTGTATGCCTGTTGCTATAAATCCACAGGTGCCCTCATGACATAGTGTTTTGTTCTTGTTTTGTTTTTTAATGACTGGCAAATAGTCTTTGGTGCATTGCCGCCAACCAACTAGTGCATGAATCATGCTTTGTTTCAAACAAAATAGTTCAGTTCAATGACAACATGAGCATGTTCGATGAATGAGCTCTTCAACACAATTCATGCAAAGCACCAGTTTACAATACATCAAGATATGATGATGCAGGATCAGGCACACCCTAGTAATTAATCAAAGTGGAAGCAACAATGATGATGCTATTTTATAAGCAGTGTGATTTAAAATGGATGGTCCTTTTCATGCTGGTGGAGAGATGGCTCTCAGTCAGCAGTTTCTTTCATTTTCCCTCTCAAAATGCATTTTTTTTCCTCCATCAAGCATAGGCAGGGCAGCCACTGTGTCATACTAATGATAAGTCAGGCAGCCGAATTGTGGAGTATTTGTCAAACACGTTCACTTGGGCCTGTGGTTTCTCATAATCTTATGGTATCAATCAAAGAGTGGTCAAATAATAATTAGATCAAAGGCATTATTGAGCTTAATACACCCACCATGCCATTTGATACGCCGAGTGAACACTCCTCAGAGGGATAGTGAAACACACTGACACACACACGCTTGTTCACTGAAGTTCGAATCCAATCATGTCCTCGCACTGACTCTGATCATAAAAAATACCAATATAGTTTAAATTCTCTTTGTCATTTTTGGAAAAAAATAGCAGAATGTTATTGCAATTTTATAATGATGGGCTAGCCTTCTTGCTTAAAATTATGACATCTGATAACAACATTTTTTGCTGAATAGGAAGCAAATTAGAACCTAGTGAAGATTTCTCCCAATGCTTTGTCTTTATATGGAAGTTTGGGCACATTTTTACACTTTCCTGGATGTTCCAGCATAGTGGCTGTATCACAGTCCTGTAGAATCATTTCAGTTAATTCATTCATTAATTCAACATCTACTGCTTATCTGTTTCTGGGTTGCAGGGGGTGCTGTAGCCTATACCAACTAACATTGGGCGAGGGCGGGGTACACCCTGGACAGGCCACGAGGGCCGGCGCACAGAGACAGGCAGAGACAAACAACCACTCACTCTCACACTCAGACCTACGGGCAATTTGGAGCCACCAGTTAACCTAAACATGATGTCTTTGGATGGTGGGAGGAAACCGGAGTACCCAGAGGAAACCACAGAGGCATGGGAAAAACATGCAAACTCCGCTCAGAAAGGCCCCAGGTCCGGAAACCAAACCGCGACTTTCTTGTTGTGGTGCAAAAGCATTAACCACTATGCCACGTTGCTGCAAAAGTATCAGTTGTCTGCAAAATTCAAATAGGCTTATAATTTTTCCTATTTTTCCTTCCTAATGCCTCGTTTTAAGGTTCAATTTCCAAACACAAGCTGTGAACTGAGAACTTTTAATATTATTTTCACAGCATTACACAGTAGACCAGATTTTTAATCAAAGACCTAATGGACGTCTAGGTTTATACAATGTGGGACACATTGTATAAACCTAGACGATTAAATTGTAATAAATTTGAACAGAGTGATATTTAGATTTATAACAAATTTCCTCTTGAGCCATGTTCACACCTACACAAACATACAGTCCATACAGTAAAACTAAGCAAGAGTAGATAAATTGAGGCCCGGTGGGCATGAGCGCTGAAGCTCCTAGCCCTCTTTGTGTCTCCCACCATCTCCGTACTCCTCCTCTCCATCTTCTGCACCACTGGCAGAGGAGGACCTTTTACTTTTCTCTGAGGCGACCCAGAACATTACCTCTTTGTGTGGGAGAACACCATATAATACTCTTATTCATGTTGACTTTATAGCCATAGAAAATAGATAGGGATCATCAAAATGAAATGCAGTTATTAGCAGGTTTTCATGCAACAAACAACCAAATTGATATGTGATGCAATCCAATGAGTAAGGGGGTAATAAGTTAGTTCTGTGGTCTTGGAAATCAAAGCCTCTCTTTCATTGTGATCTATTTCTATTTTGTGATCATTGTGATCGATTTCTATTCATGAGTGTCATGAGCAGTTTGTATGTGTTCTTAATGTTTATTTTGCGTTTTTATAAGCATCCCTGTCTGAATGCAGCATGCCATTGGTGTTCAAACTTGTGACTGTGTTCATGTCTGTGCTTGTGTGTGCATCTGCTCTGCATAATGCTGACACTTAGGCACCCACTGCGCAAGCTCGCGCACACACACACACAAACACAAACTCAGACATAGACACACAGTTATCTCTTGCATTGTTCTTTGGTCAAATCGGATGCAGCACAGCACTCCTTCCCATGGTAGTTATGTCAACGCGGGGCTTCCAGATCCATCAGAGGAAAATTGAGATGATTTCTATTGTATTTATTAAGGATATCACTCTCTAGATACTACTCTTGATAATATTTAACTGCCACATTATGTTTATATGCTCTTTAGACCTCTGTTAATAGTGTCATTTCAAAGCTATAAGCTGCGCATGCGCCCTGACTTGTATTGTTGTGATGGCGCAGTAAAGTGCAGTGAACGCAACGTGCTGGCCTCATCAATACACCACAGAAACTGGCAATGAGGATACTTTGCGGGGGAACACTTTGCGTTCAAAGACACAGGCTGAAAGAACAAAGACAACACCAGTCGGACTGGTGTCCGACTGTTAGAAGTGAGAATGAGGATCTGTATGAAGCAGCATTTGCTGTAGGTGATGTCAATTTGGAAATGGAAATTGACACTGGGGCGGCAAGAAGTGCCATGTCACAGGCAACATACAAAAGGAGATTCTCACGCCTACCACTACAAAGATCTAAGGTTAAGCTTAAAGCTTATAATGGAGGCTGCATGCCTGTTTTGGGATGGTTCACTGCTAAGGTGGTCTATGAGGGACAAACTACAGACTTGCCACTTTTAGTCGCAAAGGGACATGGATCATCGCTGTGTGGCAGAAATTGGCTAAAAAAACTCCTTCTTAACTGGCAGCAAGTGAATGTGAATGAGACAAAATGCAGTTCACTTGAGGGTGTGTTAGATAAGTATTCTGAGGTGTTCAGAGAGGAACTAGGGACTCTTAAAGACATTAAAGCCTCTATCATTGTCAAACCTGAGGTGCCTCCCAAATTTTGCAAACACAGACCCCTCCCATTTGCTATGAAGGACAGAGTGGAAAAAGAGCTCAAGAGGCTAGAAGAAGCAAACCAATAGTACCAGTAGAGAAAAGAGACAAGTCACTTCACCTATGGGTGATTATAAAGTTTCAGTGAATCAGGCACTTGAAATGGACACCTACCCCTTGCCATGGTTGGAGGAGCTGTTAGCAACCCTCAGTGGAGGAAGATTTTTTTCAAAGATAGATGTGGCAGCAGCTTACCAGCAAGTATTACTATTTCGAGTTAGCTCTGCACATTCTATTTTCCAGAGTAATGTGGAAAATCTCATGAAAGATCTACCAGTGGTGGTTTTCCTTGATGATCTGCTCATCATGGGGTGCTAAGAGAAGGAGCACCTTGACACGCTGCAGAGGTTCCTGCAACGCCTTCAGGAAAATGGCCTGAGAGTGAAGTGCTCAAAGTGTGAGTTCAAGAAAACTCAATTAGAGTACCTAGGCCACATTTTAGATGAGCAGGGTATCCACCCTTCAAAAGATAAGGTGAGAGCAAAATAGGAAGCTCCTGCTCTTACTAATGTGAAAGAGCTCCAGGCTTTTTTGGGACTGGTCAATTACTATGGAATATTTTTGCCACAGCAAAGCACGGTCTTAGCCCCATTCTATAAACTGCTCAGGGAACATGAAACTTGGGCAGAGGTTGAGCAGGCTGCTTTTGTTAAGTGTAAAGAGTTGCTGACTAGTGACCAAGTCTTGGCACACTATGACCCCAGCCTGCCACTCACCTTAGCATGTGATGCCTCAGCATATAGCATCGGAACAGTTATTCAACACACAATGCCAAATTGGGAGGAGCGACCAATCGCTTATGCTTCTAGTACATTATCCCCAGCTGAAAATAAATATTCTCAGATAGAGAAGGAAGCTCTGGGACTGATTTTTCAAATCAAGAAATTCAACCAGTATTTGTCTACATATTGTCAATAATATTTTCTGCATATGACTATCATATTGTCCACCGTAAATCTGAGAAGAAACCTCGGGCAGAACCAGGCTCACGGGGGGGTGGCCATCTGCCTCAGTTGGGTTGAGAGAGAGAGAGAGAGAAAGAGAGAGGGTGAGAGAGGCATGGGGGGGTATAGGCAGGAACGTGTTGCTACATCAAGTTCATGGAGATGAACTGCAGTACAGAATTTATGAAGATATGGGACCAGCAGATGTTGCAGGAACATGGGATGGTGGTGAGTCACCACCGGCAGGCTGAGGACAGGGAGAGAGAGGAGAGGAGCTGGGAGAGACAGAGACTTCGGGAGAAGTATCTATGACAAGAAGTGCTATCATGACAGGAGGCAGAAGAATAGCTTCACATGAGGCACACAGAACAGGAGAGGAGAGGAGAGGGAGAGGGAGGAAGAGAGAGTGGAGAGAGAGAGATAGAGGACATTGCTAATCATGTGGTTTGATTAGCGGAGCAGCAGAATCGCCTGTAAGCTTTGGAGAGGGGAGAGATATTGAGTTTTATACCAGTGCTAGTGTGACAACAATTTGCTGTCGGATTAATCGAGTGAATAGGAAAGAATAGCAGAAGAATAGTAGAGACAACACACAAGGTGACACAGAGCACAACCACCAGTGACCGGAAATGACGTAACACGCTTATGGCAACCAGCAACCCTTTACCTGAGACCCGTGACACAGGAAGTGCTGCGAGTTCATCTGTTGTCCCCTCACTGCTCACAAAGCATCTTCAAGGTGCTCCACTTAATGCCACACAAATTGCAAGGGCAACACGCACTGACAATGAGCTTCCCAGAGTCTACAAGTATGTTATGGAAGGTTGGCCTACACAGGTAGAGGAAAACCTAGTGTGAGTGTTTTTCACAAAGAAGAAAGAAGAATGCTGTCCACAGAGCAAGTTTGTGTCTTATGGGGGACCAGAGTCATTGTACCCTCAAAAATGAGAAAAGCTCTGTTACATGAAATCCACTCAGGGCACCAAGGCATAGTAAAATCAAAAGCCCTAGCCCGCAAGTCTGTTTTGTGGCCCAACATTGACTATGATGTGGAGCAAATCTGCAAAGAATGTGAGACATGCCAGCTGGAACAAAAAATGCCTCGGCAGGTCCCGCTCCATCCTTGGGAGTTTCAAGGTGAGTCCTGGAAGAGACTCTACATAGACTTTGCGGGACCCTTTCTAAACAGCATGTTCATGATCGTGGTGGATTCATTTACAAAGTGGTTTGAAGTGTTTCACATGTCATAAATCACTTCTCAAGCTACCATTACAAGGCTAAAAAAGACTATTTTCATCTTATGGTCTCCCGGAGCAACAGCATTGACAGACAACGCAACCACTTTCACTTCAGAGGAGTTCCAGACCTTTGTCATGCAGAATGGAATTCTGCATACCACAAGTGCCCCAGGTCTCCCAGCAACAAATGGCCTGGCAGAGAGGTATGTTCAGACATTTAAAGCAGGTATGAAAAAGCTTGCTAAAAAACCTCTCAACATCGAGAGGCAAGACTGTCTCTGTTCCTGTTGCAATATCGCACCACACCCAACTGCACGACCGGTCAGGCTCCAGCAGACCTATTTCTCCACAGACACGTCAGGACAAGGCTGGATTTCCTTAAGCCTTGCACAAAAGAAACTGTGTGCATGAAACAGTATCAACAAAAGCACCACCATGACCGCACAGCTGCTGATCGTTCCTTCAATGTGGATGATGCTGTGTAACTGTGTAACACAGGGGGAGGGATTCACAGGTGGATTCCTGGACTGGTGGTGAGACAGACTGGCCCTCTGTCCTATGAAGTCAGAGAGCAAGACACTGACACAGCACACAGACGCCATGGAGATCAGCAGAACTGTCTGAGGGTGAAAATGGCACAGAGCTTCAAGGAACTGTTGACTGTACCATGAAGCCATTAGGGCTTCTATAACCTGAACTAGTGGCTCTGAGGCGCTCTACTCAAGTGTGTAAACCACCTAAGCGATAACAGGAAGGCTGTTTACAACTGTAGTAAACTGTGTTTCTACATATATGTTCCACCGTAACACTGACACTTTAAACATTATAGTTGAACAGTTGGTAAATGTCATGCAAGAAGACAGAAAAATGTTCTAAAAGTTAACAGAGGTAATCTTTTATTTTGTTAAATAATTCCTTCAACAAGTAACGGTAAATAAAAGTCACGAGGACATGTTTATCTACATTGCTTTTAGTTATATGAGATGTTTTGTGTGGGAGATGTCATTCTCTGCTAAAAGGGGGATGCTGTGGTATATTGATAATATTTAACTGCCACATTATGTTTATATGCTTGTTTGTTATTATTATTGTTGTGATGGTGCAGTAAAGTGCAGTGAATGCAACATGTTGGCTTCATCAATACACCACAAGACCCAAGGACCGGATGCCAACATGAGCTTAGATGTGTGAAGATGCTGTCACTGCAAAGCAGCATGTATCCTCAGTGGAAAGAAATCTTGTGCACAACTAAGCTGATCTCAGAAATGCCTCCTTCCTACTCCAGTAGGAAGAGTTGCTATTCAACTAGACAACTAGGATTGTTTAGTTTTTTTGTTCTATGCAAGTATCTCTAACAATTAGAATTTCATTCTGTGGGGACCTGTAGGCTGTTGCTTCATCAAGAAAAATAAGCACCTTGACTGTCCTAGAGAGGTTATTTATGTAAGTTAGGAACACCGTTACACTGTTACGATTTATGGGTTGGACCAACATTACAACCTTTTTTACACCTTAATTCATGGAGAGGTTTCAGTGAGGACATAGGGTCCCTTGGAAAGTTTGTTAGGTCACTGGGTATGAGTGGAACCAATACTGAGATGAACACTAGTAATTCATTTCCTGATTTTTGACTGGACAAGGTCTTCTGCATCGACTTGGTAATGGAAGATTCTCAAACCTCTCACTGACACAAATGTCCTTCAGGAAACTGCTCCTCCAATCTGATATAAGAGAAATTGTTTCAATATCCCATGAAGCCACAGGTCAGAAGTTATCTAAAGTATGTTGGAAGACTGATTAAACAAGGTTGGTGAGAAGTAATCACTTTGTTTTTCCTCTTTATTAGTGATCACAAGTTCTGGACCTGAGGAGTTTTTGATGATGCAGGGCTGATTTTCAATGATAAGTGGGGGGGCTGGGCGGTGAGAAACATTTTTCTCTGTCACTTTGGTTTTTTGGCTTCATATTTCACTGCCTCCTGGTGTCCCGGCAACCAAGACCGCCTCTTCGCTCACCCATTACACCTTTAATCACTTCTCTTTCCCCCTTTGCCTCTTCCTCCCACCCCTGACTCAAAGTTTTTCCTTGCCTTGGCCAGCTCCCATGATGGTAGACTGCTTTAAATTCACTCCATCATTATCACTGTAAATTAGACCGGTGGGTTGAAAAGGCAGCCTAGAGAATTTTTAAGATGGTAGCTCTGGAAAGTAGTGGCCTTAAATGTGCCTGTCCCCTTGAATTTGGAGATGAGGGTCATTATGGGGTGAAAGAGGTTGGGAGAGGGAATGCCATTAACATATAAAGATGAAAACTACACTTTGTTGCAAAGCTAGACCTGGCTTAAATTGTATCTGTTAGCTTTGCAGCTGCTATGGCCAGCATTAGCATTAGCATTAGGAGCTTATTTGTGAGTCGAGAAGAAACTTTGTGTGTTCGGTATCCAACATTACCAGTTTACTTACTAAGCGCCATCTGCTGTAGTGGAAAGCTAGGCCGATGTTATCTCCTGCCTCTGCCAAGTCACTACTGGCCATTTAAGGCAGGAAGCCACATTTGGTGGGAGAGAAGACATACAGTACAGGCCAAAAGTTTGAACACACCTTCGCATTCAAATGAATAGATACGTGTGTCCAAACTTTTGGCCTGTACTGTACAAATAGGGAGCAGAGCATGCTTGTAAGCTGCTTAAACTGATATTTACCAGGTCTTTTTGATCATTATATCAATTGAGTTTCCCCTTTAATCTCTCAGAAGGAAAATTTCTTTTCCATCTTTTTCATTGCCCCATTTTCAGTTGGAGAAACAGCCCTTCTTTTTTTGACATGCAAACTCACCTTTTTACAAACATGGATGTGGATTGACCAAATTTTACACAATTTAGTATATTCACACTGGATTCAAGCTACAGAGTAGTCATAACAATAGGCCAGTCTCCTCTCTCTGTTGGCATGTGAACCTGGCTGTGACAGTCAGGCATGGTAAAGGTGGAGAAGATGTCCACAGAGCTGTTCTTTTCTCACTTTCTTTCCATCTTCCTAGCTGCCTTTCTTTCTGTCTTTTTTTCAGGAGCCGATTCCCAGTTGCGGACACACGTAAATTTTGTCTAAGCCTAACGTACACACATGTGAAGACAAATACTTATGGTGCTTGTCTTCTGCGAATGTCTCTGAGGAACTAAAACGTGCAGCAATCACTGACCCCTCTCCCATCCAAAAAAGTGTTCTTACAGCCCAGCTCTCTCGTACGAACGTACAGCACTACAATGCCAATGACTGGTGGACAGAGAGAGAGAGAGTAACAATGACAGAGAGGGCTAAAGGTCAGAAGAGAGCATTATCTTCTTCTATCCAGCAATATGTACAGAGCCTAAGACCCAAACTTAAAAAGGCAAGAGAGAAAACCAAAAATCAAATGAATTTGTAAATTCCAATTCCTTATATACAACCTAAGCTAATTATGTGTCACACTTTATTTTTTTCTCTCTTAATAATATCTCATTATTCACATCTCTCATCATTCTGTCACAACAATAAACTCAGCTAGGCCTCTGAATGAGACACTGATGGACTGTGACACTGCCAATTTGAGCCAATTGGAGTGTCTGACGCGGTGACGTGACTCTGGGTGTCACTTGCAAAGATGACAGATGAGAATTGAATGATAAACAGAGAATTAAAGAGGTAATTTGCCAGCCAACTGGAAAGACTAATCCAAACACTGGTGTCACTTGAGGCTTGTTAGAAAGCAACTACTCGCTAGTTTGAGGACAAAAGACAATATGTCTCTAGCTCAAACCATCGCGGTGCAATTAATGTGTATTTGAAGCTTATATATTTAATGTGAGCTTATGAGGATTTAAATAGTAATGTAAAAACTCTGATGGGACTAATTACACTGTAAGGGAGGATGTCAAATTTGTAGGTGGTCTGTCAATTTGAGTTCACACTCACCAAGAATGTAGTGACATGAGGCCCAAACCATCTCCAAATACACTCTTAGGGAACAGATCTCAATGCAGCTGTGTGTTCACATCATATCACTAGAGACTACATTCATACCAAGTCTGACACATTGTCAATGCCAAAACAAAAGTGTGAAGCCTAATAAGTGAAATATGATGCTTCAGCTGTGCATAAACACGGCACACCATTAAACAGCCTCCTACAGCGTGACTCCTGTGAAGGGAAATGAAAAAAAAGAAAAAGAAAAAAGAAAACAAAAACCCACAAACAAAGTTTTTCCTTCAGAGAGCGCGATGAAGGCAAGGTGAGGTGAGAGAAGCAAAAAATTACAGTGTAGGTGAGAAGGCAGAGGATCAACAGCAGATGGAAGAGAACGAAAAGGCGAACCTGTTAACGTCCAAACAGTCACCTGCAGTTTCTCCTGTCTCTTACCCTGTAACCAAATGAATGGTTGGGGGGGTTGAAGTAGAGAGAGGGAGAGAAGAAAACAGGTAGGATGGATTGAAAGAGGACACACACGACCGAGCATGAAATCACACGTACTCCGCTCAGCCCTTCACAGGCTCACATGAGACATGAGCAATTGACTGTAGAGTGCTTGACACCCAAATATGGATCCTAGCTGTGGGCATCAGCATGGCTGCAGAGCACAGGCCGAGTAGAGAAACAAGCCTGCAGCTGAAGTTACACTGATGCATCACTGCAGTGGCACAGGGGGAATCTGTGTAAAGAGGGCAACCTGGTTGCTTTGAACTTTCAGGTGTGGGGTTTGCATGTGTGCAAATCAGTGATTTATCGATACATTCCAAGTCAGTGAGGAGTGAAGATTTTCAGCAAAGCTGCTGGTTTATTATTTAATTTAAAGTTTTCGGGGGGGCTGTGTTTGCAACTTTATCTCGGATTAGAGGTAGGCTACATTGTTTTCTTAAATTTATTCTTTTGGTTGTTTTATCTGATGTGTTGTATAGAGCCAAGAAATAAGGAGTGAGAAAGAGAGGGATGCAAACCGGGGCCGCCTATCAGACCCAAAGATTTAGCTATCAGATCGCTTCGGATTAGTTGCATGTTTACGCAGCCATCGTTTACAGAGCAATCAATGAGCTTTTGGGATTAGACAGAGGTTCAAAAACATTGCTTAGAAATTTAAGGGTGACATCATGTCCATCATGTCCATCATTTAAGGATCTTCTAAATGCCTTTTAAAAGCGGTTTGCTGTGCATATGGGGATTTTTGGTGCACTGCACATGAAATAGTTGAGCTCCAAAAGAGAATATATGCAAAACTTCACATCTTATTTTTACCCCCTGTCCCATTGTAGGATGTGTATGAAAACAATCTGAATATAGAAATTCCTTCAAGATGCCAAGCAATCCATCATAAGCCTCTGCATGACAAGTGACACAGCTGTGCCACCTGTCACAAGTAATTGACATCCCTTCAAAGTGACGTGAAGGAGCAAGGGTGTCATGTACTTGACAAATTCATGTTGCCTCTATTCCTTCATCCTCACATATTTTCCTGCTGCTGTTAAGAGGTGCTGAATATAGACTGAGTATATGATGAATACATTCTGCTCTCATGTCTTTTTTCTCAGCTTCACTTCTCCGTCCAACTGTTTCTCTCTCTTTCTCATTTGGTCTCCTTAGCGTCTTGATTTCATCGCTGCCAGTCTTTACCTCTCTTCCATTTGCTCTGTCTTCTTCAGCCTCGGTCACCTTCCTCTTTTTACTATCACTACCTCCTCCCCTATCTTTTGCTCTCAGTCTGGCTTGACATTTATTCCAAGCAGGGGTCTGAGGCCAGTTGTTTCCATCTGGTTTGAGTTGTTTCAAGAGTTCTCAGCACAAGGCGAGATAGTGTTCGGGCTGGCAAGGTGTGTGTGAGTGTGTGTGCAGTCACCACAAAAGACTTATTAACTGTCTCTAGTTTAACAAATAAAACATAAATAACATTTTATGACTAATTTCCAATTCAGACATTAGTAAATATGTTCTTATACATAACAATGTCTAGAGTTGTAATTGCATACTTTTTAGGCTTTAGGGGACAGACAAATTGAATGCCTTGATACATATATATAGTACGCGAGACTGAGGACAGCTGAAAGTAGCATTTCTTGGTTGCTCAGAGACTATTAGGCTTAGACCATAGGAAACAAAAGAAAGTAAATTAACAAAAACAGAAAGAAAAAAAAAACTCCACTATCATTATACAAAGTCAGTTAAAAGTAGGAGTGTTGCAAACTCAATCTCAAAAAGTTTTGTACCACAAGTCATTTCACCTTAAAACTGATAAAGAGTCCATAAACGATGAGTCCCCTGACACAAACCCATCTGGCAGCAAGATGGAGAAAGCGAGTCGTTCCAAAAAATAACTCTAATTGGATCAGTCTGGACCTGACAAGGCTTTTTTGGTACTTTTATTTCTAATTCTGCGACCTTGCCTGAATATAAGCCCACCCAGGTTTTCAGAAGGGTTTCAATCCTAACAGCCGGGGGGGGGGGGGGGCAGCAGTGGGGGCTAGCTCAATGCTAACACACTCATCGCTCCTTTTCATTATTCATAGAAGCTAATGGAGGTTTGGATGGCAGGCACCGGCAGACAAACTCAGGAAGATTGGGGTGAGAACAGCATGAGTATTTTGTCTCACCTCTGTTTTGTCTATTCCCCAACCCCCGCCCCCCCTCTCTTAGTCTGCCTGTGCTGCTGACACAGGGCTTTAACAGGGTTTCAGTGAGTAAGAGCTCTTAGGCTGCTGTGTGAGTAATGGGACAGTGAGAGTGACTGGAATAAATAAAGGAGTGCACCCACAAGAGCCCTACCCGCTCCAACTCATCTTCCACCTCATATGCCTCTTTTTCCTTTCATTGCAATTCAAATGCAGGGCTCTAACTGCTCCTTCTGAATTATAATAAGACAATGTGAACATTGATTTCGCGATAACAATCTCACCCTTCCAAGATCTATCTGTCATTTGCAAAGATTAAAGTATTTACTTTCTCTTTATAAGAATGGAAATTTTATCTTTGGGGAACTCGAGACCCAAACGACTCTAGAAAGAGTGCAGACTGCTTTCCCTGCTCTTCCTGCACCAGGTAGAAAAAAAAAAGAAAAAAAAAAAAACTCTGATGAAGCAGATACTTTCTCTGCATGAATTATTCAGCACCGAGGAGAATGCTCTGATTCGCAATCATAATGGGAGGTCCTGAAATGGCGTGCCGTCCCAACCTATCTCATATATATTTCAGACCTTGGCAGAGCCTCTGTCATGCAATAAGTATAAGGGCTGCCACTCTGAAGAAAACCTGCAGCAATGGAAAACGACTGGATTGGGGTGCAGGAGAGGATGTCCTCACCCTCTGCCTGAAAATACTAAGTTACATTTGAAATTTGCAGTTCAGCATATTCCCTTTGATGTCAATGCAAAGAAAGCACACACAAAATGAAAACAATCTTACTTGAATGAAAGCAGCATTTTAAATTAAAAAACAGCGTGCATCTGCTGTGATAGTTAGTACACAGTATTTTCCCCATCTGCTCTCATTAAATGAGACATGTCCCCACTTCTTGGAAAATAGCCTGTACAGGCTGGAAAGTAGAAATGAGCAGTATCTCAGATATTTTTAAAGATGCATCTGTGCAACATCATTTCAGCCCTCAAATTCCTAATACAACTGACAGAGTGATGCATTAAAGTGCTTCTGCACACCTCCTTCTCTTTTCCTCACAATTGCAATTATAGGTTGCAATACCCTTGTTTTGCAACCTATTAAATTGGGCCTGTTAATGTGTTCCCTCGTTGCATTCATTGTGACCAAAGACAAGCAAGTCAGCTACAGAGCACTTTAGTCTCTGGTGAGGACAATCCAACTCTGAGAACGAGGTGGCTCCGTCTAACAGGCCTTCTTCTGATGCGGTGCTGCTTGCTGACTCTCGTTCTCTCTCTCTCTGAGATAATTGCTGTTTGGATTCTTCTGACTCCGCAGAATTCTCCAAGTCATAATGAGGGAAAAGTTGTGTGTTTGTGCACATGTGAGTTTCCATGTGTGAGCTGGTGGGCTGTATGGTGGGCATAGGCATAGAGTCATAAAAAGTGACACAGAGCACCTGAGCTAATCAAAGGATCCACGTGGACTCAATTTAGGTTAAGGAAGGCAACACAAAGGTAACAGAGTACAGATTAGTGTTACTGAACTGATTACCCACCAGACAGTGAGAGCAAAACGGATGGACTTCAACTGGGGTGGTGAGTGCAAAATTGCTTGTAATATAAAGGTGATTAAGTATTAGAGCAAGCAGAGTTTTTGGCTAATGTTAATTTGCTGCCTAACTATTGGCTACACACCTAATAGAAAATAATAATAATAATAATAATAATAATAATTTAATATTAATATTAATATTAATAATAATAGTAATAATTTTAATATTAATACCAATAACAACAACAACAACAATAATAATAATAATAATAATAATAATAATAATAATAATAATAATAATAATAATAATAATAATAATAATAATAATAATAATTTTAATATTAATAATAATAATCCTAGAAATTACCTTCATGGATTTGAACAGTTTTTTTTGCTGAAAAAAGATTTAAAATGTTTTAAGGTTATTACACATATACCTAGACGTTGCAGAACTAGGTGCTGAGATGTCATTTGGAATTACAGAAGGCGTGACACTGCAACCTCTGCTTGAGCCAGTCCCACTTTGAAATTTCCTTCTCCACTATGCTCTGCCTCGCCTTCTGTACCCCTCTTGTCTTCTCCTGCCAGTGTATCCATTAGTCCAGAGCTTTGTATGGGCTTAGCTAATGGGGGCCTGATTAATGGTGAGGACTCAGCACAAAGCCATTAGCTTCCTCACTCCCTCAGGAGAGAAATGAGGGATGAGAGAAGTAAGGAAGGGGAAGCAGATAGACAGCAGGATAGATGTTTAGGATGAGGCTGGGTTACACCCAGGATGAGGCCAAAGAATAAAGGGGAGCCGGCAGGCTGCTGAGAGGAAGTGAAAACATCACAGTCACCATGGTTCAATCTAACAGGTATCAAATTATCGCGTCGATTGAGCTCTCTTGGACCACTAATTCCCCTAACAGCGTCACTTTCAGTCATTTTGGAATTGGACAATTTCAAAGAAAATTGCCATGTAAAAATAAAAAATAATAATAATAATAATTTCTCCCTATATTTATATTTATACACACTCACACACGTATATTGCACTTAAGATAATGATTTCAAAGACCAACGCTCAAAGCTCTCGCTGCCAGATTTATCAAAAGCAATTTCAAAATCCTCAGAGGTGAGCAACAGTTAGAAAACTGCAACTCAGCAACAGTTAGAGAATACATCTGCAATTCACATGGATTGACACAGATTTCATTTTGATGACTACCCTTAGGCCTAACAGATGTCTCTGTAGCTTTTGCAGATGCTCACCTCATATTGAGCTGTGGCTCTGTTTTCCGTGCTGCTTGTTATAAACTTCCCTGTTATGAGATCCAGAGGTTCATCACTCGAAATTATGCTCCACCCGGGGTGCGCTGAGCTGCACTGCTGTGTTACAAGACCATTCGTGGAGCACATACAGACCATTAAAGTGATTTAATATTATCACAGGGCCACATGAGTGCGCCTGGGAAACATGCAGCAACTACAAACAAAGCATGGGGGACAGATTGGAACGGAGGAGATATATAGACCCAAGTTGGCAACCAGAGCGATAGAGATTAATTCTTCAAATGAGATACAGGCTATTCTATAGCATACAAGTCTTTAAATTATGCTTCAAATGGCGATATAATTTTACACTACCCACCGAGTCCCATTAATTATTGCTCACTTGGTGCTATTTATAATAATATAACGCCTGCACTCTTCACGCACAATGATTATGCCAACTCAAGGTTAGGCAAGAGACCATTTCGTAAATGAGCCATTATTCTTTTCTTTTCTTTTTTTTTTTAACTCTGCTTTTCATTCTCTGTAACATATTGTGTATAGTCAACATTTCAATGAAGTCCAATGGAAGACACAAGTCCAGGTCACCAAAAAACAAAAATCTATTTGTGTCCCTGTTACCTAGCTGAGTTAGTCTCTGGCACTTTGACTCAAAGGGAAGGCTTATGTAAAAGAAAACAGTTGACAATATTTAAAAGGGAGTTTCAGTTCAAGCAGAAGTGATGATTATAACATGCACAGCTGGAAAAGAAAGCAGAGAGATCACTTCCACTGCTCATCCCATTTCATCCACTGTAATCACTCTTTGGTTTGAGTGGTGGCTGGTAGTGATTGCAGTGTCACTGCCCAATGACAGGAAGGACAGAGACATTGACTGAGGGACTATTACACTGTAAACTTATATTGCATTCCCCATCTCACACATGAGTCCTCTACTGACAAAAAAATATGATATGAAACGCAGTTACCCTGTCCCTGTCGGGGACTGATCAGAACTTGCTTCTTCAGGGCTCAGAGGGAGTGACCAGGATAACAATACCATCCTCTATTCCTGGAAGAGAGGGCAGGTTGGAGCGATACCTCATTGTACTCAGTCCCTGCCCTGTGTTTGTTTTGTCATAACGCATTCTTTGGAACAGATTACAGCGCACCTGTGAAATCGTCATGAAAGCCATCCACCAGAAAGTGAAACAGACAGGAGCATGCTGATTACAGAGGGAAGGGATGGCTCAGCCAAGAGGCTGGGAATAGAAAGGTGGGAACAAAAAAAATTATAATAAAAAAAAGATATATGATACAGGTTATAACAGCTGGCATTACACTGTTAACATTTTTATCTCAGTCATGAGCCCACTGCTATAATACTGTTCACATTCAGAGACCTCTGCAGGAAGTAGAATGAATGGAAGCCGAGGGTGGGGACAATTTGTTCACTTATTTTTTTCATGTGCCAGGGAGAGCTCATTTTATGTGGCTGGAAATTACCCAAATAAAAGGAGAGTGGCCAGTCAACAGAAAAAAAAAGTAACAAAAAAAAAAAAAAAATTAAATTAAATAAAATACTGCATGGGTGGAAATTGCCACCACGGCACATGTGGCAAATTATTTAGATGAGAGATCCAGTGAGGCAGTAAAAGCTAGTATAAAGGTGTGGAGGCCAAACACATTAGCAAACACAAATGTCGAAAAAGCAAATCAAATGGGACAATCAAAGCAAATGGCAAAACTAAACCAAATGGCAAGGCAATAGGTGACGTCAAGGTGGGCTGCCACATGGCTAGGGTTGGTTCCAGGCCCTCCACAGCCCTTAAAGGATAAACTCTTTGGCTAAAGAATGTATGTTCACATTTATTCACAGCTTTTTTTGTTGTTGTTTTACCTCTTTCTCGGGGATGACCATCATCCTAACCTGCCTGACAAATTAAGTAATTTCTTTACTGGAACTCAGCATATCCCGTTTTTATATTTTCACGCTAAAAGCTTTTCACATCCACCTCTTTGCCTCGCATCTGTAGTTAGATCGCATCAGACTCTTGCTGATATTTTTGTACAGTGATTATGTTGAGTATCTGAGAAACTATTAGTCAATACGTTCAGTTTGTACAGCAGTGAAAGAATGAAAAAGGTGTTTTAGTTAGAGAATCGATTATCCTCTCTGAAGAGCAGGAAGGACATTTAACGTCAAAGCGCATTTCTCTCTCCTGGCCTTTCTTTGAAGTTGTTAAATGACAGTGCGATATCTCTATCAAAACTCTATTGAAGCTCATTTCATAGCAAGCAATTGCTCCAAATTACTAAAAACATTATCTCTCTGCAAATCCGTGTTACTTCTTGGAGAACCAGCAGAGCTTATGAATGTAAAATTCTATTGCAGCAGAAACAGATGTGGGTTGTGAGCTACTCTGTGATATTCAGATTCAGATAAGTACAATTTTAGCTTGTGATGTCATTATCTGTTGATTGATTTAATGCTTTCTATGTTTTCATTAAGCTGTTGCAGGTGAGGAGTTTCATTTACATCCTGAGAGATTCTTTATAGAACAGTGACCGAGAATAATGCAGCTGGCTGGTTTCTGCCTCTGACATTTATTGCTTTTGTGAACATCCAAAATAATGTCCACAGTGCACCAGTTGTTATTAGGCAAGAGTTGGGCATATTGATCTGCATTTGACACCAGATTGGAGTACTGGTGCTGGCTCGGCTCCTTTTGTCTGCTTATAAAGACGTGGGGAGAGAAGGAAGCTGGTCTGAAAACCCAGGTGAACATAACCTCATCCCAACCATGACTTTAAATACAGTTATGTAACTTTTTTTTTTACTAACCTCACATTTTATCTTGATCTTTTGGCTCAGTGGCATTTATTGGAATGGTGTTGTACTTTGGCATTTTCAGCCACAAACAAAATTTCATAACAATTGCTTCATTGTTTTTTTTGATACCAGAATAAACTAAATTTGGAGGAATAGGTGGTGCAGGGAAAGACTGAGGGTTGGTTCTGACTTGCTCTGTACTGTAGCCCTATAGTGTGGTACAATATGTCGATCACACAGTAGCCATGCCCTGACACCCTCTACTTTTCCTTGCTCTAGTTTATTTTCCTCCAACGACAATCATCATTTAAATGTTGTATTAAGGAGGATCCAACACCAGAGACTGAGACGATGAACTCATTAGGAAAACGTTAACTAAAGTGATGTCAATGTCACGTCCCCCTCAATACAATCAGACTATGTCTAGTTTTAAATACAGTCTATGACCCTAGATGACTATGGGCAAAGGTGGGATCCAGCCAGAGTAGGTCCCTCTTCAAATGGTTGACACTGAGAGACTCTAAGTCATGCTCAATTTTGTAACTATAGGCTGCCAATAAACCAACAATCAACCCAGCCTGTATGTCGCTGGGTTGTAGGAGGAAGCTAGACTACTCAGAGCAAACTCACACAGGCATGGGGAGAACATGAATTTGCCTACACAAAATGCCCCAGCTGGTCAATAGATTCAAACCCAAGGTGACAACTGTGCCGTGAGGCAAACAAACATGCTCATCAATTAGTATGAGAATATTTTCATAATAAATAGAGCTACAGTGCAAAAAGAATGGAACTGTCTCCTGTCTAAACCTGTCTTCCTATATATGCATTGCCTTTTCTTTTGACTACTACATGAAAGCCTTTTAAATCCATATGATGGGTTTTAAAGATACAGTAAGTCATTGTGGATGTGTGTATATTCATGTCAGGACACTTGAGGTTCACAGTGAGAAAACAATGTCACTGGTTACGTCAGATGTATTCAGCAGCTCAGTCCCACAGGAACAATGTCAGTGAAGTTGGGCTGGCTGTCGTCGATTACTGGTCTATTTCAAGCATTCAGCGTTATGGGAAAAGGCTGCTATTTTCCATCATGAAATGATATGTGTCTTTTCATGTGAGTATTGTCTTCTGTAATTTGCCATTTTTTAATTAAGTGGTACCGACCATCTGACAACAGCAGAATAGAAAATAGTCTCCTCCAGCATGATATCAAGTCAAATTACTATAGCCAAAGCAAAACCATTTTCTTTTTTTTTAATTAAAAAGGAATCCTCAAGGTTGTATCTTAAACTACAAACACCTTTTGTCCCACAAATAATGAAAAACAATGTAAATTTGAGAAGCTGTTAAAATACAATTCAGTAATTGAGCAGCGAGAATAAGCCGCACAGCTCTTGGATAAATTACAGAGTAGCAAGAGAAATGAAAATGTGCTGTTACTCTGCTCCTTTCTCTTCCAGTCTCCTGGGGGAAAAAGTTTCTAAGAGAACAGAAAATACAAAAAAAAAAAAAAAAAAGGAATAAATAAAAAATTAAATTAAAAACGAAAGCAGAGAAATTCTGATAAGGTGAGAGAAAAATAGCAAGTAGCGTAATTTTTTATTTAATGGGTGAGGAAATTGGCCAAGTGAAGGGTGGGAAATAAACAAAATGAGCAAGAAAGTAATATTTGAATGGTTTCACTGGACCCACACTGGCCTTCAGGCAGTGACTGAACACTCAGTCACTGCCCTGTTCCTTTTTATTCCATGCTGGAAAAATTACCACCACATTTGTTCATAATGACCTGTACTAAGGAATCAGATCATTTTAAAAGGGCTCTTCAAAATTCACCAAGTCAAACACCCTTGCATTTGAAGGACCTTTCTGTGCACAAGGAGTGAGCATGCCTGTCACACTATCACACAGTAGCATTCAGTGTATTTGTTTGCTGGCTAGTCTTGCGTTTGGCTTTTGATTCCAGAAAAGCCAGATTACGGCTGCTGTGTCTTCATCTAGCTGAATCTCTGCCACTGGGTGCTGAACGAGTGTTAGTCCACAGCTCTTAGAGGAAGGCTGCGTCTGCTGTGCATGTGTTGTACGCCTGTGCGTTTTTGAGTCTGCATACGTGCATAACTGTGTACGTGGTCCAAGCTTAGAGTGTGAAAGCTATGCCGCTAAGCTGAAGGCCACTCTTTATTGTAAACTTGCCTATTGTTCAGAGCTTTGCGAGGAATGCAGACATCACTTGACTTTTCTTTTTTATAACACCTGCTATTTAATGGGATTTTGCATCCTGTCTCAGACCAACTAAAATATAAAGACTACGTTTACAATTACGGGTCATCCATTGTGGGTTTTTTGTTTTTTGTTTTTTTTTTAAGGCTTATAGTGTTCATTAGCAATCAAGAAGTCTGATATAATCTTTGTTTATCCATCTGAAATGAGGATTTATAACCGAATGTTATCTCTGAAGCTTAATGTTGCAATATAAAGTCCCATGTCCCATCAACTTATAGTTTTATCATTATTATTAATATGAACCTATAACATAATTTTCCCTTTCTATTTTTAAAAATATAATACAGCAGGACATCTTAACTAATTTAATACTCCATCTGGATAAAATTTTACTCCAGTAATACATTCTTTTTATCTGCTTCAGACAGTGTAGTGTCTCATCAGCAGTGACTGTAGTTCCTGTGTCTGCAACATTTACAGCTGCTCTCATTTTCTTCATTAGCAACTAAACTACCTGCTGTACATTTTAACTGACATTAGTTCTGCTCAGTTGCTCAGAGCTCTTTGTCTTCGAGTCTTTCTAACTCATTCAGTAGTATCTTATCCTCTTTCTCCTGGACCGAGAAATTAACTTCTTCTTCAGACTATGGTGTTTCTGTAACTCCTGTGTAAAGAAGCTGTGATGGTTATTCCATCACTGACGTCTCGCTAACCAGAATTGGTCCACTCCATTTCACTGTGCCTGCCTGTGTAGCCTATGGGCTAATAGTTCTGATTCTGTGAGCTGGACATGCAGCTACAGTAAATAGCTGTTCATTCATTCATTCATTCATCCATTCTGCTTATCCGTTTCCAGGTTTCGAGGGTTGCTGGAGCCAATCCCAGATCAGGGAAAAAAATGACAAACATAAATAAACTTTAGATTTGTCTACAATTTGAACTGTTCAGTGTGTGATACACAGTATGAGCTGTGCATGCCAGTAATAACTTCAAACTATTCAAAGACTAGTTTGAGGTGATATATTTACATAAGATTTGGGGGGCCTTCAATTTGTTAAATATCACAGCATTTCTAACCAAAGCAATGATCCTAGCACACACTTTAAATGGCAGAAGGTAAAACAAACAGGCCACGACAGCCTGCACAATGACAATGATTCCACATAATGGCTTCACAATTATCTCAAGGGTCACAGATAAGCTGGGAAGAACAAGAACACATTAAAAAGAATCACATTAAAACGAGTGTAGCTTGCAGTTAGCCAGGGGAGAGACTTGCTTCAAACAAAGTCATTATTTAGTTGAGAATGGCTACAGAGGGGGGTGGGCACAGTAGGGGATAGGAATCACTGGAAAGCAAACATTAGTGCTGTTAGGGTATTAGCAGATAGGCCAAGCAATTAGACGATGCTAAGAATATAAAGCTTACAGCTTGCACCAATACACAGTTGGTGGGTTTACATTACCATGTGCGTGTGTTTGCACATTTAAGCGAGGCAAACAAACACAATGCCAATTGCGTCCCAGGTCCATGTTTCAGAGACATACCATATTGCAGCAAATCGCATCGACAGCACCCCTTGAAATCGTTATCGTCTACCCAGAGGAGCATAATGGGCGGCTCTAGTAGCTGTTGGGAAACTAAAGCTACCTGTAGGGCTGTAAATCTAGCCCAAAGCCAAAAGGTGTGACAACTTAGGCCACAGCTCTGACAGACACAAATTCGCCTGTCCTGCTGAGAATTATTTCGGCTTTTCCAAAATTGAAGCAAAGATACAAGTGGGTGGATGGGAGATGGGGAAGACGTGAAATGGTGGGTGATAAAATGCATTGCTGCACACACAGGAGGCTAAGATGACATGAGAGGAAAAAGTGAGATAAAGGTTTGGCAGGAGATGGAGGAGGGTTGGGAGAATGATGCCTAAAGCCCAAGGAGATGACTCTTCATCTGTTTTAATTTCCACTTGAGTCATATCACTGTAAACTATCTCGCAACAGGAGAAAAAGATGCTGCTTAAAAAAAAAAAAAAAAAAAAAAAAGCATTCAACCAATTCTATACTGCGGCATCCTCGGGGTTCACATCATATATTTGAGTTGTTGAGGTCCTGTCATGGTAAACTCTGCTAGTTTGAGCCCAGAGGGAGGTTGTATGTACAAAACCTCCCTATATCTCTTCATAGTCACAAAGTAATTTCACAAGTGTCCAAGTTTACTTCAGATAAGTCTTTCATGTGTGGGATGGGGGTCTCAGGCAGACAGAAAGGGATTTAAGATAGTTTAACTCTCAATAATTACACTGGAATTTCTCCTCTTATTTTCTGTATCCCCTTGCCATTACAGACTGGTTGTATGAAAAGAAGGAACAGGGGGAGGGAGGGAATAACACATGAGGGTAATCTCATTGTGTCAGGAAAGCAAATACATGAACAGAGACGTATTGCCCTTTTAGTCTTCTGAAAAGCTAAAAGTTAGTACAATCAGTGCCAAACAATACAGACACTGACAAAGAAGATTCAAATGCTGACTCAATGCTACAAAGCTACTAACTAGATAGTTAGGCCTCAAAGTAAAAAAAAAAAAAGTTGGAAGAGGAGGAAGATTGGATACCCAGGTTGACCTCTAGCTGGAGGTAAAGATTGATCAACTGCATTTAAAACCAACATTTCTCAGCCTTTGACAGAAACTAAAACAGTTTGACATCCAGAACCTTTTTCTTTTATTTGGTTTACCCTCATGACCATCAGAATTTCTTTAAAAAACCTACTTCAGAGGCTGAGAATCATGGTTATAATCTATGCCACTTAATTCAGAAAACCTTCGGGTTTTAGGCTGCTTTTAAATGAAATGTAGATTACAATGTGTCTCAGGTCTCAATGACATAAATGATAGTGCTCACTACAGCTATTATCCATAGCACTCTATTAAAATATGTATTTGAAATGAATCTATTCAATCCCACTTTCATTTATAATCAGATTTAAAGTACACGCATAAAGACTGCCCCAGTGCCTAGCAACTAGTTAAACTGAACTCAGAGTGAATTCCACTCACAAATATTTGGGGGCTTCTTTACCTATAAGTCAAAAATGGGGTCAGACAGAGAAAGCAAGGCGGAGATCATCTGACCCCATGGATCTACACTGCCACATAGTAAGTTCTGCCAGTGAGCCAGCATGAAAAGAGAAAGGGTTAGCAGCCCCGGGGCTTAGGGTCCCAATTGCAGAGGCACTGATCTGGGCTTTTAGTCCAGCCAGCTCAGCCTACATCCAGCCTGAGTGAAAGGGATAATCATGGGGTTTTGGATATCCAGTACTCCCAAGACCCTCTGCATAATTCACTCTCCAACCAGGCAAGTTAAAGAAAACGCAGGCATGTCACTGTCCAGATCCTGCCAAACAATAGAAAAAGAAAAAGAAAAAATAAAACGTGGCCATGAGTGATGAAGCCATTAAATGAAGCCACAAGTAAGACAAAGACTGAGGCTAAGAACGTAGCACAGGCCTCGTAATTTGTATATGTGTGTAACATTGACAGAACAAGGGTAAGGTTTAAACCCATAAGCCTATTCGACTGTGACAGGCCACTGACTGCTTAATGGAGTTCCCAGGCAATGCTTTACTATGGCCACCTGAGAGTGCTTGTAGCCAGATGCAAATATGTGGAAACTCTGCTGAAGGATATTTTTCAGCAAAAAGCAGCAGTTCTGGTTTGAGCTGAGTTTGTTTTTTTTGTTTTTTTCTTCTTGTAGCAGAAAGACAAAGAGTGTGCATTCTACGCCACCCTTTACACCCCGATACAATTACGTACTTCATCATTGCCACCAGCAAAACGGTCAACAAATCACAATGATTACTCTTTTATTGATCACTGAAATTACTTAAATTACATCATCAGAAGAATATAAAAAAATATTGTTGCATGTTGGGCAAACTATCTCCCTTTGGCGGTCATATAATTAGAACTGTCAAAATTAATTAATTAATTAAATTACAAATTATAATTAATTACAAGAATATAAGGTTTTCTGAATGGAATGCAACATCTGCCTGGATCCAGTTATACAGGGCTTTTCAAAAGGGTAACTGACCGTTTCAAAAACTTGGCTTGACCAATGGCGTTTTGGCAGGCTGCGATTCTTCCACCATCTAAAATAAACATTCACTCCATGGCAAAGTGGCATGTAACAAGGAGGGCACCAGGGCAAGTAGGGGAGACAAAAAAGTCAAATCAATTGGGAAACATTTTTGTACGTTTTAAGCAATCTGACTGTGAAATTAAAAAAAAAAAAAAAGAAAAGGAAAACATCTTGGCAGAGGATTGTCTCATCTTCCAGCTGTTTGCTAAAACATTCTCCTAAAGCTGTAATGATAAATTCTTATCAATCTAAAGACTCTTTGATGGTGTGATGTTTTACATTTCCTTTGAAGAAGAAAAACTAACAATAAATTAACATAAATGATAGACTTTACTGTTAGCGGTTGTTGAATTCGTTGCAGCTCAGTGTTAAATTAAAACTAAAAGTATATGTTCCATCTTATCTTTCTGCAGCAGTATCGATGTAACACATGGAGGAAGGGTGACTGAGGTTAACAAAAGCAACGCGCCTGTGAGGCATTTCAGTTTGCAGTCGCCTGCATCCCTCCCTGTTCCTTGCTTCGACTCTCCAGAGTGTGTTATTGGGCTCTGTGGGTGAAGTGTTCTCAGTATGGTGTTTGTGTGTAGCCTATGTGTAAATGTGTGCATTTCTGTGTGTGTGTGGCTAACGTTCATGCTGTCAATGTCACCTTGCCCTGTGTATTTAACAACCCGAGAATGCCTGTCACTTCTGCCTGCCATCGTATACACGACTTTACAGGTTGCAGCATCTGACACAAAATATATTATGGGCCATATCCCTCCATCTGTGTCTGTGTGTGTGTATTCACAAGAAAACAGCGGACTTCAGAGCAGCTGAGTGACAGATTGAAATGCAACTGCGATGACCTGCTTTCTGTAGGACGTCAACAGTGCTTAAGGTACTAGGCAAGATGATTTAAAAAAAAAAAAAGAAGCTTTTTAGTAAGGAGCAAAACAAAAGCTTTACTTTGAAAGTACTTTAGTTTTAATCCCCCCCACCCCAGATACCAGATCCTCTCTCATTATCATAAAAGGCTGAAGCAGCAAAATATAAACACAATGGAATGAGCTGAAAAATACTAAAACGCTCTATATCCATTAGTACAAACAGCCCCGGAGAACTGAAAAAGTGCTTATCTTAAATACGCTAAAGGAACTCAAGTAACTGTTACAGCCAATTTACTGATCATAATAATGTAAGTCTGAAACAGGACACTGTAACTGTAAGAGCTGTGTGACGTTGCTAACTGACAACTCTATTTATATCCCAGGCCAAGTTCTGAGGATGACTGTTTTCTGACCAGTGTTCTGTTACTCTGAGAGCACATAAATGTCAGTGAGACGGTTGGAAGCCATTGATCTACGGGAGACAAAAAAAAAGGAAACAAGAGAAACGAAAAGGAGGAAAGAGAGAGACAATGAGACAGAGAAAAAGTGAGATGGCCTGTCTCTAAGGTAGAAAAGGAAGTTCAGCAAGTTTGCAATGCCAAATTTAGTCAAACATAATAAAAAGAAAATGTAATAGCTATTACCGTTACACGTATTTTGCTCACGTCAAATGTCTTTTCTTTACTCACTAGGGTCAATTTTTTCATACCAAGTCACAACAGCACCCAGCCTGCCTTGAAGAGTTAGTGCTTAATCTCTTATCTTGTGAATGACAAACAATTAAACTATCTGTAAAGTGTTAATACTGGACTTCAGGAGTAAACACCCGCAAATAAATCATCTGTAAAAGTAATCAGTCCTACTGGCAGCAAGGCTGATTGCAGATGAAGGGGTCTTGTTAACTGGTGCATTTGCCCACAGCAGATGGTACCAGGCCGCAGCTCACTGGTCTGATTTCTGGCTAGCAAAATTGTGTGCATTATTCTCAGTTTTGCCATGAAAGCCGGGCAGTAATCAAAAGTCCACACACAGACAACAAAAAAAGCATTTATGCACACACACACATTGCACCATTAAATTTAGCCGGAAGCAGTATTGTGTTGCATACGTCTTTGCACAGTGAGTGACCATCTGTCCTGTTGTGACTCAGCATCTTTTGCTGGACTCTGCAGACATTTACACCGCATTTGTAGTGCCGCCTTTCTCCTTGTGTGAATAATACAATTTAAGCTAACTGCTCCTGACTGAGTCCCCCTCTCAGTCAGGTGAGGTGCTAACTGTGAATCACACCAAGAACAAGAATGATCTGGGACCAAACAGGACCAAAAAACTATGCTAATAAAAATTTATAAGGATAATAGATGTGCTCAATTAATGAAACTAACATTTTTTAGCATGTTAAGATAAACTGTGACAAACTGTGTGTGTTATTGTCATCTCAGCAATGGAATACAGTGTATTATGTCCACATTTAAGACTTACAGGACTGTAAGAGACAGAGAACTGACGTGTCTCTATATGATTTGTTTTGCTTGTCCTCCAGCCCTGTGTGTGTTTTCTTTTTGGGTTTGTTTTTGTCTACTTCATCCATAGTGTCTTTAACTCTTAAGTGAATGGCACATTCAGAAAGAAAACATCAGACTGATGTGGTTTAGCTCTAAAACCAGGGAAATTATTTTGTTCTTCCAATGGGAAGGAATTGCTTGCTTTCTTGCAGACTGTTGCTCCGAACAGAACTTGCATCCAAAATCAGATCAAGATATTCACACAGATATGCCAAAGTGATGTTGTGTTACATTAAAATGTCTAAAATGAAATAAAACAATTTTGCCACTGTTGCTAAGGGCTGTTTTTAAAAGGGATTTTGTCGTGTATGAAGTGCTGCTCTCTGCTGTGTCATTCTGTTGCTGATTACCCTGAAGGCATGGCAGTGCTACCTTGCCTGCCTGTGTGTATCATTGTTTTGATGTGCAACTGTGACTTTTACTGTTGAAGAACTACTCATTGCACTACTACTGTAGAATAATGATTATAATATCCGCACATAACTTTCGAGATACTCAAATGATATGCCTCGAGGCGTACATTTTAACCAGGGAATTTACCCTGACAGATAACAACCATGCACACACAAATACAAATACACATTAAGATCATAAACATAGCGTAAGGTGAACAAAACGAAATGATGAGGCAGTTTTTCTGATGAATGGGTGATGGCGATTCAAGTATTTATACTGATGAGTGCAATCAAAAACACACAACCATGTCGGTGCAGTCTGAAAAAATATAGAAAGAACCATAACAACTGTCAAGTTGCTACCAGCATAACCAGTGAAGCTGGCTGTTTTGATTAGTCTGTGTGCACGCCTGAGCCAACCTATTTGTGGTTGCAAAGATGGATAAGGGCTTCAGGATAAGATGCAAAACATCAATTGTAAGACACACAGCCCTGTGTTTGGCGCTTTAAGCTAAAAGTGTGTCTGCAGAGGATGTCCAAATGGGTCTCCACCCTAAATGGACATGATGCAGCTGTGCTCATTTTTCAACTGAGTGCAGACATGCTTCCCCTGGCTGTGTTCAAGTGCTTCCCTGGAGAATTTATTCCCCTTCATTTTCTGTCAACTTCCTGCCATCTTTTTTCATTTCCAGTGTCCCTCCTAACCCTCCTATGGGCGAGGCTACATCATCCATTTTCGCTCCAAGAAAACCTTTACATTTTGAGGTGATTTTGTAGCACTAAAAATTAATATCTGCCTATCTATAATGCATCCACCTGATCTAGCAGCTTTTCTAGTTAAGGAAAGTAGCAAGAGGGATAGCACGAAGAAGAACTTTCTCTGCATCTTCCTTCTCCTCTGTCTAATGCAGATGAATGGACAGAATAGTGTAGTAGTGGACGTTATAGGTGCTGAGACACCATCGAGTCATCCATCTACTCTATTTCCTCTACTTCCCCTGCTGTGGCAGAGGTCACACACTCGCTGGCTCAACTGTTACTATAACACACTTTCATCAACACGTGCACTACTTCCCTCAGCTGTCTCACATGTCCTGGCCCTCCCCTCCTCCCCCTCCCCGTCACAGGCTTCTTCTTCTTCATCGCATCTCCTTTTAGGGTCAGTGCCACGGATGTTCTGTCACTCTGTCTCAAACAAATCTCCTGCTACCTTCCCTCTCTGAATTATGCAATACCTCCATCTTCCCTCTGAACACTCTCCTCTAAATATAATTTTAACTTTAGTCTTTTTTTGAAACCAACATGAGCCAGTAGGTTTGGAATTCAGAACCAGGGACAGCTCCTTCAAGTACATGCCAGCTCCTTTCTTCTTGACGAAAGGAATAATCAGCATGTCTCAGCAGGGCTGGCTTTAGCCATTTTGGTGCCTTGGGCGAGATAAGGATTTGGACAACAGCAACATGGTGATTATGCATTGATGCTTCACTATGCATAATCTGATGATGCCATGTGTCAGTCAGACGTTCATTCATCTTCCAATGCTTATCCATTCATAAGAGCCAATCCCAGCTCACGTTGAGCGAGGGCGGGGTACAGCCTGGACAGGTTGGCAGGGCCAACACACACAGACAAACAAACACTTACTTTAGAGGCGCCAATTAATCTAAACATGCGGACCCACAATCTTCTTATTGCGGGTCAACAGCACTAAACCCTAAGCAAAAGATCTGGATGCTTCTTCCATCACACTGAACAGCTTTCACTATGGATCAGTTTATGGTTGGCTCAGAGTTTAAAAAACTATAGTCATTATGGCTTTATTGTTAATTACATTTTAATCTTAACACAAAACACAAAAAACTTACCTCTATGAGAAATTTTCTCTTCCTCTGAAGGATTGGACCTTTTCAATATCAACAAATCAGGGCTAATTTAAAAGCATTCCCTCTGGCTGATTCAGTCTAGAATCAGCCATCAGTCAGTGTTCACAGCGCTGTCTTAGGCTGAGTGATTCACAACTGTGTGTCAGACAGGCACAATGCATTTATTGCTGTAATTAAAAAGCTACATTTGTTGCTAATGTTGTTATTGTAATGATGAGTAATGTTGTGGCAGACTTAAAGCCCCCCCCCCCCCACCACCACCCCAGACAATATATGCAGGAGACAAGTGTCTATGTTTCCTCTGCCACAAGCTGACCTTGTTTGTCAGTGTCTCAGGCATACAACACACAATATGAAAGGGCTTCACCTGTAAAAAAATACACAGTAAACATAGGGATATATCGGAGGTGTGTGTCTAGGAGGGGGGGGGAGTGATTTAAACTTTATAGAATGAGATCTAAAATATCTAATATTTCGGCTTGCAGTTCACTTGCAAAAGGAGGTTCATAATGAGATTATTTATAACCGCTTCTCATTATCTGCCAGTTTGAGGTTTGCAGCCGAACATAGCATTGGCTGCAACAATGCTTCAATGCAATTAAGACGGGAAATGAATTGTATTGTTTTCGTATTTACAGAGCTTTATATGTCCATCATCATAATTAGCTTTACCGTAAATAGTGTATTATGTCTACATTATCTTATACAATGGTCGGTATGGATTATTTTTGATTGCGTAATAATTTATGAATTATGATTATGGAATAATATTTTGATCTCTTTTTCAACGTTTGCATGGCACATTCTAGTATGTTTTCTATCACAGCTTTAAAAAGTTAACTGTCATCATTTTTAGTATGTTACCATGGAAAATGTATCATTACATTTAAAATGTGTCTCAGTGATAAAAATGTTATTTCTACTTAGAAACCCACCAACAAAAAAACATATCTACTACAAGTAACTACAAGTGTCAACACACCATGACTTTATTATTATTATTATTATCTTTTTTAGGGAAAAAAAATATCATTGAAAAAGATTTGAATCTTGAATGAGACTGAAAATTCTCAGGAAAACATTTACTAAGTTGATAAATCCAGTAAAAAAGTGGGGCCATTTTAACATAGACTTCAATAAAATCTGATTTCTTTTAACGATCACTGAAGGCGTTACCTAATGGTCATTAGATAGAATGGAAGCGCAAAGCTCTTCAGCATTAAGCGTGAAGCTTCATTTTAAGGACGCAGTCTATGAGTAATGTAACTGGTTATCAAATATCAGATTAAGTCCTGCTGATATGGTGATGGTTGCATAACAAGGCCTCAGCATAATTTCATTAACGTAACAAGAGATTATAATACACCCTCTAGGTATGCTACATTTTTGAGGCAAATTGGACTGAGCACGCCGCTGACTGAACACAACTAAAGGGGATGGGGCTAGCTGTTTAGCTCGCTAACTTCAGTGGAATAAAACACATGACAGAGACAAGAATGAACAACGGCAGTGCTTCCCATCTTTGGACACAGCTGTTGGTCACTTTGTAGCTGAAATCGCAAAATGAATGGCGAACAGGTTAACCAGTTGCAAACATGCAAGGCGTGATCAAATCACGTGGCCAGTTCTGGAAGCCACAGTGTAAAAACAAAGTGACATGTACAATGAGCCATCAACTTCCTTTGAAAAGGTTTCGTTGATGTTGATAGGCAAAGCAAAGTTTTGACCTGAAAGTGTTGTACATCTAAAAGTGATGCAAAGAATAATTCATGTGCGCATAAAAGTATGCAAATATGACGGGGGAGGATTTTCGTTTGTAGCTTCAACTTGTCATTTCTTGACATAACTTGCCTACTCTAGTTGAAAGCCTGACTGTCTCGTGGGAGGTGCAAGAGGACTAAATCAAGTGCAGAAGCTGATGAGGGAGGTGGGAGAGAGATGGACAAAGAAAGCGTGAGCAGATTTTCTGATATGAGTTGTTGTATGAGGAAAACTCAAGCGTTAAGCGAAGATTGTTTGAGTCTGTCTCAATTTTCATTTTCTGTGTCAACAATACTTATCACAATTTAGGAACCCTGCCCACCCTGAAAACGTAGCTCACCAGTTTATTGTCTATGCGTCGATGGTTTTTGTAATCTGGGCATTCCAGTTAAAACTACAAAGGTTAATACTTTCAGATCCTCCACTGAACATGGTTGTGACACACACAATATACACACACACACATATGTATATATATAAATAAAACAAAAACAAATGCACTTTTCCAAATCTAATTTATGTGTCTAATATGTTTTCACACATTACATTTTCACTTGTCATTAGTTTTACTTGCATTTTACTTTCTGTTAATTTAACTTCCATGACTGATGCCTCACTGCATGTATGGTTGTGTTGGAATAACAGACAGAAATTGATATAAAGGGATGTTAACAGAGTTTTAGCTCTGTGTTTTGGCCTATTTTTAATTTTCTCCCTATCACAGCAATTTATCTTTCACACTGACTGTCTCAGATACATACACACACACGGACTGGAACCACTCAGCCCTGAGTGACATAATAATCAGTAATTTAACACTTCAGGGGCAGCACGGTGTAGAGTGGTCAGCGCTGTTGCCACACAACAAGAAGGTCACTGGTTCGAACATTCCTTTCTGTACAGAGTTTGCATGTTCTCTCCGTGCTTGTGTGGGTTTCCTCCGGTTTCCTCCCACCGTCCAAGGACATCATGTTTAGGTTAATTGGTGACTAAATTGTGAATTTGAGTGTGAGTGGTTGTTTATCTATGTCTGTCTCTCTGTGTTGGCTCTGCGATGGACTTGCGACCTGTCCAATGCGAGCTGGAATTGGCTCCAGCACCACCCGGAAAACAGATAAGTGGTAGACAGTGAGTGAATAAATAAACACTTCAGAGACAGCATCCATTGGAGAATACATCACAAAGCATACCACATACAAGACTGATCAAACCACGAGTCACAGATTGTTTATATTTGTGTGTGTACATGTACCCCAACATTTGTTGGACAGTTGAGCTCTTGTACACACAGAGCAGGCTGGGAACAACATGAGTGTTGATAAATTTGTGTTCCTTTTATATTTCAAGTATTTTGGTTCTTTGTCTTTTTCAGATCTGAGTATGCACTGTTAATGAGTGAGGGTTACTGGGATGGGTACACCTTTTTTTTTTTTTTTTTTTATGTTTCATTATGACCTCTATGCTGTGAAAGCAGGATGCTAATTTAAACAGTGTAGCCTACCCAGGTGTAACTGACTCCTTGGCCCATAATTGAAATTTTTCTTACGAGTCCAGGGAGGACAGAGTAGTTAAACCTGGGAGCACCTCTCAATGAGTGGAAAAGCCACCTTACAAACAAGCGAATTCCAAAGAGCTCTGACTGCATATTTCATCTGCAGCTTCCATGCCTTCGGTGTGTGTAGTTAGGAAGATCTATTTGTATTCTGTGTGAGAGGAGAGCATGCATGGCTGGAAAACACAAAATGGCTTCCACTAGGTTAGACCTAATGTAGCTTTGCCTGTCTTTTCTGCCTCCCCATCTCTGCCACCATCTCCCTCTCTCTCTTACAAACACACAGACACTTGTAGTGGATTTCTTGTTTACTCTCTGATGGGCTAGTTGACATGTCATGTGTGGCTCACCTTAGTTTTCAACACACAAACCCCCCAAATCCCCAAGTGGAAAGCCACCACCTTAAGGCATCAAATACTGATTCTGAGTCATCAGCCTGATTCACATGACATGTATCTGTCAATTACGGAACTTGTTTTCCATGTCCGAGGGGAATCATATGGGAAGCTCACAACACATAGATAACATGTATTGAGCGCAGGGACTTGCTGCACACCAGGCTGCCTCCGTCACTAAGGCTGGGACACATTCTGCAGGGATCTATGCTACCTCAGAGAGCCAGGTTGTTTTCTTTCATTTCTTTTTTTTTTCTTTTTTTTTTTTTTTTACAACTGACAAACAGGTTTTTCCATGTCATGTGGGTGAATAAGCCAGAGCAAGTCAGAAAATACACCATTGTTGTGATTATTGAGAGCTTACAATATAACTACTGGCAAAACAAATAATGTTGATGTGGAGGCTCTTTATCTTCAAGAATTAACCAAGTAAATTAATTGGGAAAAAAATCATTGCATATTCAATGTCAGTACCTAAATTTATGTCAATGAATGGAACACCCCAGGAGAAGCTTTAAGAATATTTATGAGCAGAGAAAGAACTGATTTGAAACCTGCCAGAACTGATGCACATGACACAAACAACACTTTTAAACTTCACAAACAATGTGTTCAGGATGTTCAGGAGATGCAATTAGAAAGACACATCTGGAAACACGGAGAGGATGAAAGACTCGAACGCGAGTTCTCTTCCTTTCATGAGTCCTTAAGTACCATAGAACAGCCATTTTTTGAGGTGACATAGTATGGAAATCCAATTCTACTGTCAGGTCAAGTCAGAGCAACATAAATCATGCAACACCTGTCAAAATGCTTTCTTTGACAGGAGTTAAGTAATGTCTTAAATCCTTAGGGCTACCATCAAACACACAGGGACATCAGATTGCAAGTCTTTGAGAGAAAATTGCAGGTTTTGAATCCCTGCACAGATGTGGCGGGCCAGACACTGCTTTGATTGATGCAGTTTTTAACCTGAAGACAACTGGAAATAGAGGAAAGACAGAGCGATTAACCCTTCACCCCATATTTAGGCTTCTCTGTATTTCCTTATGCAGTTGGTATTTTGAAAGATTTCACTACCAAGACGGTCCAATGTAAGGACATGCAATTTTTTTGACGTTTTGGGCCTTCTTCTTGCATTGGATGGTATACTTGTCCAGTAGTTGCGGTGGGAGTGAACCACCGATTTTGGATTCTGTCTCGGCTGTCTCAAGCTCAAACTATGGCAGAGCATTAATGAAGAATTCCATGTCTGGAAAACTTTAAGATTCTGTGAGCTTCAAAGGGTTGAACACAGAGAAACCATGAGGAAGAGGGATGGGGTTGAGAGCTTTGGAATGCAGCTCCGAAGAGACACAATTGAGAGTCCTGCGTAAGCGCAGTTTCTGGACTAGGACTTGATGCTTGCATTCCGAGAGGGTTGATTCACACTCACATTGACAGTGGTACAGTATATATAAAGAACCGTGTGTAAACATCTTTTGGCATGAAATGTGCAGTGCAAGGCCATTTATGTGATCAGAGGCAGGTGATTTTCTTATATAAACCCCTGACCTTAGACTTGCATTAAAGAAGCTGAGTTTTGGCTTGAAATGAGCAGACTTGCAGATATGGACTTGACCAAAGTAACAGCCATGATGCCAGCTTACTGTGCACAGTCCAACCTACTGCCAGACTCCTGATGCGCATGATGTGTTTAACAGAAGGTTGAACTCTCTCTGTGTTCGCGATATATGGGAACTCACCTCTAAAAACAGTATTGTGTCTATGCTCAAGATAACAGGGATCACAATAACCCATTGTCGAGAGCGTTAGATTTCCATCTTCAAAAATTTATCACTAATCAAACACTGAACACATGATTGCGCGCACACACACACACACACGCACACACCCACACTCTCTAGCTCATCTGTCACAAGTCACAGTGGTATGCTGTGACCAAGTGATGGATCAGATAAGTGATGGCTGATTAGCATTGCTCCCCAGGTGTCACTTCCATGCTTGACTGGAGGGTAGGGTGTTGGGAGGGAATGGAGGAGGGAAGGTGGCAGCTTTTCAGGCAGATGGGATATGACCTGTTAAAGCGTAAGAGGGAACATTGCTACATTCCATTGCTTACACAAGTGCCTGACATTAAAATACAGGTACTATTTTGTGTATGTGTGTGTGTGTGTGTGATTTGAGGTCCAATGCTTCAATTGAGTATGTCAAAATCACACAAAAGTAAAAGGTAGAGCTGGGCTGAAAAAATAAATAATAAAGCTTGTTGTGGTTGCAAATGCATCTCTTTCAGTAAAGTTATCAATCCATCTGAAAATAAAATGTAAAATGGAAAAGGATTTGAGCCCTAGAGTTGGTCTAGACCTTTTCTATATGTAAAGTGCCTTGATAACTTTATTATTATTATTTATTAATTCATTCATTCAACTTCAAGCACTTTTTAGGTCGCAGGGGGTGCTGAAGCCAATCCCAGCTCACACTGGGTGAGGGTGGGGTACACCCTGGGCAGGTCATCAGTCTATCACAGGACCAACACACAGAGACAAACAACCACTCATAGACAATTTAGTGACTTTAAATTAACCTAAACATGCATGTCTTTGGATGGTGGGAGGAAACCAGAGTACCCAGAAGAAACCCACACACCGAAAGGCCCGAGGCCCGGGAATCAAACCCACAACCTTCTTTTATTGGGGGGCAACAATGCTAACCACTATGCCACCACACCACCCTTTTCTCATTATAACATTCAGAAATAATCATTGGCAGAAAATGTGAAATCAGTGTAACTTTAAACCATGACACACATACACACAGCAGTTTTTTCAGATATCTAATCTCCTCTGTCCTCTGAACTGTCAATCTTCCCCATGTGTGCATTGCAACCATTGAAATAAATGGAATGTGAATTTAGGTACTTCCCTTTGTAAACATCGCCTTATCATTCCACTCTGCTGTAGCCACCGTATTGTTTATCTCCTGTGCTGGTAATGGGACAGAGTAATTTCTCATTTGTAACAATGTCAAAAAGCAATTACAAGACTGTGACTAAAAGCCACTGAACAATGTCCAGCATCAATCACTGGTGAGGGGAGAAAAAAAGCATGAGTTTGCAGAGACATTTCAAGCTGCTTATTTCCCCTGCCTCTTCCTTTAGTATTTGTGCACTCAGCTGAATGTGGCCCTGGATTTATGGCTGCTTAGGTGCTCTGCAGAAAAGGGCAAAAACCTGTTGCAGATAGCCAGCTAATTATTGGTCTTATTTACCAAGCTTAAAAATGTCAGTATCACGCCAGCCTCCAAATTGTGCACTTTAAAAGATTTTATCCTGTAAAAAGTAATGTATGGCCTTGCAGATAATAAATGAGGACTAAGTTCTACATTTATAACATGGAGGTACTCACTGTATTCAGAATCTGAGCCTTAAAACCAGCCATAAGGACTAGGTGATGCCATAAAGCTGTCACTGTCCTCAGGAATGCCTCATGTCCAGTCCACTTTCCAAGCAGGATTCGGTCTCTGAGTGTGCCCACCAAATTTGGCATACTTTTACCGCCATATGAAGTCACTCAGAAAACAACTCAGAGCCTCTTCTGATTGGCTCACCAACCTGTTTTTCAAAGAAGCCTAAGAGAGGGGATTGAAAGCTAAACGATTAAATGCTCAACAAAACATTACACATACTAACGCCAAGCTGCCCACATCCATCAAAGCTGTTTGACAGGAGCTACAGTTTGACAACACTGTAACTAACTAGCTTCAAAGAGGCAATCGCATTTGTAGGTTCCCTCAGTCAGAGATGGGGTAAGAGACCGAGGTTGCTTTTTCAATTTATTATCGACTTTTCCTTAACACAAGCACAGTTCATATGAATCATGTCTTGAAGAGAGAGGAATGCTGAATTAATCTTTATGTTGGAGATCGAATGATGGTACCTCAGGCAAGTATTGACAGCTGCAGAACACAATAGCTCACATTTACAGTTTGTACATGGAATTAATTTCTCATTCATACACAGAAAACATACTGTGCAGTCACGCTCCAGGCCCCATATTAAAAAGGCCAACTTCCCAGGTAGGTTGTATTTTTAATCCACAGCACGTTTACTTTAAGCAATCTTGACCGAGGTTATTCCTGATCAATTCTCAAAGCAATACGCGCCATAGAGAGCACCCGTTATCTCTCAATCCATCTGCCGTTCCTGACTTTGACATTTTCTCAGCCTAAGGCATGTATTGACATCTTAGCCGGCCCCACTGCCGCCATCCTTCCAACATTTTCCTCCTTTCTGCCACATACACATATTGTACACACCTAAGGGGCAAGTCCCTCAAGAGTAGAGGCAGGGTGGACACAGTTGACCAAATGTGTTTATGGGGTTTGTTTGTTTGTTTGTTTTTTTGAGCACATTTATGTTGCCAAGAGGTGGCACAGCATAATGTCCCTATGGGATTGCAGACAGGTAAAGTAAACTGCAAGCAATGAAGCTTAGAGGAAGGGAGTAGAGCTGGAGTGTGTGAGAGAGGGAGACAGGAAATACAGGAGGGATGTAAAATAACACAAAAAAGGGGTGAGGGTGGGTAGGGTGGGGTGATCAAAGAGAAAAAGAGTGGGTTGTTTGGGATTGACCTTGGGGGATTCTGCATTGGGGAGAACAGACCAGGTGGGTCCAGTATCAGTGACAGAGCTTTGTGCCATTAGTGGTGGTCAAAAGGTGACAGCAGTGAACATAGGGACATGGACTGGCCTGCAGGAAGGTCAGGTCCCCCCTCGCACAAAACACACACACATATTCTCTCACATACTGTATGTACATAAAAAGGACCTTCTGATGCAGTGTTAAAAACACCGGCCTGCTGTGTACATCTGCAGTGATGACTATTTGATAAGATTTGATGCCGGTAAATTGTGAGCTTTATCAGTACTGGCAAGGGCACCCATACATTTTAATGTCCTGTCTCTTTCCCACTACTTTGTGGTTGTGCATCTCTCTCATTGGCCCCCCGTCACCATCCCCTGACTTAGTTTTTCCATAAGCAAAGACAGAAGGATTATGGTGATAAATTCAACAAAGACAAACTGAAAGACAGACTCAGAGAACACAGGGGTGATTGACTCCTTGTGTTTTTGAGATTGCATATGAGACTGTGTGTGAGCATTCTTCACCACACGTCAATAACGAAGTGAGAGTGTTTGTTTAAGTACTGTGTATCTGAATATGCGGCCCCCTCTACATGGTTTTGTGCTCCCTTGGCCTTCAGGTACATGTTTTACTGAAACCGCTACTTTGAAGCTGTTGATGTTGTCACCTAACATGTCCCTCTGCAGAGCTACCTGTGGGAGATGGAACAAAGCAAACTTGACCGACTTAAACATGGACACTTAAGCTGCAAAAACAACACACTGCTTGTCATCTCGTTGACTCTGAGGGCATTGTGTCATCTGACAAAGCACAATCTCAAAGATATTTCCTTGAGCGGGAGCCGATGACATTTAGATGTAAGACAAAGCTTGATCCATGCAACCTCTGCCTGCACAACAGGATAGAAAGATGTGGATGGAAATAGAATACATACAGAATACATAAATCTGCTTGGAATTGGGTGTGTATGTGTGTCCTGGTGGGGAATTAAACCTAAATACAAAATAAACCCTGGGGACATCCCTATGTGTAGGACATGCTAATCAAATGTTTTGGGTTCAGTTGCATTTACATTCTGTTTGTTTCAGGTTTAAAGGTAGGTCGGTGTTAAGTTAGGGGACAAAGAAGCTGATTATATTGAATGAGCAAGCCCTGGGACAGGTAGCATATTAACTTTTTGGAAAAGATGAGTTCAGATTTATTTTAGCTTATATTTAGCTTATGATTAGGCTTGGGCTTAGTTTAGTTAAGGGTAAGGGGTTATTTAAAGATTGAAAGCCTGAGGTTTATACTGTAGTGTAATGAATGAACTCCATAACTTAATTAATGACTTCCTTTAAGAATATTGTCTTTGAAAAGATGGTGCCATGGACAAACCATTTGTAGGATGCAAGAGGAGGAAGCGGATCGAGTTTAAATGCCTGGTCATGTACTGCAGCGAGCCAGGCTTAAGTAGAAGATGCGTGGCTTCCAAGATTAACTAAAAGGATATCCAGGGGGAGCCTTGGCACGATTCTGGATGGAAAGGAGATCCACAAGGACGTGGCAAATGCCACCTGAACACATGTTGAGTTGAGACAACATCAGCCCTCAGCTGGGTAGCAGGGTGTCTAATATTGAAAGGTCTCCTGTAGCCACTAGTGAATGAGTTACATCACTGATGTTGAATGTCATCTATATTCAATTTCTAATGAATGTTATTGAAAACATTGACAGAAAGCTCTATTTTACCTGTTTTTAGTAAAGAAAATGCATGATGCATTATCTTTATCGTCTATGGTACCCCACAACCTCTTTTCAGCTGATAGTTAAAAGATGAAGCTGTACATTACATCATCACTGGTGGAGTTGCCCATTGTTTGGGGAGGGAAGCACATTGAAACCTCACCTCACCTAAACTCTTTATTTTTTGCTCATATCGGTTTGATGGGAGAGACAAAAAAGTGGCATATTCATCACGTAAAATATGCAAAAAAAAGAAAAAGAAATGTCTCTGCTGTTGATTTATTACCTCAACTCACCTCTTTACCTCTTCAGTGCTCAATCCACGTGCTTACCATTGCCAGCCTTGATAAATCAAAACTCATGCGTGGATGTTAGTGCTGTAGGTCTAAGGGTCAACTAACACTTCGATCACATGGAGACGAGGCCAGCAGCCAGATTGACTTAGCTGAACAGGAAGCCGCTGCCTCTTTCCTACTCTCTTCACTTGCCCCTCCCTCCCCAGGGGCACTCAAAGTTTTTTGGTCTCATCAACAGCCTGTGGTATAAAAAAATGGAAATGACAGAAAATAAAGACAGTGTGTGCCAACATTTTTCAAGGGAAGCAGGATGTACAAATTAAATGTCTCTGTTTGCCTGTGCACGTGAGCTTTCGTGCCGTTTGTAGAATGAGAACCCTAATCTTGTTTGCAAGTTATATGCGTGTATCTGTTTGGCAGAGGCATGCCAATATCTGCTTTTGCATTTCAGAGGATAAATGCACGGATATGTGTGTCTGCTTGCTCTTTCACGTCTCTGTCAAAATGAAACTGATAACTTTGTGCTAAATGAGCAACATGGAAACTCATTATCCCTGCCCCCTGCCCTCACTATCTCTCACCCTGGCCTGGGGACAGCTGCACTCCCAGGACATTCCTTCACAATCCTATCCCTGGATCTCTGCAATCAATATTCACTGGCTACCTTTTTAATTATGCAATTCATCCTCTCCACATGCTGTCTACAACCCAATTTCCTTCCCTCCACCCTCATCCCTCTCTATTTCTGTAGCCATTTTCCCTTTGTTTCTCCAAGTTCTACCCTTTTAAATAATAATCCCCACAGCTGCGGAGTGCACGAAAGCAAGCCAGCACACACACAATCACAGCAACTGACTAACAGTTTTGTTGAGGCCTATTATAAATAATTAACTAACCCGTTTCCAAATATGCTTAGGCATCCTGCTGCCACTGATTTTCATCTAGGGCTGATTGCCATACACAAATAAAGCCTCCAAAGAACTAATACAAGACACAACAATAAATTAAGCTACAGAGAAGATGTGCCAGAGGTTTGTGATACTGGTGAAGTGAAAAGGCAAACTTCATTCAGAAAGATTTGACCTGAGGTCACAACCTCCTCATTCCAATATAGGAGATCATTTGTTCTGTCTTTGCCTGTTGCGATGTGAGTAAATGAAGTATAGATAGATAGATGTATTTAGCCATCCATCCATCTTCTACCGCTTTTCTGTTTCCGGGTCAGAGGGGGTGCTGGAGCCAATCCCAGCTAACTCTGGGTGAGGGCGGGGTCACCGTGGACAGGTCACCAGTCTATCACAGGGCCAACACACACAGGGAGAACATGCAAACTCCACACAGAAAGGATACCGGCCGGGAACCTGTGATCTTCTTATTGTTGGGTGACAGCGCTAACCACTACGATCTATTTAGCTTTTATGATAACTTTGTTATTCACAGCTATCAATATACCAACTGAAATAACTTCTTTTGTATGAGGTGGTGTCATCATTTCCCACCTCTTTATTAGATGAAGGACCTTCGCTTCTAGATGCTTGCTTCTTAGAATGCCCCTTTTTATGAAGCAGTTTCAGTCAGAACGAGACTGAAGAGAAGAAAAGGACGTGTCAAAATGCAAAGCCAATCAAAACATATTTTGCAGCAAGTCAAACCACAACAGACCTAATGAGTGTCAGCTATGTTCTCTTGTGAGCAAATGCTTTAACTGTTTGTTTGTCTCTTTTTATATTAAGAAAAATCTCTGCCGAGATGTTAACATAGAGTTGATACTTCCACCGCAAGTAGAGATTGTGAAAGGTCAGAGAATACGTGATACCGCAGTGATGTATCAATACATGATACGGAGATGACCCCATTGAAGCTAGGGATTGTGTGTGTGTATAGTTATTAAGGCTGGTGGTTTACTCATACTCTTCACTTTCCCTGCACACACAGATCTCAACTTATCTCTCTCTTTGTCCTTACGTCTTACTCACTTGTTCTGTCTGAAATTCTCTGTGGTGCACACACAACAGACACAAGCAGACACACACATACACAAACACAGAGAGCTTCTTTTTGCATGAAACTAGGGTAAAGAGAGGGGTCAAAGCCTGACTGATTTCTCAGAGCTGAGCCTACAACATGCACACTGCATCTCCATCTGAAATCACCCACTCTCCCTTCTTTTCCCACCCTGACTTTTAAATTCCCTCGTACACACACTAAAACATACACACATACATATGTGTGTGTGTGTAGAATGACTTGGGATTAAGATATGCTTGAAAGAGTGTAACAATTTTTACACCCTTTGTTGTGTTGTTTTAAATCTAGGGAGAAGTAAGGATTGGGAAATGAAGAGTGAAAGGTGAAGAAATATGTTATAAATGATTTTAGCAAAGAATGAAAGGAGAATGAAACAAGAAAGAAGGACCAGGGAAGAAAGGGATCCAAATATGGAAACTACATGGGGCATGGGGAGGAAACAAGGCCTTGAAGGAAAGTGCAAGCGTAGGATAAAATTGCTGCTGGAAATGAGTCATAGAAGTGGGGAGGGAGGCCGCAGAAGAGAAGATAGCAAGGAAGGAAACGGAAAGGGTAAGGATAAGGTTAAAGGAAGGATAAGGGAAGGAAATATGAAGTAATAGAAAATGGGGAAAAGGAGAGAGGGGGATAGAATCAGGGTGATGAATCGGGTTGGAGAAGGTTTTAAAGCTCTATCTGCTTGTTATCTGGGACCACTGTGAACATGCTGTGTGTGTGTGTGTGAGTGTGAGTTCTGCTGATGTGTGCTCCTTTCTCCTGCTGCACTGCTGGAGACCACGGGAAGCAGGGAAACAACCCCACGACCCCACCAGTGTGGATCCATTCCACCTCTTTTTCATCTTTCATTTCCATTGAACTCCCTTCCAGTCTGCACTCTCTTTCTAACTCACACAATTTTCTGTCTTCTATTTTGTCCAGCTGTTCTCTTTTTCTTTTTAAACAATGAATAATGGCTGCTATCTCTTTTTTATTCATTGAATTCATTACGCTTTACAGCGATACAGAGAAAATACAAAGATTTTACACAGCAGATCTAATAATTCAACTCAATTCAATTTCGCTAACCATGATCATTCAATAGTTCATGTTTTTAGGCTGAATTTTACGTGTTTTATCCAAATAAAGTGTAAAATTGAATATATAATTTTATTGGACTTGGACTGGAAAATAGTTAAATAGTTAGTTTTTCCTTCACTGACAATCAAACTTTTGTTGGGTAAACATAATCATCGAGAACACAACATCCAGCTTCATTATCAAACTCGTCATATGCCATACCTTATTATTATGCTGGTTCAAACGGCAGCTGCACAATAAACTGTCACTGATCATTGCTTTTGAATACCTGCTGTCAGTGAGGGTGAAAGTGGCTTCAGAAATATAAACTATTCCCTTGGGAATGGCAGGCATCAAACATAATTTCCATGAGGTTTTAAAGCCAACAAGCAGTGCTATAAAATCACCAACTTCATGTTCATTACGATTATTTATTATATAATTTGGATTGTACAGCTAAGTCTACACAGTAGCTACTGCTGCCCAGTAAATCCCTCTCATAAATCAACCTGTATCTGATGTCATTAGTAAATCTTAAATAAACCTGAGTCATCAATAAATAATGATTTGCTCTGCAGTGATGTTAGAGGTAGTTTATAAATAGTCTTAAAAATATCTGTAATGACAGTTGGCTGACCTGCCTGAGATTCAGGATAGAGAACAGAGCAAACCAGATCCAGTGACAACCAGATTATAACCCGGAGGCTTCGAAACAGCAGCTCACAAACCAATGAGTGACTTCATAGTGGGCTGACATTTGATCGGAACTGAGCTGAAGTGTATCATTTAGTACGAGATTTCTAATCCTGTGCTATATATATATATATATATCTTTCCACTGTATTAGGATCAAAACCACAGTTTTGGTCAAGTTCTACTTCAATTATCGACAGAAGCGAAACAAAGCACTGACAACAACATTTACTTGCTCTCTTACTTAAAAGGTCAGATGAATTCAGAAAAACTAAAGAAAGAAATAACCCTTTCTCCCACCATCCTCTGTGTTCCTCTTTGAGACAGCCGCACTGCTGTGATGAAAGCGTGTCACGCAGAGGAGCAAGGAGAGAGGCGTGATTGAGAATATTAGCTCCAGTGGTGGGACGCGACAACACATTCACATATGCACAGAGGGTATTTGCAAGAATTAATGTTGCACATGCAGCAGTGCTAATAAGACAAAGTCAAAAACAAAGAACCTGGCATCAGCTTGTCGCGCATGAGTGACCATTCGTGATTGGATTTAGCTTCCAGTTCCTCGTTAGCTTCCGTTAGGCGGACAGTTTTCTGGACTGCCACAGACTGTTCGAAGAAATGGCCATGTGCTCCAAGGCTGTAAGGGAAAGCCAGTGCCGACAAATCTATTCCACTGGTTGTAAAAAAAAAAAAAAAAAAAAAAATCCAGATTGTACTGAAGTCTATGGCAAAATGGTCCTATCACTCCTTGATTTATTTGTGCAGTGAATATTTCTAATGAGTTTATGGTCTCAGTCTCTAGTTTCAAGTTTCCTTCAATAGAACATCATGTTATTTTTATTTTTTTAATAACTGTTCCTTTTAGAGGAAAATGGTCTGTAAAGCAGGGAATGCAGGCTACCACGTCATTGACAAACAGCAACCTGCAGGCAAAAGTGGAGAACAGCTCAGATCCACCTCTCCTCATCCACAGCTTAATATTCTTGTCCAAACAGTCCAATATAGCAGCAGCTAAAATACAAACTACAGGCCTCAAAACAACACTTGACAAACTAATAGTTGATTGACACTGCAGAGTGTTATTTTCATTAAAAAATGATTGCAAGCCAGGATATTTCATAACCGTTTTAGCAAGTTAGCAATATCCACTGGGAAAGTTCACCATGATTTGTATTATATTGTTAACAGATCAACTTTTTAATGCTTTCATAGGCACTTCACTTTAACATACAACACACACCCACATCCTCTGACTGTGTGAAGTGTTTTGGGGTGTTGAAACACACATCCAGTAAGCGCTACTATGTGTGCTCAGCCTAGATGCAGTCCAGCACTTTGTGAGAACAATATGATAAATGAAGACATTAAATATTTCTTATTGAGCTGTCATTGGAACAGTCATGCACACCTTCACTTTCTGCACATGGCGACACAGAAAATATGTGAGCAAGGACAAGAATGACGCCACAACAAGGTGGGAAATGGACAGAGAGAACAAGTAAGACAAAGGGAGAGTAATTGATGATAAGGGGTGAGATGAAGTACAAGAGCAGCATTGAATGAGTGGTGGTGGAGGGGGTCAGCGTTTTTTTATCTTGAAGCAGAATTTCTGAAAAGTGGTGACTGCACTGTGAGCCGAGAAGTGCTTCAATATTTTATCACTGCAGCTAGGCCAGCCATCAAAAGTTAGGATTTTTTTGCTTCCTTTTTCAGTCCTTCACAGCCCAAAATGCCACCAATGATGGGTGTGGGTGAGGTGCGAGACACTGGAACTGCACACAGGCATGACTTTCTCCCTTTGTCTGTTTAATCTTCCCCTCTTTTACCTTTGGTGTTCATTTTTCTTCCAGCACTTGCAAAAATTACAAGTTTGTCGTTAGCCTGCGGATCTTGATCCTTCAGATAATTTGAATGCATTCAAACTTGCAAAACACACAACCAAAAGATTTTAAAATCGGTCCAGAATATTCCCAATGTGCTGTGACTTCAAAAGGTGCAAAAGAATGGGAGGCTGTTGCAGCTCCTGAAATGAACACATATCTTGCTTCGAGGCAAAAAGACTTTCTCTAAAGTCTTTCTGCTGCGCACAGCTGCCGTGTATTGACACAGAGCTGTGGCTGGGCCCTCAGGGGGGACCTTAAGGCCTCCCTATCTCCTCAATGCCTTCAACAGGCTTTATTCATGTACTCTGTTCAAAATTAGGCCACTAAATCATTTTTGCCGATGTTTCCTTTCATTAAAACCTTCCTACAGCCCAGATAAGTCGTGTTTCTAATATAAAGTTCGATCATGCATTACTGTGGATTTCATCTGTTTCTGGGGAATCAGTTACAGACACAGGTGACAGCCAATTTACATTAGGGCTGCAGCTATTGAATACTTTAGCAATTAGTATTATACTTTTCATTTCATTGAGTAATGAAGTAATCAAATAAATTCCTCGCCTTATTAAATAACGATGAGAGAAAAAAGAGCTAAAAATGAAATTGATATGTTTACGTTACCTTATATTGTGTTGCATAACCTGTGTGAGCTCCACTCTGTGGACATGATAGCTTTCAGTTCAAGTGGTGGCTCATGTAAAAGGCTACTGATATAGTTTGATGCGTTGAACGGTGCATCAGGGTTTTTTGCAACTTGACACGATCCCATGTTTTTTTTAATTTTCTATCTTGTTTTTCTATTCTGGCTGTCTTGGCTTTGCTCCATCTCCATCTCTATGATCGCGTCACTGAATTCAGAAAGGTTGCGCATCATTATTAACTGTCCGTGTGAAACACAAACAGGGCATGTTGAGTAATTCAAGTGAAGTTAATTAAACAGCTTCGATTATAAAAAAAAAAAAAAATGCCTCAATCATTTTTGTGTAATCGAATTATTCAGATTATTTGAGTGAGCACTTCAGCCCAAATTCACATTGAGGCTGAATGATTTTCCAAATAAAATTGGCATTTCTGTTGGAAGGACAAACAAGGATCACTTTGTTGGGCTTTGTACTAATGAAAACAGCTCCTTTACCTCTGAAGAATCTCTCCAGCATGTGGAACTTGTGACAATTTTTTTCTTTATTAATAAAAGACAAACAAAACAGCTGGGATTTGGATATTACAATTTCAATTATATTTCCTTTAATTTTTCAGCTCTAATTCACATTTCAAATATAAAATGACTAAACTAGAAATGCAGCTTTTCAAATTAGCTTTTAGTGTCTTATTAATTGTCTGCATTGTTCAGCTGATGTTTTTTTTTCCCCTTTAATTATTATTACTTTTTTGTTTGAACAATTTACCTTTCTAAACTGCTTCCCTTTCAATATTTGTCAAAGCATGTTGAGCCCCATTCTGTGTCGGAAAATTGCTGTATTTCCATTGCTTTCCGTATTTTAAGGTGGCAGCTGTCTGTGGTAATTATATTATCATCTTGGAGGACTATAGGAGTTAATTGAATACAGCAGTTATTACAGATTACACTGAAAACAAACATATACCGCGTCATAAATATTTATAAAGACGGCTGCTATTTACGCTCACGGAATGTATACAATATCTGTGCATGTGAATAAAAGGCTCCAGGTTTGATTCACCATTCATATGAGAGAGCACTGCAGCTCTATTCAGTCCGGCTCAGTTTAAATGGTTTCATGTGACTCGTTGGCCTATCACCCACAGCACATTACGTTGCTGGATGGTGCCTGGATGTGCACGCTGTGCACCTCGTCATCTTTGATATACAAACAAATGCAGGCGACCACCTTCTCCGTGCGCCTGCTTTTCTCACCAGCACACACATGCAAGAACTGATTGAAAATGAAACCAAATGGGACTGATCAGAACATTTGCGGTTAACGCGTATATGCTCAAGATCAGAAGCAATTCAAATGAAAGATCGGAGAATGGGGAGCTGAGATATGTGGTATATGTGACTTGTAGGAAGAAAGAGACAAAGACAGAAAGAGAAAAGTCAAGAAAGAGACTATTGATCAAGCAAAGCTGTGCAGTCTGTCGATATGGGCCTTTCTCCAGGGAATGAAGTGACACAAAATAGGGAGGCAATATTTATTAGGCTGTGTGTACGTGTCTGTGTGGGGCTTAGACTTGAGCTTCTGTTCACATTTGCCCACTGGGGAGACTTGCACTGATGGGCTTTTAGATTGAAACACACTTAATGCCTGTTTGCAGACTAATTATGCAAGCTAGGCAAGCCTATGGCAAGCAGTGGAGACGGGCCAACTCAGGAGTCTGTAAGCCATCTACTGGAAGTAAAGCTTGCCATATAACTGAAAATTATTTAGGGAAAACAGAGGTATATTTGCGTGTCAGCAGTATTTTACAATTGTCCACAAAGAGTACACAGAGAAATTAAACTTATCTTCCCCAAGTAACTTTACTAATATACTAAACAGGCTAAATGTGAGAAGTTAACATGCAGGATCTTTTATCTGAAGCAGTTTGCAGGAACTCATACACTGCACTGGACAAGTGTAACATTAGACCGATGTCACTGAGTATAAAAGGGACATAAAGGGAGGAAAACGAGACAAAGAAAGAGCTATTGGCAGAGAGAGGAGTGGTGACAATAGGAATCAGGATGTCTAAATTTAACCGTAGTAGCCATGGGGATGGTGTTGGTGTGTGTGGACTGGGTGAGAAGGAGAGGCGTGGGGGAATGTGGGAGAGGAAAGGAAACTATTCAGACTCTTCTCACTGCTCTTTCGCAGCATTTCAAGGAGATTTAGAGACAGCCCCTCAGGCTAATCCCAAAACTGCAAGTGATTTTCAAATCGGTTCCCCACCAGTTAGGTGGACAGTTATTGTCTAGTCTGAAGGTGAAGGGAGAGCTCACACTCTGGGTCTGTAGATCAGAAGAGCCTCTCCTATCAAATTTGAGACTGGTGACAACATCAAGGGCAGCCATGATGGGAAAAAATGCTGATGCTAATAATTCCTTGTGAAAAAAAAAAAAAAAAAAAAGTCAATCAATTATTTGCTTTCTTTTTATCAGTGTTGGAAAGCGTGTGGACACACAGTAAGTAGAAATAGTTTGGGACAAGGTCATTCATACAATGGAGGAAATTTCGTGCTGCAATTCGTACAGATTGTTGGATTGTGTATGTGGGATCAACAACTGGCGATGCACCAGAAAAGAAGGACATCTATCTTTTTAAAATGTTAATACCTGCAACTAAAAAGTTCATCACCAAAAATTGGGAGAAATGTAGTCCTCTAAAGCCGACACAATGGCTGGACATTGCAGAGGAAAAATACTTACTTTCAACGATCAAGGGATCTTTGAAAAAAAATGGGTAAAAAAGGGACGAACAAATCAGAACTGCAGCCTCCCCGTTTTACCTTGTTTGTTGTTGTTTTTCATTGTTTTGGCTCGAACCCTATTATATTCAAGAACAAAATTCACTTAGAAAAGCTGGGAACTAGGTGGTTTCTTCATTGTCGTCCACTGTAATGACTAAAAACTTCGCAAAGAGAGAGATTCCAATCTGCTTTACTCTGGACTTATCACATCAACCCTAACCTTCCAACCACAAGGTTGGATTTTTTGCCTTTCAATCCTCTGCTACCACTGTCTTGATAAAGCATCCCTACAGCACCAAGCATACCACATCACAGATGTCATGGTTTTAAGTAATAAACGCAACTGGACAATGACTTAGGCACAAAGGAAGGTTGGTTTTTTTTTGCCACTACTGCATTGATTGAATGAATTCCCTCAAGTGAAGTTCCTTTGTGTATTTTTTTTTTTTAACCTGACCTCACCAAAGGAATGTAACTGTAATGTATTTTCACTGTTTGGTGTCAAGCTACCCTGAATTTTAGGACACTACCTGAGTCTGAGGGAAGGTAGCGAATTGGAACAACAAAGGACCATAGACATGTTAGTATGGACAAGCACAACACAAGAAAATTATTCAAAATTGTTGCAGCTGTAAGCACATTTCCTGTCATTTGGATTTGAGTCAGGAGGTGAGGGGGTGTGCCAGTTTTGTTTAACCAGGCTGGTTGTGGTCGCGTATGTGTGTTTGTTTGGGAGTGCAGCCTTAATGTTGAGACAGCATTTTGTTTCATGGTGTCATTTTTCTTCTCATTTCCCTCCCACCTTAGCTTCTTAAAGCTCTTGCAGTGCGAATGTTTTGTCAGGCCTGCCTATGGTCCTCTTTGATCCATGCCAGCTGACTGGGCGGCCTAAGCTACTCTATTTTACAAAGAACAGCTCTGCCATTAATAATACAGAAAAGGATGGAGAAAAGCGAGTAGGGAAGGGTTTCTGGCTTACTCCAAGCTGGTCAGACAAGGGAACACAGCTGGAAATATATCAATAGATATATCTGGATTCTGTGATCCAGTTAGACAGAGGGGATGTAGAGCCAGTTAGTCAGCAACAAGGTGATTCATGGAGACAGGTCGAAAGCTCTGGCTACCTCAAAATCCTCAAACACAATTAGAAGTCTTCATCTTTCTCTAATGAATGCCTAGACCAAAGTTGCTCAAACACACGAATGATCAATTTTACAGAGTTGTAGTCTCAGCTGCAGTCAGAGAGAAGTGGGCTGTCATCACTGCGGGTTATTAATGCAGTTTCTGCTCTGCTCAAGGACACTTGTTTACTTTGTTATGCTCTTATGCCTGGCCTCAATCGATCCCTGGCCCTCCTCAGATGCACTGTGGGTAGTAGACTCATCTGTGTGTGTGTGTGTGTGTGTGTATGTGTGTGGAAGCAAAAGATACAGGGTACATATGCCTTTATAAATGATTTCCAAAGTCACTAAAGTAACATAAAAACATAAAGATAATGAGGGGATGAGAGGATACAAAGTCACTGTGCTGGGAAATTTACCTGTGACAAAAACATTGCCAGAACTGGTAAAAAAAAATAAATAAATAAAAGATTCTGAATGCCAACAAAGATGGAAAGTGCAAAGCCTTTTCATCTGATAGTGAATTATCTTTTTGAACAGTTTGTATAGATAATATCAATAATATGATATTCATATGAAAAATATGAAAATTTTGGTTCAGATGACAGAACATTAAAATAGCAGGAGGAAAGAATAGGGTGTGAAACAGGAGGGGGACGTTTGAATGAAGCAGTCAATGGCTGCTGCATGTTTAAATTCAGAAATCTTGGATTTTGGAAGAATTCAAGTCACTGTGGAGAAGCGAGCGAACTTCTAACAATATAGAAGTAAAATGGAAAAAAAAATAAAATCCTTTAATGTCAGATAGCGGTGGAAGTTGTTTTAAAGGAGAAATAGAGGGCTGATTTGATTATACATTCCAACTGTGAAAGTCAAACTTTCCCTCAACAGCTGTGGAAATAAAAAAAAAAAAAAAAGGGGGGGGGGCTTGGAAAAGATGTGCCATCACTCTCCCGCTGCCGCAGTCTACTTATTCTTCTGCTCTTTCTCTTGGTTCCTCTCATCCACAGTCAGCCCCTCATCCTCATGTCATCTGTCATGATTGTTGGAATCAAAGAAATTGAAATGAAGCGGTAATGCTGAGAGACTCAGTGAAGCACATCCCTGTATTGCAGCTGCATCGAGCAAACACACAGGGACGTATGAGCACACAGATTGAGTCCACATGTCTTCATTAACAGAATAACGCCCACATAAGCAAATATGCTTCCAAATCTCAGTTTCTTTCAAGTGCTATTTCTCAGCAACAGGTAGAACTAGTGCCCTGCTGTTTTCTCCTTAAACTAGAGAGTCAGCTCTCAATTTGTTCGTGTTCAAAGCCATCTTCGGTCTATACTCTCATGAACAAAGTCGATACAATTTGGATCAGTCTTCGCCTTTGACTGAAGCACTGTTGCTTTACTACTGTGTTTAGCCATCTATTCTCATCCGTAATCTTTGTTACTGATGTCTAGAATCATGTCTCTACCTCGAACGCCCCCATAGGCTCCAGTGTCTCTTTCAGAGGCCAAGCTGTCAGCTGTTTGTATGGCCAAAGTCTTTGGGATCGTTTCTGTATTTTGTGAGAAATTGCTCTGAGATTATTGTAGTGACAGAATAAAGACAGAGACACATGGGCAATAAGATATTTAGAGCATGACAGGCTTTAGAGCAATTTTTTAATGAGAAGGGGAAAATGTCCATTAATAACATTCTAAAGAATTATTATTGCTTATAATGGTTTCATGTATAAAACAAGTAAAAATTAAATGTCAAATGTTGTTTGAGTGAATTTCCTATCACAGGGAAGGGCAATCTTTATTGAGTGACATGATTTGAGTGCATATATGGAACACTTGGTGAAAGGAAGGAAAGGAAAAACACAGAGGCATGAAAAATTTACTGAAACGCCTTCATGCTGCTCTAAAGCACAATGACTGAAAAAAGCTTCACCAAAACAAAGCATTTATACTGAATCATTTATAATGCACTGATCCATCACAACAGCAAATAAGGATACTAAACTCATTATGACTGTAACCACAAATGACATCTTTCTCTGGACACGTTGTGTTAACATTATCATTGTACAAGGTGATATATAAAATTCTATCCAGGGCTTTCACTGAAACTGTTTGGGGAAAGTCTATTAAAATGTCATAGCTTGGATCTATGCAACAAAATTGACCTCAATGTATATTAATTCTTTAGGGAAGGGGGTTAAGACATATTCATGTTTTATCGCACTTCTTGGCATACTGTTATTTATCACTTCACCAGCCACCTGATTCAATCCTTAAAATGGCCACTGCATTTACGCTTGGGGAATTCCATTACTGGTCTTTGCACAAAGAAAAGACCTAAGGGTCCCCCCTGTCCAATAGAGTACAAAATATACCAGCCAGTGTTTGGGTGGGAGGCAGTTTAAGCTGCCCCCCACCGACCCCCCCAAAAACAAAAAAAAAAAAACAAACAAAAAAAAAAGTTAAAACCGACATTACACTTTTTTTTTTTTTTTTTTACACATGGTACGTGTTTCCTTAAAAAGATAATTGTCAGTTGGGTATCAGTTGGGAAATGCTCTATGTTGTAATGGTACATAGTTCACATGCTTTACTTGTGAATTCTTCACTTTATTCCCTGAGAAGTAACATTTAACCATCTGAGCACTAGGCCTCAGCACTAGGCCTCATTTCAGGAATCATCCATGCTATTAACTTTTTTCTCTGTGATAAAAGAGGTAATGGGAGTAAAGAGCTAATAAGAGCTGTCTGTGGATTCAAATCTTGGCTTGAGATAAAGTTTATATTTTCAATTTCCATTTATTAACTGATCAGGACTTTGGTTCCCCTTCCTTTGCCTTCAAAATCCACCCCGCCTCCCCACCTAAAAAAAATAAAAAGGAACAGATTCATTCATTCAGATTTATAATTGGTAATTTCAAATGGTTTATTAGCATCAGTATCATCATCATCATCATCATCCCCCAACAATGCGGGAATGGTGTGTATAATGAAGCATGGAAAAGAAATGTCTGCGTAAAACATTCCTGAGTTATCCAGCTGAAAACAGTCTTTTCTTTTATCCATATCTCTCATCTGATCTGACTTTTGTTAAGCCGCTATGTTTAATGTCTTATCACTATTGAATTCATCTAAAGAAGTAATTACCATAAGCCCAAAAGACAAAGAGAAAAGGAAGACATTTCTTCAACTCCGCTGCCACTAAACAGAGGTCACGGTAATATTTTTACCCAAGCCAAGATGATGTCAGTGTTTTTCAATCATTAATAAAGAAAACATTCAAACATTCATTCTATATATTCAAGTTTCATGCAATATATTAATTAAATTGTCATATAAATATATATTCCTTCAAGATTAGGATGCAAATGTAAAAAGATTGTTCCGTAGAGAAATTCACGCAGCCTCTATTCAAAAACAGAGCTTTAAAATGAGCTGCTAGAACTAATGTCACTTTGTGATGTAACAAAAAACAACAAACCTAACATCAAACAATTATAGTTATTGCTTTAACTTTATTAAGAACAATACATTGCTAAGTCGGGAAGCTGTTTGTTTCATCACACAGCTGTCCAGTAGTAACACTGGAGATTGGTAGCTAAAGGATTATTTTCTGAAAAGCAGCTCATTTTAGTCCAAAGACAACGACCCTTTCAGCTCGTCTCTGCACTGACTGATCACTGATTCTTCCATTTACCACTGAGTTTTAACAAAATACAGCTGTAGCCTACAATCGCTCCATGTGGTTTGCTTGCTCATGTGTCATTCAAAAACAAGCAGCCAATCACAAGAGAGGCTCTGAGACTGACACAAAATGCCCTGTTCTTGCAAGAGCTTCTGAAAGAAGCATCATAGATAACGCGTTTATATCGACATGGCTTTTGGCACTGAGAACCACAAATATATTTGTTTAGTGACTTATATAAGCTTCAAATAACACACTGGAAACATTTATAATATGGGACCTTTAAATACTGCCGAAATTTCACGCTGTAAGAAGAGCGAACGTCTCCAAGTATGGTTTCAAATGGATTGGACAATTTAATTTGACATTGTGGTATTTTCATTTAAATTTTTCATGTCTTAAATGGTTAAGCTCCGTTACCAGTAACATTGCATGTCCTTTGCCCATAAGGAACAGCAACAGAAAGGACAGTGGTGGGAAGTTTTGCAAGAGATAAAGAACAGGGAAGTAGAAGGGTTAAGGAAGAGGACAGGAAGTTAAAGAGAACAAGGTGAAGAGGAGACTGTCATCTCGACTTATCGACAGTTCAATCCCTGAAGGGATGAATACTATGTGTGCATGTATGTGTCTGTATTGATGCACTAGCAAGTCAACTTTAGTAAAGGCCTCCCTACTTGCCAATGCCCTGAAGACACATTGACATTGGCCGTAGAGTTTCTCAAGTATTTGTGGGTTTGTGTATGTGGAAGCGTTTTTCTGGGCGAGGGTGATCAAGAACAACAGAATGAGAAAGTGAGTGACTTTGGCCCATATGAAAGTATTCCTTCTCTCCTAATCCTATGTGTAGACATAGGCCATTATCTTAGAGGGCAGTAATCATTAAATCACTGGCTTCTATTTCAGGTGGTCAGCAGTGCAAATGAAAAATTATAAACTCTGCTTCATTCATGCAAGCAAAGTTGAGACCTTCCTCTAAAGTTGAGCCTTTGCTGCAGTCTCACATACTGCAAGTACTGTGGCAAGAAATAAGGCATGGGAAAGAGTTTGTGAGAAATCTGCCCAGTCATTGCTGTGTATGAAGGAGAGAAGACAGTTGCATTAAGTCTTATTACCGTAATGAATCAGAAATGTTCTGGATGACATTCATACTGAATATGTGCAGTGAAACCATCCTCCTGCGAGTAAGAAAGTGACATCAAGCATCTGCTGCTGATTCTATTAAAAAACAACCTGGCGTGAAAACTTTTCATAAGTGTTTTTCTGTCCCAAGAGAATGAAATACTATTTGTGTTCGCTCTTTTGGTGATTATTTTGTTAGCCTTTCAACTAGCCTTTGGCTGTCTTACATATATTTACCTGGTCTGTTTATTAGAATAAGAACACTAGATAAATATTCAACTTTTCAGTCAAGGTATACCCATAGAATGCAGAAAGATAACTTTTCTTCGATAATGATGATGAAAAATTGCACTCACTGAGACAAAATAAACATTTGTGAATTGTCATTATTATTTTTTATTTTTAGTTTTTTGTGGATAAGTTTTTGTCTTTACTCTGGCATTCTCAGTGAGAAAGAGACAGGAAGGTCAGGAAGAGAATGAGAGAGCGGAAAAAAAGGCAAAGGGTCACAGCTCAGATTCAAACCCAGGCTGCTCTGGTAGGACTAAGCCTTAATGGTACACACTTGAGTACACACTTACTGTTGAGCCAATAGTACACCCCCAAAAGATATTTTTAGTAAGTTGCAGTGCTCTCTTATCCAGCTTGCAACTGTCCTTGTGCTGGCATCAGATGCAACATCTGAACTATCCCACTATAAACCTACAAATGAGTCATTTGGAATCACCTTTAGATATGTAAGAATAATTAGCAGACAGATGTTAACCTTGTTGATTCCAAATAGTATCAGACTAATTGAAAGTAACCAGCACAGTCTCCTTCTCTATTTGACATTTATTTTAAGCACAGCCCATATTTTAAAGTGTCAGTATTCATACTTTATTGAGGATGTTTATGACTTGCACTTCCTGTCTGCATGACTCAGCACTTTTAGGATAAATCTTATAATTTTCAGCTGTAACAAAATAGTTGATGGTGGATTACAATGTGGGAAATTGTGCCTGCTTTTTGTCACGCTGAAAGAGGGAGTGAAGTAAAGCTATTCGAAAGAGTTACCAATCCATCCGTACTGCCTATGAGACGTAAAACAAATTGAAAGTCGGCAGTCAGCTCTCTTAGCACTTGCATGTTAATGCCATCACTGTATACTTACGCTGACCAGTTGCAGCTGGTGCTAAATACATTTGGGGGCGCAATTTAACTTGGCATACATAGGGGTGTAAAGGTACACAGAAGTCATGGTTCAGTACGAGATTGGGAAAAAAATAAGGTAGAAAATAATATTTTGGTCCTTTTATTTAGAATAATCTGAGCATCCAAAAATGGTTCATTTGGTGTATTTTCTTCCTGGTTTGGGTTCAGTTTGTTACACATTACACATTACACAAAACATGAACATTTCAATTGTTCCGTCTGGAATTTAGATTATTTGCAGAGATAACATTCCTTACTTTCAGATATTTGGTAATATAAAAAAATCGAATTGAATTGAAAAACCAAATAAATATTTAAACAACATTTAATTACTATTGACAGCACCCACCCACAGACTGAAATAACACCATCTTTTAATAATTATTTGCATCTTACAACATGTTTGTTTTTCTCTTGATTTGATGGGGGCGTCGCCCTAGTGCCCTCCACTGACCAGCCGCCACTGACACTGACAATCGCACGCAGATGTCACGTGTGTAACACATAGAGCTGTCTGATCGCGGATGTGCATTTGCACCACTAAATTCAATCAAGTCCAAAATATTGACAGTAGTCAGATGTGCAATGCTGCTATTTGCACAGTACCAGAAAAAAATAATTGAAAAATATGAAATGTGTGAACTGAGTGCATGTTGAAAATAATTGCTTTCCTGTGTTTTTAACCTTTTTTCCAATGTTCTGATTCTATATTCAAAGTCAACAGATGCACATATCCCTTGTGTTCATTTAGATAGATAGATAGATAGATTGCTCTTTCATTGATTCCTGAGGGAAATTCAATAGAGCAATAGGCCTTTGATAGTGTTTGAAAGTGGCTACAGTGGTCTTGAAACAATTACAAAGCCCCATTAATTGGCCTTTAATGCACACTGTGCCTTAAAAGCTCCTCTGATCTTTAATTAAAACCAAGCAAAACCAAGGAAGAAGTGGAAAATTGGTTCAAAACAAAAGCGCATACAAACCAAACCAAGCCTCTTATGTTTTTGTTTGTTTGTTTGTTTGTTTGTTTTTTCGCTCTGAGAAAGAAACAGGCAGATGTCTGGCTTACCTGCAAAATCTACCAGGCTCACAGACAGGCAGACACTTTGGTGAAATGAGATGAAACCTGAAGTGAAAGGATGTTAGATCTGGGGGTTTGTGTGTGTGAAACAGTTGCATGAAATAATGTAAATTACACTGTCGTATCGCTGTTATTGTTATATAGTTTTCATCCCTGTCTGATGTAGGTCTTGATTTTTGGCACATAGATAGAAAGTGCCAATATACATGTGATGACTACAACAAAATAACTTATTTTCACTTAAGCCATATGTTGAGCCGATCTTAACTTTCACTTTCCACCACAGAATGTGGCCGTCTACCCTCAGCCAATCACCTTCAAGCTCTTGACATGGTGACTCTAACCCTAACTCCAATGTGCTAAGCGCTTCCCTTTTTTAGGGAGAGGCCAAAATTGCCTTTGCATGCCCAAACATTATTTAATTTCTCATGCTCACTCCTTTCTTCCCACTGCCTTCCATCCATCCTTTTATTTCTCTCCTCATGCTTTCACTCACAGTGCCTGCAAATGGGAAGATATCTGCAGTCTCCCTGCTCTCTCTCTCTTCTAGAACTGCCCCACAAATGAAAATGAGGCACGGCACTTGTGTGTATATGTCTGCATGCATTTTTTGGCTTACAATAAAAAAAAAAAACAAAAAACAAAAAAACAAGCCAAGTAATTATTCAGGATTCACACCGCGTTTCTGGACTAATGAGGTGGCAGTTAATTGCAAGGTTCGGACAGCAGCTCTTTGGGGCTGGCTGGCAAGCAGTGCGGAGAGAAGATGGAAGCCACAGAGGAGGTGGCAGGAGTGTATAACAACCATCAACAAAAATGAGAAGGGAGAGTTATGGAGAATATGAGCCAAAAAAACTAGTCAGACACTTCTATGAGTTGGCTTTAAAGCCGAACCCTAACCCTCTTCTCATCTTTTTCTTTGAGTAAAAACTGTTTATTTCCCTTATTGGATCAGCGGGTTTTGTGTGCATGTGTGTGTGGTTGCACTGCAGCTTACTCATGCCTCCTGAGTTGGGACTGAGTGATTGCAGCTGGTGATGAAAATTTGAGCGTTCCAGAAGCCTCCCCTTAACACTGTCCTGATCCCTGTTCTGTTGACACCATGATGAAAGCAGCGTGACCTTCATCACAGGTGGCCTGACAATCAGTGTTAAACATAAAACAACCAAATCACACAACACAGTGAGCAAGGATTCATGTAGCTATTTAGCTTGAGACTAAGTAGACACTGGATTTTTTTTTTTTTCTGCATTTCAAATGATGCAGGCAAATGATTGCCAAAAGAGGAGTGAATTAGTGAATGCACTTTAGTGATCAAGTTCATTAAAGTGAGGCAACGTGGGACAGTGAGAGGGTTGAGGCATGAGGAGTGGCTACTGAAGCCCATCAAATATTAACAGTAGGCAAGCAATACACTTATTAAACCTTACTTGATCCACGAAGTGTAATAATGTGTATCTATCTCAGGTTAAAATATTGCCAAAAGACTATTGGGTAGAGCTTGACAGACTATTTGTTGGGGATAAAAAAAAAAAAAAAAAAACAACCTTGTAATTAGCAGACAAGCCTCCCTAGCCACAGTGAACCTTCAAGTATAGACCCATTTACTGATGACTGGCAGATGCTTCCTTTTTTTTTTCTTAAAGCCCATTCTCAAGTTCAGTCCAGTCAACGTGGGTCTCAGAATGAGGAAGTCATCTCATTCTCTCTGCTATCATAGTCATTGTTATGGCATGCAGCATCTGAGCTTCAAACACAGCAGCAGAACAAGCCGTGTGGTCAATGATTTTGAAGCTACAATGCAAAATGATTGGTTGCACTGACATCAAGCAATACTATAAAAAACAGACTATTCAAATTACAAATCAGTTTACATATATGAGCTAGATGAGCGACAAAACAACACATGGCCCAACACTAGATGCTACCAGGACACAGGGACACCCGGACAGTTTGAAAAACACTACAGTAAAAGAAAGTTTTGAGCCAATTTGCCCAACTTGAGTCACTTGCCAGTGACTGGGGTTGGCTGCAGACCCTATTTGGAGCAAGGCTTCTTTAGGGCTTCATCAGAAGCAATTCAAAAGTTCTTTTCACTACGATTTTCAAAAGAATAGATATAAGGTGTTTTTACTTAAGTGGCATCTAGCTGGAGAGACAACAAGGGTTTTGTTTCGAGGGAAATGAGCAAATGGTCATGGTTTGAAATTGGAACACAGATATAGTATCATGCAGCACATGTCAAGTCCTGTTGCACAGATAATTTCCTGCACTGGAAATATATGCTCATGTATCTCTGAGAGTGTAGGAATGAGAAAAAAGAGGCAGAGAGGAAGTAGATTGAAATCAACAATGCTGCAAACATTGTGGCACTTGTGCTCAATTAGTATGCCTGACAGCACCATGCATGGGCAGCTGGATTCGTTGTACACATGCATGTGTTTTGCTCGCCCAGAGAAAGTGTACAATTAAACAAAGACTCGCACAGAGGCAGCCTCCTCCCTCTCCATTGCTCTCCATCTTGTTTCCTCTTGGTGTCTCGCTCTCTCCCACACTCACATAAACGGAGAACGAGAGAGAAGCGAAGACATCGTACAGCACGCACTTACACAGCATCTTTCTCTGAGTTGGTTCCAGATGAATAAGGCAGAATACCAAGTGGCCCACTTATACGCTACGCAGAGACAAATAGACCAGTCAATCACTGCAGGCTGCTGCTGAATAACAAATGCTTGCTGGTTTGTGTGTGTGAGAGAGGGGGTGGAAAACTTCTTTTTTTTTTTTTTTTGTTTCATTTTTCAATGTGTCGTAATAGAAACGATCTGTGTGCGTGAGCATAGCAATACAGTATGTGCAACAATAAATTTTTGTGTGACAAATGTTTCCACTGTTTCCAATGACAGCAAATAAGAAAAGGCTGTGAGGAAAAATAGATCTCAAATACAGCTGGATAGGAGTTGTATAAATGTGGAAGCCAAGGTTAAGTCTCTAAACTCCAGCTCTGTGTAAAGGAAGTATGCCGGGAACCAATTTCTTTCATATCAGTTCCTTTCAACAAGCTGTGCTCCCTGCGTCAGGCCCACCGCCCCACCTCACGTCTCCAGAGAGCAGCAAGGTTGGCTCATCGGAGCAACCAGACCGACAGAAGGGGGTCACTGAAGAGGTGCAAACAATACGCTTCAGCAAAATGGGAAGCTCTCCTCTGGGAGCGGGGGCCCGTGAATTACTTCAGATACACAAACATACCCAGGTATTAACTGTTGCAACACTCACCAGCTGTGAGCGGTGTACAGCCCCCCCTTAATCCAAGAGTGACATGCAACAGTGTTAACCTCTGTGCTATGGTGATCACTTTCAATAAAAACAGTCTGCCAATCAGGCTGCCAGGCTTCCTCAATTGTGTCTATCTGCTTCATATCAGGTGCCGGCTCATAAATAAGCAGTGCCAGTTTAAAAAGAATTTGATTGTCCAGTGTATTTCTTTACACTTCCAACAGGGTGTGAGGGTTAGGGTTAAATCCTGGTTTATATCCAGGGCTGAGTGGGAGTTCTTCAAAATAGTTTCCAGATCAGGGGAAAACATTTACAGCTGAATTTATGAAGTTATTTTTCTGCTGCAGACCTGATAAAAACAAATATTTAAGAATGTCATCTATGGAAACCATAAAGAGTAAAAACCTAATAATTGTTGATAAATGAGCACGTGTGCCTCAAATCCATATTAGTCGAGCCCTGAGCCCTCCACCAATACAGGAGCTAAGTGTGGGAGAATCCCATTTTAGACCCTGCATATCATAGTGTTACATTTTATTCTGTCCCTCTTGCCTTTCCCTGTGGGCGCTAGGATGGACACAAACAGCAACAGAGAAACAATATGACGTTAAAAGCAATGGAACCAGTGACTCACAACTCTTGGATTAAATCACCTTTATTTATTTATTTTTTTATATGTATTTCCAAATATAGTTAAAAAATGAATAAGGGTTGATTTGTTTAGCTGGGATGCCTCCGTCATTTCTCAGGTAGCAAACATAACTGGCTGATGTCCAACGGCTAATAAAAATCCAATAGAGAAATGACTTCAGTTTATCTGCGATGAAAGATCGATGCTCAGAAATGCTGCACAATGGCATACTTTCCGTGTGTATAGGTGAGAGCGAGTGTGTGTGTTTGTGTGTTTCACGTACCCCCTCCATTCAAGCTTGAATCTGCTTTCATAAATAGCCGCAGTGCATAATTTTGACAACCTTTCCACACCTAGTGAAACAAATGACTGTGGACTTAAACTGAGGAAATTAGACTTAAGCTTTTTACCATTGAACAATGTTTACCACGGGAAGCTTGACTTGGCTCTATTTACCAGGGTAGTTTTCAAACACCCACATGCATGCACACCCACTAAGATGCCCCATTTGCTGCTGAGGATGAAAATCCAGAAGCATGCGTGAATTCTGAATGAGAATAATTGTGCTTTTTTTAATTCCCAAGGAAAATGAAAAGGTGGTTCAGATTGAATGGTTCTTTTTTGAAGAGGAAAAAAAAAAATTCAACATCTCTTTTGTTCAATAGGAAAATGCATATATATATACATATGCAAGAAACAATACAAAGTACTACTTGTGTGTGTATGTATATATGATATATATCTGTCAAAGTGTGGATGCCTGCTGAGTGACAGATATAAAGAGTGTGATTAAATGGAAGTAAAATATCCATGTGTCACTTTAGTGTCCCGATGTCTACCCATAATTCCCTTTGGTGACAACCATCCATACCCTTTATATAAAAGTACAAAGAGATGCATCACATATATCTGTTTATGCAGATATGAGTAGGATCTATGTTTTTTGATTCATGTGGCTACAAAAAGAAAAAAAAAAAAAAAAACTCTAGATAAAACAGGAATTAAGCATTTCAAAGCTTTCCATTTCAGAGATGCAGAAGACAATTCAAGGGCACATGACAGTAAACAGGAGGAAAGTGCTTTTACTTTGTCCATCGGCCTGAAACATCAGTTTCTCAACAATTTGCTTAAAAAAATGGCAAATGATGTAATAAGTCCTACCTTTGTTTTCAAAGCAGGCTCAAGGAAACAATTCCCTGAAGGCTGAGTGGTTCTGATAAGCGTTGATTCGTTTAAAAAATTTTGATAAAAAGATAGAAAGCTGCCTGAATGACAAGAAGTACAGAAGAGAGGGAAGAAAGCACGATGAGAAGAAGCTTTCAAGTCAGAGCGGCCTCTCAAGGTCAAGGTATGACATGTGACTTTCAAGCATTTCGAGCTGGTGGAAATGAGGCTGGGAGGGCGAGTCTGAAAAAGTGCAGCTGCTGTGAGGAAGGAAGCAACATGGGGCAATGAAAACCAGCTCCTGCAAAGCATGCACACTGTGTAAGAAGCTGACACACTGTTGTATAACACATTTGGAGACATACACATTAACTTGCAGCATTTTTTTTCTTCAATCAAGTCAAATTTACACCTAAATTGTGCATGAATGTTGCCTCTGCAGTCTCATGTTGGCATGAAAGCTCCACAAATGTGTCATTTAGAAGTTAGAGATGCTGGCTCTCCTCTCAGGTGCTGCAGATGTGTGATACTGTAGTATGGCAGCCCCTCACCAAGAAAACATAGCAGAAGAAAAACACAACACAGAGAAGAGAAGAGTGAACTTCAGCTAGCAGCCCATCAAAACCATACCACTGGTGATTTATGTTCAAAAACAAAAATGGATAATATGTCATTGTCAGTGTTGATGCTCATTTGGAAGCGACTGTGCCTGTAGCCCAGGCTGACAGTTGTGCTTCTATGTTCTCCTGTAGTTATGCATTACATTTGATCAGGCTGCCAGTGAGGTCCTTTCCTCCACTCAACACAGCCATACAATCCAGACACACATCTCCTAAGGATCACTTCCTGGTGCCCGAAACTTCTACCTGTCATCTTTGTAATCAGCGCAGCAAAACCGCGGATACTCAACAGAGGGAAGGGAAAATATAGGAAATCCGCTTCAGGAATCAGCACCTCTGCACTCTCCTCTCTTGGTCTTCATTTTCTCTCCCCTCTTGAGGAGCGAGGGATCTTACAGCTTATCTCGACGAGGGCTGTCATGCTTACAGAGCAATTATTATCGCCTTCCTCGTGCTCAAGTCTTCCAGGAGCCTGGCTAATCAGCCACTTACTGTCATACTAAGTCATATTGTGTCTCGCGAACATAAAGACGTATCAACGGCAGCAGCAGACAACAATCAAAGATAAACTCCATTACAACAACATTAAAAACATTGGGTGCGTGAAAAAAAAAAAAGACAGAGAAGAAGGTAAGGGTGAGACAGCTTAACTCTGCACCCACCACTTAATAAGCAAACAAAGACTTATGCAAACAAGTCTATTAGCCTGTCACCCTGCCTCTGCCCCTGTTTAAATCAAGCCCGGGAGAAGTGCTGCATGCTAATTGTACACATGCTCTATCTGACCAAGTTGTTTTGTAAACACTGCAAAAAATGTGCTTTAGACAACACTGTGCGACAATACCCAGAGTGGTTTCAGTGAGTTGATCACACCTCGTGTTTTGTTGTATAAATATGCGTTACAGGTCATTTCAGCTACATCTGCATGACATGAAGTCATGATGCTCTTCAATTTCAGGAAGCTAAACGGTGAATATGTGGCTGATTCAAACCAGAGCAAACAGGTGCAACACTTATGAGCTATAACTGTTGCTATATATGAAGAAATACTTAGCCTAAGAAGGAGGCATTTAAAACCAATAAAGCAAACACCTTCACAACAAAAACATTTTTCCCTATGTCCGTAAATTACGCCTCTCCCTTCCTGCCAGCCGCATGGCAGGCACACAGGACTTGAATCATAATTTCACCTCACAGCATGTGTTAGCAAAGCCTTGAAACCGGGGACCCAATCTCACAGTGGCTTGGGCTGTACAATTTTAGTTGTTACTATGAATATCCTGTGAGCAATTGGAGCATTAGAAGTGGTTTTGACAGTTGACTTGCCAGTAGTGACATGTCGTCGGGTTTTTAATCAAACGACAAAAGAATTTTCGGTGATGAGGCAGAGGCAGAAGACCTGCAAAGCGCTAATGTGATGCTGTTAAAACCGCACAAGGCAAGGTATTTATGTATATAAAAATGCAACCATCTTATCAACTTCAATGACAAATTAAGGCTGTTAAAAAGAAACACATCTCATTTCCACTAAATTAGAGCCTGAATATTCAAACAATCGGTCTCCAAAAGAGCTGTAAATGAGCACTTTACTGGGAGTAAGCTGGAAGCACCGATGATGGCTACCAAAGCAACATGATTAAGGTGGAATTAGTTGACTGAAATTGCGCTGATGAATTGATCATTGTAATCAACCTGTAAGTATTTCAGTCTTTCTTTCTTTCTGTTGAATTTATACACTTGACTTCAAACTTTATGTGAGTGCTACTGAGGACCGTGAGAAGTGCAATGTGAGGTGCCTTCTGGATGGCTCTCGACAACATGACGCTAACATGACTTGAATACAACAGTGGCGTATTGCAAAAACAGTGAACTACAAAGTTAGATCAACACATGGATAAGGACAGGACAGTATTTACAGTTAGGGGGGGCATCAATTACAAAACTGTAAGCCAAGTTAACTAAGCTAAGCACCCAGGCACTAGCCCTTCACTGGAACTGGAGTGACTTGTCCAGCTTTTCACCTACAAACACCATTCATGCAAACCACACATACTGAAATCACAGCAACGAAAGAGTCTTCACTTACGGTCATTGCAAAATGAGCCACCATAGGACGTCATGGTGCAGTCGCAGGTGAAGCCCTCCCACTGCTGGAGACACACCCCCTGATGGTAGCAGGACTCCTCCGTACAGGTGGTACTGGGTCCTAAGGGCGTGACCAAAAAAAAAAATAAATAAATAAAATACACACACACACATATATATATATATATATATATATATATATATATATATATGTTTTAATTTTATATATATTTTTTTTGTAATAGCATTTTCAGCTGACCCAGAAAGAAACATGTTGTACTGCAACATTTCAATTTGTTTAGAGTAAGTTTAATCATAAGTTTACCGCCTGATAACACATGGCAATATAATACTAAGCAGACGCGATCTTTTTCGGAGACAACTATTATACCTAGCAATGAAATTTAGTAGAAGCCTCGTCATAACAGTCGAGCTGTTTTTTGCAAAATTTTTCCATCAGCACTTAACCCAGTGAAAATCACCACCTTCAGCAGCTTTAGTGACATTAATACAGTATTAAAGCTTGGATTTGGAGGAAAAATAAATAAATAAAAGGAGACTATAATGCAACGCCCGTGCTCTTCTGTGTCTGCAAAATGTGTTAATAAGCAATTGCTACCTATATGAAGCTCATTAGTTTCTATACAGTATCTGTATTGCTGCTTTGTTTCTCTTTAAGAGTTTTTTACCATTTAAAAAAAGTTACTCAGTTTAAGATGAAATGATGGCTCACAGTGATTCTTGAAGCATTATTTACTTGAGTGAAATGCATAAAGGAATAGATACACCACAATTATCTACGACTTGCATTGAAACTGTCGGTGACTGGAACCAAATACAGCAGGAGCTCATCCATGAAAGACTAAAGTGATTTCATTAAGGTTGCTTAGAAATGTGTTCAGATTAAATCTGACGTTAATTCAAGGTTGAAACCTGGAGTAATCGGCCGACTAGGGGGCAAATTTGCATTGGAAATGAGTGTTGGTCGAGATAGCTGCAGTTTAGCATCTCTATGTTTGTGTGTGCGTGTGTGTGTGTGTTTGGGTATGTCGGGGGGGGGTCCTGTCATTCCCTCCCATGGTCATGGATGGCTGAAGACATTTAAATTGCCAATTAGAAACTCCACCGTTGTGATTTCTCTGTGGAACTCCAGCCACTTACTCAGATAGGTACAGACAGGCTGCCTGAAAATCTCACATTTTCTCCATGTTTCTCCATGCAGCTGATCCACTGGGGATCATCATGTAATATAGAAAATGTATGACTGTGTTCGCTTAGTTGAGTCTGATTGCGCTTGACTATTTGAAGCAAATACTACTCATTGAAAAGAAAGAAGGCGTTGTGAGGTCTCCCTCAAAATCGGAAGGAAAGTTCGTATTCAACTCGGATGCAGTGATATCAGGAAGGAAGTTGGACTGGTGGCTGTTGGGGGTCTCCTTTCGGAGATTCTCATGAAGGTCTCAATTAAACACAAACACAATGGTTCAGTGCCAGACAAACTTGTTTCTGCGTAGACAAACAGACATCTCACTGTTCCATTTGAAAACGACCCAATTAAGACATCGGACTCAAACCATTTCAAAATAAATAATGAAACAAGCAGTAAAATAAATTACAAAAATGCCAATACATGAACTCCAAAATGTCCACGCAAATTGAATGTTATTTCTTTTTCATCAGCTTGTTCTGCTAGTAGCTGCTAACCACCTTATTGCCCCATTGATTACTCACTAATAAAGGGTTCCCTCGAGGAGCTAATTAAGCACATTGTCATAATTAATAACCAAGTCATGTAATCACTTTCTCACTCTTCCCTTCAACTCCTGATCAACCAAAGCCTACCTCTCCATTGCTACCAGAGAAACTTCTATGTGCTGCCTCGGGTTTGTTGGAGCATAAAACTCCATCTGCCATCTTTGCTCCAAATGTTGAGGAAAAAATGTGAACAATCTGGGCAGTGTGTGGGATGCCAAAGTGAACACCAGCCTGCTAAGCTTCTTAGGTGCTGTCACCTGGGTCTGTGACTAACAGCTGGTTAAGGACTGTAACATCTGGTGCAGGCTGGAGTGCTCAAATTGAGATTTTAACCTTTTACAATATGTTCAAAATGAGGTTTACACCACAGCTCCCGACTTGTTTTTTCAGCCTAAAACAATCATGAATTTAGCTTGGGATATTTTTCTGTTTAATATATATTTTTTTTTTACCATACTAACATTTACCACATTTATTTTTGTTTTATAACAACGTCCAACCTCCATATGGTTTGAAATTGTTCTTATTGCACACCAACGTCCTACATCAACTTATTGGACATCAATTTCAATTTAGAAAATTATGTACAAAGCACAAACAAGCTCAATAAAGCTGAAACTTAAATTGTAGTTTGCAAAGGTTAAAGCCTAAATCTAGGTAAAAGATTGATTATAGAAATGATTTTGCTGATTTGACAAGAACTTAGTCGTTTAATTTAATTTGTTTAACTTTTGCATACATTTTTTTTCTGTCAAAATGACACTGACAGTTGCATTTAATTTTACTTGGTCTATGAACATCAAACTAAATATATTTTCACATCATCCTTTGTGGTGGAAGTGGATGGCGCTGCTCAATCTGACTGTTTGAGACAGAAATGTGTTTTCAGTAAACATATTTTGATTTATATTGAAAATTTTACTTTGTTAGTAATATTAAAAAATGTCCATGCATCGACTTCTTTAAAGTCTAATGCTGGGTTATTTTATTTCTATAGTTTGTTTCAGTGAGTTTTTTAGTCCTCTCGGTCTCCTTTCCTCCTTGTTCTCTATAATGATCTGCTGACTCAGTAGAGAGCATCGGGAACAAGCTCAATGTTCTGGCCTCTGTCTGGCCTCGGGTCTGGAGGGACTGAACCAGCAGCCACCTATGACCACTACGTATTCCCACTTTACGAGCTAACAATGACCTCAGAACGAAGTCGGTCAGTGGTGTTGGCAGTGATCTATGTGCAGGGCAGTGCCACATTTTGCAAGAGTGCAGAGAATCGGGGAGTGCGTCTCAACAGTTGCTGTTTGAGAAGATCAATCCATATTGGAAACCTATTAAATGCAGCTGATTTGGTATCAGCATTTAGGTTCTGTCCAATATGGAAAAGAATAATATTCTGAATCATATTATAGTCATATGAGATGATTAGTCATAATTCTTTTTGCTGCATTCCTGTAATATGGACAAGGGTATAGGATATGCAACAGCGTCAGGTCTGGGTATGTTATTATTTGTCAGAAAGTTCCATCTTTCTATAATAGCTAAATTACAAGCTCAGCTTGGGTCCTTGGCATATTCAATCATTAACTTATATTAGCATCCATTTCAGGAGCCTACAGGAGTCCATCTGAAAGTTTAATGCAGTTTTAAACTGTGTTTGGAGCCAAATAATTGCCGTGTATAACTGTAGGCAGGTAATAAGGCCGGCTGGCAGAAGTGGTAGTGTTAGGGATCGAGGTGGGGGAGAAAAAAAAATTGTTGGATCAGTGCCGCATCAAGTCGGCTAGCATGGTCCTCAGGGAAATCAAGTCTGTGCTCTCCAACACTTGGCATTGAGACATGGTGGTAGGAGTCAGATGGGGGGGGGGCAAAGTGGTTGGGGAAGGGGAAATGCTATATCAGAAATCCACTGTTGTATTGAGGATTAACTGCTTGAAACTGGAGCAGTACAGAGCAGTAGTGAACCAAACATCGCAGACGTAAACAACAAAACAAATGCAAGACTGGGGAGGTAAGAGCCACTGATATTAGACAATAACACGGGAGTAGGGAGATTCCTCCTTCATGTGGTTTTAATGGGACAATAAAGAGGACGGACTGAGGACAAGAGCATAGATTGTAAGGATTGCCCACAGCTGTAAGAAAGTGGGCAGAGTTCTTTGGAGCCACAGAGAAATGCCCCAGGTTGCCGCAGTGGTGTGCCTGTGTAGGTAGCAGTCCTCTGTGTAATCAGGCCAGAGGAAGGAATGGATCCAATTTATGGATGTAAGTAAAAACACAAAAAGTGGTTATTTAAAACACTCAAAAAATGTTGCATATTGCCAGACAAAACAAAAAAAAAATCCTTTTGTACTTTGCTAAAATTACTCGAGAGGAAGGTTCTTTTAAGGAAGAATTACCACACCATATTGTCGGCTTCTGAACACAGCAATCAAAAAATGGCTTGTTTTCATTTTCATTTCTAATTGACAGACTGCAATTACATTGTGTAAAATAAATAATGTGTGAAAAACTGAGCTATCCTTGATGGGAAAATCATTGTAAAGTTGTAAAAAGAAAAACAAAGTCACTAATAAGAACAGTACTGGATCATAGTCAAGTCATTGAAATCAATTCTATTTAACTTCCCCTGTTGATTTGCGAAGAGAACCAACAGCTGATTGACTGTTTATTTTGAACATGAAATAAATGCCCTCGGTAATTAGGGGACTATGGCAAAACACTCTTCACAAAACACATATCAGGTCTTAAGCGACATATGTGGAAAGATCCTTTTTGTATGCAGTCAGCCTGCTGACTCACCATCGCAGCCTCGTTCCACCTGACCCACCCTGTGGAGGGCATCTGCGATCAGGTCGGGGAGTCTCCCATTCAGATCCACGGAGGCCAGACAGCCCTGGTACCCATCCCGGGACGCGATCAGCTTGGGCAGATTGCTGTACATGTTCTTCGTCACGCCACCGATGTACAGCTCCCCTGTAAAATACGAGCACACACACAGAAACCATGTTTGAGAAAAGGGTTACATTTCTCAAAGTTTGGAATTCAATCACCATTTTAATTCATAATTTCAGCATAAAATACAAGTGGGTGATTACTGTGAAACAAATTTTTTGTCAGTAAATAAATATTTCAATCAATAATTCAAACATTCTACTAACAATAGACAGTTTACATTTACTATGACATCTTTATATACAGCACCACTCAATGTGGAAGTGAATTTTAAATGCTTGGAGGCATTTTTCTTATAAAAAGCTTTGATTTTAAGAAGTGCTGGGAATAGAAAGAATTTGTCGACAAAAATCTCTTTTTTTTTCTATCATACAAGGTAGTGTGGACACCTCAATGTGTAAATGCAATGTTTTCATAACTGTAACCCTACAAAAATTTCCCTTGTGAGAAATTCTGCAAAAGAAAGAAAACGCACAGAGCTGAATTCTCTTTGAAGTGAATTCTAACTAGTGGGATTCAACACCTTTTGCTTCAACTTCTCCATGCTGCTATTAAATGAGTGGATGGTTTTGCTTAATGCATCATTAAAGCATTGTATGATGACATGGCGGTGGCATAAATCATAAAACACTCACCAGCCACTTTATTAGGTACACTTGTTTAATTGCATGTGAACACAAATAGCTAATCAGCCAATCATATGGCCACATGGAGTATTTCAGAAACTGCTGATCTACTGGGATTTTCATGCACTACCATCTCTAGGGTTTACAGAGAATGGTCCCAAAAAAGAGAAAATATGCAATGAGTGGCAGTTGTGTGGACAAAAATGCCTCTTTGATGTGAGAGGTCACAGGAGAATGGGCAGACTGGTTTGAGATGATCGAAAGGCAACAGTAACTCAAATAACTACTTGTGACAACCAAGGAATGCAGAATGCCATCTCTGAACACACAACACGGCAAACCTTGTAGAAGATGGGCTAAAGCAGCAAAAGACCATTCCTCTCAGCTAAGAACAGGAAAGTGAGGCTGCAATTCTCACAGGCTCACCAAAGTCGGACAATAGAAGATTCGTAAAATGTTGCCTGGTCTGATGAGTCTTGATTTCAGCTGTGACATTCAGATGGTAGGGTCAGAATTTGGCATAAACAACATGAAAGCATGACTCCATCTTGTCTTGTATCAGCAGGTCAGGCTGGTGGTGGTGGTGTAATGGTGTGGGGGATATTTTTTTGGCACACTTTGGGTTTCTTAGTACCAATTGAGCAACGCCGCAGCCTACCTGAGTATTGTTGCTGACCATGTCCCTCCCTTTATGACCACGCTGTAGCCATCTTCTGAGGAACGTTTCCAAGACTTTGTTGAAAATATGCCACGAAGAATTAAGGCAGTTCTGAAGCAACCTTTTAGTAGCAAGGTGTACCTGTGTTTTGATTGGGACACACTTTCAAGCGCATAAAGTGTGAATTCCCATCAATTTTCATTTGGGAAATAGTTTGGATCAATAAGGGAGCGAGGCTGAGATCACACTTTATAACGTACCGATACTGTGCAGCACATTGAACCATCTGTGCCTGTTTTGCTTTCGTTTCGCCTTCCTTGCTCAAATAAAATGTTTCCACGCAGTGCTACTGCCATTACATACGAACAGAGCTTTTCGGTGATCCTTTCGTGGCGTCTGTGAGAATCACAGAATGTACCAACACAACATTGCGTGTCGCCAATCCATTGCGATTTTGAGTAATAATACCAGACACAGGTAGGAGTAAACAGTATAGGCGTAGAGAGACGGTGAGCTGACATTTTAAAACCAAGCATTGAAAATGTTTGAGACGTGCCTGTGAGACGTGACAAACTGCTTGTTGTCAGATGTCAAGAACGTGTATTGTCAATAATGTGATCCGAACAGGTAGCATTCGGTTTACCTACATAGATTGTGCCGGATTAAGGCTCAAGCATTGGAACACATTTGATGCCTGCAGTTTATCCCAACCTCCTACCAGTACACTGCACTGTCCTCCTCTGAGAGAAGAGCCGAATATAAACAAGGGAACGCTCTTATGAAGGAAGTGGACTTCACAAATCCTCCATGAGACGATAAGATGATAAGAGTTTTGGGATATCTCAGAGCTCAAGAACAATTATGGTCTCTTTACATTACAACATAAAAGGAAATATCTCTTCACTTTTAAGCCCAATTATTTCCCCCTTTCTTTTCTGAGCCCTCTCTTCTGTAGAGTTGTGCAAAAAATGCCAAGTGAAATTATGAAAAACACAAAGAGGCCTTTGATGTAAGTGCATATGAATAAACACGGTTTGAAATGCTTCAGGCATTTCTCATCATCAGAACTCCTACTTTACGCTTTATCTTTAAGTAGGCATAAAATGAAAATCCAGAAAAACCTTTCACGGAGGAACGATATCCTGTGACAAAGATAGAACCCTTAAAAAAACAGAGCCTTCCAACTCCAAAACAACAACAACAACAAAAAACACAAAAAATACTACAGCTGAAAACCAGAACTCTCAACTTTCACAGCCTGCAATGCAATGAGCCATGAGGTCAATTATATGTGGACTTTGTCTAATGGAATGAGTCAATGATGTTTGCCAAATTCTCTCTAGAATTAATGAGTACTTGACACTTCATATTTCCCAGCCGTGGCTCCAGGGCATTATAATCAATACAATAAATTCATTGGCTGTCTGACTGACTGATGTCCTGGAATCGCAGCTGTAAGAACCATTTAGCAAATATGAAATTATCAGTATGGAGTTAATCTCAAAAGAGCAAACTGTGAATTTCTTGCAGAAGTGAACAGCACATTTGAAAGATTTCACTGGCTGACTGAATAACCAGAGCAGACAAGCATGGAGGGAAGGCTGTGTGCTGTAAAAAAAAAATCAGCTATGCAAGTTTTGTTTCCTTCCAATGGAGCAAAGACGAGAGAGGTGAAATAAATATACAACAGAGACACATTCTCACTTAGAGAAGTGGGCCCCAACTGTAGAATTGATCACTTTAACTTAAATTACAGATTTCTTTCTGTTAAGTCGTGATTCTTTGTCCATTTGGGCCACAGTGATTTTGTTCTACACAGCAAACATTACAAGTATAACAGTGACATTCACTGGCAAATGCTTTTTACCAAAGCAACTAAACAAGTGAGAGACATCACAGCTTTGCAGGTGACATGACAGCAGTGTTGCTAGAGCTGCTTCACTTCCTTACATCTTAAGCTGTTAGCAGCCAAGTTATCTTGTGTCAAATTCACAATGTCGGTGTGAAAGACACAAGTCAAGCAGTGAACAGTGAATACAAGTTGTGCATCTTGCTACAGATTTTTTCTTTTTGCATATGAACTATTTCTGAGTTCATAGTATCTCATTAGGCACCGGTTAAAAAACAACCAAAAATCAAAAACGTGACAGATTTTTACCATCCAATGATCATTGTTATGTTATAATACACTAGATTGAGGGAGTTTTTATTGTGTGATATTTGTTACAAAATAACAAATAAAACATGTCATGCCCCTACACATACAGTACAAGCCAAAGGTTTGGACACACTTTCCTATTCATTTGAACGAGAAGGTGTGTCCAAACTTTTGGCCTGTACTGTAGGTGTGTAGGGAAATTGCTACGAATAAAACAATAATCATATATTCTGGAGAAGAACTAAAATAAAGACACATAAACAAATGAAAGAAAAATTCACATTTTGGGATAGTGCGCTGTTAATGTATATGTGACAACTATGTGAATTCTGTGCAGGTCTGTGGTTTTCCAACTCAAGTTGTGGAGCTTTGACCGTCAGAGCTTTGCTTTAATGGTAAATGCTTTTACTGTTTATATTAGCATGCTAAGCATGCTAATATAAACAGATATGTGATAGAATTTAGCTTTATTATCCAATTAAATTTGTATGGTATCTGGTTTAACACAACCTTTAGCACTTTAAACCATAAGGTAACAAACAATACAAAGAAATGAAAAAAAATGCTGACTGCATGTACCATTCTGACCATCCTGGGGTTCCGGGTCCAATTCATAGTTTCTCAATGAGGAAATAGGGGTGCTTGGGGTTATATGGGAAAACCATGTTTAATAAAATAGTCCTCATAGCAGTTTAACTAAAGTCTGGGGATGTTTCTTTAAGTGCAAGTGTTGCTCGTACAGTTACTGTCACAGAATCTCTCTACCTGCACTTGTGTTTGAGTATAATTTAGTTTCCAAAAAAAAGAGAAAGCTCATCCATAAACGTTTGACCCAGCCTCAAGTTGTTTTCTTGCTATTTATATAGTTAGATCCATGATAAAAGCTTGAGGTCTTTGGGAAAGTTTGGGCAGGTTAGACAGATGAGTAAACATTTTTCCTCCAGCCAGAGTCTGTGTCTTGCTCTGGCTCTGCTGGCCTGGCACTGATGGATGTTTGTGCTGCCGAAGAGCTCAGAGTAACTCAAAAGATGGGGCCAATTACAGCCTCCCAGACATCGTCAGCGACCACCACCTCCACATCTCTACGGTTACCATAATGACCTCTCAGGGGCCAGTGGGGAGATATTGGGATGCCATGATACAGGGCCCTGGCGAGCCTCTGACAGTACAATCTAGATGAGCACACTGACATAGCATTTACACTTCACAATGTGGCTTTTTGGGCAGTTTTAAAGTGAAATATAGATCTTTGTGATGATTGTTTCATTTGTCTTCCGTGCTTTGAAAACCTTATAAATCCATTTTTGCTGATCCAAACTCATCCCAGAGATGGCTAGGTGACCTTAAGACCCATGACAGCCATCCATAACTTATTTGATTTATATCAAAGGAGCACTGACTGAAGAGAATTGCCATAATTTCCGGACTATTGAGCACACCTGAATATAAGCTGCACCCACTAAATTTAAAGAGAAAAACAGTTTTGTGCATATATAGACCGCGCTTGTTTATAAGCCGCAGGTGTCGGAAATATGGGAGGAAGTGGCATATGGCAGGAAATATTTTGCACAGAAAGATTTTGCCTTTTCGCCAGATCGATATTCTTTAACTTGAAAGCTGCATCATATGCATTACTTAAGTGTGTTTTCCATGATAAGGGTGTGTGCATGAAGAGCAAAATAAATGACTGATCTGAAGAAATTAGAGTGGGTGTGTTTATTTTAATTCGAACAATTTCATTGGTCCACTGTGACCTGTTTGGTAATTTCATTGGTCTGATGTGACACTAAATGTATTGGCGGCATGAAGCTTGTTACCCGTTAAAATCCATAAATTAGCCGCAACATTGTTTAAGCCGCAGGGTTCAAAGCATGTGAAAAAAGCGGCGGCTTATAGTCCGGAAATTAGTAATTTTCTTGATTCCTGGCAAGTTTACACTGTTGGCGTTACGTTGGCCATCACAGACAAGTGAAATCATCACAGTGCACAAAATTTTACTTTTTGTATTATCTGTGAGATACGTGAGACTCCATGTTTGTGAAACCTTTGACTCCCACTTTAACATCCAAATAGCGTTTGATGCCTTAAGTGCTTCAGCTTCTTTCAGAAAAAAAAAGACTTTTCATTTTGGAAAATTCAGCTTTTTTTTTTTTTTGGCGGTGGGGGACATGTAGCATTTAAATCCAATAGCAGTCTTATGCTATTAATTTTATTCAGTCTGTACACCTTGTCAACTCAGGGCAAGACCTGTATTTCACACTTGCCCGTAATTGGCTCCCAAGTGAAGTGATGGCACTGTAGTCGAAGCTCATATATTGCAATACTTTAATATACATTATTTATATCCATCATTAGAAGAGGTTTGATAATGAGAATAGGCCAGAGGCGCCCAATGCCCTGTCCCATCTCTAAACAATACTCCTTCTTACCACTTCCCTGGAGAGAACAAAGCCGGCCATTAACTTTCATTAAATGCTCTATTAAGAATGTCTGCCTCTCTCTCTCTGGAGGCCTCACTCTCTTTTCCTCAGATCTTTGTGTTGCTTCGCCCTCACGCTGTCTCTGTAATTGACAAAGATTGAATGGTTGCTGATAAGAGACACATCCTATTGGGGTGTGATCACATAAGCTGCCACACCTGTCGTCACATTGGCGTTGGACCCTTGGACCCTCAGTGGTCCTCTGTGGGTGCTATTTCCATTTCATTTATTTAACAATATCACTCTGCTGTGGTTGGTAAACATATGCAAAGGCACATATAAAATATGCTGCAAGCTGTGTCATTACACATAGTTAGTATACAAAGCAGTGACTCTGTCATTGCTAACAATAGAGACGCCGTGATCTGCAAATCACACCAACAGGACGATTGGCGCAAAGAATAAATGTTGGCACCAGTTATGCATTAATTGGTGATATTAAATTACAAACTGTATAATTATGTTGTGTTTTGTCTCTGATATGTGTGAATGTGAAAACAAGTTTATAGCAATATGTTTTTGTTTTCCCACAATGAAAAACAACTCGTGGCTGCTAAAGCTGTAATTATTTGACACTGATGTGACAGGTTTTCACTGACAGGTGTGTTTGCTTTCACTCTTATTGAAAATACAGGTGCTATTACATTATCACAGTCTCTCTCTCCCACTTGCCGAAACTCTATCAGTGTCAGGAGCAATGTAAAGGAGAGGGGGAAAAAAGGACTAACGGAGACAAGGAGGGAAAATACTACAGCTGCAATGAAGCAGAATTTACTGGCTGCGTTTAGTTTGAACACATTACAATTAATGCAGCAAGCCACCAATCACCCAGTTGAATGTTCAGACGGACTTCTTCATGCAATTACTACCTTAAACGTGAAACCAAGCAGGCAATGTTTTTATTGTGTTTGTCATGGTGATTAATGTTTTTGCACAGCAGTGTTTGACGTGACAGTCAATACATGGAAACAAATGAATCATTGCACATAGATCTTTCAAATGCACATCACCATAGTAACAGTTGGGACCCTTGCTATTGATTAGCAATCAACTCGTTATTGTTTGCTGAGCAGCAAACAATTTCATAGATCTAACTAAGATTTAAGACCTATCTGCTATAAGACCCAGCTGTTCATCAATAACAATACTGTACAGAGCATTTACATATGGCTCAGTACGTATACCAATGTGCAAAAAGCAATGGAAAAAAAAAAAACAAAACTCTTAACCACTCTGCTAGCTCTGGGGTCACAACCCCCAAGTGTCCCCATCACCACAGGGATGTGCCTTAATGTTCCACAGCATTTCTATTGCTTCGTCCAGCCCTTGATTTATTTTCCAGCTTTTGGTGTTCCTTCTTCCTGATGTTTATATATTTTGTGTCTATTTCTACAGAAATTCACTCTGTAGTGTTCACTCAGCACCATTATGTCCAGTTGGTTGGCTATCACCAGTTTGTCAGTCTCTATCTGGAAATGCCACAGGAACTGAGCTACAGGCATTCTTAACCACCTTCGGAGTTGTGATATGTGTTCACCCGACACACCATCATCTTGTGCATTGTATCAAGAACCCATTCAAGTGTATACAAAGCAGAAATTAAATTTTTAAGGGGTTCCAAGCCATAATGTGCGCAATGGCCAGTAAAGATGTTAATGAACATTAAAGTGGAAGTCACCGGTATTCGCACAGCTTCATCATCACTGTCCTGCTTGCTCTTATAGTACGTAGACGGACAAAGTTTATCTATTCATCAAGCATAGCATTATTATTTGATTTGTTCATCTCCCAGTTCCTGGTCTGGTGTATCTCATGTGCTGCATATTAAGCTAGCTATTAAGCTAGCAGACCCCGTCAAGATGAGTCTCTTTGCTGCTCTGTCACCATTTATGGCTTAACCTGGTGTATAAAAAAATATACAAGATTCTATTAAACCATCATTTCCATTTATGGGAATCTATAGCACAGACTATTCAGAATACCGAATGTAATCACTTTGAAGCTAAAAGTAAAGGAATATAGCATTTAACTGCCACCCTGATGTTTCATTGACAAAGCAGTTGGCATGAGAGCTCCTAAAACCTGCCCATGTTCACTGATTGCATCGTCACACAGACAGGCATCATCACACTTGTTCATGCTCCCGTTCTCCCTCTATGAAATGTCACTCCATATTCTGTGGCCTTTTGCTTTGTCTTGGCTGTGCTCCCTCTTTCTAAGCACCTCAGTTTCTCTCGCGCTGCTCAGTCACTTCATGTTAGTGTCCATTTTCCCCATATTTGTCTTAATGTCCCTGCCCTTTCACTTCCTTACAACATCATCCTCTGTTCTTCTTCTTCTTGTTTTTTTTTGTTTTGTTTTTTTTTTAATCTCGAGCAGCCCATTTTTTGCTTTACCTTACTCTTTCCAGATCTCAAGCGGCTGTGGGGTTCAGTTGTTCAGAGTTACTATATGAGTCTTTTGCTAACCTACTTTTCATTGTTTTTGGCTGAATTGATGAAGTGACACCTGTTGGGGGTGATGAAATTGATGAAATGTTTCAGATATTAAACCTCAGCTGCTTTGATCTGACTGAATAAGTGACTTTAGTTAATCACAGTGTCATAGCAGCTATTTTATTATTCACCGTCTATACAATAACAGTTTTACTCTAATGTTGGTTGAAATCTTGTGACATCCGATTTATTCCAGTTTTATGTTCTGTTTGGTCTGGACCATCATGATGGTCTTCCTTCTGTATTTCTCACAATGGGGAAGGGAAGGGTTTTTTCTTCCAAGTTTAGCCTTCCTGAGATTATGGAGAGAGGTGCAGATGTGTGTGTGTGTGTGTGTGTGTGTGTGTGTGTGTGTGTGTGTGTGTGTGTGTAAGAAAAAATGCACCAATGACAATATCCCATTCATCATGGAATACTATTACTAGTCATGCTACTGCCAGGGGAGCCCAGGCCTGCAAATGAGGCCAGAGGGATTTATGACTAATGTGGGGGTACAAAGTCAATCCCATTCTCGCCTAAATAAGTCGACAATTGAATGAGGTGCTGGAGTGAAAGCAACATTTCACACTTCAGAACTGTTTTATTATAAAACACATTTTTTTTTATTTTGTCTATATTTTCATCTATATTTTACCTGGTTCCTATTGAAGAAAAGGCTTTTTCTGTCTGGAGAGAAGTTATAAAAGCATCATTATGGAAGATGGAGGAGAGGATTTAACTGTCATTCTCACCTTCCTCACACAGTAGAATGTACAAACATGCTTTTTCTAATGAACCAAACAGGCTAATTCCTTCCTAATTCCTAATTCCTAGTCACAAGCACAGTGTGATGCAGTAAATGGAATGCCATTGCAATTGCTTTTTGCATAACTGTATCAGGTGTACAGTTATAAGACACTGCAGCAGCTCTGTAACACAACGATTGCAAGGAATGAACATGATAGTTAAAACTTATATTATATATAAAAACTTTATATTCACATTAGTGCTAATTAATTGATGATTAGTCTGTTGATTATTCTTTCATTTCACAGGTTTGTTTTGTTTTTCGTCTTTGCTGGTTTTGCTATGTAACTGACTCACAACATCAATTAGTTTCTAATTAAAATCGCTGTTGCTAGTACATTTTTTGGGCTAATTCATTTGACTGGTTGAGTCTTAGCATAATCTGTTCGCACTTTCACATGTACAGACAACAACACGCAGATAGACTTAGAACAAGTGCTGTCCCTATCCCCGGTCTGGTGAAGACGGTGACTTTTGATTAGAGGGGAAGCAGAGGTGGGAGATGGGGGAGCGAGGGGTGGAAAAAATGGCCAAAGCCCTGAGTAATGTCGTTGTAAATTATAATATAAGACAGGTCAGTAGGAGGGGGGGAAAAAAAAAAAAAGCATAAAAGACACTGCTCTATTCTAGCACTAGACCTACCTGGCCCATCATTTACAAAGAGAGCACCAACTGAGTGGAAAAATGTAAGGGGGCAGAGAAGGACAAGGGATGGATAAAAAGGAAAAGAAAAAAAAAAAATGCTGAGGGAAAGTGAAACTCCTACAGGACCGAACGCAGCCTCAGACCTCGTTTCTTCACCAGCCAATCAGAGCCAACCGACATAACCCTCCTGGGCCTTCAGGCTCTCTCTCTGGCTAAGCCCCCTTCATTATAACATTTAAATTTTTATATAAAATAATATTTTAAGCCGCAGCATGGGGACCCCCTTTTTAATGTTAACCTGCTGTGGTTTTTCCCACTTCTTGTTTGTATTATTTTTGTTCATTTGTCTAATTAGTGTGTCCCATTAGTTGCCTTTTTGTTGAGTAATCTCTGTAAACCAACTGTGAGTTTGTGGCTTCTCTTTTGCTTTCATTTCTTTCTTTCTCAGTGCAGCCAAGTACCAGTGTTAGGGGTTAAGCAGCTGTGGTGGGGGGTCGCAATGCTTTTCTTTTGCATGAACTACTACACCCTTTTCCTGTGCTGTGAGGTTTGTTCTGTCCATGAGGTGAGTATCAACAGCACTCCTCTGTGTAGTGTACCTCTATACATATGCCCTTGGCTCAGTGTCAATTTTAGCTTTGGACTGTCTATCTTATTCATATGACTTTTAGCTTTAGCATCGAGGCCTTTTCACCTTTTACTAAATTATAGTCACTGTAGTAAATTCTTTTTGTATATCCTACAATGTTTGTAGTTAATTTGTATAAAGAATTTCTTTTTCCTCAGCAGCTCCAGTCCCCATTCTCATAATAATTTTATTAATTCCAGCAAAAAAAAATAAAAAAAAAAATCCTTTACCCTTTAAACACATTCGTCTGGGATCGGTGTGAGACCTGTGTGCCTTTTACAGCGATTCGGGCTTCAAAAAAAGTTTAACAGCTGTAAAAGTATCTCCTTAGTACAATTCCCTAGATGGTGTCAGTGAGTTTACATACTGTACTTATCCCGTAGTGTCCCAATGCTACACTGGCATATTAACTGTCAGCTCACTAAACAAGTGAACAGAACTGAAATGGGGAAAATTTTAATTATTTACCGTGTTCCTTTAACAATGTAGGTTAAATAACTGGCTGTCATCTTTTATGATAATGGTGGATCATTGTTGATTGATTCAACAATAGTTAAGAAACAACGCAAATTAAAAATGTTAATGAGGAAGATTATGGCTACATCACCAAATCTGCTGATTATGACTTAGATTGTGACATATTGATGCAGCAGCTGTGATGAGCTCAAAGTGCTTCCACTGTCTTCGCCCCTCCTACAGCTTTGAGATGCCATGAAAGAGGTTGAAAACTGCTTGAGACATTTATTCTATCTGACGTGAGGCACTAATCCAGTTACGCTGCATGTGATTTGTTTAGTTATTATTATGCAAATAGATTCAGGCACAGCTCTGGCAGACCTTGATTACTCTGCCTCTTCCCTGTCATTCACAGCCCACCACCAGGTGAAAACTGAAACGGTGTTAAAGACAGTTTTGAATGAAATGCCATAGTTGTAATACTTTCTGTTAACAGGTATAGACAGAAACTGATATTTGTGTTTTCTCCTCCCAACAACATAGAATTTCATCAAAACCCAGAGTTCAACATTGCTTCTGGTCACACCACTTTCAGCTAGTCTATCTCAAGGGACAGCTGAGGCACTGGTGTACTATAAAAATGCAAAATCATCCATTTAAATATTTTCAATTATCTAAATGAGTCTTGACACTGATCTTCCCAATTAATTCCAAGATGAATCTTGGTAAAAGTACAAGGAGCCACATTTAAGATGCTTGGGGTATCAGTTTATTCAGAATATTCAAGGATAAAAAGGGTAACTGCTTTTTCTTTTTTCTTGCTTTTTGATTTTGTTTGTGTCTAGCTTACAGAAAAGGATCCACTTTAATCCTGAAAGTAGCTTAAATCTAGGAAAGTCATATTTAGGAAAGTAGCACAGGTGGCTCTCGTGGTCTCAATGAAGCATCTCACCATGCCATTGTCTTAAAAAAAAATATTCATAAAGCTGCCAAAGCACAGAGGAAATTAAATTAGCTGTGGGAAACATTGTGTATCTTGCTGGGGGAAAAGGAAAAAAAAAATAAAAATGATTTTTTGTATTTAAAAAGGTGACATTGAAAGTTTTTTTTGTTGTTGTTGTTGTTGTTGTTTTTTCTTAGTTTTTTTTTTTTTTTTTATGGAATTTAACTTGGCGGTTTCAAAAACCCAGAGACCCATTAGCCAAGCGGGAGGTTGAAACTGTTGGAATATCTGATTTTATGCTTCTTACATGCTCTTTGATGATTATATTGTTTGAACTTAATGAACTGCTTATGATGAAGTAAAGAGTGACATGAATAAAGAAAGTAACAACTGCACAATGTAATGAGGATAGACTGTATAGACATGATTGAAAAATGTCCTTTATGAAATATTCATATACAGTATATTATGCAACTGTAACCTTATACTAATTGCTGACTGAATGCAGAAGATACACCGGGATTGTGGTTTGTGTCGGTTCTTCTTCTTTTTGCACATTAACAGGGACTGTTAACGGCCGCCAGGAGCTGATCGCAGGAGTGGAGCCAGATATCACGAGGAGGACTACACCCACATACCTCATTTCTTTTGTGTAACCATAACATAAGCTAGACCAGGGAAAGATAGAGCATCAGACTTTGTGAACTGACGCTGGAGATGTATGCTGGTCAGGGAGACATAGTCTGGTCCAGAGCTCTGTAAATGATCTCTTTTTCTATAGTCTATTTTGCTGTTCGATGTTGTAATAAAACATGGACGTCTCTTGCATCCTTCATCAAACGGATGCGCCAGTTCACTTTGGGAACTCAACAAAACACATCCATGATGAATTTAGCTGGCAAAGTTTCTACTCAGCATTGGCATTACAAATCGCTCGGTGTCTGCCAAACATTTTAAGACTTATGGCCCTTAAAGCTAACATTGCTCCTCCAAACATTCACAAGTCAAAAAAATTCCTTGGAAAAAATTGATGTAATGTAAAAGATGTAATCAGTGGTGTACAGAGCAGCAGGCACCATATTAAACCTGTGGATTTAATTCTCTTCTGTGCTGTTTCCATGACAGCTCAAATTAGAAATGAATTGGATTTCAATTTTCCCTAAGGAACAATGGATTTCTTTACCGTTATCACATATCTTTCTTTGGATTGTTCTCTTATTGCCGTTGTACCTGAGATGTTGATTCACTTTGATATGGTGTCATGGAAGTAGGCTATTAAAAAAAGAGGACAATAAACTTTTCTTTTTTTAATATAAAGGGGAATACATGTCAATATTGCATTATTAATGCCATCATTGTACAAATAGATTAGCGCACGTTTTGGATTCAAAGCATCTTTTTGAAAGTTAGGAAATTATGGTGCAGTCAAGAAGACGGGGGAGAGCCAGCAGCGGTACTGTACAATGGTTCTTTCAGGGTCAAATGACGGACCGATGAAAGACGGCAGTGGGAATCACACGTGTATTGTTGAGAATGAATAAGTCTCATACAGGTGCAGTTTTGAGATTCTAGGGCGAAAATCATGTCGTTTGTAGTTCACACCTTTTTTTAACCACAATCTCTCGATTCTCAGCAGCTCCAGAGCTCCTACACTGTTGATGAGGTGAAAATTACATATCTATGTAGCATCACGGCATTAACAGACCACCTATACGGTAAGGCAGAGGGAGCTGTTGATGGAGTCCTGTAGAGAGAGTCCATTAACCTAACAAAGAGGCCTTTCAGGATTGACTTTCCACAAAAATTAGCAGGTATAGAAGGGTTCTAGTGTGGGTTACCTGATATTGAAAGTCGATTGAGCCCTTTTTCCACAGCTAGTCTAGTCTACGTTTTTGTTCCAGCATATAGGTGATGATACAGAGCTCACGCGCTCAGATGAAGGGGAGAGGAAGTGAGCCTCCATTTGCTACACAAAGGGATAAAAACACATCTTTCAGGTCTCATCTCCAGCTTGGATCTTTGTGAGACGCTTCGCTCAGTGATGGTGTGGTTTTATTTTTGAGCTTAGTGTTTCTGGTGTAACAGCTCTGGGCCGAACCTTTGACAGGTTTGTATCTGTCCTCTGAGAGAATGGCCAAAGTTGATAAATACCTGTGCAGAGTCATTTGACCCTAGAAGGAATACTGTTTGTATCCTTTTCCATTTCCCACAAAAACCCAATTTTAGCAGGTCTTAGAGGCTTTTTTAACCTTGAGCACTTTTCACAGGAGACAAAAGGGAAACAACGGGGGAGAGACACAGTTTTTGCTCCCAGAAATAAAATTTCAGCTGTGGGATGAGTTTGCTTATGCCTTGCCGTGTATAGACAAACACAAATCTGCAAATATGGGCCTGAATCAACTGAAGAAAAATATAATGAATGCCGTTCAAGTCTTTTCGGATCTTGCTCATTAGTGAGAGTAAGTGTTCATCAGCAGCAGAACCAATGTGATGAAAACTGTTGTCATCCCATTGAGCATGTTTCCATCTCACCTGCCAGCTGATTTACATTTGAATATGGTCGGTCGGGTAAAGTATTAGAGCACTGTAGATAACCTACAGGTTGCCAAAACAAGTTTCTCTAACAGGGCGCCTAAGCTCATACAGAGTGACAAGTTGACAGGATATGTTGGAAGAGCTCAAAACACAACCATTGGATGGATGGTTATGGGCTGTGTAATGCTACCACCATATAAACACTTCACTCTAGTGTGTTGAACCTGATCAAAAATTGCAAAGAGGACAGAAATCAAAGCACTTACTATGTGAGTCTGGATACTAGAAGTATACAGCATAATCTGCTGAACTGCATGTGACTGTGGACAAGTTGACAAGTTATTTACTGATTATAGACTCTTGTACCTTGCATATTTCAAGTGTATGACCTGGTAAAAGTCTTTATAAGCAAATCTACCTCTTGTTACAAGACTAGATTCTTCCCACCTCCTGCTGCCTCTGCTGCAGATGGCCTACTGGCACACATCTGGGTGGTCCAGATATCAGCTTGTAAGCTGTCATCTCTCTTCTTCCTCTGCTTTACTCACTTTCTGGGGGTCTTTCAGCATATGGGAAGGCTCAAAAAGAAATCTAACATCTGTTTTTGTTACATGATATTGTGCTGTTCATTTGACTAATCTGAGCTTGCTTTGCTTGGCGAGTGCTTATATGCGAAAACTGCGAAAAAAAAAATAGACAGGCTTAGAATTTCTGACAACCTGATATGTCTAACCGTGAGAGTTATATCTGTTGAATCACATAATATAATATAATTTGAGAAATTCTTTACAAAAAACAAAAAGCAAGGTAAGCTGTTTAGGGAGGCTTTCACAGCCCTGTGTCCGAAATCCCGGTGTCTGTGATTTCAAATTGTTACGATTTCTTTAAGTGATTGGATAATAACCTAAAATGTCCATCTATCTGAGAAAGCTCAATTTTGCCAAAGCTTAAACCTTTTAAGGGGATAGACCACCAGAGTAAACTCATATTTGCTCCATTGTGATAATTACCTCAGAGACAAATCTTGAAGACCAGTGAACACTGAACATGTTTTAGCCTTTTGTTCTTGTTTTTTTTGGGGGGAAAAAACTCCAGGAGTCATTTAGTTTCATATTGATGCCTTCACAAGGATTGAGCTGTCCTTTGTGAAGCCTGTTTGGTCTTCTTGGGGCTCAGGGTTGGGAGGGTGGGGGACAATGATTAGAATTAGTGTTGTACTTGGTCTACTGAGGTATGAAAAGGTTTTACCGTTGTGGAGGGATTAGCATCTATCTTAGCTCAGTTTATCAGACACTGATATTAACCAGAGCAGAAGGAAGGAAAGCTTTGGGGTGATCAAACAACTAATCTCAATTTTACTGCTGGCATGAGAAGAGCTCATTATAACGTGCATACCTGTTTATCTTTCTCCCCTCCTTCCTCTCCCTTGCCAAACATCCCTTTCATATTGTGTTTCAATTTGTTCTGCTTTTGTTGAAAAATGGAATATATTCAATGTCATTTCTTTACAATTGAACACAACTCCCCCTCATTAGCAGAAATCTTCAAAAGAAATGGACAGGCACTGTCTGATTATGGTATGCCAAATAATTTCTCCTCCCCACGTCCCCTCAACCTGAAATCGTTTCATTAGATATTCTGGTGCTGTCATTAGTTCTTATTTCCCATCACTATATTAGTAATGGCATTAATAGCTTTGACATTACCATGTTCTTGGCAATGTCACAGTCAAGCAGTTTTTCCCCTAAGGGCAATGGGTGTTTTTATTTACTTCCTTTTCAATATAACCAACACTGTTTACTCCAGCATCAGCTGGAAAAAGGGGGGGGGGAATGGAAAATGCAAACACAGCATTACTGCAACACCTGACAATTGCTAAACTATGCTGCTCTGAGTGTTCGCTGATGATTTATTGCTCCGATTTTAGGAATTTTCATGTAACTATTGAGGTTTGTTGGAGACCAATCATTCATTTCCAGAATTAATTCTAACTAAACATCACAAATGACTTCACAGAGATTTGAATTTCCAAGTGTTTTGCTGTTTTATGATAGCACCATTAATCTAGAAAGTGCTAGAAACAAGTTTAACTAGCATGTTGACTTTTTGTTCTCTTTTTCCCCAGAGCATTTTTTCCCCCCAATATGCAATAAAATGGGGTTAACTCAAGCTCAACACTTTTTCACATTTTACTCAAGGACATAAAATGTATTATATGCTTTGATCGTGATTGTTTTCATCTTTTATGTCCTGAGAAAAGGATAATTGCTAACAAGCGGTTAAAGCACTTCAGATTGTTCATGGCTTTCCCCTGTCCTCTTGACTGGAATGTAATTTTGATTCATTCAAAGCGATGATTTGAATGTGGAACGTCCTCTGTGTCATTACAACAAACATGAAAACTGATCTACTGTACTCGGCAATCCATTGTTTGCATTCTAGCAGTTGCAAACAAGTTGTAAATTAAAAAATAAAGTGGTGATTGTACTGCAGTTTGTTTTAAGGCTAACCATGGCTTCTTTCACTTCTACATTAACCTAAACAAAAAAAAAAAGAAAAAAAAAAGGGGGGGGGGGGGCAAATCCCACTGGCTCTTTGTTGAGTGTTGTTCACACCTGAGTTGGTCTGCCTCACCATTTTGGTGTCAGTACAAAGAAAAGCACCTATACTGTATTTGGGTTAACTCTGAGAACATTCACTAATTAACCTTGAGTGTCCTTGGTTGGAAGTCTTGTGTTTTGCACTAATTAATGAAAGAGAGATATATCGTTGAGTTAACTGAGATAACTTGACATAATTAGCATAAACAAATACTACACTGTGGGGTTATATTGGTGTGAATGTATGAATGTTCCCCTGAAAAGAAGACATATCATATGAGCCCGATTACTTCCTAACACAAAGAGGATCCGGTTAATTGTTCTTGCTGTCTTCCCCGGAGGCTACATGTCATCTCAGTGATGGTCTTGTTTATGTTTGGTAATTATACTGAAGCCTTGAGACAAACAAAATAATTACTTACTTTAAAATGCTACAAGTAACACCTGGCAAGCATAAAATTTTTCATTTAAAAATAATATTTGCATGTACCTGTAGTTAAGCACTAAAGCATCTCACACCATTAATGTGAAGAATTAAGCCAATTGGCCCATCAGAATATTAAAAACAGGCAAAGCAGCCGTCACAGCAACAGGTTCAGTTCTACTTCTGAGCCAAGACTTAGGGGACGTGCTTGATGATGAATTGAGCCTCGTTGATTTTCATAAAAAAATATTCTGCAATAATTAAGAAATTTTTTACTAGAGCTACATTATCACATCTTTGCCAGCCAAGTGGTATATTTTGGATAATTTTGCCTGTGATAGAAGAATAGAATAGACTTTATTGTCCCAAATATATATTTGTTTTCACATGTCTCAAAGTAGCGGTAGAGTGGATGATCAGTGTCATTTACTATGGTGAGTGTGCAGCATGCGATGGGTTTGTCATTCAAGTCATTCTAGTGGAGGAGTAGGAGGGTTTGGGGTAGAAGGGTTTGCAGCAGCTGATGAGGGGCAACACACGGTGAGCTGAGCTCATGGATGGAGCAGAGTCTTCGCTGAGATCGTGCTTGAACAGTGGTAACGTGATCAAAACTAAGTCTATTATCCAGAGAGTGAGTCCAAGATATCTGAAATCATAGAAATTTGCTCTGATGGAAGTAAAACAAAAAATGACTCAGTTTGATAATGGTTAGCTATTCAAGAGCATATGGACTGAGTTGCATTCTCTCTAGTTACATCAATTGAACAAAATGCTGTGCCCAACATCTGATGCTGAATAGTGGCATCATGTTCCATTTATCATGATTTATTGTATTTTTCACCTTCAGGAAGTGTTATTTCTGAAAACCCCTCATATTATCGTGTTCTGCCATCATATAAGCCTGCTCTGTCGTCTTCGATAAGAATCCTTTTAAACTGTTGCACTGTAGAATCAACAAAGCTATTTTCAGGGTGGGAATATGGTAATAACTTGCTATCACTGTGTTCTGCAGGTTGTCAACAGGAATGACAGAGCTGTTTTCCCTGTATGGTGTATGTTCAACATGTCTTCTTCTGACACTTAAATTCACTATACAAAACTTGAGTCGATCCTTGGGGACTGTGTGTGTTGCTTCTTCACCATACTTTAGCTGACAAAGAGGGCGGCCTTGAAGATTTTTTTTTTTTTTTTACTTGTCCAAAAACAAAGAGGAGGAGGCGAGAGAGAGCACAAAAGCCATTTTCCCCCTTTTCTCAGGACAATTACACAGATAAAGCTCTGAGAATTCTTTCTTTCTTTCTTTGAAATGCAGGGGAAATTGTGTTAAAACTGAGAAAATAAATTAAATAAATATTAATAAATAATAAATTAAATTGCTATTTCTTCTGTTTCTACCTGTTTAAAAGTCAGGAAAAATAGAGAGAGAGAAAAAAAAAAACATAACAGTATGCTCTGTTGGTCTGTTTAAGCATAAGTGTGTGTGTGTACGTATACTTCAGGAGTCTTTCTTCACCGACACACATTTAGTCCAGCTGCTTTGCTCTAGTGTTTCTGACACTGCACTGTTTGAACAGTGTACAATATTTTGGCTAGGGAACTGTCATGGCACAATCACAGAGCAAGGCTTGAATGCCCAATTAGATGAGGGAATTGAACAAAGACATCTTCTCCTCACTAAAGTCCTATGAAGCAAGATTTACAACTATTATTCTTCCCAGTTGCACCAAGCTGCCTAACACTCTATCCCCAGCAGGCGACGGCGTTGTTCAGATCAAGAAAAGACCCCCTGAAAATAAATACGCCTTAAACAGAGCAGCGCACAGATAAATAACCCAGATGGAGTGGGGTGGGGTGAGGGTTTTATTACTCAGCCATGTATACTGTGTTGATTGGGTACTGAGGACGTCTGCCTTCTGTTTCATTTGTGAGACAAATCTTTTAATGGGGCGTCTACAATTTTGAATGCATGCAAATAAGGCCATACTTGCTGCATGACTCTGTGGTGGGCAGCTGAGGGATGTTGTCGGTGCACGCTTGGTTGGTGGTATTTTGGAAGACAGAGGTAGGCGGAGGTTGTTGTTGACTATTAATCACTCAGGTTGAGTGAAGGACTGCGAACAAAAGCTGTTTCGTCTGGAGAATGCTGCTTTTCCCCCAATTATGAGAAGACAGATTATGTTTACATTTTCTATGCAATATACATGACAGACGAGGGGGTGCATCTTTTCTGCCGGGGGGTTCCTGATGGAAGTTTTTAATTGAAAAGAACACAGTTCAGTTGCCAACCCATTGTCTTTCCACTCATTGGCTAGTGAACTGTTGGAGCTCCATTTAAAAAGTAAACATCGTATTATGTTGAAGAAGACTTAAAACTAGACTGAGAACCTAAACAAAACAAAACAAAACAAAAAAGAAAGCATTTACTGAGCTACTTAGAAGTAGGGCCATTTTCAACACCTCCAAGGCAGCAGCACACTTCTTTAAAATCCCCTGACTGACCCTTAATGCTACTTGTGTCTTATTCTGCTGATTGACAGCAGTCTCTACCACAGCCTTGACAGAAGCACGGAACACCTCTGATTACAGACATCGTTTACTTTACTGTAGGCCATCAGCAGAGCAGATATTCTGCAAAGAGTGCACGGGTGCATAGGAAACTAGTTTTAGTTATCATCCAGCTGTGTGTGTCCCCAGTCCGAACAGATACAAAAAGTCAACAAGCAGTGGAGAATGCATCCGATCTATACCTCGAAAGTATGGGATTTTCTTTCATTCATTTCTTCCTCTTCTACCGCTTATCTCTCTGGGTTGCGAGCAAATCCCAGCTCACATTGCGTGAGAGGGGGGGTACACCCTGGACAGGTCACCAGTCCATCACAGGGCCGCCACATAAGAGACAGACAGAGATGGAACAACCACTCACACTCGGACCTACGGACAATTTAGAGTCACCAATTAACCCAAACATGATGTCTTTGGACGGTGGGAGGAAACCGGGAGTACCCGGAGGAAACCCACGCAGACACGGGGAGAACATGCAAACTCCACACAGAAAGGTGTGTGGAGTTTGTGCAGAAAAGCAGTGCTAACCACTGTGCTGCCGTGCTGTCCACATGCATAGTTACTTAATGGAAATGCGTTATTATTTTGCAGCACGCTATACTCCAAAAATAAATAAATAAACTGAAAGTCAGTGTTCATTATATCCTGTAATTACTGATTGCTCTTTTGACATGACGATTGTATATAATGACTCAAACACTGTGACAATTACATTCCTATTCCACATCATGTGTGACAATGACATAATTGGCCATCTGCATGATTCACTACAAAGTTTTTTGAGACCAGGCTGCTAATTGCATATTTCCCTGCTAAAGCCACTGTGGCTAATTTTACGCTCTGTATTCCCCATGTCTCCATCTTATGGAAGTGTGCTCTGTGTTCAGTAATTCGGTCTGTAACCCAGCATGAGGACACTGCAGTAGTGTGCGTTATTACCTGTCACAATGATATCTTGAAACCACAGTTTTGGTACCCAAAAGTACAGCAAAGAAAACAAAAAAACTCTGTCTGTGAATCATCAAAAAAGCTTACGACTTTCTGATCTCTGATCTCTGATCTCCTCAGAACTACCAGTGTCCGTGGCCCCCTTGATACAAAAACCCTCAGTAACCTCCAGAGCACTCCAAACAATGACAGATGGCACAAGTTTCAAGTCACTTAATCAAAGTCCGAACAGGGACTTGAAAGAGTGAAGTGGTGATGCTGCGTTCCCTCCTTGATCCTCCACTGCTTCCTCATGTCTTTTTTTCCAAGTATCTCTTTATTTTTGAGCGACTACCTTTATTTCCATGCTGTCACTCTTTCAGCATTCAAATAGGACACAAGAGAACCTGACTCCTGGGGTCTAAAGCCTTCAATTACCTGCACTTCCAGCGCCACAGGACCAGAAATATCTATTCACACATAAGTGCCTTGTAACCATGGGTATTATTTCAAGATGATGCACGAGGGTGAGGTATGTTAAAGTCAAAGAAGTAAAGCTTTCTCCATCAAAAAGTAATCATTGCAACATGGGTCAAAGTCAAGTGACTCTTTTCTGTTATGTTTTTGTTGCAACAAGCAAATGGCAGCAAAAAGATAAACAAAATGAATAAACGGGTAAACAAAGGGATGAAGTGATAAGCTTTTTTCACCTCGGTGTGCGAGCTTGGATCTAAATCACGTTGGGCTACTGAGCGCCGTGAGGATATTACCCTGTTACTGCCCTGTTCCTGTAAAACCTACGTCTGCTGAAAGATGGGTGTGGGTTACCTTTCAAGGTGAATCGGCTGGGCCGGCACATATGCTGCCAGGCTTTTTGTTCAGTTTTATTTGACCCACTGTCTGCTCTTGTTTGGCAGCATCAATGAGTTTTCCCTGTTTACCCTGGGCACTGTGTATTTCAGGGGAAAAAAACACCTGTTCAAGTCCGTAAATACAAACTCCTTTAAAATGTGCTTTTTCCCTTTGTTAATTTTGACATATTTGGGTATTTACAGCATAGAAAAGATAATTATAATGCTCAGTTATGATGAATTTGTTTTTGTCAAGTAAGAAAATGGAAGAACAAAGGGTTTTTCAGGACGCTTTCATTTATTTATTTATTTATTTTTTTGTTTCTTAAGAAAACCAATGAATGTGCAGTGAACTCACACTAAAAGCAGCTGTGATCTTGAAAGTGGGTTTAGCGGAAGAATTTGAGCTGGCATGTGTTCATGGCCACAGTCCAACAACACTTTGGGGACAAACCAAGGATGACAGTGCACAAAATGGTCATTTCCTCTCAGTGACCATGTTTTGTGGACAAAGGGTTGGTCTTACCTTTGAGGTCCAGGTTGCGGGCTCCATTGGAGTGCTGAGTCACGGTGCGTGAGTCGATTTTGAGCGTATGTACATTGTTGGCGTCCCGGGACACCACCACATTGTGCCATTGGTTATCATTGAGCGGCTTGTCGGAGTTTCCCTTCATCAGCGATGGCCCGTTGCCCAAATCAAAGACATAGTGGACATAACTGCAAAGATAGAATTCCACATTAGGAGTGTGTGAGAGTGTGTTTGTGTTCTCATCACTGCACAGAGTCCAATAGCTGTTTTGGAACGCCGGTAAAATGGAAATCATTATGTGTCCGTCAGAACAAATGGGGACAATCATGTTAGTGCTGATTTGGCTTCACATTAAAATATGTTTACTTTTTTTTTTTTTCTGTGACTCACACTGATGACAGGCCACAGTCAACAGCTCTCACTCTCCAATTGCTGCGGTGAAGTGATTGAAGATTGGATAACATTCTGCTCCCCTACTTAGTTTCTAATGTCTCCATCGTCATCTCTCTTGAAGAACATTTTTCTTAGGAAACTAATATTCCTGGTTTTTGTAGCTACAAATGCAGCCTTGGATTTACTCACTGGTCTGACATGAAAATGTAAATGTAGAAACCAGCTTTTGTCTCCCAGCTCCTGTTTGCTCACAGGCAGCCGAAGTGGCACAGTTCCCTCCTTCGCACAAATATGGCTCTCTTTTGTGTTTTGGGTTAAGGCTATTGTGGCTGTTTCATTCAAGGTATGTGTGTGTATATATATTTTTTTTAATCCTTGATTCCAATTCCTTTATGTAGCCTCTTGTCTTTGTGTGGCAGAGGCAGCTCAAGCTTTTGTGTTATAACAGTACTGAATATAGAGGAAGAGATATACACAAGCAAAATCCTGTTTTTGGTACTCTAATTATGACCAATGTTTGCAAGGACACAATACACAACAAGGTTTGGCAAGTTTTATCAAGCCTTTATGGAAAATATGCCAAATACTTAGAACAATGGTATGTGGTCACAAATATCCATGGAAGCATTAATGTGTTAAATTGTCATATGAATATTCAAGACATTTTTTAAACAAAAAAAGTAGTACTTTAGGTTTCCTGACTAATTGCCTGAAGCCGCTAAACATTAGGCAGAGCTTTTAAAGGTCCAATTCAATGGGAAGCTCAAAGGGACCTGTTCAATTTCACCTACAGAATGTTCATATTCAGAAACTAAATCTGAAAAATAGCCATCAGACTTCTGTATTGTTGTGATGTCACTTCTAAATAGTCTCCTCCCTCAGCGATGCTCACAGCTTCACCGACATGGATGCAGCATCTGACCTTGCTGGATTTGAGTTACTGCATTTAATTAAAATCTCCTATACTACCTGTTGTTGCAAAGTTTCCAGGGAAAAAGCCCCAAAGAGGAGACGTAAAACTACACTGAGACAAATTTATTTACTTCTTCTGGATACAAAAACCTAAAATAAAACATCAGGAGAGTATAAAATACGAGCGCTTTAAAACACACAAATACTAAAGTTACCTTCATCCTGCCAACTGTGAGCTATAACAACCTTAAGTGAATCACTGATCTGCATTAACTTTGAGAACAAGGCTGTGTCAGTTTGCAGTTTTCTAATGAGCGTGTAACTTTTCTTGTCAGCCATTTAACACAAAAGTATGAGGAACTCACCCTTTCACCAATTCCACAACAATGAAGTCACTTCCGTCTCCGGAGTTGAAAAGCATCAGGCCGTCAGGCGTGGTGGTTTTAAATTGAAAGAAGAGGTGCATGGAGGCGTAAGCTTGTAATGTAGCTAACGCTAAGTAGCTGCCTTTCGTTCGAAATGTCACCGGATCGGCAATAATGTGGCGCATGCCAAATCGGGCGTTCAGCTCGCAGTAGGAGATGTCCCCATTTTTACACTGGTCTAGGTATGGCAACCCATTGAAGGTCAGGCCCTGGAGATGGCCGATGAAGTTTGAAGGCACTACAGATATGAAGCGGCGCTCTGTCATGATGCCTGTCTCAATATTGTGGAACTCAAGACGTGTGTGGGCACCAGTCATCTGGCCTGAAACGTTAAATGCAGAAAGAAAGAAAGAAAGAAAAAAAAAAAAAAAACAGCATTAACTTCAGTAACCTATGCTCTTCACAAGGTAATATCCAGTGAAAACGTTAAGGATTATGTCGCTCTGGGAAGGTATTACAACCATCCTAAGCAGATAAATGATATGTTTTACAGCACAGTAAGTTAAATCTTTACAGGTTTGCTTTCTATGGAAACTGTATGTCAAACTCACCATAATAACAGAAAATACTTTCGTACTTTCACAATTCTTTTGATCTTTAAAGCAAATACTATATAATACTTTAACTCATATGTACAGTGTTGCTACACTCTTTTAGCAATCAGCACACATTACGTGTTCATGGCATCTCTTCGTTACACTTAAATTGCTCGACAAATCAGTGTATGTGCAGCATATGGCTATATTGCAAAGGTTCTCAAAGGTTCAGCCTAATTTTTTAACCAGCTGTGAAGGATAATATGCAAACATAATATTGCAGAAAATCTCTTGTTTGTGCTCCGCATGCCACAATTTATATTGCGTTCACTGGGAGATGAGTAATGAGCTTGGCAAACTGCCTTCCCTGCTGAAGCCTTGCCAGCCCTTCCAAGGCTCCCTGGGCACTTTCTCCTTCTCCTTCCCCATGAACCAGATTGTGAACCAGTTAGAACTTCACAGGGTCATTCTTTGCTCCTGGCCTCGGTGTGCACATTCTCTTTCCTTTGTCTATGTGACACCTTATTCTCACCTTATACCTCGCTCTTTGTTCTGACATTCTTTTGCCTGTGGCCATAATACATTGAGAGTCCCTGACTCCACGTCATCTGTTGACCTATAATCCTTCACTTGCTATTTTCTTAGTCGCTGGCTGAACCTGTTCTTTCTATACTTTGTGCAAAGCTGCTCAGTTATCTCTTTTTATTTTGTGTAAATTCTAAACGGAATATATATTCTAAAATATATGCATGGATTGGCTGCCATCTAGCTCCTTTCGAATTGCATGCCTTTTGAAAGTGATAGTTTGGGTCATTTAATGTAAGTTTTTGTGAGTTAGTCATGCATAGTCTGTATTACCTGCAGTACATTTGAATCAGTGCGCTGCCACTTTAGAGAAGCAGCCAGCAGCAAACAGTACAGAGGCTGAGCAATGCGCTGCTGTGCACCGAGTCAGCAGGGACAAAAAAGGGTTTTAAACACTTTTCAAAGATCTCAAACAAAACAATTCAATATTTGGTTGAATGTACTCTTCATTTAAAATCTTCGCAGCACTTTATATCCCTGTAAAAACCTTTCCTTGGTAATTTATACTTTTCGGTTCCTAAGCTGCTGTGTTCCTATACACAAGTAGAGTGCTACTGTATTCCCCCTCAGCCATAGGTCAGCCAAGTGAATCAGAACTAACCTTTGATTTTGTTTTGCAATGAAGCAAATCAGTAAAAATACTCAAAGTTGTTTTGGTTTCCTCTTTCAGAAAATAAACAGAAGCTATGGCATCCAGACAGTCACTATGATGCTATTCGGGCCCCCCAAACACAACTAACCTTCCACTGTGACGTTATCCACAGACAGCTGCAAGCTCTTCCCTCTTCGCACCACCTTCACCGTGTGCCACTCGTTGTCGTTCAGCTTCTGCCCCGCAAACAGTATTTCAGGTCCTTTGCCTGCAGCAGGGGAGGGGGGCAGGGGGGATTCAAATCACAAACAGCACAGTAGGATAGGCCTATGCGCCTCCTCACGCACCCACACATTGACACAGAGTTCATACATAGAAGGTGACAGAGCTACAGGAGAAAAACAGCATGTTTGCGGAACACATTCGCACTATGGGTTCTCCCTGTATACTGGAAATGAAAGGAATCAAATATGAAGCCTGACAGACTGTAAAATCGAATGTCTTCTGCAAAGCTCACAGCATTGCGGCAGGATGTCATCAAAGACATTTGGACAAAGAATTTGTAAGCAGCTGAGGAAGTAGATTAGAACAGGCAGCCAGCAACGACTGGAGACGCTCTGTTACATGCACATGAAGTTGTGTTCCGCTTTCACAGAGCATTTCATGTCTTAGCTCAGCACATAGAGAAACTCCTTTAACCCATCCTGTAGGTGGAGAAGTTGATGAGTGAGGTTTAATCACTCATCCTCCAAGCGTCTCTGCTTTTTAATTCCCTTCTTCCACTCCTCTACTCGTCTGTCGTGCTGTTTCGCCTCTGCTACCTAAAGAAGATGGTTTGATGCAACGGCATATAATGCAGAAATGCTTATTGTTACAGTCACTTTGGAATCTTCTAAAGTGCCGGAAATGCCAATTATATCATGCCATGACAAAGACTCTTTACACTGATGTTGCAACGAATTGTGGATGTGAGGGAAGTGACAGCGTGAGAAACACTATGGAACTTGATAGATACTGTCATCATTAATACCTCTTTCAGCACCCCATGATGAGTTGAAGTGACACAGCTGTCAAGGATGTGTCAAAGTTTGTTTGAGGATTCAAAATAGACATATACAAGTGGGGATGCAACTCATGACACAGAGGAGAAGGTTGACTGGTAAGTTGAGAGAAGAAGAGAAAAGGAAGATGTAAACAGACTGAGAGGATCCCTCCACCGTATTGGCAGCAGGAGAGACCGGTCACTTCCATCAAAGGCCCTAAAGTTGTCTGCAGCTGAACATGGTTTCCTGTTGGGAGTGGTTGGTGATTGTTGGCTATCTTTGTCTTTGTGCAGACCCATTGTGGCATCAAATTCTTTGTACTGCTTTCATGTAATGGTTTGTGAGCTGTAATTTTAAAGCCTGTTTATGATTTGTCTGTTTCTTAAACCCTTAAGAAAACTTTTTTGAAAGAGAAGGTAGATCCAATCTGGCCTGCATTCTTTCCTGATTGTCTAGTAGGTTGCTGCCTCTATAAGTTCATTAGGAACACATTTACTAGGGTAATAGATCAAGGGAGAGGAGGGGCCGTTTTCTCATAGACTCCAATGCAATCAGATTTTTTTTTTTGTTTGTTTGTTTGTTTGGTTGTTTTACAGCCAATATAGACTCTCCCTGGTGGTCATCAGCACTGGATTCATTTTCACTGACAATCTGTTTTGAGAGAAGAGGCTAATTCATCCGCTGAGCAGTGCAACTGGTTTAGTGCAATCTCTTTAGGGCTACAGGGACCCACTATTCCCATGGATAGCTGGGTGGTATGGTAAATTCACGGCAATAGATGTGATCGAGACAAGAGTTGGCAGAGTTGTTGTTTTCCCCTGGCTCTTGGCAAATGAAATTGGCAGAATGAAGTTTGATGCTGAATTTAGTCGGGTAGGAAAACAGCTGCTAATGCTAATGCTAGCTATATAAAAAATAAAATAAAATAACAGAACATGCAAATAGCTCCTTGTTGTACTTGCCACATTGTAGTCAGTATGAGAGCAGGGCAAGCACCATTGTGTCATTGTGTCTGCTGAACAGAGAAGCCGTGACATCAAAATTAGCACTTTATTAACACTTAATTACACAAAATGTAATATTATAAATTCTAACACTCCCAGAATCATTGCTTTTGCCCTGACTGGTTTGCCAGCTGCAGCTTTACACAAGTTGTCCATATATTACAGATGGGCAAAAAATTGTCCACTTCCCAGCTGTGTGGGAGGAAAAAAAAAAAGGTTCTATCAAATGATTGTCCCGTCTGGAAAAAAGACACACATGGTCCACTGGAGAATTGTTTTTCCTATTTACTCCCTTTTCTTTTATTACATTGCGTTTTTTCACTGGCCTTTTGTCTTCAGCCATGTGGCATTGGATAGAGAGACTTCTGATCACACTATTTTTGAAGTAAATTCAAAGGAAAAGGCTGCAAAGCGAGAAAGAAGTGTATGAAAGTATTCACCAGAGAAGCTGAGGTTGATTTAAGGACAAATAGAGGGCTGGAGGAAACAGATGAATGATTAAGAGCAAAAAGAACATTGGAACTAAAACAACTAAGGAAACAAAGTGCAACACAGCAGCAGCGGCTCGGGCAGCTGATGTAAGATTGTAAAAAATTACAAGCGTCTAGTGCAGCACAAATGAATGTGAATGGTTACCCTTTAGAAAAGAGCCCATGTAATATTTATTTGGCTTTCCTGCTATAGGCCACAGGACCTCGAGGACCACTGCTCCACACAGCAAGAGCTATTTGGCTATAACGCCACTGGGTATATACCACTACTGGGCTATATGTGCTGTTCTGGTGGGGATAGCTGAGCAAAAATCATTGGCCAGAAGGCAGTAAAGGAGAAGCCAAGGATCTGCAGGGGCAAGATGGGATGGGCAGAAACAACAACCCAGAAGCACAGAAGGACAAGTGGCAAAACCCATCCTCCCACATTCTCCTGTCTCTGGGCCTGATGCCCAGGTCATAACATCACAGTAATGACTCCTTCAAAACCACATATTGATGAGCACCTGGTGTTGGCTGAGGGTGGAAAATTTTGAAGCTTGATTTCACTGCCCTGGTAAGACTGCAATCAAGAAGGCTGAGAGCTGGTTAAATGAGCTGCAAAGCCTTTAACACAGCCGCTGGCAGGAAAAAGTGTTCAGTGGTAGGAAAACAAAGGAGGGACGAAGGCCTCATTAAAAAGAGCTGCCGATAATTAAAATACAATTAATTTTCATCCTGCCACTTGTGCCCCCTCGCTTTGTCACAGAGACCGGGAGGGCAATGGGGCCGCAATCGCGTGCGAAGTAGTTTCCTCTCCTGTCACTTCCTCATCTCTTTTGTTCCCATCCCTCCTCAGCCTGTCACTTTTCCTCACACTTTCTAAATACTTCCCAAGGGAGATGAAGCGATGCCAAGGAGATTTCTTTGATGCTGTAAAAATAGCAGAGACTCTGGATTATTTTCATTGACTGTGTCAGTGTGCCATAAATGAGTGGTGTGATGTTTGTGGGTAGTTGCTTGATTACCAGCAGACATCCATCCCTGGTTTCTCTGCATTCTCTCTGTAAACAACCTTGATTAATGCAATTGGATCGATAAAACACAAGCCTTCAGCCAATGGCTGCTGCTTGTTGCCATCAGTCTCTATTCAGCCTGTTAAGTACCAGGACACAGTTGTATAATTATCATGTCTAAGATAACAATCAAAACAATTTCACACAGTCAAGCTGATCATCAGTCTGCAGTGGGCAATAATGACAGCATTGCTATCAGGATGCTCAGGAGATTCAAGATGTTTGCTTTCTCCGACTGTGTAGAAGATATCAGATGTCTCTCAGGCCAATGATGAAAATATATACACTCACAAGTCTGAGAAGCATCTGGCAAAGTGAATGAGTTGCCACAGTGTGATGCATTCTCTCATTCCCATTCGTCACAGACGCTGCCGCTCAGCTACAAGTGCCAGCATCAGCTAACAATGCTAGAAACACAGCTGTGAGGCATGTTTCATTTTGTTTCCTCTGCATTCTGCATGAAAACAGAGCCCTGTGTGGTCCAGGCTCACATCCTCACTGTCACTCAGGATCATCCCTGACTTACCCCTGTGCTGGCTGCACAGTCGACCCAGCAAGCTTCCTGACATGGCTGTTATGCTAATGAGCATGCCAAAGTCTGCGGCAGGCCAGAAGGGCTCCCAGCTGGCCAAAGAGGAATGATTCCTGCTAGCCAATGCTGTGTATAAAACACCACCAACACAGCATGATAAGGCCACAGGCAGTCCCTGGCAAGCCCGCTGCTGGTGCAACAGAAGATGGCAGCAGAGCCAGCCCTGAGTCATGCGGTCACAGATGAGGACTGGCTGCTGAAGCCGGCTGTTTGTCAGGGGCTCTCAAGCATATGTATTTATACAGCGTTGGGATTGAAGGGGTCGGGGGGGAACTGCAGGCTGCGTCAGCAAGTCAAAGGGTCAAAGTTTGCTCTGAGGGATTGAATGTGATGAGCATACCAGCACGCTTTAAACCCACATCCACTCAGTCAAACTGAAGTCCATTCTGAGCTGCTGAGGAAAAAAAGCATAAAAACAAAAATCGACTATTTGAAAATGCCACATGGATTAGGATTTAGATCCAAAGTAGAAACACATTTATGGACATTAAGACATCACTGTTGCACTGGAAAGCCTCCAATTAGCCTTCACAGAGCAAAATGAAGTTAACAGTCAATAGAAAAAATCTTTTATCATAACAATGCTGTGCCCTGGATATGTCACTTTGCCTTTTTTCATCTCTACACTGACTCAACCAAACGAACCTGAGTTCTATAACAGCAGATCATTCCTTTTTTTTTTTCTTTTTTTTTTTTACTATGGCGTCAAATTCTTTTTTACAATGTTTGACAGAACCTGCCAACCTCATGTACAAGATGCAGCAGTGAATGCTCATTCTGGCTCTGTAATTCACATTCCCTGAAAACATAATGATGAGGAGCAAACACTTGGGATTTCTGAGGTCACAGGTTTCCATGACGCTACACACAAATGTGGATCCACACTTCTCGCACTTGGAAGCACCCATAGGAGAAAGGGAGACATAACAGTGGACTGCACTCCAATTAAGCTGGACTCAACAAATATATACACTCCCCAGAGTTTCATTCTCAGCTCAGCAGCCCCACTCTGAGGAGAGAGGGCGGATGCTAATACAGTCCTGAGATAATAAGACGCTGAGGAGGAGGGAGAAAGGGGGAGAGAGAGGGGGGGCAGGAGGAACAGAAAACGCAAAGATGAGAGTGGATACCAGATGATTGAAATGGATTTTTCATGCAGCGCAACAGAGGAGGTTAAAAACAGAAGCAGCTAGACTAAAGGCCGGCCAGGAGGAGGTGTAGTGCTCAACTTCTTTGTGGATGCATATGGAAAAGAGGGAGATGAAAAAAAAAAGAAAAGATATCGCCATAAAGTCCTTGCAAGACAGACTGTGCTGTAATCAAAGCACGAATATGTGCATGTGTAAAATGTGTATAGGACCTATTTATGTTCACGATTAGCACTTCACCACCAGGTGACCTCAGGCAGCCCTCCTGTTGTGCACCCATCTGTGACAGCACATTGTACAGTGAGCATGCCGTATCATTCACGTACAGGTGCATGCAGCTCTGAATATATGTAAAGAAGATTCACACTCGACTACTTCAAATTGAAAGCACAAGAGATATCCTGCAGTATTCTTATATTTCATGCTGAATGGCTGCAAAGCCATGGGAGACAGTTGTCATCGCTTTCTTTTTTTAAGTTTTGGAGTTCTATTTTTGGGGCATTTCATGTCTTTATAAGACAGTGACAAATACAGGCAGGAAATACAAAGAGGAAAGAGTTGAGTAATTGTATACAGCAAACGGCTGCATTGGCCCGGAGTCAAACCAAGGATTGGCTGCTCGGGACAAATATGTGCCCAGACCTTTCAGGTTACAACAATGACAATTTAGAAACACTAAACAAGCTTATTTTCTTCTTTGAAGAGTTTTCATGTTCTCCCGGTGCTTGCGTAGGTTTCCTCCCACCATCAAAAACATGTTTGGGTTGAATGGTGACAAAATTGCCCGTAGGTCTGAGTGTGAGTGTGAGCGGTTGTTCGTCTCTCTCTGTCTCTGTATGTTGGCCCTGCGATGGACTAGCGACTGGCTCTCGCCCAGGGAGCCCTGAGAATGGCACCAGCAGCGCCCATAATCCGGAAACAGATAAGCGGTAGAAGATGAATGAATGATTGAAAGGAAATCCTATACTTTCCAGGTATATATTGGATGCATGACCCTTCTCCGCTGCTAGTCGACTTTGACTATCTATTTGGACTGAGGACACACAGAGCTGCAAGGAGCTATGTGCACACACACATTCAGTGGAAGAAAAGAGAGCTGCTGTTCAAGATGAAAATAAATCTCATCTCTGGTTTGTTGCTCCCGTAAAAGTGGGTTAGGGTTAGGTCAGGTCTTCCACGTGAGACACTTAGGGAGATGATTGTGTTTTCAAAATGTAAAACTCCTGCTCACTCTTAACATGCAGCTGTTGTTTTTCTGGGCAGGTACCGGGTTTGTTGACGACTGCGTATTGAAAGATTTTACAGCGGGAATTGAGAGAATGATTTTGTGTTCACTCAGGTGTTTATGTCAATGCCAGTTGAAATCAGAGCCGATAAATATCTTTATCTCCAATCATTCGAACCGAGTTATTGGAAACTGCGGGGGTGAATGATTGTAGCCCTTTCCATGGCCAACAAAAAGCCCTGTCTTTGCAGGTCCTTTTGCATTGGCATTTACATTGGGCTTTAAGTGGCCTCGGACTTTTGCCTTTCCTTTTCTTCATAATTTACCTTTTCAAACGGTAATATTTTTGGTGCAACATTTCTTTCATGATGTTTTGTTTTAAAAAATGTATGAATTAGCCTGATCCCAGCATGGATCTGACAAAAAATAACAGTCTAGCAAATGTCCAGAGGTAAACACCTTTCATGGATAAAGCACTCAAATATAAATATTAGTTAATGCACTAAAATGAATTGAAATAAAAATATATCAGAATATGGCAATTACGGTACCATGGGGTGAACTCTGAACATGATTTTTCAAAGCAGTAAACAGTAATTGTTGACCCACTGATCAATCGTTTGCTCTGTTTGCTTTTAAAGATAACAAAGGCAAAAACACCAGCCGGGAACAAATAGACATATATTAAGTTTTGACCGTGGATGACTCGCAAGAGATCAACAATTGTATATTGTATATTACAATATCCCTTGTTGCCGTGCTGGTTTCTGTGTCCAGCTAATAATATACAATTTAATAGATAAACACATTTTTACTGCTGATGATATAAGATTGAGCTTCATGTAGGAGCCACTTCAGCCGTAAATCCAGCCAAGTAGTAGGCAGTTCTTAGGTGTACTATAGGTACAGTACCTTATGTCCTGAGACACCATGTCTTTCTTGCTTCCTACATTTGTGGGAGGACTGTTTTTGTTTGTTTGGGTGTGTGCATATGTGTGTGTGCATGTGTGAGAGAGAGCGAGAGAGAGAGAGAGTTGCTCTTCTGTTCAACCTTGCAGAGGAGAGCAGTACATGCTGTGCACAATAGCTGCATCATCTACACACAAACATGTTGCATTGCTTTCCAGCCATGCAGAAAGACTCCTAATTGGACCATTGGGGGTTCGAGCATGAGTGTGTGTGTGTCAATGACAGATTAAGAGAATGAAACCATTTTAAAAGGGTCCTGTTGAAATGTTTATTTAGGTCTGAGGTCATAATATTAGTGGCGGCTAGGGTTTGGAAAGGGAGCATAATGGGATGACTGTGTGTGTGTGTGTAACTTACAGAAAGCAAGTAAGCCAAATAGAGATAGAGAGGGAGATGCAATGTCAGCATAGCTGCTTCCACTGCCAAGAAACTGGCACAGGGACATAACGGGACAGCTCTACGACATGTGTTTTGTTGTGAGTGTGTGTGTGTGTGTGTGTGTGTGTGTGTATACGGGCAGGTGATTTTGAGCACAATATCTATGCAAATATGTGCATTTCCTATACTTGGATCGTATATCCCAATTATTAGGAAAACATATTGAGATTTGAGGACTTATTCGTTGGATTCACATATTTTTTATGGCTATTTGAATGTGTGAATGTAAGTGGTGTGTGTTGCAGTTTATGTGCCAACCCTGTGCCCCCTCTCTCCTCTGCCATCTGTGCTGCTGGCATGGCTCCTTAGTGTTGGTAATGAAGAGGAACGCCCCCGCCTCCCTCTGTCGCACACACACATTCTCTCTTGCTGTTGCCTCCTTGTGAGTCTTTCATTCTTCTCCACCCTCCACACAATCGCTTTACTCTCAAATGACGCTGTTGCAATGCATGCCACTACCTGCAAGCGCAGTCCTTATACACCCACACACGAGTTCACAAACAGGTATCGCTTCTTATCCAACAACCTCCAGAACTGTATCTCCTCTGAATCTTTTTTTTTTTTAATACAGCCTCATAACATGTGGGTTCTTAAGTTATACCCCCCCCCCCCAAATTAGCAAATCCTATAAATACTGCAAATCTCACTGCTACAATGGACCCCTGACGTGTTCAGAAACACACTGACCTGAGATTGCATTTAAAATCACTGATGTGCCCAGTGGCTCGGTGTGTTATTGAGGGACTTTGTATTGTCTGCTTCACCTCCTGCTGGCAATTTCACAATTAGACTAAAATTATGGGAGTTGTGGCATGCAAACGTCACCATGGGTCATTTGGCTCCTGTGAATGTCCACTAAGAGCATGATGGGAATTAATGGCAAAGGTTCAGTCTTAGTCATTTTGCAAATTGAGAATGTCTACTAGTGAGTCTATTATCTTTTATTTATAACTGAACTTGAGATATGTCTTAGCTCCAATTTGTTGCAGCAAATGTGCAAGTCTAGTCGTTCTTTTTCACACCTTTGCAGTTGTATTTTTTAGATAGCTGTTTAATAATAATTGAGCCAATCCCAGCTGGCACTGGGTGAGGGTGGGTTTCCTTCATGGTCCAGAGTCTTTCATGGGGACAACTTGTAGAGAAATACAGAGACAAAACAGGAAGAGGAAACACATTACATTCCGCCAAATGGAAACGTCACTTCTATCTGAGGTGAACAAAGGCCCTCTTTAGCTATGTATTTAAAACTTTATCACTAACAAAATATGGTCTTTGCATCCCTCCTCCCAGAAACCACACAAGAACACAATCATTATCCTGCCGCACCACAGACAAAGCCTCCACATCTAAACAATGATGCACTGAGAAAAAGATGCCAGATGGCATCATAAGCTTGTTTGGTAACTCAGTAAAACTGTATCATTGAGAAGGCTCATACTCTAATACTTGGTTTCTTTTTGAAATTACTTTGAATTTGTCATTGAGCCAAAACTCTTTTAACAGCTGTCCTGCTGATGCTTTTTGAAATTTAACGTGGGATAAAAATTTCCACCAACCGTCAACTGCAAGTGAGCTAGTCTGCAGCGAGTAGAGTTGGACATTAAAACGTATCCAGTTCTCACAAGTCTATTCATCCTCCTCATCTCTGCTGAAAACGGACATGCCCTCCCACTCCATTCACACCCCTGTTTGTGCTTCGGACTGTTTTGAGGGCAGGGGTTCAACTGAGTTTTTGGATGTATTGCCTTTCAAAACCCAAGGTCCAATGCCCTTTTTCTTCGTGCCTGCTTTCAAAGAGCTCTCCCTCGTGCCAGCTCTGGAGCCACGAGCAGATGGTTTGGTTCAGCAAGGCATCACACCAGCCGACACAGTGGCATGTCAAACAGGCAGTCGCAGGCCCAAGCATGCCAAGCTCTGCCATACTGTACCACCATATGGGAATAATGTGCTATGACAACACATTGGATGGACAAACAGTTGGATAAATTGCCTACTTCTCCACAAATCTGAATAATTAGATAAAAATGTTGCATGTGTGCACACATGCAAGTCAGAAAGTGCACCCACTCACAGAGCAAGAGACTGTAGTCGAGGCCTGAAATATGAATGCTGCGTGCAAAAACACACACACGATCCTCTCAGCTGACGTCATACCTACCAGCAGACACACAACACCACTGTACCACTTTGCATCAGACACACTCACAGTCACACACAAACCACTCCATCCGTCAGATAGCAATAAAGGATACGCACACACAATCCTATATCATGATTACTAGTCCTGGCAGTTGCTCTCATTCATGCACTGACAAACAGGAACACGCACACACACACACACACACACTCTGTCCTCCACAGACGGTGATGATGGCCTGTGTTTGGGAGGTTAATGGCTGTTTGCTCCTCATAACCTTCACACTTGATTACTCTAGTCGACTGGTGTCTGGACGCCGGGGCCACAACTCGGCGACACAGCAGCCATGCCGGCCGCTGCGCTCATATGCTAACCACAGTCATTTGAAAATGTTAATGCGATATTGAGGACGCTGCATACAAAACGGTATGTATCAAATCCATTATGAAATGATGACAGGGCACAGAGCTAAATGACAAGCTGCTCTTGTGGTATTGGTTATATTCCTCAAATGGACCACAGTGTGCGAACAATTTATCGCTGTAGGAAACAAAGACATCCACTTTAAAAGGTGGGAGAGCAGCACATACTTGTGAAATGACTAAAAAGGATGCAGGTCACATGTTTATTCATTCACTTATAAGTGAATGGGGAGGGGTTATTATATCACAACATAATATCATTTTCTGATTTCCATTTGAAAGCAAGCTAATGTTCAGCTCTGTGGCATTTGGGAAAATCATCATAAACTACAGGAAATGACACACTGAACTGTCCTGCATCAGTTTATACCTCAGATGGACATGCACTGGTCTGTGAAGTCAAAGTCAAAGCTGAAGAGCTTTAAACCCGCATTCTAGCTAATCCACCAGGAGGAGACTCCACTGTAAAAATAAGCCAGACTGTAGTGAAGTCTATGCGAACATGGTCCTACTTCTCTTGATTTATCTCCTCACTAAATGTGTCTAGTATAGTAAATCTACCTAACTTTAGGGTTTATTGTCTCAGTCTGTAGTTTCAAGTCTGCTTCAATACAACGTGATCCACATTTTTTTACATGACGGTCCCACTTGGAGGAAAATAGAGAAAGCAGAGGATTTAGCCATTTCTCCACTTTCTCTAAAACGCCTAAATGGTAAAATTCCAGTTCCCAAACCAATGGGTGATGTCACTGCATGTTGACACTTGGAACCTGGCTGACGTGAAGATGGCTACAGCCAAATTGCACTTGCACTAAAACAGCGATTCACAAACCTATGGGTTGCAGCATGAAAGGCCACTTGCCTGCGCAACACAGCAACACAATCACTCTAAGAAAACACATTTTTCAGTTCATCAAGAATCCAGAGACGGTGTTCCAATGAGATGAAAGTGATGTTTAAAGTTAAATATTTCTAAATTATATTTTCTCTAATACATTCAACAGCAGCTACAGATAGCGTGATGAGTGAAAAACTGCAAATTAAAACTGACAAGTGAAAATTAAGGTTGGATGTGAGTAACTAAAATAGATAGAGATATGAAATGGTCCTCTTGATAATGTAAATTAAAAGATTACAAAATGCATAGGACGACGCTCACATAATAGGCTGCCGTATATTTTCTTAGTCCTTCGAGCAAAATGGCTGGACAAGATAAATTAAGTCAGCATAGTTTTTCTGGAATAATGCTTTTCAGAAATTATACATTGCTTGATAAAAGTGTTCCCCTATGGTACAATGCTTCCCTCTAACACACAAACTGGACCGGAGGGTTTATTTATCACGGCATAGCCTCTTTAGCTTGTTCCCGTAAAGACCTTGGAATCTTAGTTATTAAAAATGTGGGTTATGGATGGTGAGCAAAATAACATTTTTCATGGAGCCCCATTATATGCATGTTGTATAATCTCCTGGCTGCTCCATGACAGAGGAATATAATGGCCTCTAAATAAATTCACATTTAATTATAATCTCCTAATGCAGAAAGAAATGCTGTATAATTTGTTAACTTTAGGAGGAAGATAATGTTACTGAGTCAGTCAGGAGACGTCAGACAACATCAAGCCCATCTCATTTCTTCTAGCAGTAATGACTAAAATATGATGGCTCTTAACACTGAACTGGAACTTTATCGATGCATATTAACATATTAAAATTATCATGAACCTTTAATTAGTGTCACATAATGTGAAAGTTCTTCAAATTATTGTGAGGAAGAAGCACTTTCTTGAATTCAACATTCTGAATTTAGTGGCGATCTAAGAGTAAAGAGGCACAATGGTCTAACCTTGTCTCTGTCGACACTTCTTCTGTGATTTAGTCATCGTTTTTCATAAATGCCTTACATGAATTGTCATTGAATGGAAAGCTTCTTGATTTCATTTTTTTAAGCACATTTTTTTTTTTTTTTTGCAAGGTTGCAGATAAAGGTTAAGGTGAACAAAAATGTGCCCACACACTTTCTTTAAATGCTACAGCCTACTTCAGCCTTTAAACCATTTATCCATTCATTCATAATAAATACAAATCTTTGGCTTGTCAGTGAGAAATATGACAGACCGGGGTTCAAGTAAAGGTAAACTTTGTTTTAGTTTTATTTTGTAGTTTGTAGTTTTTAGTTTTTGTGTATTGTGCGTTTTTGTTTTTTTTTTTTCTTTTAATTGGACTCCCACATTTTTCTTCAAAGCATTTTGATGAGGAAACTTTGGGCATGCCACTGTACGCTCTAAATAATCTTTAATTCTATTAATTACAGCAACAGGCACACACAATTTAATATTCAAAATATCTGTGAAATGTATCAAGCATTTTTATAATACATGAGTCACAGTGTGTACAGACAAACAAATTTCTCATTTGGAGAATCAATAATTGTCGTGAACACTTTTATGTATATTGAGATGGAATACCCGTATAATTGCTGTTATGACTCACCGGTTTCATTGGTACTACAACTTCTTTTTCCTAATTGTCCAAAGTCTTATTGTCTTGCGTAATTCAGTGGTGACAGTAACTGCTCCCTAAAACCCAGAAAACTGAGCTATTTTTTTATACATGCAATTGAAGTGACAGAGGTAGGACTATGTAAATGATGCCTTATCCAGACACCCAGGGGTGCTATTTCATGATTCATGGCCAGTAACTGTGCTAACTTTCTTCATTGACTTTCAGATTCGGAGGTGTCTTGTTTAAAAATGAGCAGAGCTGTGGCTAAATTGCCAAGCGTTTTTGGCTGGTATATATGGTATGGTATATATATCTATATATGCATGGGTTTGATGCCATTTTTGTCTGCAGACAGGATGTCAACATGAGACACCAGGAGGCTATTATAAACAAATTTTGTGGTTGTGCTGTGGTTTGTGGGTCTATGAGACAATTTGATTGAGTGTTGTTCTCTGGGCGTGGTGACCCACATGAACTTGTTATTTTTCTGTAAAAGCAAAGCCAGACAGCAGCAATAGTTGCATAAGGGTGTGGAAGTTAATATGGTTTCTATGGCAAGAGACAGGATTTCCTTCCTCTTCAGAGTTATTACCACAAGACATCCTTTAACGATAATTCCTTTTGGCTCCTATCTTAAGAGATCATATTTTCTACATCAAAGGAGTACACGCCTATTGCTGCAGATCTAATGAAAACCGGGCGTGTTCACGTGCATATTAGTATGTGTGTGAACAGTTGTGCTGGCACTCCTAAATGGCAGTCTGCTTGCAGCAAAAGTGCTAAAAATGAAAGATGTGAGCAAGCTGTAACGCAAGCAGACGTCTACATCAAGAACCTCCTCCATCTACCACTCCCCTCCCTCCTCACACTCCTCATTTAATTATTGCTTCTGTCTGTATTTCCAGATCCCTTCTTTCCCCCACGCACCATTTTCACTATTGTAACCTACCTTTTTCCACCTTTATTGTATTAAATTCTGCCCCCTGTAAAGTAACTCTCTTTTTCTGCTTTGTGTTGCTCCTAGGGCATATCTGTGGGAGGGGAATGAAAGAGTGAAATTGTGTGTGTGTGTTTGTGTTGGTGCAGTGGAGGTATTGATGAGTGAGTGGGTGTGGCATTCAGTCGGGGACACTACCGCATACTGACACGACAGCCAAACAACCCCACGTTGCCACATCCAAAGTATTTCTAGCATGGGGTAACATTACAAACAGGGACGAAAAAAGATGGCTATAATGGGATTGTGAATGTGTATGGCTATAATGACAAGGGAGGGGTTGATGAAAGACGAGGAATAAGAAGAGGGGAGGGGAGCAGCAAACAGATTATGACCCCCCAGCTATGATTATCTACGCCTGCTGCTCTGACCCCCTGTGCCAATTACAGAGATAAGGCAGTCAGTGCTTGCATATGTGTGTGTGTGTGTGTGTGCGTGTGTCTATTTTCCCTTGTCTGAAGCAAAATGTGTGTGCATTGTTTGCTCGTGCATAGACATTTGTATTCATTGCCTGCTATCAGAGGCCACACACTTTCTCTTTCCCACTGTTCATGCCCATGTGCGAGAGGGGCGCTCTGGTGCTTTAGCATCCATGACAAGATAACTGCTTTAGATAGCTTCCAGAATTGCAGATGGCCACCACAGGAAGACATATTGTCAGGAAGATGTTGAGGGGGACAGCAGATTGATTCTGAGTACTGGGAAATGAATCATACGTTTTAGCTTTCCTCTCAAGAATTGTAGAACTCCCTTTAGAGATTCTGACGCAGACAATACCCTTCTTCCCTTTCGTGCTGCCATATGACTACCCCACCCACCTCCTTCTCATTCTCGCCCTCCCCTGCCTGCCTCTTATCAGTTTCCTAGCGTCCTCATGTTTCTTTTTTTCCCCCCTCGCTTTCCAGACAAAGGTCCTGGAAGGGGGGGCTGATTTATGATTTGAACCGCATTTCCAAGCCTGCTGAGGCAGGAGGGGAAGGTCCCGTGGGATAGCCATCAGTCCTAAAAGGCAGTATGTTTTTCGACAGCTCCAGGCTGCTGCTGGCTCTCTCATTAGGGTCTATGTAATGAGTCTACATCTAACCTGTCGCCAGTGCCATGTAACGCCAAGAGCAGGCAGGCGTATCATGGGCCGAGGCCACATCTGCCAGGTGGCCCCACCTCGCTGCAGGACAAAGTCCCGTTATCCATGCAGTTGTTGAGATCAGATCAATTCCAGCACTTTTTATGCGTTGACAAAAGATTTGGTGAAGAAATGCAAACGGGTTGATCAAACTCCATCTACTGGTGACATAGTGCCTAAAAACTTCAGCAGAATATGAAACCAAATTGCAAATAATTTGTCTGAACAGTGTACTGTACAGTAACAGAGATGACTGAGTTTGTCCCATTTCATAAAAAGCTTGGGGAGAAGAAAGTGAGATATTTAAAATTCCTTCTAGACTTTTAATTACGTACAACAGCTGTAGAATAATGTTTGCTAATGTAAGTTATTTAGCATTAACACACATAATAAGAGCTGTTTTAATGTCTGCAGTCGGACTAACACCGGAATGCAGAGAACAGCTGCCAACAATAGTTCACATTTGATATTTGTACCAGCTGGGACAGCATGGCTGCTTTTGAGCTTGACAGTTTGTGTTTTTATGTGCATGTGTTTTGCGTGACAGCTACTTTAACTAAAGCTCATCTTGGGATGGGATCGCACCAGCTGCGATGCCCGTCAACATGGGTGAGGAGTCTTTGGCGTGGCCCCTTTGAGTGACAGGTGTTTGAGCATATCCTTGCCACAAGGCAGCAGGCCCAAAGTCTAACCTCCCCCTGTGTCCCACTTCCTCGCCCATCTTTGGATCGGCAGGAGGCGGTGTCAGCAGGTGGAGCCAGCCTCTTTCAGGAGCCTAACCCTAACCCAACAACACAATCCACTCTGAACCTCAAAACCTCTCTTCCAAAGCCTACAGGCAATGTGATGGAAGATGTGTGTCGATGTAGACCATCTATCTATTGTTCCTGTGACAGTAGATGTCTACAGAACCACATATTGATACAATTACACACACAAACACCATCCACATTTATTATAAGTAAATCCCAACTTACTAGTGGTAAAGATCTACTGGGTTTGACCTCTTGGCTGCCAAAAGTGTATCCCTGAAAGGAATAAATCAGATATACACTGATGAGGCACCTGAGCAACACCAGCCTGCCACCCTGCTCCAGGACTTTGTTCAGTCGTCAGCATTCTCCATGTTAAAGAATTAAACTGGGTATACTTAAACTTAGAACACAGCTGGGGACAATTCTTATCAATCAGAAAAGGTTGTGAAGGCATTCTCCTCATCCAGTCAGGTCTAATGAGATTGCCTCCGGTGCCTTCAGTTCAATGGAGATTTGGAAGGAGGAGATGGTGGTGGGGGAGGTTGTTGTAAATAGAAAAGGAAAAACTATAAGGCACAGTGTCATTCCTGTTGGATTTTTTCTATCCACTCAGTATTACTTATAAAACCTGCCTTTCCCGATTCCTTGTTCTTTCTTTCCCTCATCCCCTTTCCACTCGTTCATCTGTCAATCGTCATCAGCTTCTCTTCCTGCCCGCCACCCCCCCATCCTCCCCGCCCTCCTCTGCTGTGTCAATTTAGCTTTCTTTACCATCTCTCTCCCTCCTGCTTAAACTTCCCTCTCTGTTGGCTTCAACAGTTAGGAACAGTTAACACTGAATCGGAATACAGCATAGCTTTAAAAATAGTGAAATGATACAAAGCAAAGCTTTGTCAGGTCAGTTGTTTTCATATCGCCACGGTTCAACACCATCCCAGCAAACCCTTCATTTGTGAGTAGTTGGTATTACCAACTCTAAAGTTATTTGTGCAGTTAGGCAGAATAGGGAGAACGTGGAGGCCGCGTGTCTGCTTTAAACAGCAACAGAAAATGTAATCTCCATCATGTAACGTATGTCTGGAGGATTACAACATACAGTTTCACCAAAGGAGACTAGACTTCATTGAAAAGACCTCTAGAACTCCAGAAAAGTCACAACATGAAATGCTCAGTTGACATCTTACTAGTAATTCAACTTTAGAGATGCAGGCTCTATTTGAACAGCCCAGAGTATATGGTCAAAAGAAAACACTGCAAATGCAAGCAGGCCATGTCCATATCACCTGTGTAGTTGCAGTTGTAGTTGCACATGCTTTGAAATAAGATATAATGTACCACTCAGCCCACTTTACCTTATCAGATGCACTTACATCATGGTGGACTTTACAATGGCACAGTGTTTCATTCATTCATTCATCTTCTACTGCTTATCGGTTTCTGGGTTGCAGAGAGTGCTGGAGCCAATCCCAGCTCACATTGGGGAAGGGCAGGGTACATCCTAGACAGGTTACGGGTCCATCACAGGGCCAACACAAAGACAAACAGAGATGGAACAACCACTCACACTCAGACCTACAGACAACTTAGAGTCACCAGTTAACCCAAACATGCGTGTCTTTGAACAATGGGAGGAAACCGGAGTACCCACAGGAAACCCACACAGTCATGGGGAGAACATACAAACTGCACACAGAAAGGCCCCGGGCCTGGGAATCATACCCATAAACTTCTTGCTGTTAAGCCATAACCACTATGCTGCTCACAGTCTCTAATACAGAATCATATTCTATTTGCTGTCCGTTGATTAGATCTTGTGACCTGCCAATGACCTCTGTCCTGTTTCACACCTGTAGCAACTCTTTTGGGTAGGAAACGGCTGAGACAATCACTGTGCAACCCCGCAAACCAGTAATGGCACAAATCACAATGCCAGACATCTTCTACATAACATTACTCGACTTGTGAATAATTTCCTCCTCATTATGGTACACATTTGGTCTAGGTGATGAATGGGAAGCCCTCTGCTTATGTGAACGGGCACACGCTCTGCTCTGCATGCCCGTCTAGGTTGCTGTATATCAGTTCCTTGGTAATACATCCTTAAATTAACAGTGAAATACTGCGCCTGCTGGCTTAAGACCAGCTTTTTGTTGGTCGGTCACTTTCTACTTTAGCAGCCATATCTCAGACCACACATTCTGTTCAGACCAACCCACTCATGGACAATCAGATGGGTGAAAATGTGAAAAAGAATGGTGACTTCATGGGTCTGAAACAGAAAATACTTGAAAGCCCTTTTGAAGCTTTTTCTGCTGGCCGAAGCTAATGACCTCATGGAGACCTGAGTCTCATTTTAGAAAATTTTATGGCAGCATTAATACTTAAACCTTCACCTCCATTCTGGTTCTTACTGATTATTTTTTTCAAAATCCATTAAAAAAAAAAAAAAAAAAGGATTTTCCGTGCTTATTGGTCCACTGATGTGGGTATTTGTGTGTAATATGGTCATTGAGTGGTTAGTGGGAAGTAGATCTCTCTCCCCAGCCTGTGAGTAAGACGGTACTTATGGAGCAAAGCTAAATTGCAGTTACAAGCTGTCATGTTAAGTCAGATATACACATGACCTGTGTCCGAAACCACCCCCTAATCACTATATAGTGTACTATAAAGTGAGCTTGTCGTTTTGTGGTGGTGTCCAAATGTTTTGCGACAACTATCCCACAATGCATGGTGAAAAGTAATGAATAGGTCATGAATATCTTTAGCGCATTTCAAAAACATAAAAAATGTACTGTTTACATGAATGTAAAGAGCATTAACATCAGGCAAAACACAGTATTATTTAACATTAGATTACAATTAGCGTACGAGAATAGAAAATAAAAATAAAATAAATTCACCATAAATTTGCTATAGGTATAAAATTTCCATGCGTTGCATTCAGAGCCGATGGAAAAGCACAGTGGTTGACCGTAAAACACAGTTTGCATTTGTTTGATTAACCACAAAGGCCGTGGGTGGACAGAGACTCTGCGATTAACAGTTGACGGTATGTCGGGCTGCGTTCAGGGCCGTGGTTGTCGAAGTAAGTGGCTCAACAAGCTAAGACGGGGAAGTGAAAATTTAACAACACATGGAGGGAGGAAGATGCATTCAGGAGGTGATTGGCGCCGGCTGAAAACAACAATGAGGCAATGTGCAAATTATGCAAAAATACTTTTTTGTTAGGGTCTTAAAGCCGTTGGTCTTAAAGCCGTCGAGTCGCATATGACAGGAGGAACTCACCAGTGGTATGTGGCAGCATCTAGTCACAACGGGGCCAGATTTAAATTGTCTTAAAGTAAAAATAAATAAATAAGTCATAATAATAATAATAAAATTCTGTTAAATTTAATTTGCTGAGGTCTTAAAAGGTCTTCAAAAGCATTACATTTTACTCTTAAAATGGTGCAAGAGCCCAGGAGAGCTGTAGTTTCACTGTGTGGTTTTGGACAGATGGAAAATGAAATGATATGCTTATGTCACTGCTGTGAGAGACAAGTTACTGCCCGAGGACGATCTCACCCTGGAGAAAGCTTACACAATCGCATGCCAGGTGGAGGCAGCGGTTAAAAATGCTACACGGACAAGAAACAAGGTGAGAGACCTCCCAAGGTCACAGTCGGTGATAAAGTCCGGGTATGCAAGCCTTTTCATGTGGGAAAGACAGAGAGACAATACACTGACTATGTCTAGGGAGCAACAGAAACGACTGAGCACCTTTATGCCGAGCGACAGGATAAGGTGGAATGTAGCGCGCCTTTCTCTCTGCCCAGAGAACCTTGTGAAGCCACACAAGACAAACTGCTCAGAGAGAGAGACAGAAACCAGCTTGGACAACTAACACTGAATAGAACAAGTTGATCAAGTTGACAAGTTGATAAATGTAGAACATTCAATTACGTGATAATGTTACCTTACAAGAGAGAAATGTTCATGTCACTTTGGCAAAAAATTGTTCATTTCTATGAGTAACGGGGGAGATGTTGTGTTTCTAGACATATGCAATAACAGTAATACTGAGACACTACACAGTATGGCCAGTGAGTGGTGCTGTAAGATGGTGATAGCATATTCAAACTCAGATATATACATGGATGTACCCCGCTACTAAAAGTTCAGTAAAGTTTCCAAACTGTTCACCTGGCTCCTCGTATTGGCTCACCTACACCATAGGCATAAAAGTATGTGAATTGCGAATTCTTACAATGCGTCCAAGTGGGCTCGACATGGGGCAGAACACCTGGGATTGGCAGCCATTTTCCTGGCATCACAAAGTTACCAAAGTCCTGACAGTGAGTTTTAAGCCTCAGCTTCATGTTGTGAGCATATCTCTGCTGACTGAACTCTTTGAGACTTACACTGTATCAAAGTAGAGTCTACACTTGCTTTAAAATCAAATGAAACACGGTAATCTGTCTTTATATAGCATGGGACCTTTCACACTATGCATGGTGACCGAGCTGGAAGTCACAGTACATTATACTGTAAACATTAGCAGACATGTGTACAGATACAATTTACCACGCGTTGGTGCTCCCACTCAAAACACCCTCTTGCACACTGTCATCCAGCTGTGCTTCGGAAAATGTCCTGATCGCATATTCCTTTGAAGTTCACATAGGCTTCAAAGCTCTTCTTTATTAGGTCACTTCTGTTTAACATTTTAAGAGGCATTTGGTTCATTTCCATTAAAACATGCAAAGAGCAAACTATGATAAAATGTGTGGAAATTAAATGATTTTGCATCCATGGAGCAGATATTTATGTGTATGCCCCCCCCCCCTCCCGCCTTTTAAAGATGACTGTGTGACAGCATGCCGCTTCCAGGCCACTGAAAGCAGGGCTGCATATATCCATCAAGTTTTCTGACTATGTACTGTCTAACTCGTGCTTAGCAGTGTGCTAGTCCTATACAGACCACTGTTAATTATGTTTGAACTTGTTAACTGCTGGGAAACGTGCAATTAATTGCTGCTGTCCACCGCTGAACTAGATGATTGCTTTTAACATGAATCTATTTATATCAGATGCTTCCCTGTCTCTGAGGGATGCACAGATCCAAAACATTATGTTAATAATAAACTCCTCTCATTGGCTCATTGCATCACATTTGGCCTGGAGTTTTGGAGGATAAAATGAACATTAAATAAAAAGGGCTATCCTCCATTGGAGCATTAAATTGCATTTAAAAATCAAATCCTAATCCAAGCATCTCCAAAATAAATGTTAGACAGTTTAACCCCAGCCTATGCTTAAACTTCTATAACTGGAGAAGGTTGTGCGTGCAGAGGGCAGCTGGTAGAGTTGACAGCAAATCCGTCTCTGACATCTATTTGGCTGAGGGAGGACGCGATGACTCACGATTTAAGTGAGTGATTGGATATTCATTCAAATTCAATATTTGTGATTCACTGACAAAGTAAGACAGCCATCTGCTCTGAGACGAGTCAGAGAAGGCTGGGGTGCGAGATAAGAAAGCAATTCAACACAATAAACAGCGTGAACAAAACCATCCATTCAATATTGAAATGGCCGTGATACCTGCTCTCTCTCAACATGTGTACTGAGTGATGGCTATGAAAAACACACAGGGGAGGGGGGCAACACCTGACAACACGGATGGAAGCAGCTAGGGAGATTTAGGGAGGTGTTGACTTCTGCTGAATTTAATCGTGTGTGTGAGTGTTTGTGTGTACTTAAATTTCAGCTGTCTCTGCCCACAATATGTAATAAATGCATCTGTGAAGGCATGTGAGCATCCATGTGAATCTGCGTTTGTTGGGGGGGGGCACATTCCTGTGACAGCTTTGGATGGAAATTCTCTCATCCCTCGCAGCAGTTACTCATCAGTGCGCCACTGCTATTGGTCTCTGGTATTGTTAAATAAAGAGGCTAAAAATGCAGACCCAAGCTCATTTAGCTGGAAAATTACTCAATTATAGGATTGGGAGTAGGTCATTGAAAAAAGATACTGAAGGATTTAGTTACTACTAAGTGAAAATCAATATGATTTGGTGCATGCTGGCCCATGCATAAAGCAGGGAAGGCACTAAAGAGTGTGGCTCTATTGCAAATAAGAGACTGTATCACACACAGTGACCTGTCTGATAATCAGGACATAGTACAAAGCAGGTCAGACAGCCCCCTCTCACCTCCTCAGCTACACATTGTCCTCCAAACTTGGTTTCTTCTAGTTTATAAAAACCAAGATGGTATAAGGGAAATTACAAACTGGAAGCCTCGATAATACTGATCACTGCAGCTCCTCTTTAAAAAGTGGAACTGACGACATCAGTTAGTGAACACAGTGTAAATTGCCACCATTATTCTTTACTCAAGTTTAGCAATGTCTCACTTTGGTGACAGACCGTAAACACTTCTCTCCATCATTAGTGGATTTTTTCTTTTTTGTTAAATCAGTGAGTGAATATAAAAACAAATTAGCATAACTGTCCAATCATGGACGCTAATATCAGATTAGATCAGTTTTTGCTCACATTACTGAGTAGAAAATATTAGTGCACAGGGAGTAGAACAAATTGGGAAAAATTACAAAAGCGTAACAAAGGCTCTGGCTCTATCTTCAAATCACTGTTACCACTCACCTCACCTCATTGGCTTCAGGAACTATCCTGTTTGTCTGACTCACTCTCACAAAGATGGATTTTTCACTAAAACACAATTTAGTGGAAAAGAGGATAAGAGCAGTTTTTCCGAACATGCAAAGATACATCACAACAGTGTACAGCAGGTGCACTAGAAAGAGCCTGTTTGCCTAGTGAAGCGTTGAAATAAGATTGTGATACGAATAGCAAACAAGCGCTTTGCATATACACTTCATGAAAGCGTAAAATCATTATTTGGATTTCCCCCAAATTTGCATAGAATTTTAATCCCAATATTTGCTTCTAATATTTAATAGTAACTGAGCGGCCACCTTCATCGCACAGTTAAGTGTTGAGATGATCCTAATTTAGTCAGTAAGTGTAAGCAGGTTTGTAATAAAACAAAAAAGTTTCTCGCACATCATAACTGCTGTCCATATTTATTGAAAAGTAAAGCTTTCTCCGACATCATTAATTTCCATCCGATGCCTCTGAAAGCGACTGATAATGTGTTTAGAAATTAAATAATTTGCATCCACGGGCAGTAAATTCAAGGGGATGTAAATAATTATGGCATCAGACTCTGCTGCTTACAATAAGAGGATGGCTAAGAAAATCGGTTTTGAGGGCTTTTAATGCTCACTTCTTTTAAGCCTTCTTGGCTTGGCACCATTTGCACTGTAGGAATATCTAATCATTCCCTGTGCAACGCAGTAATGCTAGGATTTAGATTCACACTGGATGAGCTGACACCCCGCAACTGACACCCAGTGCCAAGTCCTGTGCCAGTCAGGGAGGAGGTGGATAGACAAGCATTAGACTTTTAAACAGGACACCCAAGTTCCCGTCCTGTCACGGACTTGCAGTCAATCTTCAATGTTTCATTAAGCAGATTCAAGAACTTCCCCTCAGCTCAAACAAGCGTTTTAGTCACCATGGACAGACAAAAATAGCCTAACTAATGGGTGAGATAGTGTTATCCGTCAACCTGAAGCAGACACATCAAAGGTGATTTTTCCATGATGTTGTGATTTATTTAACATTTTGGGTTTTTTGAGGAAAAATTTAATCATTTCATTTCTGTTGAAGTGCCTACTTTCAGGTGGATAAGCCAAAGGGTTTGACATTAGCAGATGGGGTACTCGCTCCCCACATGCTTGCCATATGTCACGCCAGATCGCATCCCATCCATCGCTAAGAGTAGGTGTTGCTGGCTGTTGAAAGGCCACTTTCCAAACAGATATCATCACCCTGACATCCTGACCTTAACAGAGCTGAAGGCTGTATAGCTTCCGTCCGCTATTATATCTAGTTGTATTAAGGTCAGAGGATAGGGTTACGATTTGCTGCATCAAAAACACCATCAGGTTGATACTTTACCTTCTGAGCAGTCCAACGTCTGGGAATAAAAAGGTCAGAAAGGTCAGTGGCTGAAGAACTTTAGATGTAGCAGCAGGGAGGGAGAAACAAAACAATATGCTTCTTTGCTCGTACGTTTGCGTTACTCCCTGATGATTCAAAAGAATTCCCTCTTTTTTTCCCTCAAATGCAGCCAAACTGATTTGAAGCTCCACAGTTTTATGATGTGATGTTAAAATCATGTGTAAAACATTAGATTTTTGTTCTCTTTCATTTTTGCATGCCATTTTAATGAGCTTGGCATGGAACCATATCCAGCTATCCTGTTCCGTGTACATATACATATGCTCTGTTGCCCTAGAGAAATGACCCTGGACATGCCAGTAGTTACCTTACATGCATGGAGCTGAGAATATTACATTCGAGTTTGCCCTCTATGGCAGAGATGATGGAAATTCATTATTACATGCTTTATTCTTGACTGGCCATTTCAGTCTGTGTGTGTATGCTGTGTATGGTGTACAGTATGAGCTACATCACTAGTGCTGCCCTCCGTGCTTAGGTTTTATTTTGTTGGCTTCTGCCTCTAAAGCTTAAAAAAATATGAGGAAGAAAAAGTAAAAAAAAAAAGAAAAAGAAAAAGCAACCTATCTACATGGACCAGCCAGGGGAGAGACTTTGTTACTGTGATTTTCTGACACAAATTCAAGGCTTTAGTTACTGTAGGACTCTGGAGAGTGAATCGACCGAGAGATGCCATTGCACTGAATAAATTGTTGTCTGCCTGGTTTGTGCTCCCTCTTGTTTTTTTTTTTTTTTCTTTTTTATGGTCTCACCCCCTTTACCTTATACACTCAGACACTAGTATTGTGGGGTGCTTTTATATAGTGTTGTGTGTGACTGAGTGGCCACAGAGCAGGGGCACTGCTGGACAAGAGTGTTCAGTCAACCATGAAATATAAAGGTTAAATAAAATGTAACTTGCGAAAATGGCTGAAATCCTGCGCTTCAAGTCGGGAATGGGTTATTGCTCGAGCAGCATGATGAATAATAGCCCGTCCATTTCAACGCAAACAAATTAATTACAAGAAAAACAATGAGTAAACCTTAGTGGGAGCCTGGCAGCATGTAGAATTTATGAGGACTTAATAATGTTGTTTGTCAAGCAAAATATTTCTCACTGTAGAAGATTCAACTCTGCCTGGAACACAAACACCATATAATAAATATATAATTTACAATAATATCCGTAACCTAATATTTAAATGGTTTCAAGCCCTATGGTGGGACAAAAAGGCACTATGGTTTCTGTCTCCATCTCCTCCCTACCTGTAGAGAAATCACAAAATATTCCAAGTGCTTGTGTGACATCTAGTGGTCAAACTGGAGTATGGGCTCCTTCTGGGTGCTATTTGAATGTGTGTCATGCCAGTGGAGCTACACAGTATAAGTAGTGTAATTCATCATGCACTGAGGCCACTTCCATGCCTGGTGGAGGCTTTTAAAGTTTTTGGATGGCACTCTAAAAAGGCGAACGCAAACAGTGTTCAAGTGCATTTTAAGAGCCCAGATGTGACACACATACAAAGTAGAGCCACAGAACATGAGTGAGCTTCACATGGCAGTGCTTTTGTATGGCCTGACGGTGGCATCTTCCACTGACAACATTCATTTTCTCATTTTAACGATCAGCATAACAAAATAAGACTCTTTGCTTTTGAGCGCAAATATTAACAACCTTTCTCATCAGGCTTATATAACCGTATCACACAAATCCCTTTATTCTTAGAATTTAAGTGATCCAGTAAATAAACGCCTTTGCAGTAGGTGTTACCTGTAGGCCAAGTAAGAGCCCACAATAAATATCTATCCTGGGTACAACAACTACCAACTACTGACTTTTCCATAATGTGGCTTAACTGAACTCAACTGAGCATTGGCTGTCATAAATGATTCAGTTTTTCCACTAACCTGCATAAATCACCATGGTGATGCAGCCAAGGAGAAAGTGAAGCTCCATCATAGCACTGAAAACTCATTTCATGATTTTTGGCACCTCTCAAAATATCAAATCCAAACCAAGACACCACTTGTGCCTTGATAGTCATCCCTTGAATAACTTGGTCTACGGTGAGACTCCGAGCTTTCTTTTAAGTGTCATATTGAGCATATTGTGAGGATCTTCTCTTTTAAGGTTAGGTTTAAGATTATGCTACAACTCATTTTCCCAATACTTGACTATGCTGATGTTGTATACTGTATCAAGTTGCATATGAAAATCCCTTTGTTCCTCTCAGCACAATTTACAACAGACTCTGTCGATTCATTCCTGGCTGCCCTTTCAGTACACAATATTGTCTCATGTATGATATACTTGATGGACCCACTCTTTCATCAAGAAGACAGCAGCATCGGTTACAATTCATCTTCAAATATATTCAGGTCAAATATCCCTCTTAACTACAACAGTTTCCTCCAGTTACAATTTGAGACACTTCACACAATTCTTGTTTTTGTTCCAGTCATTACAAAATTGATAGCTAAAAAAGCCTTTATGTCTAAAACTGGAATAATTTGTCATTAGACACTCAATCATTATAATCTTGTTGTTTATTTAAAAATGTGCTGTCGCTGTACCTGTTCATTCCTCCATATTAATAGTGTGTTGATAGATTTTCCCCTTTTGTTGATCCCACTGCTGGTACTGCATAATGAATCACCCAAACAATTAGTCTCTATTCCAAATATGTTCAGTTGATTTCAGATATCCAACTTTTACCACTACTCAGTGCCTATTGTTTTGTTTGTTGCTTGTTTTTTATGCTGTTTTTGTCCTGTCTTGTAATGTATAATTGTTTTTGTGTTTAGTATCCCCTCAAAAATGATATGGTACTTCTCAAGGGGTTATTCCTAATAAAGAATTTCAAACAATGCAGGATTAAACCTGGACTTTTTTGCCAACCCCAAATTCAGCTTTGCAGAGCAGGCCTCAGGAGAAATCCTGCAGAAATAGGAGCTAGGCAGCGAAAAAAACAAACAAACAAACAAGCAAACAAAAAAAAAAAAAAAACACATGCAACTCTCTGCCTCTCAAGTTCATAACTTTTCACAATCCTTGGTTTGTTGAACTTGTCTGACACAGGCCTCACCACTGATTACCTTTAAAGCCAAATGTAAACTAATTTCCTTATATAAAGTTGCTGCACTCCCATGTCTGCAAATTCATGGCACGAACAAATAACTCAATAGATATTCAGCTGCATTCTCTGAAAATACTAAAGGCGCCTTTTTTGAGGGTAGGAGGACAAATAAGAATGTCTCCTCAGCTGATGTTAGAGGTTCATCAAAGTCACATCCTCACCTTTCCACGCACACAAAAAGCCCCATAAATAATCAACGTACACACAGACACGCAATCACTGTTGCAAACATGAGGTTTTCTCCAGTCTTTTGTCACCTTGGCTGGGTCCACTTACCTGTGGGCTAGTTGCTCAATTGTCAGTGCCCATGATAGAAATAACTGTTTGCTACCTTTCTGTCAGCATGGGGCAGAAAAACATTACCTTTCTCTGAAAACAACTGCACACCAGGTGCTGCCACCTCTTAAGAGGATAAGAAATCAGCTTTCTGGGGGCAAAAACTACAGTTTGTCCCACATAACAAAAGAAGCAACACCTGCGTGTGCAGCCAAGTGGAGCGGACACTCAGCGCTGCATAATAGAAAATAGGAACATTCAATGGGGTGGGCGGTGGGGGGGGGGGGGGGTCAAGTTGTCAAGTTGCTCTTTTCTGAGTGTGTTTTTGGGGGGCAGTTGACAGGAAAATTAAAAGAGTAGGTAATAATCAGGGGAGCGCCAAGGGAATAATTTCATGGCTGCATGTGACAGACAAGCAAAAAGGTTTGCAGGATGAACAATCGTGACAATTATGTGAGTGAAACATTGATTACGTCTCTGACAAAAACGGGGAAAACTAAAGTGAAAAGGATTTATGGAAATAAGAAAAATACAACTGAGATCATTTATTGAACAAAGAAATGTGGGGAGTGCAAATATACAAACGCAAAGAGAGAAATGGTGCAATTAAGCAATACTTGAAAGGTAAATATAGAGTGAAGGGTGGCGATGTGGGTAAAGAGATGTCACTCAGAAAAGGGCAAATGCACAGGATAAAGATGAGAGAGACATACGTTTTAGTCAGAAAAATGGATAGAACCACTTACTGAGGCTACAGTCTATCCTGATACAATCTGGCGAGAGAGAGAGCGAAATGGTGAGTTCAAAAAAAAAAAAAAAAAAAAAAACAGAAAGAGAGAGAGAAAGAAGAAAGAGGAGGCATAAAGTGACAAAGAGAGAGAGAGAAAAAAAACAGACATTTTACATCCTTCAAGGTACATTCTGCAGACAACCAAGCACCAGGCCACCATCCGGGGACAGGCTCTGAGTCAGGGTCACCCTTTTTCCATGTCAGTCCCTTCATCCATCCATCCCTCTTTCCACCCAATATTCCCCCCTAAGCACATCAGAAGGCAAGACTTTCAGCATGGGCTCTGCGTGGTAAGGACACTTTGGTGTAACATTATATACGATATTTTTATAATGATTAAAATTCATTCAGTCATTCATCATCTACTTCTGGGTCACAGGGGGTGCTGGGTCCAATTCCAGCTCACATTGGGCATGGGTGGGGTACACCCTGGACAGGTCGCCAGTCCTTCACAGGGCCAAAATACAGAGACACAGCCACTCATGCCCTCACTCAGACCTACGGACAATTTGGAGTCACCAATTAACCTAAACCCGTATGTCATTGGAAGGCCAAAGGAAACCGGGGTACTAATTAAAATAAACTTAATAAATACATAAAAAATACAGGCACATACTAAAAATAAATGTGATTCCACGGCTGCTAATTGTGTATCTGGTGTGCTAAACTGAAATACTGAGCATCAGACATTTTGCATAGCTTCTTTTCATCCTTTGTTTTTATACAATGTCCTGTATATCACATGTTCGTGTCGTTTCTTTTGGAAATCATAATAATCATAATAAAGCAATATAAAGCATGCAAGTGTTCAAATATCATAAATAAATGATGAACTTCTTTTCCAATAGAGTCTTATAATTTCAACCTCTTTAACCTATTTTGGGTCAGGTGTCAGGTGTTGACATTCCTGACAAGTATTTTAAATGCACAGGCAAAGCCATTATGTTCACACTGTGTACAAATGCGCCCTTGAGACCAGATCCTGTGTCTTGCACGTGTAACTTTAGCCCACTTTGCAAAGATATGCAAGGATAATTGGAGAAGCGTTTGCCTTCTGCAGTACTTTGGGCACCAGAATCACAACACTGTAAATGACAAGAAAGGGTGATCTGCACATCCCAACCACCTCACGCCTCACAGTGAGCACAAACCACAAGAAATAAGACCCTGATCTATGATGTGTGCAACATAAATAAAAGGTTTGTAAGGAAGCTTTATTCTAGTACTGAAAGGTTCAGTATCTGTAAACATCCTCTTGTTTAGTGTCTGAATCAGTGAAGTATCAAATTATTCCCCACAGAATGAGGTATTTTCAAACAAATTCAAGACTATTCTGCTCCATCTGGTGGCTGAGAAGGGCGTGTGCACGTGGTGGTGTGGTTGGGTTGTGGTCTCGAGCTGTCAACCGCTACAGAATAGTGGACACAAACAGCCAGGAACCGGCGTCAGTCTGTAGAGGTGGCGGAAGGGGTTGTATATTATGATAATTGATTAAAGGAAGTCTGATTGCACCGCAGCCGCTGTGTGTCATCTGATTCTGTTACCTTCAGCTGACACAGAGCTCACTGAGCAGGTTATTGCTCCTATCTGTTACCAATCATTATCATTAGAGCTAAATGTTTGAAATAAAAACAGCTAGTGGTTATTAATTGGCAGTATTTTATTTGTCTTAAGCCTAAAGGGGGAAGCTCCTTACTGATGCATTTCACTTTGTGGGAGCACGATAAAAATCCTGAGCTGTGGAGTTGTAGCGACACTGTCAGTGTGACTGATTTTGAGGTGCCATTTAAGCAGAAATAGAACCATTTATGTTTTGTTTTTGTGAAGATTTAGACTTTATGGATTAGTTGTGAGTGTGTGGTTGGGCCGATGTGCAACTACAGCCATGAGCCGGTCTCTCTGACTGTTCAATCCGAGGGCCGCAGACATACACGCCATTGAAGGGATGAAAAGTTCCATCTTTGCCCAGTGGCATGTTTGTGAGTGATAGTAATAGAGAGGGAGAGGATATATGACCGACAGCTAGAGAGAGAGAGGGATAGAAAAAGTGGAATGGCCACCTTTCTGTTTCACACCACCCACTCCCTGTCTCTACGGTGGCTTTGACTCCCGTATTCCAGGGTGCTCCTCCCAGTCCACCGAGAGCTCAAAGTCCGTCTGAGCTTGAAGGTTATACCCATCATCTCCAGAAGGCTAGTATTCATAGTAGTGTAATTTTAATAAGTTAAAAGGTCTGCTCTCATGCAGTCTTTTATTAGAGGCAATGATTTTGCTCTCTTTGAAACCGTCCATCTTACAATCCGTACTCTACAATTTCGCTGACCTTCTCTGCCATGACGATTGCCTTTAAGACCTCTTTACATCCACTCCGTCTCTGAACTCATCTGTAATTACCAATGACGAGACCTCGTATCTCCTCTAAGCTCTGCTGCTGGGCAGAGGCAGAGCCTACCGGCCCTCAGCGAACTCCAATTTGAAAGGAATAGAGCAGAACTGTCAGGAGGAGCGAGACACGAGCAAGACCACCTATGAAAACTATAGAGACAGGTTAGTGGGTTAGGTCTTGGGGTTGGGCCAGGGACACTGCTAAAGATGGAGCTTTTTTTTTTTTTTTTTTTTTTGAAAGAGAGGAGGTGCTGTGGGCCTTCACAAAAAGAAGACAATGAATAACAGGATGAAACAAGGAGTGAAAAATATAAAAAGAAATGTCTGCAGGGTGGCTCTCCACAGTGGGCGAGATAACTTTTTTTACACTTTATTTCATATTTTCTTTCCCTTATCTTTTTTCAGCAAGCATTTATTTATTTATGAATGAGTAGTTTCTGCATTTGTACCTCAGGTCTCTGAATGCCCTTCAAGCATTGTCGGCTTTTCTCATCTAAACCTATGGATAATGATGGGTTGATAAATTAGCTTGTTAGTTTACTGTGCTGCTAACTTTTCCAATGAAATGAAATAAATTGTAATCTAGCTTCCATAGAAAATCTAAGAGAACTGAGGGACAAATCTAGAAGCTTTTTCCAGCCATCTGATGACGGATAATCGCATTAAACTCAAAATGTCAAACCATTCCCTTAAATTCAGCAATATACAACACTAGAAAACATCATGGGGATGAGGAGACAAAGGATGATGAGGGAAATGTTAGCAGGGACGTGTACGATGAGGCACAGCCGCCTACCCAAGTTCACGGTGAGCTTGACTCGGCCTCCGTCAAGCTCCAGCCGCAGGGTGTCCGCTGACTCCTTGGAGGTGGTGGCCATGAGCAAGCCATAGGCCCGCTGGGACATGAACCGCAGCGCCACGTCTTCGGCCTCAGTGTGCATGGTGACTGGCATGATGATCTTCAGGTACATGCTGCCATCGTAGCTCAGCACCGTCGCCTCTGCATGGGGGTGAGGGGTGACAAAGCGGAACTCAGATAATCTCAGACAGTAAAAGAGTGACAAACTAGATGATGGCATCAGTGAAAACATTTCTCAAATTCAATGTGTATGTAAATGACTGGACAAAAACACCACATTACAGACATTACACACACTATATCAACACACAACAGAAAGACCATTTGCCTTTGTATGTAATAAATTGCTGTCGTAATGCAATGAAACCCCAGCTTAATAAAATAGTTTTTGCATGTCAAATCCATAACATGACATCAACATTTTTAACTTTGATCAAACTGCTTAACTCCTCAGGCATGTAAGAGGGTATCTACGTGTGAATTCAACAACTCTAGGCCTTTGTATGTTGTTGTCTATATTGTAAACCTTGTAATTGCCCTAGCTTCACTTGTGTCAAGCAAAGTGCGCAGAACATTAATATATTTTTCTTACATGCCCATGACATTTTCATCAGATGAGACTCATTATAAATTGTCCTATAATGATTATAATGAGGAAAACAAATAGGAAATGTTCAGAGAAAATACAAAATGTAATTATAAATCACAGGGAAGTGTCAAAAACAAAGGTTCAGCTTCTGTCTGACTCGTCCTTAGTCACCGTCTTTACCACATGCTGTTATGCTCTTTAAAGTTAGCCATGCTGAAAATAAACCGCTGAGAAGAGCGACAGCTCCCGGAGGACCGCTCTCATTTTGTAGTGCGGGTCAATACGCGTTCCCATCAACTAACGTGAGTCATTGTCACGGGGCTACGTCACACATTCAGATTTTGAGAGTGTGTATCGACATGATGCTAGAAGATCCAGGGGAAAAAACCCTGCTGTGGATGGGCAAACTGGTGCAAGCAGGATTGTAAAAAAAAAAAAAAAAAGTGGACAACACAGATTCATACGTACACACAACATCATCACACAAAGGCTGTATTTGTTGTCAAACTCAGGGGTTTTAATTTAATATCATTTTAGTTCCCTTCATCTAGTTAATACCACGGATTGTCCCTTAACCCTGTTAATAGATGCACACTGAGCAATACGTGGTGAGTAACTTGCAGGATCCACTCTGCCGCAGTAACATGGAGCTCCACGAGATGGCAGAAGAGTATCACTGAAAAGCCACCTGTCATGCTAGCATCCAAAGACACAACTGTTAAAATATCAGCCTTCAAAATAAAGACGTTCCATCCTCTACCTCCAATGTCGTGATTTGAATCCAATCTCTCCTTCCCTCATTACCCTCCTTGTCCCTCATATTCCCACACTGTCATGGCTGACTCACCCTCAGGCACTTGCAAAGACAAACCATGAAGTGAGGCGTCTGCAGCTAATTGGCATGAATCAGACATGCGTGGGGCTATTCGACAGCCTCACCTTGCATCATAGTGGCGGACGTGGCACCTGTTTTTTTTTTTTTTTTTTTTTTGCGTGACTGGCACAGATGGTAGCCGCAGGCCTGGCTGCTCTCCCGAGCTCCGAGCTGCTGCCAGCCTCTCGGAGCTTCAGCTTCAACATCTGACCACCCTGCCCTCCTTTCTCTCTCTCAGTCATTGGGCCACAATACCACTCAGCCTTGGGTGGCATTAGGTTCACACACGGGTCCCTGTGGAGCTCTTGCCCCTACAATACAGCAGCTGCTTGGCTGTTTCAAATACAAGGAAGCATATTGCCAAATGTGCTGAAATTGTTCTCTCTACACTTGTTTTCTTATTCTGGGAGATTTGATTGTGTGCAGGACATTTGTGACTACGCAGATTTTCATTCATTCATGTTAGGGCCATCTGTGATTCCCTGATACTGCAGTAGACGTTGCCTTAATTGTTGAAGGCTTGTGTGTATTGTTCCATTTTATACTGAATTATTTATACAACAATAGCGTACTGTTGAGAACTGACTCATGCCTTGAAAGCCTTCATCCCTTCACCCCTACATCGACTTGCTGTCCTCACCATTGCCTCACTTACCAATCTCACAGTTGGTACCCAGGTATCCGGTGCCGGTGCAGTCACAAATGTAACGGTTCCAGCCCTCCTTGCACAGTCCTCCGTTGCCGCAGGGTGCACTGCTGCACCTCTTCTGAAGCTCCCGGGTGCAGAAGCTGCTGACACCCAGCGAACTCTGGATCTCGGCCAGACGACGGACGTCGCGGCTCTTGCCGTCGATGAAGAGATCGCGAACGCAGCCTACGTAGCCATAGTTGAGCAGCGCTGTCCAAACCTCTGGTGGCAGAATAAGGTCTGACTTAGACTCGGGCAACCCCCCCAGGTACATATCACTGTCCAGGTCCAGGATTTCACTGCCCTCTGGGGAGCTGAAGGGCATGCTGCGGCTGTTAACTGAGATCGATCCTAAAAGACAGAGGCAAAAATGACATTGCGGATATTAATTTGACCTTATGTGCATAATTTCTGTGCCATTTACGTGTATTTTAACTCAAAGAAGGTGCTAACAATGGAGGCTGTGTGGTCTGGATTGGTGGGTGATCGGACAGGAGAGCAAATGGATGAGTGAGAGGGCAAGTAAGTGAATGGATGGGGAAGAGTGGCAGTAAGTGGATAATTTAGGGACAAGAACCAGACAGACAAAAAGCAAGTAAAAAAGATGACTGGAGTATGCCACTGAGTGCATGTGTGTGTGTGTGTGTGTGTGTGTGTATGTATGTGTGCCTAATGTGTCTGTAATAGGCTAAATGGAGGAGAAGGGAAGCAGAATGCAGCAGGGAGTGGGTGAAACAAAAGGGCCTCTCTCCTTCTGTGATTAACGACTCTGTCTTAATTTTCTATTAAAAGCCAATTACAGCAGGAGCAGCAGCAAGATCACATGCATGCGTGCACACACGCAGACACTCGCTCACACCCTCCCTCATTATAAGATGCCATTAGGGTGAGATATAATGTCCAAGGTGCTTCCCCACCTACAGATCATTCATCAGATGCCACACACTGAAGCGTGATTCTCCCGATTCACCCACACTCAGGCAGAGACATCGGAACACAATACTAAGGTATGAAAAATAAACTTCCCTGAGCAAATACATCCAGGCATATCATTCTTAATAATCAAAAAACTTACTTATTATTTTTGGTGTGTGGACAGTCAGTTTGATTTATATGTCTTAGAGATCAATTTTCGGCTAAATTTTTGACACTAAATCAGTGAAACCTCCTACAGAATGTATCTAGAGATTGATGAGTGTATGTCTGATCAATGTCGAAAGGCCAGGGTAGAAAAAAACATATAAACAAGTACACGTATATCAGTACAATACATTTGGACATCAGCAGGGGGTATGGCACGGTAGCAAGCATGTTAGAGTTCAGTCATCAAGGTCAGAAGTCCAAAAGTCAAATCAGCAGTCTGTGCAGTCAACAGAAAAATAGTATCTAGCGGCATGAACAAGGGAAAGCTAATATCTCTTGGCCCTGATAAGCGGTTCCCTGAACTGACAAGCTGGATGTTGGCAGGAGGAGCGTAACCTTTTTTACTACCTGCTTGGAACAGAATAAGTCTGTTAGCCGAGCTGGACTCTTCCCTGAAGTCTTTCAAGCAACTCTGATGAAGCTTGTCAAATTACCATGCCAAGTCACTGCAGAATATTAATAAGACTTCCATAAAAGACAGTTGATGCCTCAGAAAAAACAAAATAAAACGCCTCTATTGAACTGTTTTTGGTTGTCTAAGCAACAAAATGGGATTTGATCTGGGTTAGCACCGTGAGCAAATGGCAACCTCCTGTGACGTCACCCATTAGTTTGTGAGCTGCTGTTTTGAAGCCTCCAATGCGTCATTTGGCCGTTACCCTCTTGGTTTTCTGAGACCAGTAGAAGCCATATTTGGAGCTAAAGGTGGAGCTGAATCTGACCTGCTCTGTGCAATCTAATTTTAACCAGTAGGGACGTCCCCTGTTGGTCATTAGACAGAATTGAAGGTTCATGCCTCTTCAACGTTGACTTCATTTCACAATAATGGAACCAGCATCCATGTATTTATGCAGTCTGTTGGGTAGTCATTGGTGAACAAGATGCAGATGTACAGAGTAGCCTCTGTTGGGCCAGATTCTAACCATTTTCCTTCATGTTAAAACAGCCACTTCATGTCTCATGTCTTATGTAACACTCTTTACTGTAATGAAAAAAAAAAACATATTAACATGGAGCTGATACGAAACAAAAAAAAACCTGAATGGCATTAAACACAAGTTTAAAGCAGTCCCCACCTTTTCTGCCTTCCCTCTGGAAATCCACATGGCACCATTCACCATCATTGACCTTCTTGTTGCTGGCCTTCAGCTTTGTTTTTCCAGAGCCCATATCGATCAGCAGGTACAAATACCCATCCAGCAGCTCCATGGCAAAGTAATCAGTCTTTAGCTCCCTGCCGGGCTTCTGCTCTTTGGGACTCTGAGGTCGGCCATGGCTGAACAGCAGGAGGCCACTGGGCTCCGTAGTGCGGAAGTCAAAAGAGATAGAGCCCGTCTTCTTGGTGTTCCACTTGGGCAGAGAGATGAAGGACTCCGGAGTCTCAAAGGTAACAGGGTCTAGGGCTGCCACGTCCTCACAGCGGAACACCAGGTCCCCGTTTAGGGTGATTTTAGGGTCATGCTCAATGGCTAGCCGTGACAGCTCCAGTTTGAAATCATTGTTCTTGTAGACCACCTAGACAGCACAAAATAGAGCAACATTAACATTCTCTCAAACAGCTGCAAATGAAATTGTAGCTTCAAATAGGGGCATATATTGGATTACTTTTTAAAAACTGGCTTCCTTTTGGATTGAAAACAAAACGCAACAGCAACAGAAATGAACATCCTGTCCATGCTGAGAGCCTGCGGATGCATCCGATTTGCCTCAAGTGTCACATATAATGGCTGCTGAGAACACTTGCCAGTATGGAGAAAACAGGAATCAAATCATAAATGAGATACACGACGTTCTCCTTGAGGAGCACCGTGAAAGCAACTTCGACAAAATGTATGATTGAAGCTGATTTTCCATCTCCATCACTGCAATGCCCTAACAAGAAATTTAGGTCAAACAAGTTCTTGGTTTACTGATGTTCCAATGATCTGGCAAGGAAATCCTTCACACTTTGAAAATTTCAAACATTGAGCAACCACTCGGGGCCACTGAGTTGCCCTGGGCATGCTTTCATTGATTCCACTGATGTCTGTGAGTGTTTGGATTGCGTGGGTGCATCAAGCTCTGATCAGTGCTCTAGAAACTCCCAGCTCTTAGTCAAACCCATGAAATGTACAAAGTGTTTGCTTTTACTGAAAAAAAAAACAAAAAAACAACAACATACAAAACAAAACAAAACTGCCGCTCAGAAATATCAGTATATCTGTACAATAAATTAGTATTTTTAATTTTTTTTTTTTTTTTTTTAAGGTTCCAGGGGATTTCCAGATACGGGGCGAAATGAATGCTGCCTACAGCCTCAATGCAAATGGTCCTGACAGGCTTTGATGAAATACAGCTCTGTTGTTTCAGCTCAAAGTGTGTGTCTATTCCTCACTTTGTACATTCATAATGGATTAAGTGCCAAAGGCAAAGTAAATTATCCTTGTCTTTCATAGATTTAGCTTTCCTTTTATTTGTTGAACACTGGGTAGACAGCGTTTTGAGAGGCCATGCTCAAGGTAATAGTTCGAAGTGGCTGAAGTGTTTGTGTGTTTGTGTGTGTGTGTGTGTGTGTGTGTGTGTGTTTCCTCTTCATGGTCTCTCTTACACCCACACACGCTCGGACAGCTAATGGACAAAAAAAAAAAAAAACAACCTCTAAATTCCAATCTTTGGTTGTATTATTCTGTTTCTATTCTAAGTATGAGGTTAAGGTGATTGTTCTGTTATTGGAACATCTCAGGTTTGATGCTGTGGCAGCAGATGTCTTTCTGTTGACCTGCTGACGAGTAAAGAGAGAGAAGAGATACATCTTCAAGTCTTCAGAGCCTAACATTGGTCCTTCAATAAAAGCCATGACAATATAAGCGTTTTCCACTCTTCAGCCTGTTATCCTACAATATTTGACTTGCATCATAGCACACTAGTGGTATATTTTTACATTTTACTTTTGGTTATTTTGAATTTATTAACTGCAGCAGTGGAGAGATGGGCAGGAATAGAAGTAGAGGGACTGTGAGTGAACACACTGACTGCATGGCAGCGGCAGAACATCTTGGTTTTCTTTTATGATGGCTATGTTAACAGGTTAGAGTGCTTCACTGTTGGCTTGACTCTTTAGAATCTTGCATATTTACTCAATAGTTCAATCCAAGCAAGGGATTTTGATGGTCTGCGAGTTTTATTTTAGTGGCGAAGTGGCCCTTGGACTAAAAAAGTTGAAGACACATTGATGTAGATGTGTCACCTTGTCTTCATTTGTTACTCAGATGGGCCTGCTGATGTAATATTCTGACATTGCGCCAGTAACATTACGTAAAACTGACAACTTTCACTCAATGTCTATGCAGCATCTAAATATTTAAAAAAAAATTTATTATGATGATATTATTATGCATTTAGGCATTTATGTATCTGAATATTATATATTTTAAGCCATTAAGCAATTGCATGTGGAGACAAGGCCATTTCAGTGACATTTTCAAGCAATTGAACAGCCGGATATACAGCCTTGACACAGGGTTTGTACATGAAATGAGCTACTGCTGAAATCTGTCCTACGCCTCGCCTCGCCGCTTAGAGAATCAGTATGTAGTTTTGATTTGGCCTGCATAAACGACTGCTTACCAGGTAGAAGGAGGAAGACCTGATGTTGAATTGTTATCTGTCCCCATTTGCTTTTGTTTGCATAAGCCTGTCTCCACATTTGCACCGCTGAAGGACTCATTTTGTGCAGTGCGGTTCACGCTATTGGTTTTTGACTATCTAATTTCACCAGACCGCTGCTGTCATCCCTCATTGTCTCCCACAGTGTCTCTTTCCAATGCCCTCCAGTCTTACCAGTTTTTCACATGTATCCACACTCTCTCCCTCTCATCCTCTATCAAACACCACACCTACGCACAGGCACAGAATGAAACACAAGAACACAGATATGTCGGGTTATTCTTGAACTTAAGCCTCCTTTTGGTTATCTCCCACATTGGTCATGCTGCGACATGTACTGTACACCTCATAATGTCGTCATTAGCAGAGATTAGTCCTGGTAATTAGCCATGATAGCGTTAAAACTGGCAGCTAATAAGATGTGAGTTTGCCCAGATTAAGGTGTTTGAAAAAGAGTAGAGTAGGTGAAAGAGAGACAAGGCAGAGGGAGGAAGGAGAAGATTTATTTTCATTTTATTTATTTCCAGGTATTTATTTTTGTTTACCAATGCTGTTCTGATTCTGCAAAAAAGAGTCATGATTTTTCAGGACACTGCGATCATAAGGCATTGCAGGGAAGAGATGAGGCAAGAAACGGATCGGGAAACACTTACTCAAATGACTTTGAGGTCAACTTTTACCTGCACTGTGACTCTAATGACTGATTTTAAATACCAACCGAAGACGAAGCTAATGTTGGGTGGCTGAATTTACTTTTTTTTTTTTGTGCACACTCAAAAAACTGTACAACTGTATAGTCATGACTACAATGAGCACGAGTATCAGTTTTTTATCCAAACAGAAGGGCCAGGGAGATTTTGTATCAGATATAAAAGACTGTCTGCACTAACTACCCTCCCAAAGCAGTAGTCAAAATATTTCCTCGGTTAAAGCAACATCATGCATCAATTTTACTATAACACGAGAGACTCAAAATAATTGTTTAATGCCCTGAACATCGATAATCTCTTGCATAAAATGTGTAATCCTTCACATCACACACCGACTATGGATCAGGCTAACTGAACATGTTCTCAATGAGTTAATGATCTCAGTCTTTAGTTTCACATTTACTTCATCATAACATAACATTTTTAAAAGAATGTCCCATTTAGAGGAAATAGAACATAAAGCAGGATATGCATTCACCTGCCTGACAATCAGGACTACGGAGCAGGTTAGCACCTCTTTTTTCTCCAAATATGGTTCCAAAAAAACAATTTAGTAATCCCCCAATTTCAAACTGGTGTCTTCAACCATTTAGTTTGTACAAGGTGGTGATTCTGCATCTGCTTTGTTTTCTCTGAATGAGTTGTAAGCTTCCAATAACAAAACTACTCTGAACTGGAGCCGAACAGAACTGCCTCAGCAGTCATGTAACTACAACATATGGCAGCAGAGGCCACTGTTGGCACTGCTCAGAGTAGAATGTATTCATCCTTTAGTTCTTGGATCAATGATAACATTGATGATGGCCAGATTTGCTCTGCATTTGCTGTGATATAATTGTTTCCAAGAAGGTGAATCCGAATGTTTCCTCTGACCTTTTGACCTTTCGGTAGCACCAACACTCCGACAAAAAAATCCACTGCACTGAAAGAAATATCAAGGTTTAATCTTGCATGAAATTAATTTATACACTAATACTCATAGCCTTTGGAAATTTGGATATTGCAAGAGGATTTTCTCAAGGATTACCCGCAATGCTTGGCCATCTAAAAGGTCATCAGTGAGCAATCTGATAGCTAAATGCAAAACACAAATTACTGATTAGGGACTTGGGGTCTCCTGGCTGGAGTTTTGCAACACAGGACTGTGAGAAATATATTTCTACCTCAACAACCAGCAATAGCTGCAACAGGTGTCACTGAGTCTGCTTTTTTTTTATATAGTGCTTCTACCAAGCATATACAAACATATACACTGGGGGAACAGTTGTGGTTCCATCTTTTGCCCAAGGACGCTCACATGTGGACTTGGGCAACAGGTGATTTAACCTCAGTCTATCTGATTAGTCTTCAACCTGCACCTCCTGAGCCAAAGCTGCCATCACAAGAAGGATAACTGATCATCATGAAACCTCTCAATATGTCACCGACATCAGGCTCTAACATCTTAGGGGTTTTGTGGAATTCAGCCGTAACATCTGCTGCGGCTTAGCTAATGATGATGTGAAACTTTCAGCAAAACAGAATTTGCTCTTAAGTTGAGAAGACAGGTGGTAAATGGCATGTTTATACATAACATATTTGGTATGTGACTCATTTGTTGATGAGTCACTTCAGATATTTTTGGTGGCACTGTGTTGATTCACAGGCTATGTTTCAGATTTGATCCAAGCAGCTGTCCTTTGTTTGCTTGACAGTGCAGTGTCTCCGGATCCAGGTTGTTGTTTGATAAGTTCAGTAGAATGAGGGAAAGACGTTTTTAGCTGGTAAATTACGTGCATAAAAAGTCACCTTTCACAGTCCTTTGAGTCTCTCAATGCATCTCTGGCAAAATGGAAATAAAGGAGAGGAGTAACCACAGACAAGGAAAAACAAATAAGGACACGCAAAAGAAGGTGGGAGAAAACTGTAAAACTGGCACAGAGGTTGTGTAACATGGTGGTGAATGGCCAATGACACAAAAACGGGAGTACGAGGGGCAAGAAACCCACTATGGAAAATATATCAAATAGTTGGTGCCTTTGAAAAACAAATGACCCAGACGATCAACCACAGTCTGTTTAAATGCATGTGCTACACCAGAAGTATTCTGCTTTCTGACATTTTGTATGAAGTCCCTTTCAATACTGGGGAGGGAGCAGGTCCTGGCAGTTTATCCGTTGAGCCAAACTGCCCACTTCTGAACTGTTTACAGGCTACAGTAGAGTTAATACTATCTAGCATGATGGTTTTTGATCACTGATGTTCACCGACTTGAGTAACAGAAACCACGGGATGTTTTCGAATTGGCTTAGCTTCAGTGATTTTGTCTAAAATCAAGTTGTGTGGGACCCTGGCATGGACACTGACTTGTGCTTTCAACAATTGCTTTGCGTTGTCATAAAGAAACTCAGCAAATCCAAAACCCTGCAGGTCAAAAATTCTCAGTTTTTTTCTTTGTATACTTGGGTTTGTGAATGTTTGAGTGTTTGAACCATATAAACATGTTTTTGCAATTGATACATTGTAGATAATCTGCCAATTAATACTAACAAATTCGACTTTGACCCAATTTAATGACAGTCTGTGATGTACTTTTGGTGCTACCACATCACATTTTATCTTGATTAATTGATAACTGTTGCCTTGGCGATAGTAACAAATCGAATAAAAGCCCACACGCACTAAATGTTGATGGTTGATGCGTAAAGCATGTTGGTGCCAGGTGACTGCAGAAAATTTTACCAGGCAGCAAAGGTGAGACTAGGATGAAGTCGCAGACAAAGGAATGGAGCATCAATATGAAGTTGGTGGGGCAGCACGGGAGACAGTGCGAGAGGGGGTGGAGGGCAAGGGATAGGGCAAGTGCATTCATCCAGAGCATGGAATCAGTTGCAGAAATCAATTTTTAATTTGGCCGTCAGGGTAGAAAAGCTGGCATACCAACAGCTCTACCATGGACTTAATTACACAAAACTGCCCCCAAGAAAGGGAATATGAGTGACAGGCGGTGGTGAAGACAAGTGATGAGATGGGTAGGAAGAGTGAGCAAGATGAGCAGGAGGGGTAGGGCGCTCTGAGATGAAGGGAGGGGTGTGAATTAGACAATAGCAAGGTCGCTGTTGGGGCAGAGATGGGAGGGCAGATGTTATGATAAAGAGACAATGACATGTAGAAGAAGAGAGAAATCTGTGTTCACTAGACTGGGAATGGGGCGGAGGACTCTGGAACAGAGAGACACGATTTCACATCCCGCCACTCTGACTAGAAGCCTAGAAAAAAAAAAAAAAAGCATACGCATCACACAGTGTGTGATCATAGTGTGTGGTTAACTTTGAACACACACACACAGCAAATAAAAAACTTCACAGAGCTTCAGTGCCTCTTTTGGTGCCTTTTTACCCTTCTTCTGCTGTGCTCTTCCTTTGGATCTTTGCTGCCTGGAGGGTGTTGGCCAAGCGTATCAAAGGCGATTGACCACGGTGGCGGCATGAAAGCTTTGCCCCAGACCATAACACCTGTGATAATCCAAACTGTGCTGCTGAACTAGCACAGGATGAAACACACCGCTGTTTACCCCCCAACCACACACTTTCCTCTTCACTTTCAGCTACTACTACCTCTCTACCTGCCGCCCTTAGTTACAGTCATTGCAGGTTTTCTTCGTGCCCTTCCGTGCGTTTACCTCACTGGCACCGGCTCAGTTCAGTTTATGTACTCATTAGAGCTTGGCTTCAGTTTAAGAGTCAAGCCAATGAGACTTGACCACCAGTAAAAACAACCACTACAGGGTCTGGTGTCCATGCAAAGATGAACAGATTGAGGTGACTGACAACCAGTGGAGTCTCCCCCTGATAGTCAGTAGATAGAATGCAGGTTCAAGACTTTCACCACTGGGTTCACACAGCCAGTTACGTCCACTTTTCCATACAGTGGATGGTGACTCCTATCATGACTCCGGCCACAGTGTATTTAGTCTCTACGTAAAGTAAAGTAAAGACTGCGACCTTCACCCACTGAGTGTCTCTCAAATATAATCATACACCACTTTTTCATTCATTCATTCATATTCTACCACTTATCCGTTTCTGTGTCATGGTGGGTGCTGGAGCAGGTCAGGTGGACAGGTCACCAGTCCATCACAGGGCCAACACACAGAGAAAGACAGAGACAAACAACCACTCACACTCAGACCCAGACCTACAGACAATTTAGAGTTACCAATTAAGCGTGTCTTTGGGTTAGGAGGGAGGAAACTGGAGTACCCAGAGGAAAGCAATGCAAACAGCGCTAACCACTATGCTGCCGTACTACTCATTCACAACATTGTCCTGGTATTATTATGTCGTAAGTATTATATATAAGTGATGCTGCCAGAAAACAAAAGTTCAAAGTTGTATTTGTCAAATCGTAAGGCAAAGTGTATGATAAAGAAAACAGTGAAATAAGGGTTGGACCGAGCAACAAGGCTGACTAAAAAAAACAAACAAAAGAGAAACAAACGAAAATAAACAAACAGCTGCTATATTTTCAATACCAGGAAAAACATTGCTTTTTCAGTCCAAGCCTACTGCAAATGAACTTTCGCTCTAATACATCTGCTGATTCTCCTTGTGATAGTCATAATCAGCTTGTTTGTAGTGTCTGGGAAACATGTCCAATTCAAAGGCCACGTGAGGGGGAATTAAGTCTCAAAAAGGTTCCCAGTAAAAAACAAATGTCCCGTCATAACTCCAAGCAGATCCAGGACAGGACCATTGCTGTAGATAGGCTGTTCATCTTGACAATTATTATCTGATACCATGTTTTAAAGTTATGACAATCTATTAATCGTCTCTATCTTCAGTAAGTATGTGATTTGGGAGAAACCGCATCATACTGTCAGGAAACCATTTCTCTTGATTTGAGGAAAAGAAGATTATTCAGCTCTGCACTTGACTAGACAACCTTTTGAGACACATTTTTGCAGTGCTGACCGATCCCAAGCCGCTAAATGAAAAATGAAGCCCCTGGCAGAAGGTCAAACATGAATCCCTGAGGTTGATGTTTACACTACACCACATCTTTCCTAGATTTTGTCTAGAGCCTATCCCTTTCTCTCTCATCTATATCTGACCTTTACCTCAAAACGAATCCTTTTTTCCTTCACTTACATTTTCTTTTGTTTGCACTGTGCAATCCACCCATGTCAAATCCACGTATGCAGCCTCTATTCTGGTGTGGCCACTTGCTCAGAAATCACTTAGTGTATCCAGCAGACAAATACAAACTCTGCTCTCCAACCATATACTTGGAGTTTACATTTCCACTTCTTTGCTTCATTATATCACCTATATTTGTTGCTAACAATTGTCTGTTTTCCTGCCGTGAACAACTCGCCACGGTCCCCGGGCTTGGTCTGTACATTGTCTGTAAATCCAGTCTTGTCTTGATGAGATAGAGGATAGTTAAACGCCTTGGGAAGTTTAAGACCCTCCAGGGATCCCTCTGATAGCAACCCAAATAATGAAAATGTAATTCTACAGGCATAATTAAGTTAGAGATAGGGCGATTACTGTGCAATCCATTAAAAGTGATGGCAAAAGTAATTACTTATTCAATCAGCTTGGTTTTATGAGGAAATGTGATGGCACCATGTTGCGTTGCCTTTATACAAGTCATTACATTTACAAGGGCATAATTCGTTATGCTGTGATTGGTCCTCTTGACAGCTTGTTACAGCATGAATTAAAGCAATGGTGATAAAAGTCTTTTCTTTTTCAAAGTTTAAGAAAAAAAAAAGCTACTGACTCCTTCATAACCATCCATGACTGATATTTGGTTGTGTTAGCTATGTGCATCATCATGCCTGTGGATGTGTCGTGTCTACAGTTGCTTAGGGGTGGAGGGGAAACCAAACACTTCAGGTTGCTTTGTGTCTGACACCTCCTACTCTCACATATGCAAGTTATGGCTGAACAAACTGATGATTCTCAAGTAGCTGTGTGAAAGAATGTGAGAGTATATGCAATGATGCCGCTTCACCACATTTTAATGTGTTGGGATTTGGTTAGATGCACAAAGTTTGTACCGTCACAAAAGACGCAATCACACAGAGTCACTCACGTCTTTCAAGCATCCCATGAAGTTGTTGCTGACTGGTGATCCGGGCAGGTCGGCGGTGTTGGGGCTCCCTCCTATGTAGAAGAAGTCATCGGAGCCCAGCATGGTGTAATCTTCCTGGGTGTAACCAGTGGTGGTCAATATACCATCCACTGAGATGGTCACCTGGTATAGGCATGGCCCAAAAGAGACAGATGGAAAAAAAGACAGAGGGAGAAAATGGAGCAGAGACAGGCAGGCAGAAATAGAGAATGACCAGAGGTGAGAAATTAGAAGAATGAGGAGGAAAAACAAGGAAGAAAAAAAATGGATTAAACATCAGCGACAGGCGGTGCTGTGCCTCTAAATGGTATCGCTTGGTTGGCTGCTTTTAATGTCAGTCAGACTGGGGGCTTTCACTCTAGAGTGCAGTTGCTAAAGGAAAACCACTGTCAAATAACCAGCAGTGGTAGATGAACAATAACAGTTTCGCTGAATTAGCCAGTATTGGTTTTAATTTCTAAGAAGAATTTCATGGTAATTCATAAACTGCCACCCTTTTATTAACATACTATTTTAGAACTACCGGCAATTCTAAAAAAAAAAAAAAAAAAAAAAACAAAAAAAAACGCACATGCACTGAATACTTCGCTCAGGAATGTGATCTTACAGGTAATATGACTTTTCAAATACTAATGCTGCCCTGAGCTATTCTGCAACATTCCCATTATGAACCAGGTCTCATTCAAGGAAATGCCAGGAAAAATAAGCCTCTTTTTTTGTTGTTTTTTCAATATTTATTTGCCTCAAGTCTCATCTTCTGTGCAAAGTTGCAACATTCTGTTGCTGCACGTTTGATCGCTAACAGAGCAGAAAAAGGCAGGTGGAATCAAACACACAGCTGCAAGCTGATGGTATGAGATAGAATGGATTGGAGCCCAGAAAGAACAAAAAACAAAAACCACTTAATATCCTAGAAAAAAAAATTAAAATAAAAACAGACGCATAAACTGTCTTTTTTTTTTTAGGCTCCCCCAGGCTTTCAAGCAAAACTGTCATTGTGTGTGTGTGTCTGAAATGAGTACCCTCATATTACTGGTACATGACTAACCTGATCAAAGGAGTTTTTCCCTACATTACGACATATATTGGAAGGATACTCATGTACTGATGTAACACTTGACCTTACAAGATCAGGTGAAGCGATTATTTTAAAAGTTACGCCAGACGTGACCACGTCAATTCAAAGAACACCTGAAGAATGAATTAAAATGAGACATTGGATACACCCAGTTGAATTCAGACTGCATCTCAAACAATGATGAGGATTCGTTCCCCCAAGAGCTGTCACAAATCATGTTGTTTTACTTTGCTGTTTAATTGCTGCACTTGATGAAAATGCTAATAAGTACAATCCGGCTATTTGGGATGACACCATGACTGTATTTGCCATCAGTGCCACAGTTATGCTGGTAGAGAACAAACATCCAGCAAAATAATGCTGCTTGACAGGCAGAGACTTTAGCAGTTAGTTACCAATTTATTGTCTAATTAGACTAATAGAGATGGCCTGGGCAGAAGTTAAGCACTTGCGTCTCTTCTTCGACATCTGTTATCTTGCATAAATGTACGCAGCACAAATGCAGCACTACAGGGAGCAAAAGCCATCTGCCTTTCATTACCTTTGCTCACTCTAAAGTGATGTGGAAACAAACCATCTTCATTTCATCTTCAGTCCCACTTTACAATTTAGTTATTTACAAAGACATTGTGCATATGGAGACATTTTGCATGCTGCATCTAAAATATATAATTTAGCTATGATTAGCATACTATATATATATATATATATATATATATATATATATATATACATGAAGGGCAGCCTCACTGCAGAGAAACCTTAGCAACTGCACTTAACAGATCAGTCGCCCCAGCTGAGTGCTTGTCTTCTCTTTTCCTTGGCTCTTTGTGCTTTTCTTTTCTTTCTTCCTTTTTTTTTTTTTTTTGTTGTACTTCCCTTCTTAACAGGGCAACTCATTTTTATGTCTGCTGTTGCTACTTGGTAAGAAAATGGTGTCATATCGCTGTCTTGAGCATGAAGAATCTGGAAGGGACTTTCAGCAAGGCCACTTCTTTTGTCCCATGGTAACACCAGAGACATTGGAGGAGGCTAAGGAGGAGAAACATCGGGGGTGCGGGGGGTGGGGACGTATGTCCTTTTTGTTTCTATAGAGTTTGGCTGAAGCCATCTGCCTCTGTTGTGACCTCCTCTCAAGGTGGGGATATGGAATTTTAGACAGCAATGAGTAGAGCTATAACCAGTGGAGTTTGTGACACTACGGGCAGGATTGGCTCTTTTTGGATGGTACATCTTCAAGGCTGGATGTGCTCACTGGGGGGGCATGAGGGATTAACATTGGCGAGCTGCCAGACACCTATAAAAATCCCAACTAAAGAGGGAAGAGCAGACATTAGCAACACATTTGTTCTGTCTTTCTTTCTCATGTTCTCTCCGTCGCCCCGGATTCAACTTTTTAAAAGGTTCATCCAAGCTTTTCATGCATGCAGTGTTTGAAAAAAACATCGTCTTAAGAGCAATAAAAGCCCCACAGAGACAATATGTCAAAAGCACATGCATTATTAGCCCCAAAACTGAACAAAGCGCTTCCTCTAAAGTAAACTAATTAGTCACAATAGTTAGCAAATCCTTGCTTCAACCAGACAGTGCAGCCATCCCGTCGAGGAACAAGTGCTCGCATCACTAGCCAGAGGAAGGAAAGGCTGAAAATATCCCAGGTTGATAGTTGAAATACCCTTGGTTTTCCCAGCCTGGAGGAAATTTGCATGCATTCCCATCTCAAAATGTTAATGCAACATTGCTTGCTGCTTGTTCTCCAAAAGATCCTGATAGATCTGATTGAAGCAAAGACAGAGAATCTAAGTTTCACTCCAGCAAAGGCAGAGGTGAAGCTCCAGCATTACCCACTTTCTGTTATTCCTTTATCGCTAGCATTAATGATAGAGTACAGGTAAAAATGAATGGTTGGCAAAATAATAGATGAAGGTAACTAAATTAAATACCACCAACCAGCGCACTGTCTTCATTGAAACAGAAGTGACACTAAAGCAGTGCTGAGTGAGTACAGCCAGGAGAACCAGAGTGAATTAACTGAATTACTCCATCACCTGCATACTACAGTGTGCGCAATTATTTGATTACTTGGGTCTTCATTATCATGGTGTCTTATACCATTGTTTATTGCTTAAAATAATAAAAACTGTGAATTCCTTTGCAGGAAAAATATTTTGGCTTGTAGTGTGGGCTGAAAATAGTTCTTTAGTACACTGGGATCATAGTTTCCTTTTTGAGATATGGCAGGGTGGGATTGCGAGTGTGTCATCTTTATATCTATCTTAGCGACACTTCCTTATCTGCTTCTTTTCCAAGGTGAAGGTAATTTCACTGGGTATAAAAACTATGAAGTTGGAAAATTTGTCCTTTCTTTGGACTCAAAACAAGGAACCAAAGCAACACCACAATACATGTAACACACAAGTCTATCTCCAAAGCCCTCACTGTTTCTGTTGGATCCCTTGATTTTTACCCAGCTGTTCTTCAAACACTCCTTTTAGCCCGGTACACACAAAAACCAAACAGACCTCGCTGAACTCTGTGTCCCAGATAACACAGGAAACACAGATGGGAGCTGTGTACAGCTGAATCTATTGTGAAAAGATTGACACAGCTCTGAAGTTTAAACCACGATAAGCGTTCCATTTAAGCCATTCCCATACTGCCGAGCTGCCCGCCCTCCCTCCCCCTATCCGCATGGCCCTGTGTAGGAGAATGATTTTCTTTGTTTTTCACCTCTCTCCTGTTCAATCAAGATACTCTTTTTTATTTTTTTTATTTTTATTTATTTATTTTTTTTTTACCTGAGTATTGCTCCACGTATAAACATATAAATGCCTGCAGAATAACTCAGCTGTTATTACGAACCTTTACAATCAATGCATGGCCAGGTGAGAATTTCACTGACACCATGACCCCAAGCTTACTGAGGGGCCCCCCTATAATTTTATTTGTTTTACCTCAGTGTGCTCATACTGCATATCACATGCTTGGAGATTTATCTTACACATGATACTGAGGGAACATGCAGTTCATCCACCATTATCAGTGATGTTCAGGAGACTGGTAGCAACTTATGAGCTGATGGAAAGAGAAAAATGAAAATTTTTATATTTTTATGGTATTTGAACCCATATGCTGCCGGGCCTTGAACACATACAATGGGAAATAGCTCTGTGTGAGTCAGTAACTCTCACATATCTTCCATTCAGGAGCTCAGATCAAATTCTACCTTCTGTCCCCAAAGGCAGTCATGACGTCCAGCTTCCGAGGCAAGTCTTTATTTCCTTTGTCAGCTGTTTCTGAATCCTATAGCACATTCTCACTAAATAGGCACATCTATTAGTATCATCACACGAAGACCATGATCCATGCAGCGATGTGGTTTAAAGCTTACCTTGAAAATGAGTCACTTTCCCTTGGTCGCACAACATCTAATTAATGTCAGAGATTTTTTGCAGGGAGATATAACGTGTTATATGGTGGATTTAATACAGAACATCACACAGTTAGAGTTGAACACATTGAAAAAGTCATGATAGAGTGCAGACAGTTCCTCCCCAGTAGGTCTGGTGAAAGCCAAATCCAAAGCGAGGAAGAATACTCAGGAGAGAGAAGGAAAGAAAGGGCTCTCACCCAGCGGTGGACTTTGATAGGTGTCTGGCAGCTTGTCAAAAACTACTGTTGACTTTCAGAAGTAAGAATTTGGACAAAGCTACATCCCTAGGTTAGTAAAGTCTAAGAATGAGGGAGGGTTGGGAAGTTTGGCCATTTCGGTAACGGTTGTCAAGAGGATTGGAGAGAGAAAGTGGGGACATTTAGCTGTGTGCCCAAAAGAGTTAAAAAAGGGGTTGGAGGGTAAACGAAATCGGTTAGTACTTTTGTAAGTAAGGGAAAGTCAGACACAAAAATGGTTGTTAGTACAGTTACAACAAAGGTTTGATTCAAACAGTAGATTAGTAACATTGTTTTAGTAAATTTATTCAAAATGGGAAAAGTAGGTGAGGATTCTTTAAAAGTCCTCTGCAATTTGATTGCTCAAACCAGATTCAGATTTGGACTGAATGTGTTATTTCATGTGACAAGGGTTTGTTTTGGTTAAAAAGAAACAAAATGAATCCATCCAGGCTAAGAGGGTGACACACAAGCCATGCACTTAAGTGGAGAGTTGACAGGATAGGGTATGGAGGGGAGGATTCCATTAGACACAACACAGACAGACCCACTATATTAAAAAAAAAAAAAAAAAAGTCAAATAAGGAACAAATAAAACCATCTGGCAAGATGCGGCAAAATGGGGATGGAGCAGGGAAGTAAATGTAATTGCAGGGTACATCAACAACAACACCAGACAAATGGGGGAAGAAAGAGAATTTCTAATGTAATTTATTTATTTTATTTTATGGACAAAAGGGCAACAGAAAAACCCATCGAGACACGTGTACAACAGACCGACACGCGCTGGGCTAGAGCAGCATTCGCACCTTGACATGATGCCGGTATGAGGACATTCTAGCCAATAGACACATGCAAACAGGGTGCAGGAGTACGACCATAGATACTGTCAGTTTGGTGGCGGGAGTGGAACAGGATGGGACTAATGTCACTGATCACAGATGGAATCAATGGAAATGAGAGGGTTTTTTAAAGAATAGGGAAAATTGAGAGGGGGAAAAAAGACACCTGCATCTTGGCGAATAGAGCAATTTAAATTACAATGGGAGGACGTTTTGTACTGTAACTGTCCCTCGTCCCCGCACATTTGGATACACACACACAAAAAAAATAATATATATATATATAAAATCTTTCCTCCCATTATGCCTCAACTAGTAGTTATGATGTGAGTTCAAAATTACTTCTGTCAAATATGAGTAAGTCTGGTAGATATAGTGACTTTCTGCACACTCCTAACAGCTTTCTCCAACTCATGTGCCATGATTGAGTGGTGAGTGGCCAATTTTTTTCTTTGGGGGGGCATCTCTATTCACCAAGAAAATGAAGATCTGTCTCCCCCTCTTTCTTTTTTCCCTTTTTTTTTTTTTTTTTTTTTTTTTTTGCTTCAGCAAGATAAGGAGTGAGGTCATTATTCATTTTAGTAAGTTAATTTTGAAGTTAAACTTATAGAAATAAAAATATACATAATAACAAAATAAAAACAAATAAAAAAACAACAAGAGGTGTGGCTAACATGTTTTATGGCCATATTGATTATATTAGGACAATTGATATATGTATGTATATATGTTAGCCAGGATATATACATGTACATATATACTCAATGCAATCTGTATATTGAAAACAGAAACAAAATTAAAAAAAAAAAGAGAGAGAGACCAGGGAGGAGGAAGTTCAAGTCTCTTCATGCAAGGGGTGAGGCCAGTTAGTGTTAATGAAGGGTCGATCGCACACAGTTCAGATTTTCCCAGGCAGTTACCTTCTTGGTCTGCATCAAAGGGCAGAGAGTTTCACTTATTGATTGGAGAAGTCCAGTGAAAGCAAGTAAGTCTGATAACAGCTACATGCCACGGGTGGTCTACACTTCATTCAGGCTCATGACAGCTTTTAAAATTAGATTCCTTGAAGGTTTTTAAATCTGTTTTATATATATATTACATGTCTGAATGATTTTGCCAAATTATTGCACTTTAATACAACCGCAATCGCTGTTATTTTCAATAATGAGCCTTCATCAGTGCTCTAGGTTTGATCATTTCAGCACTGTAGGAACTATTGGCATATTAAAGCACTTTATTACATTTCCGCATGTGTGTGTGTGTGTAAGTGAGAGGAAGCGTGCCCAGGTGCAGGTCTGGAAACAGACCCATCTCGATCATAAATCAGCCTCAGGCCACAAATGGGATCAAGCCCTCATTTGATGCCTACTTTACAGTGGGGGCTTTGGCCACTAAATCAAGAGTTGTAAATACACTTCATGACTCCATAAACTATAGGCTGGCGAGCTGGGATAACAGGTGGCTCCATAACAGGCTGAGCAGGTCCAACTTAGGCAGCATAGAGAGATAGTCTCCTAAGTGTCGTTCCTTTGAAGCTGTTAAAAAAGTTGTGGAAATTAATCAACAAAAAGTAAAATTTTTTACTTTTACTTCCTCTGACTGGAGTGGCCGTAGCCGGCTATTTGTCTGCTTGAGAAATCTGCTGCGTGCGCTCACTTATAGGGTTTGTCTAAGAAAATAAATCAGGAGGAAAGAAATTTATAAAAAGTAAAAGGTAACTCTTAATACTTTTCTAATACTCAATTTAGAACATATCTTGCATCATGATTCTTTATTTCTTCATACGGATAGTGTTTGAAGTCAAAGAGAAAATAAGAAATAACCAAATAAAAAGAGACAGAAAGTAAAGAGATAAACAAAGAACAAACAAACAAAAAAAACCTTAAAATCTAAATTTATGTAATTTGCTGTATGGTTTTGGACAGACCTCTTGGGATGAACACTTTAAATCTTTTCAGGAAGGGGAGAACTGAATGGCAATAAAAAAGCAATAACATATATATATAGAGAGGGCTCAACGAAAAACAGAGAGGTGGAGTTTTTCAGCTACCTTGGAATTGATGGCGGATTGTATTTTCAGTAAAGCAAACAGAATAGAAAAAGGTAACGGAAAACCCAGGGCAAACCAAAGTATAAGACAATTAGAATGATATCTACCATATAATGCAGTTTGTTTACCATAGCGTGTCCAATGCCTGCGTGCTTTAGGAGAAAACAGGGGGAGGAGAAAGAAAAAAAAATAATGACAAACCTTAAACTCAAGAAAATACACCTCAACCGCAAATGATGGGAAAAAAAAAAGGAATTCGCCTGTTGCAAAAGCAGCTTCTCTTTTTAATAGGCGACTGGATTCTCAGTAAAAATTTTATATAATAGTAAAATACAGAGGAGTCCAAAAGTCTGACACCACACTTCAACCCCACTGTATTGTCTCCTTTTTTAAAAAATATATTCTTTCCTATAGTCTAGACTCGGATAAATATATGTAAAACATCCAAATAAAGAAATAAAGAAAGCAATCGTCTAAGTATTTGGATTTAAAGGGTCATCTACAAAATAAAATCATAAAGAAAAAAAGGAATAAAAGGATAACAATACATTTGTTAGTATGTAAGTCGCAAGTTAAGTAGAGAAAACAACAGATGGTTCACATTCCGTGAATGACACAGTGTTAGTTGTTGAAATCATAAAAGGTAAAGGGAAAAGAAAAATTCACCAATGAAAAGAATCAAATTGGAAGAATTCTGAAGCTTGTTGTTAGTAAAAAAGACAAGAGTTAGCAAATCAACTTCCACAGAGGGGACTTGGGTAGTTTTGATGGGGATGTTTGTTTTAGAGTGGGGTTAGGGAATGCGGGAAAAGTACATCAGTATTAGTAATCATCTGACACACTTGGCTCGCTGTGTTCTCTACTCCATTTCAAAATGGTGGTCTTTAGCAGTGGGCATGGCCAATCATGTTTTTTTGTGATGGTGCAAAATCCCTAAGCAAATATCTCCAAGTAGCAGTCATTAAGGGGCTACTGTGATCTATGCAAGAGAAAAGCAAAAAGAAGAAACAAGAAATGAAAGAAATTATTGCATTGTAAAAACAAATTAACAGCCATGATAGAAACTACTGTGCAATTTTCACTTTTAAAGGTAGAGATACGAAGTCATTAAGGGCATTTGGGAAAACAATTGTTGTCGAGCATGAAAGAAAAAAGAGGCTGAAGGATAGAGAGGGGCAAACATTCACTGAGGGCTCTGGTACCTGGCAGCATTCTGAAAGAGAGAGAAATGTCCATTTAATCCTTTAGGTCATTTTCACAATAAACATCAATGCAATTTGTCCCTCGGAGGATAAAAACATAGAAAATAGAACATGGACAGCAAAGAGGAAAAAGCTGGGACATCAATCCTCTGCCTGTCAGCATTGTGTTTTGTTTTGTTTTTTTTTTCTCTCTCCAAAGATCTGATTATTTTGAACTTTTGTGCACATTGGGGTAACAAAATATGTATGGCTTCTATCTCAGGTCTCAAAGCTATACATTTGATATTAAGGCTCTAATGGGTGTATGGCAGTGAGAAGAGTAAAATATCTATTACTGAGATCTGCCCTGAGTTTTCCCCCGTGGACAGAGTGGGCATCTAGAGGACATCTTATATCTTGATGTAAGAGTTGAAATTGTCAGGTGCTGTAGGTGACTGTACAGAATATGGAGAAAAAGTCTGAATCTATGGGAGCCAGATTATTGGGAATGGGGCAGTCTTAGCTGACATTCCATTTTATGACATCTGCTGTGAAGACAGAGCGTATTTTCCATCAAGTTACACATCTTCAGGTCAAAGACATAAAATGAAAAGCACCTTTAGAGTGTTTACTGTTTGTACAAGTGAGAGCCTACGTTTATCCATCTGTCTTTTGTACAGTAAAGTACAGTACTGTGTTGGTGTGCGTGTGTGGATGGATTAGTATGTGTTTTCGCCATCTGTGTGGGAGCTGAGTCTAAGTAGGAACCATAGACACAGTTGTCCCTTTGGGGCCAACTGGCCGATTTGAAGCGTCATGCACACCCACTCCTTGATCCAGGGTCATATTAAAGTCCTGTCACCAGTCAACCACTTTGTCTAATGACTCCTCTTAATCTGTTGAGTAGTTAAATAAGATTCAGCAGTGGGTGGGAATTTGCATACGCATGCCATGTTGTTTCCCTTGTCTCTGTGCTCACAAAAACAACAGCTTATACATCAAAGAGCAGATGTGATGGGAGGCTGTATGTGTAGAAGAACAAATGTATTCTTACAAAGGTGACATTGACTGTAGGCTCTTCAAAACTCATTCAAAGGCAGCCCGGGATATGACAGGGGTGGAAGAAAAGGAAGATTATTAAATGCAACATTTTGAATTCTGTAAGTTTTAGATCCCTCGCAGGCATTTGATGTCTGGATTTTGAACTTATCTCCCTCGCAGTTCTCTGACAGAGCAGCGAAGGGATGGATGTGAAAAATGTATCTTTCAAAAAATTGCTAATGGTCTTTGAAATGACATGATAAACCGATGGCAGTGAGTGAATAGATGGGTGGTGGAAATAAAAGGAAGAGATTACATTTGGACTTGTGTGTACACAGTTCCTGTAACGAGTGAGCATGCCAATGTGCATTAGTCCACATTGGGCTTACCCAAAGAATGATCTGAAAATGTATTAAAATGTCATGTTTAAAATTAAGTTCCTGAAACTGCCTGTACGTGACACCTTCTTGGAAGTAGTGAACACACAGTTTTTAATCGCAAAACAGAAAAATTGAAGCTGAATCAGCTGACACATATCCCGTGTATGTGTGCGTGTGCGTGTGTGTATCTTTGAGTCAGAGAGGAGAGAGGCACCAGCTTGATGGGCTGTTGATGGGCCGGATGTGTTCTGTGGTCCATGATTCAAATATTGTTATTTGAAATGCTTGTTTTACGGTGTTGTTACTCTTCACTGCTGTGACCCTCTCTGCTCATGTAGCGACGTCAATCTACAGTTTATATTTTATGATTCAGGAAATCAAATGTGGATGAGACTAACGAGCTAATGAGCCTGTATCATAAAATATGAACTGCAGACCGACACTCATCTGATAAACATCTTTATGCTGACTCATTTTAACTAGAGACTGCCTTACAGTTAATCTGTCTTGGTGAATGCATCACTGGTAAATGCTAACAGGTATCATTTGTCTGAGATCATTGGATTTTTTTGAATTGCTGCATCTTGTGCTAAATTTCATTTATGGGTGGCAGTGTATTCACTTTCTCAGAGGACTAGTTGAAGTTGTTCCATCTGAAGTGTTCTGTGCAAGCTCACCACAACACTGCGGCAGTAGTAACCCAGTTGTTTTTAGAGGACGTCCAGGATCAGTGAGTTTTATTGTATTGACCTACCTAGTCCTGAAAAAGTTTCGGTAAACGGTCATAGTTACGAGGAAAAAAAAAGAGTAAATCCAATTTGGAGCCTATCAATTTCAAACCAAAACTCACTAAATGAGTTAAATTAGTTCTTTTGTTGATGTGTAGAGGACTTAGAAGTGCAGTTCCTATACAAGTGAGACTTTTCTTCCCGCAGATTTGTAAATATGTTGCTCTATTGTAAATACCAATTGGACAAAAAATTGAACTTTTGTTATCAAACCGGTGTCAGAATTGAGTGTTAACAATTGGTTTTTAGGGGTTTCTGTCACAATTTTGGTGTGTTGTCATATTTCATAACAGGAAACTGCAATATGAAACCATATGAGATGAATCCTTCCTTATACCATGCAGACAACAAGGATAATTTCTCAGAGAGAAGGGAGAGTGCAGTATAGTGGAAAAATGCAGAAGGCTGAGAGTTCTAAAAGATACATTTGAAGATATGAGATATGAGAACAGAGGCAGATCATCTTAGCCCATTCTGTCCTGCTAACTTCACTGTCTAACAGTAAATATCCCTTTTCACTCTTTTCCAAATTTAATTCAAACCCTACATGCCTGGAGCCCCTGCCGTGACGGCCCATCACCCTTCCTGTAATTGACCCGTGTGGGAAAACGAACGCTGCCGGTACCGATGTTTGCTGATGAAGGATAAAGCTGCCAGTCATGTAAACAACCAGAGGCCCAGACAAACAACTTTGCATTGCATCTGTCCCAGAGGGCCCCCTGGGCTAAGAAATCTTCATGCACTAAATAGAGCTGCTTAAAGGGGGAAAATGCTGGTACTGTTAACAGACTAATGCACTGTCCTTGTTCCGCAGCTGCGAACGGGGAAATGATTCATGTAGCTCTGTCAGGATCCATAAAAGAACTTGCCACATGCAAGCCAGAGCTGGCTAAGATGGAAAACAATGTTTTTGTTGAACTGCTGATCTTTTACACACTCGTCACCGTGGACGTTGTTGAATTGCGGCCACCAGCGAATAAGCTGAATAAATATTTAATGACAAAGCTGTGAAAATGATCAATGGCCAGGGCAGTGGAGCCAAGATTCCCAGTCCAGATAGATTTGTCATTGTAACCGAGAATGTTCTAAGACTGATGACCATTCTTCTATAAATCACCAATTTTGGGCCTTTAGGAGTAGAAAAGAAAAAAATCAAAAAGTGATATTGTGAAATAGTATTATGGGCCAGGGGGGAAGGGAAGAGATGCTCTTTGTCATTACTGTAATATAATGATTATTGACATGTGAAAATATAGCGTGTGTTGTAAATATCTCACCATAAGTCAGATCCATATTATATACATCTAGGTGTCTGGCTGGGTAATTATGATTGGTGGTGTATGATGCTGTCCTCGCGAACACAGACACTCTGTGGGTGACCCTGTCAGACTGTGTGGAGCTGGGCTTCAATTCAGCACGGCTCTTTCAGGTACATTTGGTTCCGCGTTCATTCCAATCATCCGGCATTCACTCCAGTCCGCCTCTCTCTAAGTCTGGCTCCAAGTAATGGAAACTGGCAGACAGGCTTCAGGTGCAAATATAAATGTCACTGCAATTACAGTGGAGAGGAGGCTGTAAACAAACAGCGTGCAAGGGTGTATGCTTTTGTGTAGCTGTGTGCATGAAAATTGCAGTAGAACATATTGTGTATTCCACTGCACACTGTCCTAATTTTCAGTTTTGTTTTGCTTTTTTTCTCTGTGCTGCTTCCCATCATCCTCATCTGTATTTTCCAATCCGTCTTTGAACAGTGGCCCCTCTTTCACCTCAGATTTGCATACGGTATAAAAGTTCAATCTCAAATTAAAACTGCAAGCAACGATGAAGGGGAGCCATAGTGACACATAGGCGCATAGGCGTGTTCAGGCCTGGAGTTTTATCATGTGTGCAAAACTTGGGGCAGATTGGACAATATTTTCTGGCAATATAAGAACGTCCTGTGTTGAGCCACTCATAACAGGAAGTTATGTAATTTTGTAGTGTATAAGGTGTAGAATGCACCCTTAAAAATAATTAAATATAATATAATATAAAAATTAAAAATAATTTAAACTTGATGATGTTTGTAAAATTAGCCTAATTTCCATTGTCCAGTAAGCGATGAGTATTGACACAGACCGGTTCAGGACGGGACTTTGATCGTCAGTGTGGAATTCTGGACTGATTGGACAATGTCTGTTGGGGTTATGAGGACTTCCTTTTTTATGGCGAAACCTGGCAAAGGGACAAAAAAGTAACTTTTCATCTTCAACATCTTGAGAAGAAACTGAGCAAATGACAGGTCATTTGGAGTAAAACTGTAGGCATGTGCTGAGGTATGAAGGGTGGGGCTCGGTGAAATCAAATGAAAATTTTGAATTTCAAATCAAAATGGCTGACTGCCTGTCGGAGTTACAGTTTGGGTTCATGAGCCTTTTTTAACCCTAAACCCTAGGCATGGGACATATATGTACTGATTTTAATTGTGTACATCAATCTTGATTAAGGGGCTAAATGTATTGGATTTTCAAGATGTTGAGCCATTTTTTTTTTTTCAACCATTTCTGTGACAAAAAATCTAAATTTCACACAGTCCTGACACGGTTTGATTTTGGTGAGATTCGGGGTAAGTAAAACCCCCGGAGGTGTTTCTTTTTCTATTTTTATTTGGTTCAATTCAGAAGCTGCAGTCTAGAAAGATAAAGGCTTGGTAGTCATACTGGTCCATGTAAACTGGAAGATTTCTTCTTTGCATCACCAGCTTTGTCCACCTTGACTGTTAAAAGAAAACAGCCAATCTGTTGCCTGGAATCCTTGGCAGCAATATATATATATATATATTTTAAGCCTTAAGGCCCTCGGCTTTCTAACAGTGGCACTGCTAGCTGTTCAACTGCAAGAAAACCGACTACTACTTGCATTTTAAAGTGTAATCCCCAGGCTACACAGCCATATTTCATTACTGGCACACAGTGAATTCTGGGATGGGTTGGGCCGTGAAGGATTGAGGCCTTCATGCCCAAGGAAGAAAAGGCTGCATTTCTTGGTGACATTTAGGACAGCCTAGTCTCATTGCTGTGACACAATCGACCTCCAAGGATGCAGCCCCTGAACTGGGGCATTCATATGGAAACCCATCTCTTCATGATGACTTTTTACTTTATCGTTACCATATCTAGACTTGATATGTTATTCACCTTCAACCGCTTATCTGTTTCTGGGTTGCAATGGGTGCTGGAGCCAATCCCAGCTCAGATTGGTGCATCGCAGTCTGAGCATCACAGGGCCAACACATAGAGACAGACAGAGACCAACAACCACTCACACTCAGACCTACGGACAATTTAGCCACCGAAGTCACACATATTAGAGTCACTGCGTCTTTGGACGGTGGGAACCAGAGCACCCAGAGGAAACCCTTCCAGGCAACCCTTCCAGGCAAGGGGTGTGCAAACTCCACACAGGAAGGCATGGGAACCGAACCCTTGACCTTCTTGTTGTGGGGTAACAGTGCTAACCACTATGCTACTAGAATTCAGTGGCAAGAAAAATAAAAGGTACGCATTAAAGGTGTTCGGGGTGTGTTGTGTGTGTGGTTTCGGTGGAATTTAAATTTGAGGTGGTGCTGTTTCGGTGTCATCAATTTACAGAAATACTGAATTATACATGGGTGAATTGATAATTGATTGTATGGCAGAGTGTGGTTTCCCTTTGCTCTCAGCAAGTCTTAACTTGCTGTGAAGAATCAGAAAGTGAAGATGTCACAAACTACCAGAAGTGTAGAGGAGGAAAACTCAAAGACAGCACACTCTTAATTTGGACGCAGGTAACTGCATCCAAAGATACAGTTGATTGTTGATGCTGTTTTACAAGGGGCAGTCATAAAACTTCATACAATTTTTACTGCTGATCTCTTTCTTTACAAGGTTGTCTCTCTTCTCTCTCTCCCTAAATTGTTCACCCCGCTGACTCACACTTCCAATAATCTCTTTCTCGAGATCTCACCTGTTTCTGTCTCGCTAGCATTTTAATAGCAGTTTCCACCTGTTTGAATGTGCTAATGGTGCAGAGATCTCTTATCTGGTAACAGGTCTGCGATACAGAAGCATGAATAAAGATGAAAGTGCTGGAGCAGGTAGTGGCAAATGAGGCCGATGAGTGAGCGAGTATGGGAATGCAGGCAGATATGCTAATGCAGAGGAAATGGGATGCAGATGAGCTTTGTTCCCTTCAAATGCACAAAACCTCTGAATGTCAGTATCAAACTGTTGGGATGGGGTGTTTTACTATGGGAGTTTTTGTTTTTATAATGGACAGACAAAAGGAAGTGGGAGGAAGGTGCTGACTTGTGATCAGCGTGGGAAATGAAGCACAAGAACAAGAAGAAGTAAAAAAAAAAAAAAAAAAAAGGTAAATAAAAATTACCAAGCAGAAATCCAGATGATGACTGTGGTGTCGGCAAGGCTGGGACACATTAGGAATGCTTAAAATGTCATTGGCTGTAAACTGAGGAAGGATTACAGGGGTGTTAGCATGTCATTATATACATCAAACAAATCCAGCACTCTCTCCTGCCTGCCTTGAATAGCAATACCTATCATCACCATAAAAACTGCTCTATGTGCTGGCAAGGCTTGAGCACTCTAAAAGACTTTTTTCAATTTGGCCACAGGAGGTTGAATCTGTTATTATGCTAAATGAATTATGGTGACTTGATTGAGATGTAAACATGTGAATGCTAGGAGCTAATTCATAAAAGTACATATGGGGTGGCCATGTTATTTAAACCCAGGGTTCAAGATTTAAAAATGCTAAAGTCATTCATGAAGTTCATTTGGTTCTTTAGTTAAACCCACTTGCTTTGTCTTTGATCCTACATTCCCTGTTACAGTCGAGCATGAGATTCTGTTTAGTGCCCCTACAAAGTAAAACATGACCTGGACCCTAGTGTTTAACTGGAGGACTTGGATGTATGGAAAGGGACTAGTGGAGTGCTGCGGTGGAGGGGATCGGAGGGGGTGTGGCGGGGGGGGGGGGGTCACTATCCAACAGCAAAGCAGACACTGTTGCTAAGTGACAAATTGCTCCCAGGAATGGACAAGAGAAGTGGATTGAAAATGAAATGACAAAAGGAATGGGGATTGATTGGCTTTCTCTTAGGAATTCTCTCTCCCTCTCGAATGGAGGAAGGTTGGGTGAGATGGGTGGGGAGAGAGGGAAGGGATGGCATGATGGAGGGGGAGGAGGGCGGGCAATTGAAAATCATACCTTGCAGAATGGATCATAAATAAGTTGAGGTGAAACAGGTAGAGGTAGCAAAGGAGGAGAAGGGACTGGTATTGATTGAAGGGGAGGGCTGACGTCCTCATTAGGCTGTCTGTGAACATGCTATGCCAGTTAAAACACAACTAAATATCTTAGGAAAAGGGATTACAACATTTGAGTGACTAAATGATGAATTATTGGCTTAAAGCGTGGCAGTACTTTTAGAAATCCTGTATTAATGCTTTTGCCTGGAGGAAATCTTACAACACTAATAAATGACAACGACTCTTCCTGATGAATCTTTCACTTATGACAACAACTGAGCTGCGACGCTGTTTTATTTTCAAATCACACTTATTATTTGGGTGGTGAGTGTATTATTAGGATTTTGTTTTTCCCCATTCACTGACTTCTTCCTCTCGCATCATAAATAGTTGAGTGAAACAGCAGACACAGACGTTGTGTGGTGGATGTAAATGCATAGGGCAAATTAGCGCCAACTCCTTTTTACGTACGGGAGACGTGTTTGGAGGCCAGAGGAAGTTGTGATTTTAATCTGGTATGTTTGTATGTGTGCACTCATCTGAATAACTATGTTGACCTGCTTGTTTGGTTTTAATCTGACGCTGCCTTGCTGCTTGTTCATTTTGTGTGTGTAAGATATTATCCATTATTGACTGTGATCATGTGTTTGAGCCTCCACGGTCGTAAACAGTTGAATGTATGCCTAAGACATTTTTAAGTAATGCTTTTCTCTCTGCAAAGGGTTGTTTCACATATATACTTTCGTGGTTAATGATATTAACCATTATTAATCATTAACCATTATTAAAAGTCCCATATCGCATGAAGTGAGATTAGTCTTTTCTGGTTATGAAGCCAGTTTAGGTTCTAAATTCATACTGCCAACATCTAGAGAAATATACATGGTCTATATTCAGAACCTGAGCCCTAAAATCATCCCAGCTATGCCCCAAGCCCAGATCACCTAAAAGCCCCATCCAACCTTGTAAGAGTTCACTTTTCCCTGTGATATGATAGTTTCATGTAATCGCTCAGAAAACCCTCAACCAATCAGATGAGATACAACTGCACAGAGGTGGTTTTTGGTATTTTAAACCAAAAATAAATCTTAAAAAATTACATCTTATCTATGACTCCAATTAAAGAAAACGGTGATGTATTGGTGCTTTAACAAAATAATTAAAACTTTTCTTTTTTTTTCAGGCAGAAGTAAAGGGATACTGCCATTACCAGAAATGTAAAGCACAGCACTTCCTGCGAACCAGGGAAAAGGTGTCCTGTGAGACTGAATATACTGCATCAATATGGGCTACAGCCAAACAAACATTTTGCATTTCTCCGTAGATTCCTTAGGCTGTTTATTCCCCAAGTAATTGAAGTACATTTGCTTTCTCAAAAATGCAATACCTCAGTAGAATCACGACTTGATGACTTGAACTTGATCCAGATGCAGATCAAAGCTCTGTCTACTTCAGCTGAACTCCTGGTCAATAGTTCGACCTCTAGGCTGTGAATCCAGATCCAACAGATGAAAAAATGGTATGATCCATTGATCCATCAATGACCCCAATAGCTGCAGCCAAAGCAAAGAGAGATGTGTGGGATGGCCGCCCCATGATAATAGAAAAGCAAGAAACAGTGACGTAAAAAAGGAAAATTGGGATTGTAAAAAAAAAAAAAAAAAAAGAGAGATTGAGTTCAAAGATCTCTCTCCAGATGCTGGAGATGCTACTGGCCCAGTTCTGAGACAGAATGGATGTTGAATCATTTGCTTGTAAAGTCACATTGGGGAATTCAAAGAAAACTTGTCTGTGTTCTGGTTTTTGTAGTGCAGAACAAACTGCCGTCTTTGTCCCAGTGCTCATCCAATCCTCCCACCGCTCAGATACTCCTTTAGTCTCAGATGGCGGCACCACACTTCATTTCCCACTCTCTGTTTTTTTTTTTTTTTTTTTTTTTTTTTGTTGTTGTTTTTCCCCCTTCTCTGCTTGTCATAAAAAAGGAAAGCTAAAATACAGACATACAAACGTGCACTTCCTTTCTCCTGCCAGTGTACGTCTCATGTTTCCTCTGACTGCTTGCGGTGTCCTGTGGGACCCGGGTGTCTGTTGCGCATAAAGGCAGACTGTTGTGAAGTGAGGCCCTTCTGATTGTTCCCATGATCACCAGCAAGGAAAGTTAGCCCTCTAAGAATACATTAGTATATGGATTACTGCATTTCTATCTCTTCGGCAGATTAAAAACACGGCTTCTGACAAACTTGGAATTGTGCTGCTGCAGTCAGAACAATCCACGAAAAGGGCTGATATTAACAATTATATTAAGTGATCATTTTATGGTGGTCCAAACACCAGAGTAAAAGCTTTGCTATTATTTCATGGTCAACTAAAGCGCATGGCATCCTCCTGAAAATTGTACACGTCTGTATAATCTTTATTTTCTTTAAATTCCCATTCTTGTTGTAAATATTTAATCGAGAAAGTGTTGTACTTAAGATTCCTGACTTGCATTTATATTTATCCATCTATTCCCCTCTCATACTGTGCTTTATTTATAGTTATACTTTAAAAACACCAAAGCAAATTCCCCATACTTGGCAATGAACCCGAGTCTGATTCAGCATCGCAACGCACAGAAATAATAAGCACTAAAAAGTGACATAGTACATAACAGACACGAGATTAAAGCGGTGCCCCTCTAAATAAAAAGTGCTTTCTAAAAATGTTTTTGCATCAAGCCATGGTAACAAAAAAGCTGTGTATAACCAATCATGTTATCTTCACATCAGCGTTTAATCATGATTGACTTCTGTTCTACACAGCGGGGAATTGCTCTGCAGGTCTTGACGCTGCTATTTTATTTTTATTTGTTTATTTATTTTTTGCTGGTTAAATTTTTAATGCTATGGAAATACTGAGTGCAAGGAGGAAGCCGATAAAATAAATCTGCTGACTGCTGTCAGGTCTTTAATTTAACGCTCCTGCCGCGATGCTGGCAGAACACGTGTGCAAATCTTATGTTTAAATGCAATACATTAACGTCTAAACAGCCACTGAACAGCCTGCACCTGACCTGTGCATGCTCTGCCGCCACAGGCACACAGACACAGACACACACACACACACACACACACACACACAATGATTGACTGACTTTGAGGTGCTTTAGTGGCAGTAATGGGGATGAACACAATAACACAGGCGCCAGTGGTTTTAGTTTCTGTCCGAGGTATTTTCAATTGAATTGTGGCTGGTTTTTCCAGTTTAAAAAATTCAGTACAGTGGATTAGTCTGTGTCTGCAGGGACTTTGAGTGGGAGGATCAGAAAATAAATACTGAGAAGACCTGGCGTACAGTCGATGCACTGTGTACGAAGAATGACTTTAACTGTTGCAACAATATGCATGTCGACTACACTGTCTTCGGACACATATTTGACCTATTTTCACCACGTGTTCTCTTTCTAGCAGTGTATCGGGCAAACCTATCATTTCCATCAAGATTCCCAAACACCAGGGTCTCCATCTTTGTCTTTGCCCTTCTTTCTTCGCGGCTTACGGACAATGTGTGTGATCCTGGAAGAAAGAGAGGGCAAAGATAGTCACCGGTGCTGAAGTCCATAAGATGGCAGATCATCATGTCAGACAGAGCAGCAGGATGGGGGAGGAAGATAGAGGTGGGATGCTTCACCGGTTAAGCTAACCAGTGTGTGTGGTGAGCAGTGAAGATGTGTGCGTGTTCAGTTGGGGAGACTTACAAGACAAGTGTCAAGACAAGGTCAAGACAAGTGTCCTTGCTATGCACCGCAGGGATTAGCTACATTTTTTTTCTTTCAACCGTCAACCATTTTCCACATGGACACATGTAACACTGCCAGACACCACCAAGAGGAGCTCTGGAGCTGTGAGCCTTTGTCACGACACATGCTCATTTCTCCTCACCCCGCCTCTCTCTCAATGAAGAGTCCCTATCGCCTCACCTAATTCTGTCTGCTTTGTTTTATCCCGCATAAAGCTGACAAATTCATGGGTTTTGGGGGAAAGATGGTGAATATACATTTAAAGAAGGGAAGAAAAAGTCAGGAATAGAGAGAGAGAGAGAGCTTGATGAGAGCTCGCAGGCTTGACTTATATCAGAGCCTACTGATGCAATGGTTGATATAAATGATGATAGAGGAGCCACCAAGAACAACAGAGAGTGGAGGAGACCTAAGATACAAAAAAAAAACTGCTGAATTTCAATGCTTGCCTTGTAGACTGCAGGCTATTTTTTAATGCAAGATATCGCATGAGCTAGTATAGGAGGCATCTAAGCTCTGTCAAATAAGACAAGTAGGTGGGACAACATATGGATGATAATGAGCTACACTCGCTATATTGAAGATGCCATGAAACAGCACTTTATGGGAGGAAGCCAGATTATAGGAGGTGTTGTAGACATTAAAATGTACGGTAGCTATGTGAATATGTCTATGTGGCTTGTATTGTATTTGCACTAAAAAGCCCTCCCTACTGCAATTTCTTGCCTGTAATAACGGAACTTTCAATACCATACCCTTTTTATTATTTCTAAACGGTTTAATTGACTTTCTCCTGATTCGCGTTAAGAGCCATAGCACACTTCTTGAGTCTGTAAGTGTTATCCCTAGCTGTTATCAAGAGATATGTGCGCTTCATCAGTGGGAATGAATGTGCGTCGTATGAGAACTCAAAGCGCTCATTGATCGGCTGGGTATCAGTCGTATCAATGCATGTAAACACAGGGTCAGAGGTGGTCGATGTCATCAGCGCCTCGCTCCTTGTGTCTTCCAGTGTTGATGGCCCACTGGTAATCTAGAGAGCTGTTTAACACATAGACTGCCTGTTAGGTCAATGCAGATGATCCACTGGGGATTCCAGCTGCTGTGTGATTTTATAAAACAAACAAACAAACAAACAAAAAAATGGCATGAGAACTGCAGGCAAATGCTATCTGCATGAAGTTCAATCAAATGATTCCAGCACCGAAGCAAAACGCACAAGGGAAGAAAATTTAATGTAGATGAGGTTCTACACTGAGTAGCATTGATGTTTATTTTAAATTTTTTTACCCCCCAAAAAAAAATCAAGAATAAATAGCAACAAACCTTCACTCTGCTCGATGTGCCTAGTTGAAGTAAGCACCTTTGAAATTACACAAATAAAGTTAATCAGTTTCCCCGCTCATGTTTTTTTATTCTGGTGCATACATGCACAAGAGAAATTTTCCTAGATACCTGTTTGCTTGAAACTATTAGGGACTGTTGCCTTGGTAACTTTAAGTTTGCGATTGTATTGTACGGCTCTAATTTTAGCACAATCTCTGCTGTTTAAAGCCTGCCCTTAGAACGCTCGACAGAACAAATCAGGAGAACTGTGAGGCCGAACATTGACACTAGTTTTTCTGAAAATGCTGATACTGGCATTTTTGAGCTGACCTCGCAAGTCACTGTAATTTTTTTGATGCATGAAGAAGATTTTGCTCATTAAAGGCTGCGACCTGCACTGACTGAATGTACAAAGAGTCTCTCCTGTTAGCAAACAGTTTAGGAATGTCTTTGACATACTATTGATTGAGTGTTGGCATCAGTTCAGTGGGCGGCTCACTTGCTGAAGGTTCTTATGTTCACTGGACATGCAGCAGATTGTTGTCATGAAAAGCTGTGCAGTTGTGATGGAATGTCATAACATTTATTATGCAATTTGTGAACAAATTATATCCATACCACAAAAAGGCAAATGGCTGTGTCAGTTAAGCCTACTGCTATCTGTATGAGTGTAACACGACAACATAGACTGGAAGATTGACCCACTCTATAAATCAGTGTGTTGTGCGCACCATGACTTGTACTAATCAGTTGCCACAGTTTGTATCATCAACCAATCCTATAAGCCACTGAACTATTTTATGAGCAACAGGACAGTGTCAATAAAACGGTGCTACAAACATGCGACATTTTATGACGCATGTTTTTCTAAAGTACCCAGTAATTAATATTGCTTGTATGGCACATTTAAAAAACAAGACAGTGCTGAAGGAACAGAACCACAGCTTTCACTGACCCGTTGAAAATCAGTGGCTAAATCAATAGCCTGGTTGTTAAAGCATTGCCCCAAGCGCCATACTCTGTAGTCCATCTCTATTTTATTGCAAGTGTCAGTCTAGACAGATGGGCACCTGGACAGATAGACAAACAGACAGGCAGATACTAATAGTGCCTTGGTTTAACATGCGTATGTGCTCGTCTTACTCATTTGCCTAATGATCTTTATGATGCAGTTGGTGGTAGGTGGGTTAGCTCGTGTTGTAAATCTTTAAAATCCTTTTGGCTTCCCAAACTCATTAAGCTAGTCTCACTCTACTGATCAAACATAGTTCTCCAACAACATATCTGACCCTGACTGTGTATGTGTAAGTGTGTGTCTGTGATGGCGTGATGGGATGTGATTTTGCATGGAAAGGTATTATCTCAGTATTTGAAAGGAGAGGAGTTTGACACTGCTCGTCTTCTTCATTAAAACTTTCAGGGGACATTTTTGCCGACACACACAGAAAAGCTTATATACCATCTTTGTGTTAATGAATTAACTTTCGGCTTTATTTCTTTCTTTCTTTCTTTTTTTTTTTTTTTTTGCATTCATGGCTGCTTACAGTGCCCATTATTAGGTCTGACAAGGCATTCATTCCAATTACAATTACCAAAAAAACATGAAGAAGTAAGCACAGCAAGCGTAAGTGAAATTGATTGTATCTCACTGCTGGTATCTGCAACTGCCAATTGATGACCCAGTGTACTGAGAGTACTGCATGTACTTTGGTGCAAGGATGTAGTGCTTTGCTGTGCGTGTGTATAGGTGGAATAGGCGCAGACACACACATACATAGACAATCAGGCTGCAGGTACTCTTTTGTTTTTCATTAGCTTCGATTAAACATTTGTAAAGATGTGTTAGGTAATTTGTTCAGAATGGGTTTAAGTGCATTGTCACCATTGATAAATTAAGGCGGATTCTATTTGTGTAGCCAAGTAAATTATGTGCATACAGACTGAGCAGATCACTTTCTCTACTTGTTCATTAATAACAGTACAAAACAATGTCCTGCTAGCACCTAGAAATGCAAAGTTGTCATTGATTTCCTCATAATGTATGTAGACCAAAAACCAGCTGGGACTGGTCTCATTATCAGTTGGTCTATGATGCATGTTCCCTTATTGCTTTTGAATGACCTTTGAACAAGAAGGTGAGAAAGATCTTTGGCCATTTTAGAAAAACAAACAAAAAAAAAAAAAAAGGCTCCGGCGTTTAGTCCCTGCAACATCCTGGAAGAAAGTAATTCATCTGTTAATCCAGGAAAGAACCAAGAAAGGACAGAAGGGAGGGGGGTGGGGGTGGGGGGGGTGAGAAAATAAGTTCCTGTGTGCCGCACGTGCAGGGAGAAAAGACAAAGATGGAGATTAAAATTAAACACTAGTGGCAATCAGAAGCATCATTCCGAATGTGCTGGCCCTGGTGGGGGGTAGTGTTTACCTGGCGCAGGTTGCGGGTGACGCGCACATCATGCCAGGCGTTGTCGTTGAACTTGCCGTTCACGGGCTCCACCAGGGCTTCAAAAGCCCCCGAGCCCAAGTTGATGACCAGCCAAACCGCTCCGCTCTTCAAGGAAAGGTTCACATAGTCAGCCGACTTCCCAGTGTGCAGCATTAGGCCATTGCGTTGCAGTGTGCGAAAAGAAAGCGTGATCTCGTCAGTGCTGCTCTGGATGGGTGTCAGCGACAGGTCATAGCAGAAGAACTCGTTGCCCTTGAAGGTGGCCACAGACTCTTCCTTGCCTAGAGCAGAAAGATGGGAGAGTGAAATAAAAAAAGCTCTTTTAAGAAAAATAGCAGATAAATACAGGATTAAACTATTTACTGGTCAAGAAATTGTCTCTGCTCTCCCTAAATATTAGCTTAACACATGCAAACATCACACATCACATCACAGCGTATACAAGCAATGATAAATGATAACATACACTAAGTGATGGTGAAATGTAGACACAAATGTATTAATGTAATTGAGATTCTTTGAAATGGCTTAAGTTTCTATTCGATGGAGAAGAAGGGATGTGATAGAAAGACAATTAGAGGCAACAACTGGTAAACAAATAAATTAAGCTTTCAACCTAACTCACTGTGTTTTGTCTGGAATGGTAAATAAACAGATGCCATTGCTTTGCAGAAATAGCAAAACTTTACAGAAAACTATTTATTTCTTTAATGAGATGGAAAGAGTGGTTATGCTTATAAAAATTCAGTAAGTTGCATGAAGGCAACTCCATGGAGCAAAAATTATATTTGTAAATCAACCATCTTTGTGATGAGATAAAATTATGGACACACCAAATCATTCAACACTCAGAGTAGACTGGTGCATCTACATTGGAATAATGGAAAATGTGAGTCACAGGTAAAATAATATTTCTTCCAACACAACAAAGCAAACAGAAGAGTTAGAATTAGATCAGAATATGTCTTTGAATTAGCTGAGCATGGAATAAAGAGCACAGAAAATAAAAGTGGGCGTATGGATGCCAACATCACACAAAGAGGATTAAAGGAGCAAGAAAAATGGCAAACTGAAAGGGAAGTACAGGTGCTGATGGTGTCACTAGTGTCAGTCTGTCAGTCTGTCTGCAGCACATGGCCACCTTCCACTGCAGTGAGCTTCTTTCACACACTAGCAGTCAAAACAGCCAGTTTGTACCGTGGACACATGTCAAATAGCAGCCTAACAGCAGCAGGGGGAAGAATCAGTGTGCATCTGTCAGGAAATAAACAGACAACTGCAGCTGTCACAACAGAAAAGCACCACTGCACCGACGCTTGCAACGGTGACACCTCAATCAAAGTGTTCACGATGAAACTAGTTAGTGTGGAAAATATTAGCGCATCTAATTCTTCATTATATTGTCCCTGTTTGTGCTCATATGCGGCATTTTATTTAGTCTTTCTGATATTATATACATTTTTAAAGTTCAGAACGTCTCGTGTCATTTCCTATGAATCATGTTACTTTTGCTGCAGAGGTGACCTCATTTCTCTGTGGGATCAAGGCGAGATGCATTTACTTACAGGACAGTTTTATTTATTCAAAGACATCAAGACATTAAGACATATATATATATATATATATATATATATATGCATAAAAAGGTGTTATGTGTTTGTGTTTGTGTGCAGTTGTGTGCAGTTATGGTGCTCTAGCTGAATCATTCTGAAAGAGTTGTAAATTGTATTTTTTGGAAGGCCTCAGATAAGACCTTCTTTTATGTCTTCTTCTTGACTTTGTTTCAGCGATGTTCAACTCCATTTTGTTAGATTTTTAAAGTCTCATTTACTTGATGTTGGAATAAAAATTTACATTAAAATCAGTTATAACATCAAGATGTCTGGCTTCCAATAAAGATAATCTAGATGTGCAACGACAGTAAATTAAACCATTTGCAGTAAATTTGTTGCCAAGCAGCTATAAACATGTTTGAGTTGATGGGAAGACGTCAATCCAGCAGATTTGTCAGATTTGTAGTCAGTGAATTTAAACTGGGTCACATTAATTAAGTTGTACAGACATAGTGGTGGGACATATTTGTTTATGGTAGAACTATTGATGGCTTGGCTTGTATTTTATCCTTGAAAAAGGAGAAAAGTTCAAGTTATTTGTGCTGTGGTGTTGGTCAGCCTCTGCTGTTCTTGTGCTTTGTCACATTTGGGTAGCAAATAGAGCGAACGAGGTCAGGGATAAATAATTCCATTTCACATCTTTTACAATGAAATCCATTCTCTCTGAAAAAGGTATCTTCCAAAAGATTGAAATTCACTCCATGTGAGGCACAATTGGGGTCGAGCACCATGTTCAGTCCCAGAAGCCCGCTGAACTTCTTTACCCTCTGTTTGATTGATGTCAGAGGTCACTAATGTTTGCCTAAATATCTAGGCTAGCATCTTTAGCAATCCAGTAACGCTCCATTTCACCAAGGACTAGTGATTGGACGATTCACTCTTCTGTATTTGGTGAGTTTTTCTTCACAGTGTGACCAGGGTCCCATGGTACTGTTTGAATCTGCATTTGTCTTCAATATCTCTGAGGTGGGTGGGGGGGGGGGCAGCATGGCGGCATCGTGTTTAGTGCTGTTGCCCCACAATAAGAAGGTTGCGGGTTTGGTTCCTGGCCTGGAACCACTCAGTCTGTAGGTCTGAGTGTGAATTGTTGGTCTCTGTCTGTCTCTAGATGTTGGCCCTGTGATGGAATAACAACCTGTCCAGGGTGACCCTGTGATCACCCAGTATGAGCTGGGATTGGCTCCAGCACCCGCCGCGACACGAAAATGGAAAAGTGGTAGAAGATGGATGGATGGCTCTCTGGGAGGTTAAGCTGAACTGTCGACTGGCAAGCAGAAAGGCATTCTGGCAGCAAAGAAAATGTAGGTATCATTATTTTGTGGTGAACAGTATTGACTGGCTATCATTATTTGTCTCCGTTCCTTTTGTTGCTTTGCCATGTCCGTCAGTTCGTGGCAGAATTTGGTTGACATTACATGTGAACAAAGTCTTATTACAGATTCTTGATGCATTGCTCTTTTATGATAAGCATCGAATTGTCCTGCTGTGTTAATCGTAGAGTTAAGCATCCCAGCACTATGTGTCAAGCATAGTTTCAGAGGTGATTTGACTTGGTAATGCCGTATGATTCACACAATCCTCCAAATTAAGTATTTATGCTTCCAATACTGCAACCTTCTGTAGATGTCCATGACAATCTTTGTTCTGTCACGATAAGCCACGATTCCAGGGAACAGAAAGAAAGGGAAGAAAGCAGGCAGCAGCAGCAGCCTTCCTCTGGCAGACATCTTGAATTAGGAACAAGATGTCTGCTTGTGAAACTTGGTTTCATCTTACATTAGGTATCATGACAATAAAGAAGCCTGGTCCCCAAACTAAATGTAACAACTCCTGATATATGTGGTACACACCAGTAAAAAAAAAAAAAAAAAACTGACCTGAAAGCAGAGATGCACAAAACCCAATCACATAACATCAAGTTCTCAACTCTCAAATAACTCCTTTGCCACTTGGTTGTGATGCTCATGAACTGGTTCCTCGACGTGAACTATGATCTGAAGTGACACACCACTTCCTGTGTTCGCTTGCCCTCACTCACCTCTGCTTCTCTGGGGAGGACAGATTGAAGAATCAGCCTCAGGTAATGAGGTTTAGGGCTGAAACATAAGGCAGAGGGAGGGAAACTCAAACTGCCAAGAGACCCCCGTATGGGTGGATCATCAAATCTAGTTCATCCTGAAGTTCCATTACAGCAAAATCACTATGGGACCATGGTGCATTTCCTTTGAAGAGAAGGGAGCTTGGGATGGGGCCAGGCCAGAAGGGGTGGTCCTTTGACAGGGAGATTGAAAACAGAATCTCACAAACAAGAGAGTTTGCCACAGGAGCAATCTCAGGTGAGTGGAGATAGATAATAGCGTTTCCATCTGATGGCTGTGCACTGTTGTTCCGAGGCATAACCATAGACTCAACATCAACAAACAATCCAACACTATTTCATTAACGCAAAATGCAGGATTATGTGGTGCATGAAACAGTAAAGTAAGGTTCATTGTAAAACCCTGACTTACAGCAAAAGTGATATAATATGGGTGCACGCATTCGTTTTAAAGAAAACATTTGATGTGCAGAGAGGGGGAAAAAAAAAAAAAACAAAAACAAACGAGGAAGTGAGGGACAAATGGCACCCAGACAGAGACAGCTACTTAAAAGAGCATTTTGGGTAAAATCGAAATTTGGAGCAATCTCAACTGAAGTGTAAATTGTCATCTAAAAAGAGGCATCAAAGGAGAGAGAAAGATATGGAGGGGAAAAATGACACACACAGAAAAAAAGCAAATCCCCCAAGAGCAGCCTCCTGGCGGTGCTTGCCTTGCTGATGTTGGAAGAATAAAAGCGTGGCAAATGGACCACAGCAACCATTTTCAATTATGTATTAAGTTGGACCCCCTCCCAAACTATGGGTTGTTAACGGTAAGCAACAAACAGCTTGGGATTGCTTCCATGAGCTCTGCGAGATTGAGTCAAATGCAACGGAGAGACACGAGTTGCAAAAAAAAAAAAAAAAAAACTTTCTTTTGTTTATGTGTGTTTAATGAACAGAAGGCTGAGAGGAGGAGATAAAGCTGAAGAGGATCAGGGAGTGAGAGGAGAGGACAGGGACTGACTGTCACACCAGTTAGTTTGGTCACAATGCCAAAAAAAAAAAAAAAAACAACAAAAAAACAAAAAAACCCTTGATTAATTGTTTTATAGTCAATACAATCACACGGTGTTTGTTTTATGCTTTAAATCCAGATGTAAAAGGAAGTCAGAGAGGATAAAATAGCCAGTAATACCCCCCCCCCCCCCCCCCGCTCTCCAAGTTTCCCAGAAGAGACAAGAAGACTACTTCACCCTTGGCTTTCCAGACAAAAACTAACATAACCAATAGCTCTTTTCTTTCCTTCCCTGAGACCACTTCAGCTCCTGTGAATATACAATTGTTGCCATACGTCTGTTTCTCCTTTCACATCTACTGTACATCTCTATCTCCATCTCAGTCCCGTGGCACCACTCTCATGATTATATGCACATACACACTCGGAGTCTACACTTTTCACTCAGATCAAATCTCTCTCAGTAAAGCCCAAGAGCCGCATGCTGTAGCCAGAGGTAAGACAAGAAGTGCGAGAACACAGCAGAGACTCAAGTGCTGTCAAGGTCTCAATTAACCTCACACAGGGCCCCGACTACATTAAAGAAATGACTCATTTGAAATTTAGCCACCCATAATAGTGTCTTTATTATTAATTAAATGTTGAGTTCCTTTGGTGTTTGATTTCATTGCTGCAGAGTGAAAGGGCCTCTAGTGCGGCATATTTTTTAGGGGTCAAAAATGATAATCCCTGCATGAATAAGCAGATGTAATGAGGAAAGCCAGTATTTATTATATGCCCACATGTATCCACTGGCCTCAGTGGCCTTTTTTCGTGGTGCTCACACTTCAGGCTGTTTCTTTTATCCATTGCATTAATAAATTCATCAGCTTGCAATATGAAACAAGAAAAAGGTGAAAGCAGACTAAATGGATCTGAGTGATCTTGCTGAAAATCGTCTGATCTCATTCTTTGTCGAATATTTTTTACTGACTGATAAATAAAAATGTATTGTCGAAAACCCAAAGTGTACTGGCCTTTATGAGCCCAGGTCGACTATTATCTCCATCAATTGTCTAGACCACTTATTCATATTTTTTCGGTGGATGCGGGGCTGACATATGGATACAAATAATCATTCAGATCCACTGTGGGCTATCTAACATATATTAACCTAATGTGCACTTCTTTGGACTGTGGGAGGAAGCCACCCTCCACCTGGGCTTCCACTCATTTGGCCCACCAAAGCAAGTCAGCTATGTGACTTGCATGACTGATTGGCTCCAGTTTTTATAACAGATCCACTTCCTGTTGTTTCACTGGAACAAGCCTACCACTGCTTTGCGTTGTGGCTGGGGTTAGAGCTCCCAGCCTCTTTGTGGAGAGCGTTCACTCATTATGATTGAGCTAGGCCTCCAGGCAATAGGACAGATGAGAGTAAATAACTAATCTGATATTTCTGAACATAAACCATAAAAGTACTATTCTGCCAGTAATGTATAATTTCTCTGGGAAAAAAAAAACTAAACAAAAAACTAAAAAAACAAATATTTCATCCCACAATATAGGGATACCGTATGTCATAATCATTGTGTGGCTCATGTAGTTTACATCATATCACATTACTCACATACTGAAGTTCACTTTTTCCCTCCACCCTCACCCCTTATACTTTACCCAAAAAAGGATTCAATAACCCCATCCTCCACTGCAACCTTCGGTCACAATCATACCACCTGCAGTATAGGCAATTTGCTGCCGTTTTGACTTCAGGTAGCCGAGTCTCAGGACCCAGAACCTTCGCTGTTGTTGAAGAGATGCTTTGTTTGTACGGGCTAGGGGGAGGATGGACTGAGGAAGAGGATAGTGTTCCGACCTGAGTGGAATCAATGCCATTGACTTGGGCAATCACACACTGCAACCCACTGACACATTCTGTACCCATGCAGCCTGACAACCCTGCTATAGCTTCACTTGCAAACCGCAACCAAGATTAGCATGAGGAAGTGAAAATACATAAGCAAATTTAGCTTCATAACATATGAATTCAATGAATCAATGAATCACAATGAATCGCCAAATATGTATGTTTATAAATGACATCTACACTCTGGAAAAAAGAAACACAATATCATTAATAATGATAAGATGCCAGAGAATGTAAATACAATGTGTGTTTCGCAGCTATGCCCTGAAAGTGCCACTTTAAGCTCATCTTTGTTGGATATTACAGTAATAAAAGTGCAGTGCAGCATGTGTTATTAAACTGATTCAGCTCAGATTCAGAGAGAGAACAGGTTTAATAAGATGAGCTGCATGAATAGCTCCATCGAAACTTGTGTGGTGCATTAGTCAATGCATAATGGACCTTAACACACTGCTTTTTGGTTGATTGGATTACATATTGGGAGTAATTAGGTAGTTTTAGGAGAGTAAGAAAAGAGAGAATGCAACTAGACAAATGTATTTATCTGTGGTTGTGCATGTGAAAACATCCTAAGTCGAGAGGGCTGCATGATGGCAAATCCACTCGTCACATCACATTACCTCGCTGTTCTTACACACATGAGCACACACACACACATTCACACGTATATATATAGTCATCCTCTATTAGCTTTCGACGACTGCCATCCTCCCTGCAGAGACAGTATCCGACAGCTTTGGAGGAACAATCCAACAGTGAGATGAGAGAGCAGTGGGAAACGTAAGGGGCATATGAACGGTTTGATACTGCTTCATGAATCAAACAGCCCTGCTGGGTCCCCAGACAGAGGCAAGTGTCCTGTGCTAGCTCCAAGGCACAAGCAAAAGCCTGTGAACTGCTGTGAACATTTGTTTGCTTATTAAACATTTGGCTGGTGTTGAAGAAACTTTCGCGCAAACACAGATATGCACGAGGCCCTGAAAATAAAAAGGCAAAAAAACCCAAAACCCTAAATGCAAAAACGCTACAACGGATGGTTGTGTACTAAAGCAGACACTCACATGTGAATACACCACCACGGCTCCTTGGCATTGATGGAGAACAGGTGACACACAGGCAGGTTCAAATGTCTGAAACCACTTGCAACAAACTGAGTGAGGTGGAATGACTGATCTATTGTTTAGGCCTTTCTGGACCCCACCTGCTTTATTTTACCTTTCCATGAACAAAAAATATGTGTTGCATTGTAGGCCAAAGAATGAGTCTCACCGCCTAAAACTACTGTTTACTGGGACTGTGTGGTGCATCCTGGGAGAACAACGGGATCTCAGAAGTATCAACAAACAGTATGTCGCCAAAATGGTATGCTTAATAATTACTGCTCTGAAACTGAAAGTCCTATAGATTTTTACCACATGGGCTGCAATTCTGGGCAGTATGGTGGACTGTCTCACAATGATAGGGTTCAGGATTCAAACCCTATATCCGGGGTCTTTCTGTGTGGAGTTTGCATGCTCTCTGCATGCATGTTCCCTCCAGGTTCTTCAACGTACTTCCACAGTCCAAACATATGCAGGTTTAATTGGTGGCTATAAATTGCCTGTAGGCCTGGCAGTTAATGGGTGTTTGTCTCAGTATGTTGACCTTTTGATCGACTGGCGACCTGTCCATGGTGAACAGCTAATGGATGAATGGGCTATTATTCTGTATAGCGCTGTAAAATATTGAAATGCTTCCTTTGTACATATGCAAAGGCTTGATCACAGAGAACTAGCAGATTTTTTTATGTCAAAATACATGTAAGCAGAGTTTAAATCATTCAAACAGGACTGGTTTGAGCTTTTCTTGATTTTGATGGTCTGAGCTGGTTTTCAAATCAACCCACAACTGACTCTGACGTTTTATCTCAAAGAACTGTATCTTCTGCAATTCCGAGTGGAAGCGCTGGCAGAAAACACGTTATAAAAATACAAGAGTCTCGGCAGGCACAGGTGACAAAATGAAGTTTGAATAATACATTTAAACATTTTCAGGCTCAGCAGATGTCTAAAGCCTCTATAGGACTAGGGAGCAATATTATGAGACAAGATAATGTGAGCAACGTGCTGCATCACCAGATGTTACAGTACAAAATTTTCAAGCAAAAGTTCTTCAGTGGATGAGAGCCTTAGCCCCTGCTGCACCAAGAATGCTTTTTTGACACCACTAATGGTCCAAATCAAGTGTCAACCTATTGGCTTTTTAAACTACTGTTATAATCTATCCATTTTCCCATAGCCTTCAATACAACCTGATTTTTTTTTTTTTTTTTTTTTTTGCAACCAGTGGAGTTGTCGCCCCGGATCTTTAGACAGAATGCAAGGTTAAGGCATTAGCTTTACTGTTGAAATGCAAGTCTCACATATATATATATATATATATATACATACATAGACATACACAAATGCATGATGATCATTTGATATGTGTGTTTTAAAGCATAACTAGCATAACCTCAGTTGCAGGTGACTATTTGGGGCTATGCCCGGCCCTGAACTTTGACCTTGTGTTGGTAATTTGCCGATACCTTAATGGACCCATGCATCCAGTCTCTCAAGTAGCTGCTGACAAAAGGCTGAAACACAGGAACATTGCCCCCATCGCCATCGCTCCCCTTCCCCTGCACAGCTGGTGATTAATGGATGTATTGATCCATGGACTGATAGCAATCCTTTAATGAAAGAGCAATAAATTCACTGTCTACCCAGCTCATTTGCTGCAGGCAGAAGCTCTTTGTTCCATTGACCTGCCTCCATACCTTCATTCCACACAGAGTAGCTGCTTGTTGAGCCATAGTGGTTGTGCTATCACACCATTCACAGTGTTTCTTTTGTTCAGCAAAAATAGAAAAAAAAAAAAAAAAGGTGTAAATATTGAATGTGCCTGTCTCCAGTGAGGTATTGTAGGAGAATAACAGTCACTCGTGCTGTCTCCATTTTTAATTTTATTTATTTATTTTTTTTAACCTCTTGAAGCTGAGCGACATTTCCAGGGAGTGGTACAGGTAGATAAAGAGCTCCAGATAAAATTATAGTGGAATTATGGTGCTGTGGGAACTCCATATCCCAAAAATTCTACATAGCCTCACTGCTTTGATTGAGAGTATTTGTAGGACACAGCAGGATTGTGTAATTGGTCAAAAAGAAGAAGAACAACAAAAAAAAACTAAAGTACGTTTAGATCTAGTAAGAGAGAAAGAAAAGTTCCAGCATGATTTGCATATTAAGTCTACTCCTCATCGACACATCGACTTGTAGTGTAAACTGGGTCACGCATCCAAGACATTACACAGACATTACACAGTGTCAGCAATTTGGTGTTGGGAGCTTGATCGTGCTTACGCTTGGTCCCAATGACTCTGTCACCTCCATGAGTCTTTATCTAGCTTTAGCTCAAATGCACGTACTCAAAGAATTAGTCAATGACAAAAAGTAATTGGGGTCAACCAGATACATTTTTTTTGTCTGCTGTCTTAAAACTACCCATTTCTCAGCTTCAATATCTGATACTACAGCAGTTGGCTCGTTATTTCACTCAACCCATTTCCCTCTCTGATTTGTACTTTTTCTTTGTCCTTGTTCATTTTCCCTTCTCTCTTTTATTTTCTCCTCCACTGTGGGTGTCTGGAAAATGACTATTATCACAGTGTGGTTTTGTTCAATCACAGGGTTCAACTGGAGCACAAAGAAAATGTCAAGTAAACTGACGCTAACGACAAGCTTGAACTTCTGAGTGGCAGGTGTCTAATTCAACTGGTGGGGGGGGGGTTGAGACAGACGATGCTCATAATGAGCCCTATTAACTTAAGCCAGAACATTGCCTTCACTTGAGCAATGTGAGCCCCCCTGCCCTTCTGTCAAGCTGAACTTACCACTACGCTGAATGACATTAATGCAGTTATTAGCAATATGTGTTCCCTCTCAGGAAATTAAATGCACAAAACAGAAGCAAGTTCATAAAACGTCTTCATCAGTCGGACCACTCAAATACTCAAAGCGCAACCAAATGAGCTGAAAGTAGGACTGATGACAACAAAGGTGTTTCCGTTAGACACAAAAGCAGATGCCCGGGGCTGGGACACATTGTTGTTCAATGCGTTTAACTTCAAAAGTCACAAAACACTGAGCAATCGTTTGTTGGCTGAGAACACTCTCATCTGTGCTAATTGCAGCCCCTTTCACATGATGTCTGATTGCTTGTGTTTGCTCTCTTTGCATGTGTTTTCTTAAGTTGCAGTTGTGCCGCGCTTGAAGGGCCATGGTAGCTTGGACCTGGCTCAAATTTGGCGATGCTTGGACTTGGCTAATTACCTCCACGTTAAGTGAAACTAGCTCATATATTCACAACGACGTCTTTAAAAAGCACAATCGCAACAGTCTCGAGTGTGTGAGCATCATATAAGTTACTTCTGAAAATTGTTTTAAGTTGTATTAACAACTGATTTGATATCCTAAGAGAAACATCACATTTAATTTAAAGCAGACTGTGGCACAGAGAATATTACAGACAATGTGGTATTTTTGTATGAGTTCCTGATGTCGTTTTATGTTGGTTCTTTTAATTGTATGAGAGTCCTTGGCATAATACCTGAAGAATTATCCAATGTAAAATGCTTTATTTAATATGTTAATGTCAGGAGTTTAAGTGAGTACTGTGGCCGCGCAATGTGTGTGTCATTACATCAAAGGCGATGTGTGCTGAAGAAATAAGTTGGTCTCTTCTTTGAGAAAAAAAAGAAAGAAAGAAGACATTATTTTAAGAAAACAAAGGAAGTGTGATTTCTTCAGGGGGATGCTTTGTTATTGAAGCCCTGTATATGGCAAGGCTCAGACAAGACAAGACGAGCATCCTGTTTTTACTCCCCCGCCAGTGATGCATTTGACATTATGCCACCGCAAAGATGAGGGTTCATTTCCGATTAGCGATGCCTCTTATATGGAACAACAACAGTCCCATCACAGCGACCAATATGAAAAGCAGGTGAGTTTTTACTTTCTTGTTGCTGCACTTGGAGCTCATGCCAATTAGAAAGGGTGTCTGTGGGGTGGTGGAGCTCCCGGGGGGGGGGGGGGGGGTTTGTATAACTTCCACCCCCACATGCTCAAGTTCATTACTGGTGAATGGAAAAAAGAGGCTGGCACCAGTGGTGATGTGTCAAGTAGATGTTTATCGAAACTGAATGTTTTTAACTTGCTGTGTGAGCCCCCTGTGTCATGTGTTATGGAAATGGGTTTGCCATCCTCACTGTGTTGATATAGTCAATATGGCAGCCATTAAAGGTGAGGGTCCAGCTTTTAAATGGCAACTTTGTTTTCCAGTGAAGGGTACTGCATGTTGCCATGTTAATTGTCAACAATGACACACTTGCAAACTCAAAACAAGTGTGAGCATGGAAGAAGGTGAATTGAAACACGGCGCAGGTACAAAGGATCTAGTGCATGACTGTAACCCTCCCACAATTAGTGTAAACAGTGTCAGGGCTTATGATACAGAGAAATGCCACTCTGGGTTAAAGCTGAACATAAACTCTAATTATGACGAGACTGCCAAGGGTAAAAAAACAACAGCAACAAAAAAAACTATTTAGGTCATAGACAGTAGTTCAGGGCAGCACGGCGGCGTAGTGGTTCGCGCGGTTGCCCCACAATAAGATGGTCGTGGGTTTGGTTCCCGGCCTGGGTCCTGTCTGTGCGGAGTTTGCATGTTCTTCCCCGTGTCTGCATGGGTTTCCTCCCACCATCCCAAGACATGCATGTATAGGTGACCGTAGGTGTGAATGCGAGAGTGAGTAGTTGTTTGTCCTTGTGTGATGGACTGGTGACCTGACCAGGGTGTACCCCGCCCCTTGCCCAATGTGTTCTGGGATTGGTTCCAGCAGCCCCATAACCCGGAAGCGGATGAAGATGAGTGAGTGACAGTAGTTTAGGTCAACTTTGACTGAATGCCAATGTAGAGACAAGCAATATGTAAATCCAACATTTTGAAACAGTGTTGGATTTTTCAGCTGGAGTTTTAATGAACAAAACTTGTTGCTTAAAGCACTTGACCTCTCGAATCTAGTCCCGAAAACCTAGTAATTTGGACACCAGCAAAGTGCCCTTGTGTTACACCGGTGGAATTCAAATGAAAGCCAAACCTGAACCACTGCATTTCACAAAAAGTCGGTGAGCAATGGTGGAATTACGATATACATGCATCTAGAAAGCTCTGCACAACTGATCAATAACTCTACTGACATTTCAAGGCGAATATAACTCAATGAGGACGTTTTGACCACCCAGGCGAGATAACAAAAGACCTTCAATGGGATTTGATTCATGGAATTGGAATTGGAAACCTTTGGGCTAAATGCTAAACTTTCCCACTGGGGGCTCATAGCGACATGAACCAACGCAGAAGGCGTGGAGTGAGACATGCAAAGTTGAATGAGGAAAAGGATGGAATGACAGAACACATTTCTCTTCTTCTCATACAATTACAACATAAAACGATATCTACTGTTTGGAGAGTTCCAGGTGTTCCGTGAAGTTGACGTAAACGGAATTTATTAAAAAAAATGAGGTAGAGCACTTAGTCACATCTGGAACCAATGCAAACTTTGAACGCACAACTTCACTATTCACTGTATGAAAGAGTGCCGATGCAACATCCATCCATTATGTGTTCTGCTTATCCATGCAGGGTTGGAAGGGCATGGGGGGGTCAGAGGTCTTAACAGGGCCAACATACGGAGACAAACATAATAACATAATTCACACTCACGCCTCCAGGCGATCTGAGAGTCACCAGTGAATCGAATATACTTGGAGGAGTACCTGGAGGGAGCCCACAGAGGAGCAGAGAGAATATTCCAACCACCTGCAACTCCCATACAGAAAGAACCCAAGCCACTGCCGCATGAGTGCAAATACTACAAGACCATCCATTTCCTTCTAATACAAATTCAGCTGACGAACTATGCCGGTTTCCCTTGCTTACACACACATTTATTTTACAGGCTTTGAAAACAAATAAAGCAACTTGGAGCTTAATTTTGTTTGGAATTGAAAATGGAAAATTAATATTTATTAGTAATTACTAACACAGCAATTAAACATCATGAAAGATTATCTGTAATTCATCTGTGCCGGAAATTTATCACCACATATCTAAAGAAGAGCTCGGGCACTAATAGATGAGGCCATGAACAAAAACATTGGCTGGAAGAATATTTTTGGATGAGACGACTGCTAAACAACAAAAGCTCCAAACCAAAACACACAAACACACTAAAATAAATACATTTACACAAAGTTCTACTTTAAGACATTCTTGCTGTTATTCCACAAATACAAAATTAACATGACTAGGACTTAAAAAAAAATGGAAATAATATTAGGAAAGCATTATGGGAGCAAAAATTACTCACCCCCTGAAAGAGATAGACAGCAACGCTGCTGATTCTTAATTATTGAGTTTGTTTGTGTTTGCGTATGTGTGTGTGTTTGAAGAGAAGAGTTGTATGCACCCGTTTGATCTCAACTTCACTGACCATGGAGGGGTTTCTTCTTCCCAAATATAAACCACTTTTATGGAAAGACACAGTATTATTATAAGTAATTTATTGCTTTGGCATCTGCTGTTACATCAAAAAGAGTCTGACTACCACATAGGGCCTGTTTTTCAAAATCATCTTTAGCCGTTTCTTCTAAATCAATATCTTCTTACATGCACCCACCTGACTTGACCAGGATACGAAATCAAGATGTCAAGTCAACGCAGGAGTATGCTGGCCTGAGAGCGCAGCCTCAGGTACGCTCCAACTGGAGACTGTCTACAAACGCACAAATCACTCAGCTCAGCCTGCAGCGAGCCTCTGATGTAAAGAACAGCCCATATCCATCAACAATTAACTACATTACCATTCTTATTCTGATTGGTTCTCAGGATTTATTTGAGACTTCAACTGCTTCCCATTCAAATACGCACAAAGCAAGAATTCTGAAAACATTGCTTCAACTTGGAGCCACCGACAAGCAATATAATATTTTGCATCTTGCCTACAGGTGATTCCCCGCAGGTTGAGTGCACAGATAATAGTGTAAAATTATATTTATGCATCTCTGTCAGCAGGTTAATGGATCCAAATAGAACATTTAAGCAGACGTCATGTTTGCATTTATACTGGGAAGGATTAATGTGTCACACTCATGTAGCCTTGATGATGTATAGACTGATGACGTCTAAACTCGAGCGCACACAAACACTGACAGAAGCCCATAAATTAGCATCAGTGCTCGTGCACATAAACATACACAACATGCACAGCTCTTCTTAATCAACAAATGAATTGTGTAGTTAGTTGACGCTACAGTGGCTATTGACAGTGAACTGGCAATACGGGTGATGGGCTGTTTGTCTAATAACCAAGGCTGCATTTCAATTTCACAACTCACTGAACAGCCTGTTTAGCCACACAAGACTGATATGACACCGGGCTTAGCGAGAGGGCTCTGTTTGCGAGGTACTGCGTTGCTGCCGAGGATGACAAGAGCAAAAAGTCTCAGATTAGCCTTATGGTGTGCAGCATGGCGATGATGTCAGCCGTTTGAGCCAACCTTGAAACAGGTTGAAAATGGGAACGCTTTTGTTCAGACGAAAACAATTTCACACTGAAATAAACAAAACTAAACAAAAAAACAAACAAAATAAAAAACAACAACAACACAGAAAAAGAAAAAAAAATAAAAACATCTACCCCCTGCTTTGTCTCACAAGGGCTCCATTATATTACTGGAGCTTGAAAGTGACTTTCCTTTTATACTCCTCCCTTTAGGCCTAGCTTGTGTGATATGTGTAGACAGCACTCTATGTCTGGTCTAATTAAATTCCTTAATTCACTTGCTCCCCCCTGCCTCTCCCTCCCAACCACTTCCCCGTTTGTCTTGTGTGTCTTAGTTTGTTTTTCAAGTCTCACACAGAGTGATATTTTATTTTTCAGCGTTCAACTCTCCCCTTTTCTATCCTTTCACTGAATAAAACAAGTCTGCGAGCAATCTCCGCAGACGTGGTGTCGCCGGGAATTTCCGTTCGGAGGAAAGGCCTGAACCTACGTTGCAAGCAAATACCCATCAGGTGTTTGCATTGTATGCATCATTTAGAATGGTGTTCCCCCTCCAATAGTATTTGACGTGGGTTTTCCTACGTCTGCAACTGTTGCAGTGTGGATCCTGCTGTTGAAAAGGCAAATCTGTAACACCTCAGGCATTTTTCTTGTGACGTATGATGTTTTCTGATCTGCTCCTCAGGTGTCAAACGTTGCTGTTTTTATGATTTGATCATCCCACCAAGAAAAAAAAAAGAGCACATGGGTGCAGGTGTGCTTTTCTCGTTTCCATTGCAGTCCTTGGAAAGAACCCTTTCACAGTATAACTCTCGCACATACGGATGCATGTGAAAAAGACAGCAGAGCTTTGCATGTCTCAGAGCTGACTTCGTCTGGATCACTGCAGTCCCTCTTCATCTTTTCTCTCTGCCGCTTCCTCCCTTCTTCCCAGTGGTCATCATTTGCTTTGGATTTAAGGACACACACATCCTCTGAAGGGAGTAAGTTAATTAGACATTGGGCCCTATCTGTCCCACTCATTCCCCGTCTCTCTCTGACTATATGAAAACTCAGAAGTGTATTGCTGCTTCAATGAAACAACACACTTGTGCGAACACACATGCACACACACACACACACACAGGTACAGAAGTGTGAGCAGTCATTCAGCAGATGCCTGCGAGCTTTTCACTGTGCTTGTGCTGCAGTGCGTATGTGTTTCCATAAACCTGCAGGTATTTACAAATAGTTGAGTTTTTTTTGTTAGTATTTTTTTATTTATTTATTTATTTATTTTTTCAAATGTGTAATTCACCAACACAAGTGCTTTGCACATAGAACTCTATGCCTTTTCTGCCTTCACTTTTGGTACAATGGCAGTCTCATCACAACCTTGTCAGTTGTAGGAGACGTGACTTCACTGTGACTCCTGTGCCAATGTCACAACTCTTCACGCTGAAAGCATCTGAAGCATTCCCCAGGGTGCTGCTCACTAACCTTGAATGAAGAATGATGAAGATAAGGTTTGTTTGCCACCACAGTGTGTATTGTGACAAGTCCACACATTGTTTATGGTGAGGAGGAAATGATGCTTGCGCAATATAGATATGAAAGTTATATTTACAATAAAAAAAAACAAAAAAACAACAATGACCCAGAAGATGGTTAAAAGGTTCTTTTAACATTGTTACGTACAAAACACAAAGCTGCCAATTGAGCTACCTAGCTGTAGAACAGAAAATTATGAGGAAAAGCTCGGTATTAGGAAGCTGTGATAGGCAGGGGTAATAAAAAAAATATCTGTTCAGAGTTATTTGGTTATAACCATTTGGTGTTTTACCAGGTTTACCAAGGCCTTACCATGTTTCACTCAGAACACAGAACAGAAGAATGAGATTGCCTTTGGTATGTAAAACCCAAAATACATCTTCTTATAGAAATTGAAAATTCAAACAAAACACAAAAGCGATACATATGAGACCTTTGATGTTGATTTTATAGAACTGTACCGCAGAAAAGAATTGTTGTTGGTCACATTACCAACATACAATGGCAGATTTACTGGTTTATTTTTGGCTATAGATAAAACAGGCTGCTACAGCTCAGATAAGAAGAAAAGAGGGCAAGCAGCCAAGCAGGAAGAATGGAAGTTTTATATATATATATGTAATTAACTTGTTACTGTAATTAAGTTGATTTTACAGAATTTAAATGATCTATTTTATTGTTTGGAGCATGCAATTACATTTTACAATTATATTGTGGTGTTATACTTTTTTAATTACAGGTGGTTTACACTAGATTCCAATTTATATATTCAGAGATGAATGAGGAATGTGAAATGAAGAAAGATCTGTAGCTGGAGAATTTTAGCTACTGCTCAGTTCAGTGAGTTGAGTGGGTACAGTGTTTCCAGGTATGTGATTAAATTAAGAAAAATGCCAAAATCATAGCACTGGATTGTTGAAGCCTTAATTACCCAGTAGTGTTTTTTACAAATTTGCTAAAATAGTCCGTCAAATTGCATGCAACTGATTGAATATGGTGATATCGTGATTAAAGAGACTTGAACTTTTCGTGTATCCTTTTACTAGAATTACTAAACTAGTTAAAAATACCGTCAGCATAAAATACAAGTCATTGGCAATGGAACATCCAACACCCTGAACACACCCTGACAAAGACTGTTTTTCTTTTTTTTTTTTTGGAGGAATCCCTCCCAGTGTATGCACCGAGTCTGCTGGTATGAAAAAATGCAATTCTTCCCTCAATAAGAATGGCCCAAATTTGGGATTTCGAATGCACTTCCGTTCTTTTTAATTTCCGGAAGTAGGCCGCTTCCAAATCATTGCTACTGTCAGTGGTCCAGAGTTGAATGCTGCATACAAACATGCCTGCGGGTTTCCTTGGTATCGCTGGTGTGGAGGTATATTAAATAAACTGATCTAATCCATTCCTGTCAACCTTTGTGGTATTTGAAGGTATTCAAAAGTGCTGTGCCAGAGAGAGTTTTATCTGGAGCACTGCCAAAACCCAGTGTCTGATCGGCACCCACATGAGGGTCAGGGTCCACACTTGTGTAAGGCCCTGTCTACAAGTGTCTCTCTCTGGATCAGGCAATTTTTCCTTAGAGAGTGGTGGATTGCACTCTGCTTCGCTTTGCTTAGCTGTAATAGATTGTGTAGTTTGGTGGAGCCTTAGAAGGAAGACATGAAACAAATTTGGGCGAACTAGAGCATGGAGAAGAGAGATCAGGTAGCCTATTTGAGAAGTTTGCTGTTTTTTTGTTTTTTTTTCTTGGGCTCTCTCCAACCCCTGACGCTAGCTGTTCTGGATGGGGCAATAAAAGCCCATTCTGGGCGATGAGCTGCCTGTATACTCATTATTTCACCACATTTGAGCATAATGTAGCCTGGGAGGAGTACACAGAGTAGCAGTAAAGGGCTTCACACTTATTTGCAGCTTGGGTTGCAGAAAATTTGATGTGAATGGATGAATGACAGAATCACCCAGCTGTACCACTCAAGGAGTTTGATGCAAACAACGGAGGAAGAAGAAAGAGAGGTGGTGTGGTGATGTCAGGATATCTCTTAGAATGAGATCAGTATACGATCTTTCTCATTCAGGAGTCGAGATGAACTATGCAGTTAAAGTTATGTGCACAAGTGAGAAAGATGTTAACCTTCCATCTAACATCCCCTCGCTGTCACCCAAAGTTACCCCAACAACCAAGCTCTCAACATCAATACAAAAGAACCCCCTCAAACACACACACTCCATCAACCCTCCTTCCTCCTCTCATCCCCTGTATCTCTGTCATTCACATACCATTAATATTTCAGTGCTGAGGATCCCTATTGCACTGCCTCCACTCCGTCTCCCTCTTCTCTGTCTTGCCTGCTCAGACAGCGCAAAATGATCCAAAGGAGCTCTGACACCAATAATTAAAGAGTTATTGAAATTAGCATTGACTGACTGTCTTGTAGCTGCCGAGTGCCAGCAAAGATTCTCTGCTTTGATCGCCTAAGCTTTCCCCTCATTCTGTTTAACACTGCCGTCATGATAAACACACATATGCACCTACGGGTGTGCGCGCAGCGCATTCACGCTCCAAGCATCTGCAGTCAAAGCACCGTTTTATGCATAAAATCATGTTCGGAAATGCCTGGAAGTAAAAATTGCATTGCCCTTTTTGCAATTAAAGATTAAAAGAAGGAATATTATCAGCATTACTTACACGGTTTCCATCACATTTTTTTCACGTTCTCACATGAGCAGGCATCCAGATGAGGTGCATACTGGTGAAGCTTATGCCTATAAAGCTCAATATGTTTGGATAAGGTTGTGGAGGTACATTATTGATACAAAGCAGCAGTCAGTCAAAATGAGGAAACATTATCTCCTGTGACATGGCATCTCCTATTCAACCACATTCACCCACTCAGTCTCTCTGGCACAGCAAATCTTCCTCCACTCTCTAACTATTTTAACAAGTATTGGCGTCTCTGATTTGCTGTACCATTCTCTCCTTCTTTGCCCCTGTACACAAGATTCCCAGCGTCTTTCGAAATCTGTACAAGCCAGTCCCTCTTGCCTCCCTGCAACCTCTCCTCCGCAACCCTTTGCTTCCTCCCTCCCATCTTTTTTCTCCCCGCTGTCAAAGCCCATTCTCTCCCTCCTTCACCAGCTGCATGGAGCAGAGCCCCGCTGTGCCAAGTGCCATTTGATTAGCCTCTTTCTGGCAGCCACAGTAATTGTGCGGACATTTCTTCCCTTGCTGCTACCCCTCCTGCCCCCCTGCCCCCCTCCATCGTTCTCTCTCTCTTTCATTCTTTATCAACTGTGCTGGGGATGCATCATCGTCAGAATCATCATCTCTATATATCTCTTTCCATATTCTCTCCATTATGTCCCCCAGCTTTACCTCCATGTACCAGAAACAAAAAAAAAACAAAACGAAAAAAACAAAACGAAAAAAACAAAAAAAAAAAACACAAATCCTTCCATTTTCCCTCAAAGACTTTATTCATTATCTTCCATATACCCTCACCCCGTCTTTCTTCTTGCATTTACACACCATTCCATGCACATCCTGTTCACTAAATTGGATCCTAGCGCTCAGAAGTTCCACATGATTCCTTGATATGTGGCAGAAAATGAATTCAGATCATTTAAACCTGCATGTGCTCCCAAATAAGCTGTGAATTCCTTACAAATCAAGAGAACAGGGGAAGGAGCTGTTGGATAGTGATGTAGAGGACGAGAGGGGAGGGGCAAAGTATAAACAGTAATATGTAAAAGTATGCTGTAACCATCTACACGGTTCACTGAGTTGACATCATTTTTATTTTTTCTGTTCTGTAGGCAAGTATCAGCTTTTCTTTTTTTGGGGGAGGGGTTTCAGAAAACACCTGTTTCATCAGCTGGATTGAAATAAAAACTTTCAAACTGTGAGTTTTAGTTGAGGAAGATGGACTTCCGGGAACAGAGCCAGCTGTCATCGTTCAGGAAACAGCAGCCATTTGGCAGCAGCTGTGAAATAGATGTAGGGATTGAATTTATGCTATGTCAAATGTACGGCAGCTGATGCAAGGAACGTTCACTGAGTCATATTCAGCTATCTTTGAACTGAAATTTCATGCAGGTGACGAGAGGAAGACTCAGGTAGTACTTGTTAGTGACAAGATTGTGGGGAAATGGTGAAGGAAGGTGAGCAAGAAAGACAGAATTCAGTTCTTTTAGTCAAAAGGAGGTTCCTTCCCCTCAAAAACTCTGACACACAGTCAACATGACTGTAAAGCATTTGGTATTTTTCAGAGTAAATGGAACTATCAGGTCAGTGGGGGTATCTTCAGCAGGGAGGGAATAATTTTATACCTCCATGCCAGTGACAGCCAGTGCCAAACGTCTGATGTTTTTCGCATCTTGTTAACGGCACAAGGGGATGTCTTTATGTCAAAAGGCAATCCACCAATTGTTTTGGTACCTCCACTAATTTGGACACTTCCGCCTTGTTTATTTTTTTAACTCGGAGAAACCGTATTTGGTGTAGAAGGTGGATCTGAGGAGGATTGCGGGATGATCTGTCACTCACACAGTGGACATGCCCGTAATGCATCCTCTGCTAAATTGCCTATTTCCCTCTATATGGAACCATTTAACTACTTAACCACTTAAATGGATCCAAAGTTGAAGTGAGAATGTCAAACAATGATTTTGGCTTCTTGAATGCATTTCTTCACCTAGAAAGTGATGAGCATGCTATTGTTAGTCAGCCAGCAAGGCAGCAGTTCAATCAACAGTTTAAACCTGCAAACAAACAGCTTCAACTTTAAGTGTAGTGATAAAAGATTTCCCAAATAAATTGTAGAAATAAATGTTCATGAATTAAGTTGACTATCATTCAGAATGAGAAGTTTCTTTGGAAAAAACCTTTATAATGGATTTGATATATGTCTGATTTATTTTCTCTTCACCCTTATGAAAACATACATGTACGCATCAATCATTGCTGCTTGGCAACAACTGATGCTCAGTAGATTTGACAGGGTTGACTGGACGGGCAACTCTCGGAGCAAGACATGGCTGTGGGAGGGCCGATGAGTAAGCGCGCCTTGCTTTAGTCATCTGTCTTACTTTAACACAGTCACATTGGTACACACACACACAGTTAAAGTCATCTCTGCCTTGGGGAGACAGAATTGCACTTCAGACACATTGATAAGCAAAAACTAATCCAAATACTTGTAAGATTTAGAGTGGCCTTGATTTTTACAAGCATCAGTAAAACTGATTATAACATATAATTGGTTCAAGTCCATAATTCACTTAAAACGTAGGTATTCGTTTCCTCTGTCACAGTTCCCTGCTATAAGAGGCACCTCCCTCCGTTTCCTTTGCAGCTCCACATTAAAATTCAGAATTAGATTCATGCAGCCATCAGCTCTGACACACCAGCTACATTTCTACCACTTTGCAACCACAGTGGTTTACAGCTAGCCAAGTGGTGAAAGTGTACGTACAAAAATTCCTGAAAGATGAAAAAAAGGCACTCCTCAAATGTGGCTCTTCAGAGAATGTAGAAACTTTTACGGCAAAGTCGGAGGAAAGAAAAGGAATAGAAATCAAACTGAAGTGTGCAACAGTAAGATCTGCAGTTGCCGCAGGGTGCATAGAGTTACACAAGATGAATTTTGCCAATGACAACAACAGCATAGAGTCTTACTCATGGACCATTTGGACAGTGTGGGTGAACATCACCATTCTGTTTTTACTGGTAATCAGTATCACAGAGGCATTTTTTGCAGAAATGGCCCTTTAAGTATAATATGTGACAAAAATGCCTATGATGGATGCATATATTGAAATATTTTACTGCCACATATGTATGTGATGTATATGCAAACACAAACACATACATACATTACATATATACCTCATAATCATATCATTCATCTTGTACTGCTTATCCATTTCTTCAATCCCAGCTTACATTGGGCGTGGGCGTGGTACACCCTGGACAGGTCACCGGTCCATCACAGGGGCAATACACAGAGACAGACAGAGACCAACAACCACTCACACTCAGACCTATGGTCAGTTTAGTCACCAATTAACCTGAACATGCATGTGTAGATTAATTGAAGTAGCTGGAGGAAACCCATGCAAGACCCGTAACGCTCGTGGCTACAATGCTGCCATGCTGCTGGTTCTAATTGCAATATATGAAATTATTTCTTCAAGGTTTAAAATACTTTTCTTTTCTATTTATTTTATTATATATATATATATATATATATATTACATTTGTGTATCCACTTATGAAAATTGCAAATGCAGTATAATGTGCAAATGATTGTAGGGAAACCAACCAGAGAACAGAAGCTTGCTTATCGAATGAATGGCAGCAAATGTAATCGGCTACCTCTTGACTGCCGGTCCTCAAAGTAGCTATGAGGTGTCCAAGTGAGTGGTTGACAGAGCTGGACACCGCTGCCTGGCATGTTCTCATGAGTCCACCCATGCAAATCAGCACCTGCAATGAGCCCATTATCCTGTGGGCAGGCCTCGCTCTGCACAGCCAGCCAGATGGTGAACAAAGACAGTGATACTACTACAGCAGCAATACAATTCATTTGTATACTGTTGGCTCATTACGTCAACATATGTCTGAACAGTGGTAATTTTAGGTTGAGATATTCAGATTTGTGGGGGTCGCTCCTGAACCATGTCTTATTTTCTATCTGTTGCTGAGATCTGAGCTACAGAATGCACTTTTTTTTACATTCAGACCTATCCAATTGATTAAGAGATGGGCAGGGTGGTTACTCTCAGAAAACATGCCAATCAGATCTGAAACTGATAGTGAGAGTGGCACCCCCCCACCCCTGCCTGTAGGCTTACATAAAGTTAAGCTGCGCAAGATACCTTCAGCTCTGGGAAAACACTGAATTGTGCACTCGAAGCCATTTAAGAAAGGGCATCCCATCCATTTTTCAAGGCTGGGCAGGCCTCACCTTTTTTGTGTTCCTCTGTGACAACCAAAATAGAAATCAATGTGTCTGGGGCAGCGTTGGAGCCTGATGCGTTAATGTGGAATCGATAGCTAATGTCACATTCATTTTTTCTCATCCACCGACCGATAGTAGCCAAGAGGAAGGTGAGAGCTGGTTTGAACCTCTGGGGAATGACCTGGTGTCAGTAGACTGAATGAGAAAGGAGATTTCAGAGGCCATGTTGGGATTCCGCACAAATATATAACCCAGGAAAAGAAAATAAGATTGCCAACCTGACGAATAACAGGAAATATGGTCAAAATTTCTCCTTGTATCCCCAAGTTAAAGCATCAAAAAGTGGACACAATACTATGATGTCACATCCTATAATTAGAGTATATATTTGTAAAGTGTGGCCAAAAATGTGTTCGTGAAGTCACATTGACCTTTCCCCTTTGATGCTGAAATAGGTGTCAGTTGGGCTTTGAGTAAAGATGAAAAGGTGTGGGTGTCTAGAGCAATTACTTGCCAGCTTGTAGCAAGCATATGCTCAACCACCCGTCACTCATAGTGGACATACCCTAAGTTATGTATAGCTTTTTGAAATTTACAGTGAAAAAGTGAAAGGGTAAGTTATATTAAAATGTTGGAGTGAATGGAAAATCTTGGCTTTTAATTTGTTATTCTATGGGGGACGTCCAAATGTCCCACCATTTGGAGACCACGTTTTTTTCATCCTCCATCTTGAGTTTTTTATACCATGAGAGACCACTTTCGGAGGAGAAGGTGGAACTGAGGAGGAGTGAGGGGTGAGTCTGACCTGCTCTGTAATCTAACCTGATTATGACCCTCTCAATCACTAAAGTATTTCTATTTCAGAGGCTCCACAGAGGTTGCTTGGCATGGATGGACAAAAGACAGATGTGCATCTGGACATATAGAAAACCCAATCACACAATGCCTTCGGCTTTTCCCTGTCATACCTCAGTGAATTGAGGTTTCATTCTGCTGTACAATATTAAGGAGATGTCGACTCAAATTTCAGTCCCAATAAAAGGAAATGTACTCTAAAGGGAATATTGATATAAGATCACATCCTCAGTGTGCATCTTCAGCTAACCCAATTGGGGCTTAGAAAAAAAAAAAAAAAAAAATATATATATATATATATATCTTAGGAACCATCAGGAAACAGCAAAGAATAAAGCAAATGCCAGTCAAACAATAAGGTCAATGTAGTGGAGAAAGAAATTCTGTCCTAACAAAGCAGGTTGAATGAAGATCACAGAGATGCACTGCACAGACAGTGAGGTCCATGGGAAGCTGTAAAATGATTTAATCTTCAGATTAAATAAGACGGCCAAAAGTAAGAAGCATGGCACCACAGGTAACACACATTTTAAGACCTTCAATCCACTGCAATCTCAGGTAAGGCCTCACATATAACCCAGCTCTGTAATAACCCTCTAGTCCCTAAGTATTTATGGGCCTGCATTTACCACCTCATCATCCAACTCTACTTTATCAGTTATCAGCAGACAATGTAGATACTGTGTATTAAAAAAATGACAGGGTTGCTTCTCATCATTGGTTAATTCACTCGCTAAAGAGCCACTGCCAGTCTGAAAAGGGGAAAAAAAAAATCTTCAGTCCATATAATTGTGAGTAAAGTAGTGTTTGGAAGCAGACAGAATGACAGCCATCCACTGTGATTTCTTGGAAGAGGAAACATACATCTTTGGATGGGATTTGCTGATGAAATTTGCAAGCAGGCGCACATTTAAGCCTGTGTGCATGCAAAACTGTTGTCCACTCTAGCCTCCTGATAAAAGCACAGTCTACAAGCCCAATGCATTTCAAAGGGTGTTTGTTTTTATGCCTTTAGTCCTAGTTTTTTTTTTGTTTTCTTTTGTTGTTGTTGTTGGGGGTGGGGTTGAGAACAAACAAATTTCATTTTGCAGAAGTTAATGTTGAACATTTTCTCACATTATAATTACATGATTTGATAGGCCGTTGAAAAGCCCTCTGGGGACGAAATGGCACCATCACCTCGAGTAAAGGACAAAAGCGTGTCTGCTTGCGTCTACAGATATGCACCGTGTGTTATTTGGCCATGCGTGAGCATGAGCACGCACAAAAAAATTGTCTCTTTTTGAAGTGGCCCACAGATTAAATTACTTTCAGCGTGGACGATGGGGATGGGGAAATGGAGAAAATGATTACAAAATAAATGGAAAAATGATTTCCCATTCTGGGCTCTGTCACAATGGGGGGAGAAGGCAATGGAGTGACTGGATGCTTATTTGTCTGGTTGGGGCCAGAGCATGGATGTTGTAGCTGCTTATTATAAGACATTGCCCATTTATCCTCCTCTATCTGTCTCCACCACTGACCGGGGACTCCTGGGCCAGATTACCTAAATGAAATAATCCTAATCTCTATTTGCAGTTAATTATATCCACAGAAAAACAATCCCAACTGGACCGGCACACTCTGAAATGGTTTTCATGTGATGAGTGACCTTGAGGCTCTCCAGCTATACAGATTTCAAAGCAGGAGTGTAAGTGGGTGTTTAGTGGGTATACCATTTCTCAGGTGGGATGAAACAAACAGCCCCCTTCCAACCCCCCGCAGCGATTTGAATGTATGTGACACTCCAGCATCTAGCAGCTGCTGCATCACAGGCTCACTCTGCAGCTTTGGCAGTCATTTGTGAGCACGTGGAATTCACCTTTGCTTCAAATCTATAACATTAACCCTGAATCATAAAGCCTGGATCAACTGAGAGATCAGTCACACTCAGAATTCCCCCCCTGCCCTCTCCTTGTACTGAACCATGCACGTGTCGCGTCAACCTCTCTGCCTCTTTCCTTCTTTATTCTAATCTCTACCAGGGCCTTGAAAAGTGTGTGTGTGTGTGTGAGGTGGGGGGGGGTCATGGTGGCATGTGTGTTGGTTGCTATCCATTAGAACTGAGTCACCTATAAATTGCCACATCCACACTTCACCAATCGCCACATAATTACATTTCAAAGACATAGCGTGCACTGACCTCACAGAGGAGCTCACTGTCATAAATAACTGGCAGTATAAATCTCCATGCTTGGCTCTCTGAGGTTCTGCTTGATGTCCCGTGTGCACGTAAATGCACCTGTATAAACCCAGGTACACATCCTGAATTTTTCACCGTCCTTGTAAGCAGAAAAAAAAAAAAAAAAAGTCTATCTATTGTCTTATCACCATATATGTGCACATTTGACTCATTTCTTTACATCCTCCTTCAACCCTTTGCATTTTTTCATTCTGGTCTGGCTGGACCACCAGGGTGTATGAGGCTCCACTTTGCACATAGAAAAGAAGTATCTACCGTTCATAGATCAAATTTATATTATTAGCCTAACGGAGGCTGAAGCAATCAACTCACATTTATAGATGCAATCTGTTGCCACTGTCATGAATTAGACTGAGTGTGATGTATTGCTTTGATAATATTTGCCTGAGTGTAGGCTATGATTTTTACATGGCACAGTCGCTCATGAACGGAGAGGCCTACTCTCATCAATCATCAATCATCTGGTATTGCCACTTCTTCGCAAAGATTTTCAGTGTGAGCTTCGGCATCAGGATCTTATCAGATTTGGAATAATTACATTTCAGAGTGGAATTCTAAACAGACTGGGAATATGACGTTGCTCATTGGTGCTCTGAATCCAAAGACATCGGAAAATGATTATCAGTTCTTTTTGATAAAATCCATTACAGCCAATGGATGGGAGCGCGACAGAGGCACTGAGTCAGAACAGGCTGGAAAAGAAAGACTGAGTGCAGCAGCTGAGACAGCGTGTTGCTGAAAGCTGGTGGAGTGATACAGTCTTCAAAGGAAGCCCCAGTGGTAAGGCTTCCACCATCACTGGCAGCCAGCAGCAGGCTGGAGAGGCTGAGACAGAGTGAGGGCAGGTGATTGTTTATGTCCTGGTGCTCCTGTTCCCCTTTCCACACTATCTGTTTGCCATCCATCAGAGCTTGACAACCTTGACAGGTTAGAGAGAGATAACACCTCAGTATCACGGGGATAAGACAGCCAAGACACAAGTGAGACCTGGTGGGTATTTGTGTGTTTGTACGTGCAAGCTAGAAGGAAGGGTCATGCCTTTCCGCTTACCACTTCACATCGTCATCGCACATTTACAATATGTTGACAGACCACGAGAGGGAAAAAAAACAAAAGGGCCGAAACGTTGCAAGGGATTGTGTGTGTGTGTTTGTTTGCGTGTCCGGGTGATAGTCTGTGCCTTTCTAGATCATTTCTGAGCGGCTGTAAAACCTTTCTTCTCCCAGAGTCACAAGAACAAACTAAAATAAAGTCTTGCAAATGCACATGTCAGCCAAAATATAACAAGTAAAGACACTGAAAGGGTTTCAGATGAGACCCACACAAATTTAAAAGTCAACTTGTCGTGTTGTCTTACATTAATGTTAATTCATAGGATGTGTTTGTGTCCTTATGGGATAGAAACACAGACCAGACGACACTACATTCAATTCATGACAGTAATTATGACTAGAGCCATGTGAAGAACTTACAGGATCGAATGTGTTAAAAATACAGTTACAAAGGATCCAGGAAAAATGACTTTTCACCAGGTTGTTGGGATAGAAAAAAATCTGTGAAGTCAGTTAGTTCGTAATTTATTTGTGCTGTTATTTCTTTGCCCTCATTTTTCTTTTTATAATATGACAGGTTATTGTTGTTGTTGTCCCGCATTGTTGCACTGATGTGTTTTCATGTCACTGTCGCAGCTTGCCTTGCACTCATCTTTGATATTTATTTTTTTTAATCTCCAATCTCTGTGGCTTTTAAATGGCCCTTTGGGGACAAATAAACATTCTTGAAGTGAACTGAAATCAACTGTACAGTGTCACGTTAAAAAAGATACATTAAATAAATCGAACTTAGAGTTTTCTCTTCCTCCCCATCTGCTGCAAAAAAACCTGCCTGTACTGATGTGTATATATTACTGCCACTTAAGTATCATTAGCTGCAATTCATATATACATTTCAAATGTAAGGCTTCTCATTGTACAGTAAATGAATGAAGCGTACACATTAGCATGCCAATTTTATTTTATTTCATTTTTTTCAGTTTTTGGAATTTTTTTTACGAGCAAGGGTTGCCTTGTGGAGCCAAAACCTGCGACGTCCTGCTAATTATGATTAATGCACTATAACATCTAAAGATTATTGCTATATTATTTAAAATTTTGTATTACATTCATCAACAAGAAACAGTAAATGTTGAGAGGCAAGAAAACAGATGTGAAATCTGTGTGAAGAAAATCCTGAGTGATCCTTAGGGAGACTTTAGAGAGGATGACCCTCTGAGAAGGATTTCAAAGCATCGTCAGTTAGGAGGAAAGCTGCACATTTACACACACACACACACACACACACACATGCACACACAAGTACACACATTAATGCTGTGTGCACTGAAGAAGAGGCGTAGCTGAGCCATATGGACTAAATGGATTTAGCGATAGTGAATTGCACTGCCACGCTGGGCAGGTGGGTACACACTCTCAAACTGAGCAGATGCTTCACAGGAGGAGGTGTGTGTGTGTGTGTGTGTGTGTGTGTGTGCATAGCTGTGTGTTTGGGGAAGGAACATGAAATGTATATGTTTGCTGGGAGGTTATGAACACACAAATTGTATATGTGTAGACTCTGTCTTTCATGAAAGGTCTTGTATCCTGTATTAAGCACATTATTTAAAACATCTCCCCAACTAAGATTCACAAAAAAGACACACACTCCTGCTCCCTAGACATTCAGTTGCCAGATCCATAATTTTAATAAACATATATGCAACCAGACTCTGTAAGTCTTTCCAGCAGGGCATCCGGAAAGCCCAATCAGAGTTAATAAAAGAGACTAATGAACTCGTCTCATTATGTAGATGCTAATCATGTAACACAATCTTATAATTTGACACACTTGATTTATGGAGAAGGACCTCCTTCCCATCCCAACACCACAATCATCACTATACACCCACAACTCACCACCCTGCATGCAAACCTATCTTTTAGCATTAACAATCCAAGCATGTCACAGTACAAAACGTGCAGAGCTACAACATGCATAATGAGGTGCTTTGGCGAGTTATCACACACACTGAGCTGAGAGAGAGAGAGATAGTGAGAGACCGCAGCCTTGCAAAATGGTAACTCTGGAAAGATAATTTTGAAAAAGTTTAGAGGAACACTTCAGTTAACAGGCTCAATAACAAAGAGAGACAAATTCAAGAAAAATGGCAATGCTTGAATTGTCATATGTGATATAATCAGAACTCCCTCATAATACAATGAAATTATGATTAAAAAAAAAAAAAAAATTCAAATCTGGCAAAGCCTGTGGATCAGAAAAGCTGTTTTCCTGAAATACATGCCCTAACAGTCACTGAGGCACATGTGTGGGCAGTAAGCTGGGGTAAGTTTTAGCATCATTATCAACACCTCATTGGAACACAATTTCCTAAAGGGCAGATTGGCTTTTGACCAAATCACCCCTCTGCTTGTGCTTGGCAAGAGGGACAAATCTCCAGATCATCACGATTCAATGAAATGTATTTCAGTTAGAAATAGGGAGCAAAAACTACAGATCCTTTTACCCAAGAGGAAGACATCAGTCTGAGACTGATGATCAGTCTGACTGATGGCATCCCTGTTGGGCCAGTGTGGGATTCATGAATTAGCCTTGAATAATGAAGTTAAATTCCCAATGGCACCCGAGCAATGAGGACTAACAGGAGGACGGCAACTGCACCTGCTGGAGCAGTAGTGACAGACCTTAGCCCTGAAACTCATCTTCAACCAATCTAAACTCATCCAGCAGTCCATCAAAACCCGACATACAGAAATTGCCAGTAAAATGATCACCAACAAAGCAGGACGGAATCGGGAAGTTGATTATTAACATTAAATAGATGTTTCTTTTTCAAAGTAGTGAAACCCCAAAAGAGTCGGCTGCATCTGCTTCCTGATCAAAAACTGTGAACACACTGTTCGACCTCAGGGCAGAGCTGCTTTTAACCACTTTTCGAGGATTATTAAATAAACAAAAGATGCCTATCCGGACAATTGGATGAATCAAAGCGAATGAATTACTATCCAGCCTAAAAGCAAGAAACAAGGGAGAGCATGTATTTACTTCCTGAGGCAAAGCAGAGGCAGATCCTGATCAAATGCAGACTAAGTGACCACAGACAAAGACTGACAAAATAATGACTGACCACAGAGAAATATGCCCGGTTATATGGAAGGATGAGAGTGGTATTTTTCAGCAAATTTGATTGATCCCAAAACTTGTGTTAAAGAGTTTAATGACAGAGAAAATTCTATTAGAGGGGGACAAGATTGAATGTCACTAACGAAGGGACACATAATTAAAACATCATTGACTCTGACAAACAATTATTTCAACATCACCCGCTCCACACACACACACACATTGCTTTCTCTTTTTATCTATTTGTTTGGAGAAGGGTGAGAGACAAATTAAAAGTTGAAATCATTTGTCGATCATCTATTTTCTCTTTTTTACGGTTGATGATGTACTGACATGTTCCTTGAAGTGAACGTGCTCTTATTATTAGGTGAAGAGGCCACCGTTCACTACATCCTGTTTTGTCCTTAATGGGTTGAAGGGCCTGACACGGTTAAGGTTCTTTAGGTCTTGTGTAGGATTTATGCTCACGGGGACAACACCTTGTAGGTGTTTGCCACTGGTTGTAATAACAAGCTGATATGTAATCATTCCATCTGTGTTCTTTTTATGTGAAAAGGTTATCCTGCTCTGTATTGTTCTACTTAATGTGACTCCTTATTGATCAATAACAATGTTGGTGTTAAATTTTGGGTCAATAAATGTTAGTGCTTTCATTTCTGCATTGGTGGGCAGAAGTTTGAGCTGAAAACAGAGACCACAATTGGAGCTGTTATGTGCAGCACCTGCACATAAGTGGTATGTCATTAGGGGCAGGCAGTTGATATTGGTCTCCTAACTGAAAAAAGCACTTGAAGGAAACTCCAAAATAATGACAATAAAAGGTATTCCATGGCGCTGATTTAAATGAATGGACTAAACCATTTCAGTGTCCTACACAGGAGGCAATAAAAGACCTCTGCTGACTGCAACCAGTTACCTTAGAAACAAAATTTTAAGTGGACTTTCACAAAGTCCCATGTTAAATCTACATTTTATTATCTCCAGTTGTGGCTCAATTTTTGACATCGGTGACTAAGAACACGAACTGTTAGCTATCGCCTTTGTACTCGTTAATAGCTTATTGTTATACCAAATACTCATTATGCTTTTCTTGTTATTTGTTCATACTTTTTCTTATTTCCTCAAATCACATTGAATGCGTAAGCCTGTGTATAAGAATCTGCTATAAATTGCCTTGACACAAAAATCAAGCTGATTTCATTATGTCTATTAACTTCTTCTTCTTTTGTTTTACAATATGACACCATATACTACAGTCACAGTCACCAGTGTTGATGATAATGTAATGATAATAATTATTCACAAAGATAATGATAATGGCAGTGAGGGCACTGCTGATTACATTAATGCTAGTGACAATGCTAATGATGTTACATATAGTAGGAGTAGATCATGAAAATGAAAGGAGCAATAATAATGACACAGATAAAGCATGAATTCAGTATTGTGTGATAATGAATCGGTACGTCCATGAGCATTTGGAATATATATACCGTTCAGTCCATAAAACAATGTGTTTGTTTTCTGCAAATGAATCTGTGACCTTGATGGTGACTTCTGGGAGCATTTAGATCTGGGCAGCTGTGCCATGTTTTGACAGCATAAAATAGGTGTGAGAATAGCACATAATGGCTGATGGAGGAATGTGTTTCAGCCTTTTCCTAACAATCGCTATTTTGTGACAAAAAACTGCATTCAGCTATTGTATCCAATCCAAGCTCATAATCTGCAATTACAGGCTCAAATCCAATTTTCATGTCAACAGAGGCGGCATTATCCCACACCTTTCAACAAACTGTCACAACAGACTAGACATGCAGGCGCCATGCTTTCCCTGCTGATTACTCCCTTAGGGACAGGATTTTAAATTCTTCAGATCAGTGTGGGTACACTTTCCATGGACTTGGTGCATTTTTGTGCCTTAATGCCAGCGACAGCCAGGGCTTCGGTCTTTGTGTCCGTCTGTGCGTCAGTACGCACAGTCAGCCTTCGGATGCTTGTGAGGGTGATAGCTCAGTAACGCCTGAAGGAACTTCTCCCAATTTAGCACAGAAATTCTTTAACCAAGTTTTGCTGGTTAAAGAGTCAACACCAAGGTCACAAAATTCTCACAAAATACATTGTTGGCCTCTTGAATGTGGTATCTGAGGATCACCTCGAGGTAAATTGTTTAGATTTGTTTAAATCAATTTGGATCAAAGAATGAAGCAATAAAACTTAAAGAGTCAAATAGTCAAAGTCAGAGATACCTCACAAAACACACTTGGCCATAATTCACAAATCTACTGAATCCACTACTGATGACACGATTTGATAAGAGTTTAAATACAGATTAGATAAAGTTAAGTGATGATATTTTAAATCCAAACAATTAGGTCGACTATACTGTGACATAATGCTCTAGGTGTACATCCAACTGCTTTATTACACGTGTTTTGCCATTATCTTCAAACAGCATATATTTTCGGGTCCAAACTCCTGAACAGCAATTGACTGTCACGCAAGGAAAACAAAATCTGCAAATCTTCACAATTATAGAAAGACAATGAGACATTGAAAGTGAGATGCTGATGATGGACTGATGAGGAAGAAAAAAGCAGCAGAACAATTGAAAGCTCCTCATTCTGAGTCAAAGGCAGAGGACAAAAAGTGCTTTTCTTTCAAGCCGCAAGGCCATTCCATGTGTGTTAATGAGGATGTGAATAGGATTGTCATAGAGTCAATATCAAGCAAACCCTTTTATCTAGAATGAGGTAGAAATCTGTGTCATTGCTGCCACTGTGTTAAGATGTTGTTATATCCTGATTATTGAAGCGCTCAGCACAGAGAGAACAGACACTCAATGTAGCCTTTATACTTCATTATAGTGCTGCTGTTTGAGGAAATATTGCCATACTTCACATTAGAGCAACAATGTCAAATGAGATATTGACTGGAGGCATTTCCAATAGCTACTGCTACAGGACGGATGAATCCTCTTTCAATTCATTAATTACATGAGGATAAAATAAGCAGAATGTAAGTAGCAGGACATGACATGATTAAACTAAAAATGTTTCGCCTTCGGGAAACTCACAACCCAAATTGGCACAACTCTGTTGTTTCTGTATTTTTATTATTTGTCTTCATTGCTGCATCGTTCTTCATACACATGACCTTATGAAGTTAATTTATTACAATGCAACATGTTCAATTGGCCACAGCTGGTGCACTCATATTGCTGCAGGGCCCACCTGTGTGTATGAGGGTGAACTGTCTCGAGCTAGCAGGGTATATTATTCCGGGCCTTGAAGTCAAAGATATGGATTGGAATGATCACCGTGGTGCAAATATAAGAGAGGTAAAGGTAAGGTAGAGGTAAATAATGTCATAGTAGTAGTATAATTGACTTTATGCACTGCAGTGTGTACTGTTTCCAGCAAGTCCTGAGACACCACCAAAGACTATTGCATGGAAACAAAGCAGAGACATCTTTGCAAACCCTTGATGTACCCGTGGAGAAAAGCATAATTTCAACATCGAAAAGGTTGTCAGTTTTTAGTGCGGTTCTTTTGAACACATCGAAAGAATGCATTTCAAACTGGGTTGTATAAATAACAGCACTGCGCACCTAACAAAGTGTGCTTCGACTTTGATCTCTGATCAAATCTGAGCACACCAAGATGGGAATGGAGGTTGAAAATTCACGGAGGTCTGCTGCTTCTGGGTATCTTCATGTGATGTAATGCCAAAGAGATAATTTCCTACGCTATGCAAAATGGAATACATGCAGTCCTGTGAAGCTCAGTCAGTGAAGCGAGGGATTAATACTGCCCACAGAGGAAACCGACACTCAAGCACTTATTGTAATATTGCAATGGAAAATTTGTCTTGATCAAACAGAAGAGGGCTGTGTGGTGATTGCAACGTGGTGTAGGCTAAATGAACATGGGCTGAACCATAAAACAGAATGTGGAGCGCAAATTTAAATATTTGTATACAGACAAAAGTTTGTAGTTTATTAACAGACTTGAGTGAATTAAAATGCCAAACACATTCAGGAGTTAGGAATGAGATTATACACAAAGCTGCAAACATCAGTGTCGAACACACTGGCACCTGCAACCGGGAACTCTTGGCAGTAAGCCCAACGAACAGCGAGTGTGTGGAGGGACAGTGCGAGGCAGTGGCATGGACGCCTCACCATCATGGGGGACAGCACGAGGCCCCAAGGGGGGGCCAGGCCGTTATTACAGCCATTGAATAACGCATAGAGGGGGAGGAAAGAGTGAAAGCCTCTATTCTGGCCTGGATGGAAGCTGTAAGAGAGGCCTTGCCCTCACACATCAATGGGTATCTGAACCAAAGACTGAACCCAAACATCAGTTAGCTGACTGGAGGAAGTTTTAACCTTGATTTGTTTCTCTTTCTTTCTTTCATGTGTTTCAGCAATGGCAAGGTTGTTTTTTCCCGTTACATGTTTGGGAGATGCCTTCATCCAGAACGACTTACAATGACGGACACAAGTAAAGCTTCAGTACAGTGGAAGGACTCGGTGTAAGTATTAAGTACTGCATTTATTAAATAAGTGCCGGAGATGAGATGAGACTATGAAAGAAGTGCCTTTTGTGTATCTTGGGGTTTTAAAAGAAGAGGTTCACTCAAGGGCTTCTTAAATGGGTGCTCCAATAGGATTTGGGAGCTTGATCCAGCATCTGGGAACCAAAAGTTAGAACAACCTGGACTGAGACTGTTTCCTTTTTTGCAGAGATGATGCCAGGCGACGTTCCCTGGAGGAAGAAGGAGGAAAGGGCTGTGCAACTGAGTTCAAGTAGATGGGCAAATCCTCATTGGTCAACCTGAAGCAGCGTTAGTGATATGAACTTGATTTAGGTGTCCATGAGTGGTCATTTTAGGTCGATACATATCTAGGTTGATTTTATTTTAGTTATACAGAGCAAAACATTATGACTGACATATGGCCAGTGAAAGATTATTTGTTATCAAACATGACACCCATGTTTCTTTTGACCCTTGGTGGGGTAAAGGACCAAGATCATTTTGATATTAACATGGTGGTGGGGAGACGGTTTGGCTGAGGAGTCTGGGAGCGATGTCATGTGTGATATGGTTTAATGATGAATGACGCTGCCTCTGCCTCCCCTCGCCGACTGGTAATTACAGGTACATACACAGAGAGCACAAGGCGCAGTCATTACCATGGATAGAAAAAGGATTAAATGAAAATAAAGTATTTAAAAATATATATTTAAATTGTTTACTGCATGGTTTAAATGTGCTGCAAAATGCATGCTTTGCACAACCTGCAGCATTATCTGTCTGTTTCTTTCTTGGATCTGACGAGACATCAGCGGCAGTTAACATTTCACCTCATTAGGTTTTTATACAGCAACTATAATTTTGGCCAAGAATTTAATTAAAACATTAATGACATGCTCAGCGTGATTTTTAATTTTTTTTATTTTTTTTTTTACTCTTTAATCTGCCACTGCAGCACAAAACAGCTTCACGTGACTTGATTTACAAAAAACAACAACCACCACAGGAAAATGCATTTAGGTGATCCCTTTTTCTTCACTGCTTGAATGCGCTGTCTTTTGCAAACATTAGGAACTAGTGTTGGCCTATGGGGAGAGAGATGCAGTCCACAGACTGAGATGGCCAGAGTCCCATAAGGAATTTACAAATGATAAAATAAGAAGTAATTACACTAGCAGAGCAACACTTGGATACTAACCAATAACTAGTGTTGATGATGATGGTGTGGAACACTAGATGGGACTCTCTGTCCCAAAAGATGCCCTTGTGACAGTTCAGCATATAGCAGCAGAGTGTAAGATGGTAACAGCCAGGACGTACATGGAACACCATAAAACTGTGTCTGGTGTAGCGGACAGAAACATCTGTTCCAAGTATGCGCTGGAAGTCTCAAGGTGACAACGGGGTAAACTTCCAAGATCCTGGAGGATTTTCACACGCAAACCGACAAACAGGCGATGGCTAAACAACTGGATGGATGGATGGATAGACAAACAGTGGGAAGAGAAGGCAGGAGTGATAGGTGTAGAAATCCCAAGTGACAGCAACATCAAGAGGAAGGAACGTGATGAGCCTGCCTGGGAAATACCAAGTGCGGAAAGAGGAGGGAGAAAGAAAATGGCAATTGAAGGCAACAGTGGGAACACTTGAAGCTGCGACTACCAAAGTGGGATTACAGCTTCAGCAGATTCAGGAAATAACATCCCAAGATCTCTATTGACCAGAGTGCAGAACCCCCCTCTGGTAAAAGGACCTGAGCTTGGAGGAGAAAAACAACTCACAGAAGAGCGTGTGCAGGGCCGTGAGAGGAGTTATATATGCATATTAGTCCATGCAAAACTGAGTTTGTTTTCTGCTATAGCACAAATAAAACTCCAACCTTGACTTCGGCCTCTCGAGACATTCAAATCTGGGCTTAAGTGCCATGTTATGGCAGCATAAAACAGATGGGAGAATAGAGCGTAATTGCTGATGGAGGAATACTTTTTTCAATTTCCATCTTGTAAAAAAACAAACAAAAAACAAGCTAACAAGCAAAAAAAAAAAAAAAAAAATAACACAAAACTCATCCAGCTTTTTTATCCACTTGGTTAGACTCAAAAACCATTACATGAAAAGCCTACATAACAGTGGCAGCTGGTCAGTTGAGGGCATTAGGGCACCGCCCCCATCAAATCAAGAGATGAAAATCAAAAGAAAAAACAAACATGGTCGCTGTAAGATGCAAATAATTATTAAAAGATGATATTTTTTCAGTCTGTGGGTGACTGGTAATCGTAATTAAATGTTGTTTAAATATTTATTTGGTTCTAAAAATGGTTTTTATTTCATTCTATTCACTTCCTGAAGTGAAGGATGCTGGTAAAACAGAATCCAGTGTAAGCCCACGAACATTTGATAAGCATGTGACCAGAAGCTCTCTTTCAATTGGTTTGAATTCGATTCTTCACGGGACGCATCTGTGTGCAACATCAGCAGTGAATCAGCAATCAGTATCATGATATGTGTTTTTAAATTAATTCATTCCCAAATTTTGGATATTACCAAATATCTGAAAGGAAGGAACATTATCCTTCCAAATAATATAAATTCCAGACGGAACAATTGAAATGTTCACATTTTTCTTCCTTCTAATGTGTAAAACAAACTGAACCCAAACCAGGAAGAAAAAAACAAAACAAAAGAACAGTGAGCCTGTTAAAATGTTACAACCCTACATTATGTACAATTTTCTTCTTTCACTGCAGCATAACTGAACTGCTTCACTAAAAGTTATGACCAATGAACCGATGTTGGACGCTCACATTTTTCAAAATAAAAGGACCAAAATATTATTTTCTACTTTCTTTTTTTCCCCCATCGTACCAAGCTCGTACTGAACTGTGTCTTCCATGTCAGTTCAGTACGAGCACCAGCACGAGCACCAGCCATTTTAGCACCAGCCACCACTGCTATATACTTGTTGACATAAACTTATGTCATGCTATGCGTGAAAATGATTGTGTTGTACTGAGTCTGAAGTTTCGTAAAACATATGCGCTCTTTCATATTTTGTCGTGAAATCTGAATTCATTCATCAGTCATCATCATGGAGAGACATGAAAGTTATTGTTATTGAGTATTCACTCGATCATAATTCCTCACCATTTTCTTGAGATCCAGCATTTCCCTCTTACATTTATCATTTTTGTGACACAACATGCAAATGGAGACATCTGTTCTCCGTATTTTGATGGAATTCCGTTTCTTTCTGACAAACCATGTTCCAAATCTGTGAAAAGTATTGTGATTTGTATCACCAATATTCTCCATGTGTTGAGCGTCACACCAAACACACGCATATGGTGCCCCACCATTTGTGCAAAGATGTGTCTCATATGCTGCTGGTAGGTAAATCAGTCAATGTTTGAATTCTGTTTTACTTATTTTCATTTCAATACAGTCTGGTTTGCTTGGCCAGACAGGCATCTTTTCCTTCCAATGATCTGACCCAAATATGTTTTGTCGTCATATCTAATGATAACAAAATGGATCCCCATGTCTTTTTACTCTTTATCTAAATTTGTCTCAGGGCCAGGCTGGCATGATGTGTCATTTTAAAACCCGGGCTTGTGGTGATCTCTGGTGATAGAACTACAGTAGCTTGACTGAGCAGCTGGCACCTCAGCAGGAGATGCTTAGTCGAACTCAAGTTTGCTCTGTGTATTAGCAGAAACATTTTATAGATCTGTGAAATATTTAGGAAGCATGCAAATGAATACAATACGTGGAGTAGGTAAGTGTGGATGATAGAAAAACGGGTTAAAAAGAATAAAACAGCTTCGTCCCTATTTGGGGTCACCACGGCAAGTCGCCTCCGTGGCAAGATTGATATGGCTACAGTTTTTACGCCGGATGGCGCTTCTTGTTGCAACCCTCCCCATTTATCCGGGCTTGGGACCGGCACAAGCCTGCCACTGGTTTTACTGTGACTACAGTTTGAATACATTGTACTTCTTCCCCCTCAAGGGTCTCCAAATAATCGCCCGATAAAATATCACTTAACAGTGTCACACCATATGATATCCAATTCTGGGACAAAATCTTATACATCAAAGATGATGCAAAGTATTATGGCAGGAGTTTAAAATGACCAGAGCCATGAAAAGATAGTATCATCAATTTGAGTGTTATTTTCGCCTGATTTTGCAAATTGCTTATTCAGTAACAATGCATGTGCATCTGCCACAAATTAAAGTAACAAGTATTAACCTGATAATTGTTTTAACTTGTTTTTTATGAAAAAAATATGCCATTTAAGTAATCCCAGAATTGAACATATGGAAAAAAGACATTACCGGAGATGTAGTTTATATTGTGCACATTTATTTTTTATCACACACTCATGGTGCAGAGAATGCCAGCTGTGTAGCAGAAAACTATTCCCCAGAGCAGGATGCTGCGCAAATGAAGGTCAGCAACACTGTAAAGCAAATTCCCCAAACAACAACAAAACTGAGAAGCGTCAATGATGTTTTCATCGCTCCCAGACCATAAAAACAGAGGAGCAGTGCGGAGTGTTGGTAGACTGATGTTCAGACAGGGAGAAAAAAAAAATATTCATCTACCCAGAAAAAATGCTGAGACTTAGAGAATAAAGAATGTGACTATTTTAAAGTTGTTGAATCAGAGAGAGGAAAAAAAAAAAAAGTTTGAAAAATTTGTCACAAACTAAACATAAAAACAAGCAGCAGAGAGAAAAAAAAAAAAGAGTTTTGTGTTGCAGGTTTCTGTGTTCAGTTCTCACTGAGAAACATCCCCATCACATTCACTTTAATATTCACCACAAAATGAGGCATTGATTTTTTTTTCTTTCATCATCACCACCACCACCACCCTAATCACACTGTAGATGATTTTAATAAATTATGTATACGCTATTCAAACACGATCTGCACATTTCTAATTGCCTCCCTGCTGATCTCCATGGCAACAAAGGGGGTCCAAGCAATACAACTGAGCTTTGCCACCATTCCCCAGTACAAGTATTTTTTTCCAACTCTTTCCACTCTAATCTCCCTCATTAACTCAAAATCAGATATTGAAAAAAAAAAAGAAAGAAACTAATGCACTCATCCATTTTTAATAAAGCTTTATTCAAGGTGCCGTTTTGCCATATCCCCCTCAAAAGTCATTCTCTTCTACTTCCTCTTGCACTTTAACAAATAACATCCAAACCTGTGAAGTGCGTCAACAGCGCTTAGTACTGTTTTATGATAAGTGCGAGGAGAGAAAAATGAAGAAGTTCATAAATGTAGTTACACAAACTCTTCCTTCTCCCATGAGTCAGAACTTCTTTCAGAAGTTTACTTTTGTTCACTATATGGAAAACGCACTGTACAAATACTTTTCAACAAGTCATCTGAAGGGATTGCACACAGTTTCGTTTAATTCATTTATTTTTGTTCATCCCTTCTGTTCAAAACTCAGGATGAATTTTCCATTTCTTTGTGTTTTTTGTAGCAAATGCCCAAAGAAAATTGGAAAGGCAAAGAACTCAAACTAAACCAAAACAAAAAACAGTCTATCTTTTTCATCTTATTTTCTTTTTGTTGGTAAATCTGGATTTGAAGCCCCACAGTTGTTTATATATACAATCATGAGCAGCAGAATACCCCTTTACCAGGCAGCTCCATTCATTTTAGTATTATAATATAATTGACATAGATGATAAAAAGAAAGCAAAACCATCAGAAGAATCAATTATCAGTCTTGGTGTTACAGTGACAGCATAGCCTACAAATATTCTCCAAACATAATTATCAATTATCATTTTTCATGAATTATTTCATTAAAAAAAGAAAAAATATATATTTTTAACGGAAATTCAAGAATTACAGTACCTCCCAATATAATCTACATGTATGTCTTTTTTTCTTTGTCATTGTTTTTTCTGTCTGTCTTCGTCTGAGCTGTATGCTAATGACACGACCTCACGTTGCCTTCTGCACCCTCCCATTAGACAAAGTCAGAAAAAGCCAGGTTCAATAGAATTCACCTCATGAGACAGTAAATCCGCCAAACTCTCAGGCATCATGAGCAGTTCTGTTCAGTATAATGTCTCTCCCTTTTAACCATGGTTCACTGATTACTAATAAGCTAATGAATAAGATCCCCCACTTAGTCAGCCAAATCTGTCATTATCAAACCAACTGTTTTTCTTGCTACTTTTTACACCAATAATTCATCATCCTACGTTTTACATTTTTATTTAATCAATGTTCATCCAATGTATCCTTTGTTTAATTTACTGAATACATGAACATCCTAATGACAGCTTTCTTATTAAGTATGTGAGTAAATTATTGTGATACTCAAGTCGCTGAAGTTCCTAAATCCAAAAATATGATGATCTTGTCACAAAACGTTTCCCTAAGTTCATTACATCAGAGAATGTGTCGATATTGTGACAGTAAATTCAGTCAAATTATCCATCTGCACTCGTGGCAGAAGTGTCTGTCTGTATCGCCGCGCACTGAAAGTTTGGATGAGCTAACCTGACCGGTGGATTTTGTTTGAGCAGATCTTACAAAGAAAGCAGACACGAGAAATAGAAAGGGCAGCATCATTATGCACTGCTAAGGGAGACCTTCGAGCTAAAACACGGTGCTCAGGGTCAAACTGTAGCCACTAACAGACCTGCACAGATCAGGAGCCCTGCGTTACGTCACAATCATTGCGGTCTCCATAAGAATAAAGTCTATTACTTTTTAAGCTCTGTTTCCATAATTAACACCTCGCAGCCTATGCAACGTTCGAGGTTAAAGGTCAAATCTCAAGCCTCCTTGTGTCCACCAGTCTGTTGAAAGACCCATGGTTGAACTGCAGAGTATTAACATCAACGAATATGATCGCAATTTCTATCTGTTCTTTGGACATATACGGTTTCACTCCTTATGTGTCAGTAAATTGGATTTCCCTTTCAGATTTATTTCCCAAGTTGGTTAAGAAGTTCTAACTTTTCGATTATTTGTCCGCTCCACATCAAGAGCTCAACCTTTTTAAGTCATCTTGAAAACAAGGTAGAATGAAAACTGGTTCAGTGCACTTTGAGATTATGTGCAGTGACGATGGAATGGGACTAACAATGGAAGCGGAAGATTGCAAAGTGTGTGTGTGTGTGTGTGTGTGTGTTCATTGTCCTGTGTTTGTAGAATGTTACTTTTCTTCTTTCTGCCCTTACTTTTATGCTCTCACTCTTTCACTCATTGACATTTAAAAAACACACCCATTCCCCAGTAATCCACCACCTCCACCCTTACATCATGAAGGCATCTAAGCAGTACACGGCTGTTAACAAGCTCTCCCCTCGGCTCTCAGTGTTGATTAGGCCAGGTAGTCAATAAAAACCACAGCTGGGGCGCCGTGTGCCACACACACACCCAGGTGTCTTTTATCAGCCTCTCCCCAGCCTTCAGCTTCACCAGCAGTCAATAGCTGGAAGACACAAATCCATAACTGCGGCAGCGGGGTGTCTGACGTGAGCCCACATGATTAAGAGTGAACAGTTGAGCAGCATTAGCGCCAACATCTGCCGAGCCGGGAGCGACACTTGCCCCCGTATCGTAAACAGGCCGACCGTAGAGGAAACAGATGAACTGGCATCAGCAAGCGCACACACACCTACAAGTGTGAACTGCACATTTTCACATAAGACACATGCATGCGGCTCATTTGACACACAGCTGGGCAACTGTCAGGCCTGTGCAGATAAATGCTCGCCCTGCAGTATGCCGAAAACATAAGGTGTTTCCTCTGAGGATAGGAAACATGGAAGGAAAGACAAAATGCAGACATTTTACATGTCCAGATATGAACACACATTCAAGTCGTGTGCACACTAATTAACACTCACAAGGGATGTTAAGTTTTCGGTATATGCCCTCAAACCACCAGTCTTGTATGAAGTACCCAAACCCATCCTTGAGTAAAAATACAGTTACCTGAGTGGAAAATGACTCAGGCAAATGCGAAAATTACCTATTAGAATATTATTTGCGTGAACGCATTCAACGTATAAATTGTAATTTGGTATTAAATGTACTTTAAATGCACTGAAAGTAAAAGTATCTTTAACAAGAAAGTGCTGTTAAAAAATACATCTTTTCAGAAAATATGTTTAGTAGCAATTAGCATTTTTTCAAAACAGCCAACAAAAACGAAACAAGCTACCAATACAGGCTGGTACAGTTCCAGCCGGAAAACACAAGGCTACCATTTGTTTTGGGCTCTGTGCCTGTAGGAGTGAGTATGGGGGAATACACAGTGCAGCACTGCTGAATAGGAGCCAGTTTCCCCTCAATACACACACACACACACACACATTTACTCATTCAGGGCACAAGCAGGAATCCTGCAGTTAATTTCAATACTTTTTAAAACCTTCAAAATATTTTATGACCTCATCATCAAGCTGTGATCAGCAACATCTTTAATTGACCAAACAGGTGTGGTCCGCAGTGAAATCTATCGAGCACAGCCAGCAACATAACTGAGATCAGCTGTGACGGAACAAAGCTCAAAAGAATAAATTAAACCAAAGGCAAAGTTTATTGAAATATTTCTTGTCACTGTCAGAGTCAGAGTGTCACACCAAGTGACACTCTAACTCCCCAATATTCACAGGACAATTGAATATTAGAATATAAATACTGGTCTAAACTCAACAGACTGTGCATTTGGGCCTTGACAGTGTTGATCTGGCAGGCAGAGCTGCCTGCACATTGTTGCATTTTACATGTCGTGGTGTATTGTATTCACCTGGACTTAGACCAGAACAACCTGATTCACCACATCGTCTTTTTTTTTTTTATTGTAGTAATAAGTAATGGAGATGGTTATGGAATATGTGATGGAGTAAACACTACTAAAGTACAGGAAGAAAGTATTATTACTTTGTTACAATACACTGCTGCAAACAAACAAATCCTCAGACGCTGTTCTTCAGACTAACAAGCATTCACAAATAAAATATACTACCAAACAGACCTCTGTTTCACTTGTCCTTATTACCGTATCAACAATGTAGTGGTTCAGTCCAACTTAACCTGAAGCGACGAACACTTTATGCATGCTTGGAATCAATGGCACCATGTAAATCACAACCAACAATAATAAACATGGGGGAAAAAAATAATTGTGCTGAGGAGAATAAAATAGTCAACATACCTTTTTAATGCCTCATATAAAAAAAGAAAGAAAAATCTTGTTTGCAAATTCAATTTACTATTTAACACAATTATTTCCCAGTGAAACAAACCTCAGTCTGGAACCAGGAGACTTCAAAGACCAAATAATGAGCCCTTCTGCTTCCACAGACTCACAGATACCACAATGAGGGGCCATCGCCTCGTCCGATCTCCACTGGCATCCATTTCATCACCACTATCAGTGCTTGCTGAAACTCCACTGGGGATTCTTATCCACCTTGCAGGTGTCATAACGTGGATTAAAATCAACCAAATGTAGCCTGAGAAACAGGTGCTGAAATGCCTGAGTTGGGCATATGGATGGAGCATGTACTGCTCCCTGCTGCTCACCTGCTGGCCGTATTCATTTTGCGGTGGAATATAAACAACTTAATGGGTCTGGATCAGAAAACAAAACAAAAAAAAAAAAAAAACACAAACACATAGGCATCAAGAAAACAGGGAAAAAAAGGTAAAACAAAGACAATGGCATCTTTTTAATTTCATCTCAACCAACAAGACGTATTTTGATTTAATTCGTCATTTGAATGATCACTGCAGTGCAAAAATGATGACCCAAATATCAGTTCATTTCGGCAATCACTGCAATCAAAAGATTGCTCTGCCGAACGTGGCTTAGCTGTCTTGAAAGTTTTGACCTTTGAAGGAGTGGAGAAGGTCACAATGCACATCGTAATTAGCTGGATTGCACAACCAAGTCACAGCACACTCATTTCTGTTTTTAATACATCTTCCTGGTACTTTAAAACTGATGAAATGGCCTTCAAATGATACTCTCCCATTCTCTTTCTCTGTACATAATACATACACTAAGTGAAAATACTTTGATTAAGATTAAAAGCTGCACCCTACCTGGTGCAGTTGAACACGTGTCCACCCCTCGGGAGGGGGGGGGTAATAGAGTTTACTGGTGATGCAGGGTATGGCTGTGATCACTCTGCCCTTTGTGAGCATGAGCCGGGCATGAGGCCAGTGTGTTTCCATGTCTGTGCAATTGTGTCAAGCACCGCTGCCTACTTGCTTGATGGATGCCCCTCTTTGTAGCACAGGTTAGAAGGCATCCTTGATGGGATAGGCCAGCTGTTCATCACTCCCCAGTCTCCACCTTCTCTCTCCTGCCTCTCCTTCGTCGCTTCGCTCCACACCTCAATTCATTCTCCCCTCCCTATTCCAGCTGTACATGACGAATGGCCTACACCAGAAACGCGCTTGCCGATATCTGCCCATTTTTCCTCCGCCACAAGCTTTTCTTCACCCTTTCATCTGATTGCTTCTTCTTCTTGTTTTACTTCTTTTTTTTTTTTTTTTTTTTGCCAAGCACAGCCATCCATCTCTCGTGGAAGGGTGGTGCTTAATGAATCTCCGATGTTTTTCATTTAGTTTCAGTCCGTGGTCTGACAAGCTAGAGCCATCTTTGCTGAACTAAGCCAAATAATTACCTTTGCTCAGTTTGGCCAAAGGTAGTTTGACAAAATACTTTGTCTGGTCTGTGTGATGGAGTGTTTAACTTTCGAGCTTATTTTTACTGCATCTTGTTGGATTCTTTATTTTGTACATATAGATCCTTGATTATGGGAGGGAAAGTTCAACAACAGTATGTCTCTCTTAAAAGAGCCTCAATAGTAGAGTAGGTGTTGATTACCTTGGCACAAATCCTCTCTGATGTGTCGCTCAAATAACATTAATCTGTGTTTACCCGAAACTGCTGGAGAAGATACCCAGGGATTTATGCATACTCCGGCTTCCTCACTTTGATGTAAGTGCTCCTTCCGCTGCTACTCATCCACTTATCTAACCAGTGAGATGTTAAGTGAAATGCATTAGCGTTCAGTATCACACCTAGCCATTACCACTGAGGTTTCTTGCAGTTTCACTTTTCTTTGAAGCGACAGGAAAGGAAAAAAAAAAAAAAAAGCATCTTCGTGATCCAAATTACCGCCCGCTGAAGCCAAAGAAAACATCTTCTGGGATTGGAACTGGAGACGGGGGCCGTCAGCAGGCTCGTTAATGGGGGTGACTTGATAAACTGGGTAATTCATCATCAATTTCCTTGGCGAGGCACTGCAGAGGAAAAAAGACCTGCTGCTTTGCCGTGGGGAGTGGTGGTTGGGGGTGGAGATGTGGGGCGGGGGGGGGGGGGGTTCTTGATGATTAATTTGAATAAACATGGTGACATCAACATTAATGTTGATTACTAATTAAGTTCAGATCCATTATGCCCCCCGACCATCATTTTTCTTTATTCATCTATTTCTTTCCATCACCTAGTCATTATCCCTCTGTTTAATTTTTCTTATGTCCACACCCTAAATCTCTTTAATCGTCCAAGCGAATCGGGATGAGTGTTTTTTCGGTGCAGGGTAGTAAGCAAAAGGATGGGGCAAAATAATTGTGCAGTTGTGTACCTGCCTGAGCAGGTAGTATTTCTAATTGTATGTTCTATGCACTTGAAAGTCCCAATACACTAGTTGGCATGCTCCTCTGTTCATCCTCTGCCAACTAACATAAATGGGGAGAAAACGAGTCAGGCGAGGTTAATACAAAAAAAATAAATAAATAAATAAACTGACAATATAGTGTAAATCTTGATATGGCTAAACAGCTACATAGAGTTGCCCTGGATTAGTGCTTGTCCAGTGGATGTTGAATCCTATTTGTGACAACAAAGCAGGCCCTATAAGGAATTATGCTACACGGATAAGGCCTACTTACACACATCCCAAAAGGCCAACACAAAGCATATCCACTAATGTAAGCATATAAAGTCTGGCTTCATTTGAAGGAAAATCCACTCTCATGCTGACTCTTTTTTTTTTTTTTTCCTTAAATTTGTTCCATCCAAAACCCAGATTAGAGTTATTGAATGTGCCGCCCTGAAGCTATTAAAAACAAAGACATATACCATTAACACCAATGTCACCTCTCCCGGTGAGAAGCCTGGAGGAAGGTCAGTAAACCAGGTTGAATAATACTGGCAGTCGTGCAGTAAAAGCCAACTGTGTTGAAAACATCCACACCGAGGATATTGCCTTTTACAACTGAGCCGGTGTATTGACAAACAGACAAATCAAAGAAGTAAACTGCACACAAAGTTGGACATAAACCTAATTACGGCAACCCTGCACGCTGAAAGCTGCCACTGTTGACGTGACAGAGGGAGCAAATTAAGTTGGCTTCACTGTTATTAAGCAGACTTGTTTGTCAGCAAGTGCGCAGAAATAAACGTGCATTTAAGAGTCAAAATTACAAAATTAAACGTTGTTAATCATCTGTCAGCTCAACCATAAATATGATATTCTGAGGATACTTATCATGGGCGATCCCAGTGCATCTTTGGCAGTCGGCCCTTTATTATTCTTTTCTCTTGATAACAGGTCTGGACAGTAAATCATCCCTCCTTTCTTTATATACTGCTGTACATCATCTTCTCCCTCACGCTTCCTTTCCTAATCAAGATATTTCATGAGGCATTAAGAGTTCATTCTGCAGAGTATCTAACAGCTCCTTAATGGTGAGGTGAGTGTGAGAGGCTATCTAAATCAACCTAGATATGACATCTTTGTCCCCCGTTGATCATGTCGTCACAAGATAGTTCGCCAACCACGACAACTAAAACATGATCTCTCCCCAGCACTAAAGCCTTGACAGGTTCTTAATCTCCTGGGTTAGCCCTCCCCGTGACAACCTGAGTGTTTCTGTGCATACAAATTGCCACTCCACTCTGCTCTCATCTCGTCAGGTAGGTAAGTGGCTCAGGCTTCTGCCACCGACAGACAACTTTTACTGGTGTTTCAACACGGGGAACAGTAGCTCAGGGGCCATGCAAAGGTCATGGCAATTTGGATTGTCACCTATAGAGAGGCTCTTCCCCCACGAACAGACTTGTATATGTTCACAAACTTGCACAGGCACACAGCCACTATCATGAAAACACAATTGCTTGCGCACACACATAAAAAAAAGAAACACTTCCACATGGTTTTCTAAGAGCCTGGGAGGCAAGGGTTTTGAAAGAGGCAGAGATGCCCTGAGAAGTTTAATTCTAGTGTTGCCATGACGATAGCAGAGTCAAGATCTGCCCTTAGCCCTAATGAGCTGCATGGGCTGACATGGAGGGCAATGAGGAGGTTTGCAAAAATAGGAACAGCAAGACTGCATACATATGAACTTGAAAACACTAATGAACATATGAGGCACGCCAAAGGCATTCTCTTTCTGCTTTTGTTGATCTAGAAACAACAAACAACATTCGGCTTAAGCACTCATTACAATAAAACACTTTATAAAGGCGGTTTTTATTAAATCAAGGGTGCTTTCTCTAAAACTACAACAATTTCCATTCTAATGCATTTAATCCATTACACGTTACATAATGTATGAATAAATACATGAATTACAGCTTTAAAAACATAAATTAAATAACGCTAGTGGCTCCAGGATTTGGCCTTTATTAGGCAGGATGGATGCAACATATTATAGACCAATGTTAGGCAGTGCCAATGGGTGAATGCTCTTTGTGATCCAAGACCAGGTCCTGCAGAGTCAGACCACCTGTGGTATGCGGCATTAATATCCAATTTCCCCCTGACATTTTTTTTTCTCCATAGTCAACAGCAAAAGCACCATTAAGACTAATGATCTATGCTGACGAAATGTTATTTCCTCTTGCACAGTTGGATAACAAAACTCAGAGAGCATCTCTACTTCAGAGACTACACCAACTAGTTTCAAAAGAATAAGGTGAAGGAGAGCTGGGATTTTAAGAAAACTAAATGCATCAGCATTTTTACCTTCATTTACACACTTGTTAGTCCTTATTTTCTTTCATTCCAACAGTGCTGGCATTTTACCATAGAAACCCCCAAGCAATTAACTTGGTCTTGATGGAGGTGCCTTTCAAATTTCCAGTTGAAGTGTTAGCGACACGCCAGGTTTCCAAAATTGTGTGAGCTAAGGGGTTGGACATCATCAACGTTAGCACTGTGTAATATTTTGTTGTCATACAGCAGAGCAGTGGCAGCAGCCACAGGGAGCCTCGACAAGACACACCACAGATTTTCTGTGAATCAGATATTCAGCTGTAGCGAACAGTGTCAGGATGCTCATGAAACAAATCAAGAACTCCCCTAAAGTTTCCCTTCTACAGAGATATCCTCAAAACCCAGACAACTTTTGACAGCTGCAGACTGGAGGGAAGGTCACAGGTAAGGTTTTTCATAATGAAATGTCTGAGAATGCTTTCCCTTGCAGACACATTTGCTGTATATTTCTGCAGTACTTTATAAAGCGAGGGCTTTCGGTTAAAAGCCACCACACTGTCGGCCTGGGTGAAGGGTCCACTATAATCTCCACTGTGCAAAGATGAGGGCTGGATCAAATGGCTCATTTTATAATGTTCAAGTTTACAACAAAAATAAACATGTTTCCAGCCCAGTTTTCAATTTATGGCTAAATTCCTCCTTTGTGCGATTGACGAGGTGTGGCCTCTTTGAGTGACATTCATTTAAGTCTCAGCTCTTTATGCTCTCTACGTCTTCCCCATTTTTAGGTTGGTCATGAGTCATGTCGGTTAAGACTGCCAACGGCTGAGCAGCCCACTCTGAGCTTCAATCTGGGCAACTAGATGGAGACTATGTCTGTCTGTGCCATTTAGTCTATGGTAAAAGCAGAGAGTGAGCATAGCACAAAATGTATTAGGATATTATGATTTTCTTCTACTGAAACAGAAGGAACATTACACAGTTGGAATATCCACAAGACATTCACAGATTAAGCATCAAGATTTTCCTTTAAGGTAGAAATCATTTATTGAAAAATTAGTTTTTGTTCTCTTTCACACAGTGGATATGAACTGCTGGAGAGAAACTTTTCTGTGTCTGGTATGGAAATCATTATTAAATCCCATCAACTTGAAAAGAACGAATACACAATGTTTTATTCTCTAAGAAAAAAAAAAAGAGTTCCCCACCAGCACTGGGTAAATTATAAATGACTGTCATTTTTATCTGTTTGTGTAACTCTGCTGCATGATCGCTGCTTTCCTCTGCTTCCTGTTCAAGAAAAATAATAGATGCAATGGGGCAAAAGAGTATGAATACAAATACACCATCAGTGCAATCAAGAGAGTTATTCCTGAGAGCTGTCCAAGATACTGAGGCTAAATTTAGCCATGGAGAACACCCTAATCAAATCACAGCAACAGCGTAAGAGAGAGACTGCAAACGTACTCTCGCTCTTTTCATGAGCTCTGTCAGGCTGGATGAGTAGATGAGCGTGGCCTTAGGCAATATGAAAATCTTAAGATGTAGGGAGTCTTCAGTACCGCATTCTCACTACTCGTATCAAAATCCAATTCCCGAGTCTGTGTTGTATGCCAAAGTTATATTTCTGTATCCATTATCAAAGTAATGTGGAGCCCACCATGCAGATACACAGTGACAGCCATGGTGAAGTCCTCTATATATCCTGCGTTAGCAAGGCAGCAGGCAATTTTTTATTCTGTGTGATACACTAGAGGCAGCCTTATAATGGCTTTTCATTGTACTTGTAAAGAGAGCAAAATCTAAAATTTCAAAAACAGTTTCCGCCCCAGGCTGGATTATGATGACTGCATTTGCACACATCTTTTTTTAACCTGCATTTCTCTAAACAACTTGACATGGCAGATCATTCATATACAGTACGTATACATTTTCAGGGCTTTGATTCACTACGGATGGACATAAAAAAAAGGCTGCACCTCAGCAATTGTGGGTATTAAAAAAGGTCTCTTGGTGCATAATGTCAAATATCAGTGTATTTTTTTTAAATACAAGTAGACTCACAGCCTGAATTCAGGAAAAGGTGCTTTAAAACGAGCTGTCAGGACTTCTGTAACATTGCGAGGTCACAACAAAGCTGTCCTCCACAATCAGCTATTCCCCAAACCCAGACTGCCTGGACTGACCAATCACCTCTCATCTTCAATAAACTGACTGACTGTAAATAGACTGTAGCAGCAAATAACCAACCCCCTCCTACAAGCCACTCAAAAACAACATCATCTCACGATTTTCCTTAAACTATTTTCTCTCTAGGGATGTGGGAAATCCCGATTGCAAGTATATTGGAATGGATATGGATGTCCCTTTGAAACATTCATTCATTGATCCATTCATTTCCTACCGCTTATCGGTTTCCGGTTTGCGGGGGGTGCCAATCCCAGCTCACAGTGGGTACACCCTGGACAGGTCACCCATCCATCACAGGGCCAACACACAGAGGTAAACAACCACTCCCATTCACACTCAGACCTACGGACAATTTAGAGTCCCCGATCAATCCAAACATGCATGTCTTTGGATTGTGGGAGGAAACCGGAGCGTGGAAACTCCACACAGAAAGGCCCCAGCCCTGTGCTCCCCTCGTTAAAACATAACCAACATAGTTCATCTCCGTTTTTCAGGGCGCTGCAAGGCTTTAATACGATTAGATTTGAATAAAACCATGCAGTAAACTTCATTCATGAAGTCAGCGTTGTCACCCTGGTTACATCAGACACAAACAGGATAGGTGACAGCCTAAGCTTGTATAAAACCAGTCAAAAGTGATATGTTGCTGTGTCCATGGCCCAGCAGTAGCGCATTTGTTTCCAGCATGTGGTGTTAATTGAATCAGATAGTGAGTTTGCTCTCCTGCCCACCTCCAGCCCTCCGCTGCTCTCCTACCCTCCTCCTCAACCCTGCCAGGAGAAGAGAACTGCTTCACCCTCCTGCCATCCTCCCCTCCTCCAACGCAATACCGCCACGTTTCTCTACCCATCCACTTTTCTCCCTCTCTATCCATCTGTCCGCCCACACAAGCCTCCTACCTGCAGTTTTATCATTCACTTAACCCCAACCATAATAGAAGTTTCATACTGTCACCTTGCTTGATGAATTCCTGATGTGTGTAGGTTGGAGAGTTTTTGTTTTTGTTTTGTTTTGTTTTGTTTTTTTTTTTTTTTTTTTGCTTTTTGTCAAATATTTGCATATTTGAAGCAAATGCAAAAGCTTCCTCTGGGGAGTATCCATTCTGTTGTGATTGACTGGCACTAGCACAAGAATAGCACCCAAAGCGCACATCTGACAACAGTGATTACTGTTTGAACGCAGCCCTTTCTTCACAGATGAAGGTATCCAACGGTTTTATTTTGAGCAGTATAGCTATCCTGAGACTGTCCTGTAAAAAAATTAAAATAAAAAAAAAAAAAATAATAATAATAATAAAAACAACAACAACAACACAAGCCTCTGGGTCGTCTGTCTGTCTATTATGACCTGTAGGTTTTGTTGCTAGGCAAGATGTGGTGGTTATGATAATTATGACAAGGGTGAAGGAAAAAGTGCAAAAGTCGATGTCTGGATCAGGCTGGGGTGGATGGATGAGTTAACAAAATACAGGAATTTGACTTAGGGGAGAGATGTTTGATACCCATGGGACAGAAGCAATTTATATTGTTTTCGATTATCAATGATTTGACATGTAACCATGGCAAGTCAAGTTGCTGTTGGTGTTTGCTCTTCTGCAAGAACTTTTGTGAGTCAACATTGCTGGTATCTTCCATATCTGAGCTGTGATAATGACAGCAAACCTAGCGTGAATATTCATTCTCAGCATCTGTGCCAAACAACCTCTATGACTGTCAACTAGTGTGGCAGCTGAACACATCCATCAGATGCATCTGCCTTGTAGTGTCTCTGTGTGTTTTGATGTTAGTGAAGCATGGAGGGAAGCCTCATTAGTCCTGAAACTCCAACGCATCCAGCCTTGTGAGCTTGCAAGCGTGCACCGATGCCTGCACAAACATTTTGTGGCACAGCTCAGACTGACTTGGACTCTGTGTCGTCCAATCGGACTAAATGTCTGTGTTTGCACCATGAGAAAACAGATATCACCTAAAACATATACTAGCTCATTAGGCCTAGGATCAAAATGTTCGGGCCTGCAGACAAAAAAAAAACATGCTGGGTTTAAAGATGCTACACTGATGAAAAACTTCAATAAAACAAACCCAGAACATGGAGTCAGACATATTAGAATTGTCTGTATAAGGAAAATTAATGGGGGGGTGACACCGAGCCAAAGGGGCAGCTGTTAGTTGTGAGGCAGGCCAATGTCCCTGATGCTGTGCCATTTTTGAACGTGTGTATTCATACTGACCCGTTCTCATCAAGACAAGGCGTGCCAACAGTCATCTATCACGCTGTCAAGCTGTGTATGTGTCAAGTGGCTTGGTCGCGCCACCTGCTGCAGGTGGAGGCAGAGCAGGCCGGCGGGCAGTGGTCCGAGATGTTGAGCGCGCCATCCTGGCTGCATTTCAGCTGACCCACAGGTAGTCCTCTCAGACCCCTCAGTCCTTCAGTCTGACCTTGACTACTGCCCAACCCACACAGCAGGGACCGCCACGTTGCCGCAGTCACACAGCAGTTTCCTTCACGTCGTTAGCATTCCAAGAGGCCGTCTGATAGTTTAATCTCTTAAAGTTACAGATTCAATTTTATGGCGTCATATTGCAAACTTTGCATAATACATGAGATCTGCAGGGAGTTAATATTGCTGTTGATCAAATTCCATTCAAACCCCAAGCTTTTCAATTACTTTAGAGCAAGCTGTTTTGTTTTTTTTTTTTTTGTGTGTTTTTAAGGAGGATCTGATTTGTGTGTTTGAACATAGATACCAAAGTATTGTGTGCTCACTAATTTTTTGAACAATCAAATATTTATTTGGAGGGCTGTTATTAGCCATGAAGGACTGTAAGGAACACAAGCTGAGGCAGATGCACTTTGTGCATTCAGTATTTTCAGGCTTTGTTTGCATATAAAAAAAATAAAAAAATAAATCTAAAAGCCTGACAGACATTTCCTGGAGAGAAGAAGGGAACAGGGAGAGAGTCTGCGAGAATGAAAACGTAAACAACCTGAAGTGCTTCATGAGGAGGATGTTGACATCGTCCCCTGCTATCTTCATCACAACAACACAGTCAAAAAAATCTGCTCTTGCAGCAATCACTGTCTCAAATCACTGCGCTATTGTTTGTCCGAAACCACAATCAGAGTTGTATTGTCAGAGGCCTGTGGCTCCCAAACACAATTAGAAGTCTTTGCACAGTGAGCTACAGCATTTGAAGTGCTGTATCAAACACAGGTGACGCTTCTCTGTTGACAACGGAGGCAGTCCACCTAAGGTGGCCTCTCTGTGAGCAACTCACACAGAATGGAAACTACTACTTTCAACACTGGACAGTGAATACTCAAAGAGGAGAAAAAAAAAATAAATAAATAAATACATAAAATTATAATAAAATTCAGTCTTTGCTTGTCTCCCTTAGTTTTGTCAAGCCTTCTTGTGTAATAAGGAGCAATGCTTGTGTTTTATGCTTTGATGTCACTGTAAAAGTGTTGTGAAAAGTTAAAGACAAAGGCACGAGCGGTGCTGTGTTTGATTCTCTCTGAGAATTAAGGAGATTGAGACCAGCAGCACATTGTTAAGCGACTCTACTGCTTATTACTTCACTTCTGATGTCCAGTATCAGTTTTGTGTTTTTTTTTTTTTTTTTTTTTTTTTTTTTCAAAAAATCCATCATGTTTGTACTCCCATTTAGGTTGTATTTAATTGTGTCCAACGTTCCCCACTGAATTCTTGATAGGAACCCCCTACCTCTCAATATTTCTTCATCTCGAATGCGCTGTGTACTATCTCCACATTTGTCTGTCAAGAGCAGGGGGAATTCAAAAATCACATTAATAAAAATGGCCCTGCTGTCAGCTGGGAGCCTGCCATGTTGTTGTTCCCAATCAGAACGGGAGCTACAGATTCAGCGTTTCCACAGCCAGGCTGATTATAACCTGTTTAGAATGATGATTACACAGAAAGAGATGGAAAGTCACAATGCAAAACAGAGATGAACAAAAGGAGGATGTGTACTAGTCTAAATGCTGCATGTCTTTGAGCATCATAGAAAAAAAAAAATAAAAAAAATAATAGACATTACTTTGTGATAAATAATGCATGTGTGTTTCCTCAACTGTGTGAATGACAATTACATAAAAAGAAACATGCTGAAAGGAAGTAGAAATCATTTGCCACCTTTGGCACTGCAAAGGCCGCTCTTTTTCTGTTGGAAAACAAGCACATGCAGATGGATGGGTGGCTGAGGTTGATCCAGCGAACACATCTTTTCCGCTTGATGTCAAAAGTGCTGTGTTGTGAAAAAGACCTGATACAAATCACACATCTCCCCTTTTCAGTGAATTGCATTCTATTTTATTTCATTTCAAAGTTGGAGGTCTTTAGCTGCGTCAACATTTGACAATGAATTATTGATTTCCTGCAAATAAAATGACTGGTATCATTGGCCATATCAAGTGCACGATATTTTCTTTGTATGACTGAATGAGCATGAATATTCACACCTTTCCAAGTTCAAGCATTCAGCTGATATGTCATTTACACCTTATTTTAATGGTCTTAAGTTACTTTTTTTTTTACTCTCTGGTAATTATAATAGAAAGAAGGTCGATGCTAATTACCAAAGGCATGGTCAAAACTATGATTGACAACAAAAGCATGGCAATTCACGTCACACCATGCCAACTTTTACCAGCTCCGTAAAAATATATTTACTGCTAACATAGATCGATATGATCAATATATTCTGCCACTGTGGAATGTATGCGCTTGTTATAAAAAATATATATATTTTGTACCCACTGCAGCATTGTAAAAAAAAAATAATAATAATAATACTCCAGACTCTGCAGGACCATGGTGGCCTGGGGAATAATGAAAGTTATACATGTCACCAGAGGAAGCTGCTAAATGTCAAATACTGCTCAGCGTACGCCTCAGGTGTTACCTGATAGCTTCAGTTGCGATGCAAACTGACACTAATGGTGTCTGCTGTGCATCAACATTTTTGCTGGAAAAACAAATGAGTTGAAGAACTGTATACAACTTTAATGGTGGCCTTCTGCACAAGATACCAACTCCCCGCAGTATTGAAACAAAAAGTGCAACATTTCAGCTATTTTCTGCATTTTGACAACAAACTGGATTTACATAAATTTTGCTCCAGGCAGTATCTCATAGCGTATTTCAGGGAAAACAGCTGCTGCTGTTCTTTTAATTTGACACATTATGTCATATGCTGCGCGTAATAGTACAGAATCGGGTTGCCCTACACGCACATACACTCAGTTTTCGGGGAACATCAGACCACTTTCACAGTCTGATAGAACCAGTTCTGTCCCATCCTCTCCTAAAGAAGGTTACATTAAAGGCATGCTGATTTCGTGCTGTAATCGACGTGTGTTGTGTTGCTGTTAAACTGCATCACTTTCCTAAAGTGTCAACTCACCGTGATGACACCCACTTGTTTGGTAACGTCCGTTTTAAATTCGATCATCTCCATCTTGGAGAGAGACAGAGATGCCACGCCACAGTGGCAACATCCCAATTCATGCACGTTTTACAGTCCATTTCCCTCTAAAGTAGACTATCATAAAAAACAACAAAAACTACATTTTTAATTGAAACTTGAAAACTGGAAAATGAGACCATGAACTCATTAGCCAAACATTTCCTGAAGTTATGGATCACATCAGAAATAGCTTTCCCATAGATTTAAATAAAGTCTACAACCTCCTAAAACCTAAAACTAATGCACAGTTGAATCAATATGTATATATCCGTTCCCTTGAGTGCATGCACCATGTATGACACTATTAAATGCATATCATTATACTACCAACTCGATTTGGCAAATATCAAAGTCACACATTCCACATTCTGTCATTGGCCATGAATCTTTGAAAATAAATGTTCTAGTGAGATTTCTTCTATATTTCCTTCTTCATCTACTGCACATCAATGAACTGAAATTCATGCAAATTGCAGAGAAATTGCCTTGCGGACTTCAGGGATGATTTCTCCATAGAAAGAAATCGGAGAATTGTGTCAATTGCTATTCTTTATGCATTTTCAAAGATCGTGGAAAACAGGCAATGTCGGTGCAAATCTGACTTTCTACACCCTGCACAGAGCTGCAACCCCCTTTTCCACATACACAAACACATAGTCGCACAACCCAGATCCCACACTCATAGAATGATGAAGATGTTGGGTAAGTTGTATGGAAGGTCATCCACTCTCCCCCATTAAACCATGTTACACAGTGAAGACTGTTCTTCACAGAGGCCCCTGTGAATCAGAACAGTCCTTGGTTACACCCCCAGGCATTTATCAAAGGTTCCTCCTGGACGGCACAGTGTCCTTGGGGGAGAATGACTTTTTAAGGGCACAATGCACAGAAGCAATCAACTGTAACTATAACCAACAGTACAGTTTACTACTCTAAAATTATTTTTCTAAGAAAACTGCTTACACGTAAGAAAAAAGAATGGCTTGTGTTTTATTTTTCCAGAGAAAGATCTAAATCATAATTTTTCATTTGGCGTGCTATTTGTCATTTGTTACAAATTTGTATTTGTATTTTCTCTCTTTTCCTTTACGAGACACTCTGCAGTTCAGTGTCATTTGTTGTTGTTTTTTTTCTTTTTCTTTTTTTTCAATTGAACAGCTGAAATAGAAACTTGACCTTATAATGGCTAAAGCAACAAACACGCAGCACTTATGTTTAGACACAAAAACAAAAAGGTTTTCCGGAAAATATTTTTAAATTTGCAGTGGAAACCAGCTGAATGATACACTTGAATACTTAAGTATTATTGGAATGGTTACAACAGAAACTAAATAAAGCGTTGCTCATGGAAAACATTGGTTATAAATTGATTGGTTGGTTGGTTGGTTATAAAAAAAACCGGACCAGACTCATGGACAAACTTAACAACTTTGCCACCTGCCCTACGTGCCCTAAAGATAACAATATCAAACTAGCCCAGTGAGCAGTAATAACTAACGTGCCTTTAGGGTCATCAGGTGGGAACCTCCTTTCACTAGTGTTTCGTCTAGTTGGTCCAACGACACCTCCAGGAGGCTATACAGTGAACACTGGCATCCCAGAGTCACCCCCCTAATGCCAGCCATCGCCGCTCCTCACGTCAAGACAACTATCTCAAACAGCACTACCATCAACTACTCTGATCTCTCACCAACTACACCAGTGAAAGCGGGGTGGGGATGCAGACCCTGGTTCGGGTAGGGGGTAATGAAAGCTAGAGGGTGCAGGAGGTGGAGGACAAGATACACTAGCAGATTCAGCAAACAAACTCACCTAAACAGTCCTATAACGAGAAAGAAGTAGCAAGCCGAATCAAACCAAAACAGACCAACTCACCTGGACTAACTGCATGGCCTCAAAGAAGCTTGCACAGGCCACGCCCTCCACTTAAATACACTTCCACTTCCTGCATTTCTTTCTTTGCTTCTCCCAAGAGTCTGTCTATCCTAAGTGCTGCGTGGCCCCCAACTACTATTACTTCTTCTTATCCAAATCCACTGACTGGATCTTACTGCCTCATCCGACATTTCCTTCACTATTTTCCTCACACTCTGTCCCCTTCCTCCTAACTCCCTAAACAAAGAGACAACAGACCTTGCTACAAACCCTCTACATTCAGTCTACAGTCATCAGCCTAAATAAGTACATCCCCTCCAAAAAGTAACATTTTAAACAATATCTCAATGAACACAAAAACTATTTTTATATATATTTTTTACAGTAACCTTACCTTACCTTTAACCTAACCTTTAACATAACATCTGTTAAGCAGATGTTATAATTGTTTTTGTGTTCATTGAGATATTGTTTCAAAGGTTACTTTTCAAAGGGGGGTATACTCATTCAGCTGAGCACTGTCTATGCCCTCATCTCTCTTTGTCTTGAACAACATACATGTCATATATTACATTTCTGTATAGGTTGTTTATGTCGGTGATCCAGTCACCTTGGACATGAGTTGCTGTAGAACATTTGTCATATTTCTTTGAAAATCTACAACTTCAAAATAAGAGGTTTTGTTTTTTTGTTTTTTTTTTACCAAGAGTAGAGGAGCAATATCCAAAAGGCAGAAGTTTATTACACAGTCAACCAGTTTTTAAATTGGATGCCAGTCAAAGTGGTTGCAAAAAGCCAAAGAGGAATAGGGATTCATTGACAAAAAGCACCGTAACAATGAAGTTGCCGATGTCAATAGCACAGCAGAAAGTTTGGAACATTGTCATTTAAGTCTGAGTTTGTCATTTATATTGCATATCGTATTATTGCCAACAGCTGGCGGCCATACAAATCTGAGTGCAAATCGAAAAGCTCGACATGACTGGGATTTTGTCATTCCAGCAAATCAGCTTTGCTACACAATCAAATCAAACAAGTGGGCTTCTGGGAATGGACAGATGGTTTTCCGTCTCTTTTCTGTCTTTATTATTGGCAATTCTAACGGCAAGGGGGAAAAAAAAAAACACCTGTCAGCGTTCTACATGACATCCCTGCCTGTTGTTAATTCCAGTCAAAACAGCAATGGGGCCAGAGCGAAATGGAGCTATATCACTGTCAGAGGCTGTCAACGCTTTAATAACTGAGGGCTTCTTCACTGTTCACAAAAGCTGACAGGAATGCAGATATTTCCTTTATCTCTTTCCTTATTTTTTGTCCCTTGTCTGCTTTTCTCTCTCTTGTCCCCCCTTGCTCCAATGCCACCATTCGCATAACTCCATCACCATCTTTCTCTCGCTCCACCCACCATAAAGTCCTTTGAGATGAATCAAACAAATGTTGCTGACATATGGCATAAGCAAAAGAATTTCTGGCTCTCTTTCTGTCTCTTTATTTCCATCATTTGACTTTCTGAAACTCCCCTTCTTATCTTTTCTTCTCTTTCCCTTCATGCCCCTCCCTTACTGTTCCTCCTTCGTCTGCCCACTCTTTGGCTCTTTTTTTTTTTTTTTTTGGCTCTTTTTCGCTCTCTTCTGATCTGTTAGGCTGTTCATGTCTCTTAAGTCACAATAATCTTACAACATCAGCTCTGTAATGCGTCTCGTTATGAGTGGTGGGCATGGCAATCACACTTATAAACCCTCACTCTTGTCCAACCCTCGCCTCCCTTAAATCCACTTTAATTCAAGCTTCTGAGTATTGCTAGTGTGCGTGTGAGTATGTGTTTGGTGGTGGTGGTGGTAGTGTTGGGGTGTTATATGTATTCAAGGCCAAGACTCTGGTATCGCCCAAGACTCAAGCTACACACACACACTCTACCAGTACTGACTTCTAGCACATCCTAACTCCAATAAAGATAAAAATGCCATTGGAGCAATTCCCTGAAAACATGGATTATGTCTTAGAAATCTGCCACCTTCACACCTCAAAAACAGCAACCACCCATTCCTTTAAGACAGATTCCACAGGATTTACACATAAGATAAGAAAATCTCAAAGTCAGTGTTAATGTCTTAAACCATCAGTGGTGTTCTGTGGGCTGTTAACCCCGTGCACAATTTTATTTTAATGATCATGTGTCCCTCTCCACAGAGTTCCATATGGCTCACTCTTCCATGTGTCAATATGTAAATAAAGCTTTCTGAAATCAATGTAGTCTATTTATGTATATATGTGTATCAGTGATTCCTTCTTAAGGAGTGAGTGCTAATTAGAAGATGGAAGAAAAGGGAGAAAAAAGCATTAAGTCAGAAATAACAGGATAACCATAGATGGGTGAGAAAGTCTGAGCATGTGTGTGCTGGACGAAGTGTTATACATGCAGCTGTGTGTGTCTGCTTGTTAGATGAGTAATGTCATCACTGTGTGGCCATGGTGACCTGAAGTGGTTAGGTTACATATGCTTTGAACGGTTTTGAGTCCCAGTTGGCTAGATTCGTCCATGTCCCCACGTTTCCTGTCTCTCTGTATCGCACTGGTTAATAAAGCCAGAAAATACCCCCCCTCCAAAAATAAAGAAAAAGTAGCAAGGCAAACTGCGGCCTCCACATTTTAGGTTTGACTTTGCTCTGGTTCTTGATAAAATAGCAAGTCCTTCGCTGGAATCAATGTTTATGAAATAAAGTTACGCCACACTTGGTGGCAAAGATTGAATATTGAATATTCTCCTCACCAGCCTGGATTTGATAAAGCAGTGTGGAAGTACACCCACACACAAGGAGAAAGCTGAAAAAAAAATAAATAAATAAATAAATAAATAAAAAAAATAAAAAAATCCAGGGGGAGAAAAAGAAATAGCTCCCACTTCATTCGCAGCGACACAACAGCCTTGAAGAAAATGGAGGAAAGACACAATGAGGCTGAGAAGAGAAGTGTTGCATAACTGTCTGATCCACATTAATTACCGCTCAGGCAACAATATGCACTTAACACTTAAACCGGAGGGACTGACAAAAACGATGAAAAGAAAACCGAACAAAAACTCTCATTCACACTGCGTTTTGTTCATCATGTTGTCTTCTTTTCCTCTTCGGGTTGTGATCTTGATGTTGTGAAGCAGGTTTGCTGTATGCTGTCACTTAAAGTAGTAGGCGTGAACAAGCGGTGACTGCTAAAGAAGAAAGAGCTGAAGGATAGTGACACAGATAATCAGGAGGATACATATGTACAATGGCAGCGCCAGGAGGTGGCCTCAGGTTGAGATGGTATCAACAACAATTATTAGATGAAGGGAGGAACAGAAACAAAGGAACTGAACTGGAAGAAGCATAGATTTAGGTACAGGCTACAGATGCACCAAAAGCTGTTAATAATACTGTTAAAAGAAAAAAATTAGAAATAAAGTTTCTGTTTGGAGGATATTAACCCCATGCCCGGATATGCTCTGACTGCATATTCCCTGCAGGGACTTATTTTAGATGCACACTTCCTGGCCATCATGGAAGAAAGAGCTCCAGCCGCAGCCAGCGTCTCATCCCAATGCTCTGGGGGACTGTAAGGTTCAGGAGATCCCTCCCCCACTACCACCACACTGTATTACATATACATGACATCTCAGCCAGAGGAAGGGGCTCGTGACTCAGCTTCATTTATTTATTACTGTTTATCATCTATCTCTGTATGTATGTGTGCATCCATGCAGCCTTCCTGCTATCTATAAAACAATTAACGTGTGGATACTGATAATTCTTTATTCATCTACAGTTCTGTCTCTTAGAACGTATTTGTGCTGAGATTTGTTTCAATGAGAGTGGGAGGTGGTTATTGAGTGGATAAAAGAAAGATATCTACCGCTAAACAGGCATTGGATTTTTTTTTTTTTTTATTTCCCCTTTTTAAAACCTTGTCATGTCGATATAGCTCCAAGGAACATTCTTTTTCAAATCCTGACATAAACAGACATGCACAACACACGCACACAAACACACAAAGAGAGAGAGACAGACAGACACGGGTCAGAGGAGAAAGAATAAAAGAGGAGCAGAAGACAGTCAAGTGAATGATGATGATTGTTTCTGTCAAGTCCATGTTTTTAGCATTGTGAGCAAATGTCATTCTATGGAAAGCAGACACTGTATATGTGTGTGTGTGTGTGTGTGTGTGTGTGGGGGGGGCTGACAGCATGATGCACTTTTATGATGTCATCTGTCCTCTGGAGCAGATTGGATTTAATTGGTCGCTCGTTTCACAGCCGCATGCCTCCTTTTAACAAGCACGTCTATCAATCACACACACACACACACACACACACACACACACACACAAACACACACACACACACACACACACACACACACACACACACACACAAATACAGCCTACAGCGGTTCTACTAAAAACTCAATCATCTTTGCTGCAGAAGAGAATATACTTCACTGTCCGCTACACTCAATGAAGTATACAAAATTCATATCAAATTGAACAAGGACTCTTAAATGGTCCACACACACACACACACACACATATATATATATATATATATATGTGACAGCATGATGCACTTTTATGATGTCATCTGTCCTCTGTCATATATATATATATATATATATATATATATATATATGTGTGTGTGTGTGTGTGTGTGTGTGTGTGCGTGTGTGTGTGTGTGCGTGTGTGTGTGTGCCCTAACATAAATTGCATTGTCTCTTCCCCTCTCTCCATAAACACACATTCCTGCAGCTATTGGCCCTCTTGTTCACACAATGTTCACTAAGGCCCTTACAACATGAATCCCATTGTGACTCTGCAGCTATATATCAACCTTATAGTCTTATAGCCTCATAGCCTGGCTGTGTCCTACCTCAGTGTTCTTCTGGTTTGCAGGCCTTAGAAGCACTGATAACACTCCAGGTCTCCCAGCCCCCCATTTATCACCTCCAAGTACCAGCTCAGTGGACACTTTAGTCCACAGCAGCACCACAGGGTGGCGGAGGAAGAGCTGACAGAGTTCTGGTTGTGCTGGTATCATTTATTTCAAGTAATTGTTCAATTTATCCCTGACATAATGGGAATGCTGACAGCAAAACAGTCAAGGAGATCAGTGTTCGCTCTTCACACAACCTGACCTCTGGTGTCTGAGTCAGATGTCTAATTCTCAGTAGTAGCCTTAACAGTCATTGTAATTAGGGCCCACTTAATAATCAGCATCTATATAATATGTGATGCTACAATAGGAAAAAGCTTTTTATGGTCATGTGTGTTTTTCTAAAGTTTGCGAGACCTCGCAGTCACCTACGCAATCAAACGACAGCATGTGACTAAAACTGAGCTGCTGAAGTTATGGAACATAAGTTTAATGTTCTCCTGCGCTGAGCAGTGATATATACACAAAATGCGCATTACGTTTGTAATGGAATCACAAAAGCAACCTGTGTGACAGATGTCCACATACCTGATACCTGAAAGACTAAATGAAGAAAAAAGTCAGAGTTCCTTTAAAACTACTTGGGTTGCCTTAATTTGCGGGTGGCTGGAGGTTTCTATCACCGATGCAGGGACCATTTGTCTTTGAATAGATGCATGTGCTTTGCTTTAGCACAGTGACTACTGTAAGTGTCCTGCTGAGCATGTGGGAGTGTGTGCGAGTTTGTGTGTACGTGTGTGTCTTTTGGGTCACATCCAGACAGGTTGATTCATGGGTCTCATCCCCCCTATTGGGATGGCTATTGATCAGCCGGCTGCGGGCTACTGCTGACTGTGGCCTGGGAACCGCAGAGCAGTTATCGCTAACAGATATGCTGTGGCTGCGCCGTGCCGGGATCTGCAGGCCCCGGGGCCTCACTCAGGAGGTAGGTATGGGAATGAGGTGATTTGATTTCTGCCTTTAAAAGCATTTGGAAATTACACCACAGACTTGAAACTGCACAGAAAAAATGATTATCACAGGGGTATTGACTCCGGGAAATTAGCGGAAATTACACAATAATGTGGGAAGACGGAAAATAAAATAACAAATGAAACTTCCAACAAATAAGACTGCTAAAAATGACTTCTGCTACATCCTGCATGTGGAAGCAAAATGATGCATTACGCTTTTCTTAGGGAGATAAAGGAGGTCTGGGGTCTCCGCCATAGTCTGGCTGGTTGACATCCATCATTCCAAAGTTTCACTTGACACTGACAATGCTGCATCTAGGGCAACTGATCACACCCTCACTGTTAATCCAATAGTTTTAATCCCTCCTGCTACTTGCCTGTCACTGTTTTCCGCTTTAGGAGACAGAAGTAATCTTTATTGAGGTACTGGTTTGTTTTTTTTTTGTTTGTTTTTTTTTTACATTAACACAGATCAGATAAGTATTCTGCTGTGCCAAGATATAATTTCAGCATCTTGTTGAAGTTATGCAAGAAAGAGAAACAAGAAGAGTGTGTCCAGGTGCATGAAGCTCAGCATGTATTGTAATAACAGGATTTGCATCTCCTTCCCTCTTCCTTTAGTCAACAGGCACAAACACACACATATATATAAAGATCAATGCTGTCTGTGTTTCTTCCTGGTTGTGTTCAGGAAACACACCTGTTATTCACACAGCAGACCTTTGTTTTTCAAGGAAGTGTTTGCGCCCTTTAGTTGTTTCGTTTTATACGAATGTGGCTTAGTTACGCTGTGTGATAACAATAAGGATATTAAACAACAAAGATGGAAAGCGGAGTTCGCAACACAACATGGTGTAATATAACGTGACGTGGAATATCTGATGATTACGGCTGCCTAGCGACTTGAAGAGAAAGATTCATTTTTCCGTACCCTGCCATCAAGGAAAAAAAAAGGGGGGGGGGGGGTCTCTTGTTGAAAATCTAGATTGCAGGATCTTTTAATGTCATATAATTATACTCCTCATATAATATCATTAAAAATATACATATGTTTTGCTCGCCACCGTTTTAAGACAGATAACCGCCAATAAATTAAAACCAGACTTTAGGCTTGTTAATAATTCATTAGTGATGATTCAAATTTCACTTTCAAATTTTCACAAGCTAAATCTACAGATGACCCTTAACAGACAGAAACACTCATAAGTGGTTGATCTTCATGTCTTTGTACCAAAGCCTTTTAAACCCTGGCTTTGGAATATGTTTTGAAGTATTAACATTTTCCAAAGCAGGAAGAAGTCTCTTTCCTGTGTCTGTTTTACTATATATATACATATATATATATATGTGTGTAATTACAAAAAAGCTATTTTATACTGCAATTTTTTATTTGTCCCTCTCTTCTTTTCATACAGAAGAAATTGAGACCAAAAAATTTCTACTTCATAAATGTTTAACTTGCCGTGAAAAAGAAGACACTGACAAGAAAAAATTGAGTGTCCTTTAATAATAAAAAAGCATGCAAATGTGTCCTCCTTTGGTGTCACCTCTTATCTCCTGTTTGCAGAGTCCACTCCCTTCATCACATGCATCAAAAAAAAAAAAAGAGAAAGAAAAAAGGCGAGATGGCAGTGAATGTATTCAGGTATAAAATCACAAGAGCAAAAGTGCACAGATGTGAATGTGTATCATGATGTATGCGACTGGCCCCCAAGCAGGCCCGGCACCAGCTGTTGGTAATAAGCTGTGACTGTTAATGAATGTTGCCTCTAAGTTGTGGCGCTACAGGCCATCGAAGGCCCATCTACAGCGATGCCCTGGTCCTATACTTAGCAAACACCCCTGCTGCTCCCATATTATAGCCACATTAACTCAGAACTTTTTCATCCACAAGCTCCCTCTGTCTCTGCCCCCTCCTAGAGTCCAATCAGCCTAATAGAGCAATTAGCCTGTTGAGTATTATAATTGGCCCTGGGAGTGACACCAACCCCAAAGGACACTGTGTGAATACCTTGTAGGATGAAGTATGACAGGAGATGGGATTCCTTTGTGTTACTTAAAAAGGGAGATTATCTGCCAGGTTAGGTCAAGATTGAGGGATGAACTCTAGACAAACTTGTATCCTCACAATTCTGTGTATGCACTGCATGCGAAAGAAGACTGAGGCTTCCACGTGTTGACTCAGGTTTTTTTTTTTTTTTTTTTTGTCCTTGCTTCTTTGTTACGCTCCAACAATGGATACAGGTTTTCTTTACACTGTGCACTATGTCACACCTAATTACATTTACCCTTTCACCATTTTCTTAGTATCAACACCTTTCTTCTCACAACTATTTTGTAAATAGCAAGAAATATAAAATTGCTTTTTATCTTCACATGTTGGCGCCCATGTAGATCCAGCGGCACTGGCCATCTCGCATTCCTAGGTTGCTGCTTCAAGCTGCTCCGCTGAATATGCTGAGAGCAACTTATCAAAACACCGTCGTTTATTATCCGCTTGTGACAAGACAAAGATGAAATATAACAGTGACATGTCTGAGTGATTGCCATGTCAGGGATTTCAGTCTCCAAAAGAAAAGAGGCACAATGTCAATAGAGCAGTTATGAAGTCATTGTCAGCTACATAAACATTTCACAAGCCAGGATTTATTGTCATTAGCGATAATGATGTCATTCCTAAGCCATGGCACAATCGCACCGAAAAAACAGCCAGACATTTATTGGTTTTAAATCGTGAGGGAAACTGTCACACGTGCAATTATTTAACCATATAATTTTAACGTGTGTGGTGATCCCTGAATTTCAGGTTAAATTTCACGAAACTAAAGTCCTAACCACATCTATCTATCTCAGCTATACTTAACCGGGAATACATTTAAATGAACGATAAAGGATTCATTCACCACATGTCTGATCCACATGCTTTGTAGCAACAAGAGAGCCGAACACAACAGTGAATGCAAATATAGGCGTAATTATTCCCCCCACCAGTCGCCTGAAACATTATTTTTCACCTGTCAGAGATTTGATCACACCCACTGTTATTTTGTATTGATGATGCTCTAATATACACAGGCACACAACAACCTTTTGACAAATATGAATCTCCTGAAACCAATTTCACACAAAGCACTACCAATGCCCCACAACCCCACTATGTTGTCAACTTCCGATAACCTCCATGTGAAGGGTTTAAGGAAAACTGTCACCTACCACAGCCTGAATGAGGTACACAGGCATGTAGGGAGCTAAGGGGTGGGTGATTCTTCAATGGGCTTCCATACCAGGGGCCCCTTTTGCATCTATGGTCATCACTGGGGAAATAAGTAGGCTTGGTTTGAATAAACATGCATTCATTTGAAGTAAAAGTAGTCCCTGTTTGGCCAAAGAAAAGTGGCAACAGGTGTTTCCTCCACTGCCTGAACACAAGCTGACATTTTTCATCTAGCAAAACTGAAATTCTGAATGTCACAGCTACTTCCTAAATACAAACCGTTTAAGAGTTCATAACGACAGCGTAAGTAATAAGTAATAAATCACAAGGACCTCAGCTGTCCAAACAGTGCCGGATGAAAAATAGAGCATAAAACGTGTTCTCATCTTGGAGAAAGTAATTCATGTTGCGTTATTCAGAATATAAATTTTTATAACCTGGATCCACAGGTATAACTGGGATCAATGCTTCGCTAATATACAATAAAAGAGGGAGGTGGATCAATTTAAAAAATAAAATAAAATACACAGTCTGGCAGGTGGTGGAGAAAAAACAAAAAAAAAAAGTTTCAAAGATGATTATTTTGAGAAGGGGAAAAAATCAGTATGTTGTTGTAGATGTAAATCAGTTAATGAGATCGGGATCTAATGGAAGATATATATCAGCACCAGAGGAAAGGGAGCATGTTTAAATTGAGTTACAGGCACAAAAAATCTTTCTATTTTGCTCTGTTAATCTGGATCAGAACCAAATGGCTTGAACCATAATTACTTCCCCTATGTCTGTCTTTCAATTTCTCATAGTCATGTTCTATGCACCCTTATGCATTTGGACATTTCCGGCATTCCGATATCAAAGACTTTGTCATATGAAGACAGACTGAAGCATAAAATGGCATAAACGGCGCCTCAAATGGTCCAAATGAGTGGCCGTTTAATTGTAGTGAGTGAAACCGGTTCCCTGTGGTAGGGGATGAGAGTCGGATGCTTTGAGTAGTAATTATCTCAGGTAGCTATCTCATTACCACCCTCCTTTAGTATGTAAATGTGGCTGCAGATGCGGGTGTTATATTGTGGATTGGCCATTTCCTTGTGCTCTTCAAAGGCCTTGCTGTTTATCACCATGCAGGGAAAATAACTTAAGTACTGGTTGCATTTCCAGCAATAAGAGAGTGTTTTTATTGTCTTCGTGTCCACATTTTGTGGCTGATGTATAAGACTTGTTCAATTAAGTAGCCAGGTTGCTGCTATCAAACATAACATTGCCTCAGCGTGCAGCATTTAATGATCAAGGTGATGAAAAGAATTCATAAATTAGGGAAGTTATGGAGCGTTTTAATGTTTGCAACGGGGCTGCTCCTCCATGCCTGTATAAAGTAAAATCACTTAGATAATACGTTTCCCAACTGTGAATAAACACATAATGCTGGACTTATAGTATGACTGAATGAAAAGAAGAGCTCCAGGTCTAGCTTTGACACATTTTGAGGGGGTTTATCTGACTAGTCAATATTTTAGACTGGGAGTTTGATGGAAAACAATATGTTCCACTAAGAGTCACCCTTCCACCCAACAGTGAGCCCAAATCCCTCATTCTCTCATCCAAATTATAGATGTGTGGTTCACTGAGCCTCCTCAGTTCTAATGTGTGGTGTGCGGGCCAATCCCATTTCAGCATCAGCTTGAAGAGGCTTCTGCTGGCTCTGACTAGCCCTGGGCTTGGCATTCAAGGGAGGGAGAGAGAAAAAAGAGAAAGGGAGATGCATATCATCTGAGCTTGAGGAGCGCAAGGCTTGAGAGAGGCAAAAGCAGGGAGAAAGGGGGTACACAGAAAGATGTCTCTGTCTCTGCCAATACTATTTTCTTTTCCTAGTCGGAATGAAATTCAGCAATAGGATAAGAATCTCTGCTTGTAGTCTGCCTGTCTGCTTCTACATTTAAGGGACAGCAATTACCTCTTCCCCTACCTGCCTCATGCGGCCGGCAGTGAAAACAAATCAGGAAAGCAGCAACATTAACTTCCAACATTGAAATATTTTGTTGCAACACAGATTGCCAAATTGTTTGACGGGTATGGCGCTGGATGTGACATCCATTCCCACGTGGGTTTGGACAGTGCTCATTGGAGTTTGACAAAAACCTCAAGGGAAATGTGCAGGAGTGAACACTGCTCCAGGATTTGGCAAGATTTCACACAACTGAACCAGTTTCAAAGAAACTTATGAAAATGATGCATCTTACCACTTGCCTATAAAACTAACTGCCCTGCTGCTCAGCGTGGTATGACTCTTGCAAAGTCAATAGCTGCTGCTGTTACTATTCACCACTATTCCTTTCTTAGGGAGAACGTTAATCAGCTCGGACTATCGGGCTGCTGTGCTCAACAATCAAACTATCAATGTATGCAGGGCACAAAAATAAAGTATGAGCTGCTCAGAAACTGTGTAATGACTAGATTCCCTGTGGTGGGTTCTCAAAGGTCTAGAAAATATGTATGCACATAAATACACACATTCAGAAACATGTTGAATTTGCAGACTGACACAGAAACAGCTTGTATCTTGAAAGCAAAACTGAATTATCTCTCTCTTCTCTGCCTGATGGTCTTAATGAAGATGAAACTCAATTTGCACTAGCCTCCCAGATAAAATTTTAATTAGTTTTTTTTTTCCCTTCTTTTCTGTCTGGATCTTGATTCTTGTAGGGTAGTAAGGAAAGGGTGTGGTATTTGAATATTTGCCCCTACTCTCCACTGTACCCCAAGGGTGAACATGTCCCTAACCAAACCTCCATTCCCCCAGCCTGTCTCCGAGCTGTCACAAACAGACAAAATACCAAATTAGTATTCAGACAACATCAGATCTCTGGGCCAAATACTCACTGGACAAAGCTTGACAAGCGTGCGTGCACGCACACACACACACACACACACACAAACTATTTCGAAATAAGGATCAGAAGACATGCTTCAATTACCGCAGCACAGAACTCACAGGGGAGAATTTACACCATGGGATTGGTTGAATTGTGGCTGCATGAGAAGGACTGCATGTTTTTCTTTTCTTTCGTCTCATTTCATGCCACACATTTCTGCTGCGCTGTAGATTGCTATTGCGTGTTCATAATGCATACTGTGTACTGCAGCAAGACAAAGCTAATTATTAGGAAGCCTGCGATAACACTGACACATCACTAAAGCAGGAGTTGGCTCGCGTAAAGTGCTGCAAGCGAGAGTTTTTCCAACTCCAGCCAGCTCATTTCCTTCTTGTTTGTGTGAGGTATTGATACACCCCATTAGTCTGTCCATCTCCGCTCTCATCCCTTCTATCCCAATCCCAACCCTCGCTCACACCCTCCTCCGCCACTGATTTCAAATGATATGCCGACAGAAAGCCAGTGCACTGTGACATGTCAGCATATTTACAGATAAAAAACCTCTGTTCCTGTTTTAATGAACGCCTTAACGGTCCAAAGCACTTCAGACCTCGTATGCAACAACATGGAGAGTAAAATGAAATTTGCATTTCCCTGCCATAAGTTATATGAATGTGAAAGTCATTTCGAAATTTTGTGCAAAGTGGGGAAAACTAGCTGGAAAACGGCATGGAGGACACGCATTGCATTTCTGAATTGCATTTAGAAATGCGTGGCTGTGTACCAGAGCTGCACCAATTGAAAAAGAAACACAAATGTAGCATCTCCACCCACTTGAGGCCGATGAACAAATAATGGCTGGAAAGCATAATGGTATGCAAGTCGCCCCGCAGGTCTCTCAGTGACATGAGTCTGAGTCAGTGAGCTTGAGACTCGACATGAGTCACCTTCACAAAATTCATGAACTTGAAAATGACAGAGGATGAATCCGTGGGTCCCGATGAAGCAGCGCAGTGCAGCATAACAACATCCCACCGTACAATGTCGTTCAGACTGAATATTCCACTGCTCTCAAACTGGTTAGTCATTCATTGAAACCTTGGAAATTTGCATTTACATTGGAGAGCAGTGCATTTTATGAGATCTTCAAAGTGACGGCTAAGAGTTCTGTCTTTCCATGGTAAACAGTTGGAAATCCCCTCTTCAATATACAGTGCAAACAAATGAGAGGTAATGTAGGAGACAGTATCAAATAGCTACAGTGCATAAAGGATGAAAAGGGAGAAAACGGCAGGAAAAATAATGAGTGATTTCTATTCAGTAGTTTTTTCCAGGAGGGAATTTCCATTGTTCATTTATCACACCAACTGATGTTAAAGGAGATGATTAGAAGTGTGTTTGTGCACATGTTCACGCCTACCCAAATGCATAAAAAAGCCATAATAATAATGATGGGATGGAACCAGGCGGTCACTATGGTAACAAGGTGAGTGCATACAAAAGAAAGTGCAGAACAAAGTGAACTTACCAGCTTGAGATGAGTCACCTGTGAGGGAGAGAAAGGGAAAAGATAGATCAGTTCAAAGAGCAAAGGAAAATGTCATTCGAGTACACCTGCTCACCAGAACACTGTCACGGCAAAATGAGATGTAATAACAGGGAGAGAAAAGTCAGACTGAAATTAGCTTCACATGAGTGCTAGTCCACAATATTAGCCTCATCACCAAGCTGCTAATTGACATGTTGGAGGAAAACAACTTGCAGGAATGTCTTGCAGAAAGTGTTGTGCATATTTTCTTTATAAAACCAAGATTAAAGGTCAACGGGGAATAAACAACAGTAAATTTCTTGCCATTCTCATACCACTTATCTCTGCTTAAAAAAAAATTCACATTAAAATAAAGACTGCTGAGGAGTCCTCTGTAAACTGTTTTCACCTGCATATGCCGGGTATGTGTTTGCGATCAAGGGTGATCAGAATTATGAATTAACCCTAACCTGAACCCTAATGTTAACTAAGATTTGCATAACATAATTAATAAATAAATAAAAAAGAAGCTTAGGATTGAATTAGAAAGCTCAACCACCTTCACATCAGGTTCTTTCAAAAAATGTTAACTTTCGGTTGGCAAGGAAATTCCAAAAAGCCCGTGAGTGAGTTTGTAAGAAAGAGTTAATGTGTTTAGGATATTTTGACCAATCGGCATTTAATCTCTGCTGGTCCTCCCACCTCTGGAGGTCTATTTCTGAACTTGTAAACCACCAACAGACCCCATGAGCCTGCTCAACACCTGTTGCTACATTTATTTGAATTATTCTAACTTTTACTGGCTGTCATTTTACTACAGTTCCATCAATTACCGCTTTAACAAGATTGTTGCTGCCTTTGGGTTGTTGATCCTTTCCCCTATTTCTCTCTCTAAAGCCAGTTGATCAAAGCAGATGAGCTTCAGCTGGTCTGATCTGGTTCTGCTCAAGGTTTCTGTCTCTCAAAGAGGATGTTTTTTTCACAGTAAGAACTGTGTGCAAAGGTTTTTACTTTTCTCTCTTTTTTAATTTTTGGGACTCAATTTGCACTCAGGGTCAGCAGTATATATTTCTTCAAGTACAAAATCATCTATGTCTCATGAGGACACAGAAAGAACTGCAGTGGCCCATCAGCCCTGGCGGAATTTAAATCATACGCGGTTACATGTATGAAGTGCTACAGGCAGAGAGGGGAAGGCCACAGAGGCCACAGCTTAATAAAACAGGAGCACAGCATGGATCAAACTCCTTTTGGATTCCTTCCAATCCTCAATAAATGATTTGAAAAAATGAAATAAATAAATCAAGGCTTGAAAAAACATGCATAATTTTCATCTGAAATATTGATCGGTGTTGTCAGGTCAGATGTATAATTAAAGACTGGAGCTGCTTCATCAGCCGGTAGGTGTTAAGTGCTGAAAAAAGTCTACAGTATACACTGCTAAGATCAATTCAGTTTGTGTTGTCGGGGAGCATCCAATTAACTTGTGGGAGGACAAACTTTTTTTTTTTTTTTTAATCCAGGGATGTTGAGCTAAACACTCAGTAGAATTTTTGCACCAGCTGCACAATTTCCTTTAAAAGTGCTGCTGTGTTTTTGTCTTTTTTTTCACTGTTTATCTGTTTCAAAGCGACACCATTCTTTGTGATAGTTGAAAATCAGTGTTGAAAATATTTTAACCAACATGCTCTCTTTTTGGCTCAAAAAAAAGATTGTTATAACTGATTAGATAATAAACAACAAGTGAAGTATACTTTATGAATACTACTGCACAATGATAGAGTCGTTTTTTTTTTTTTTTTTTTTTTTCTCAACTGCACTGGGGGAAAATTACCTTTAACTAAATAGACAGGATGTCAGTGTTTTAACAGCTTTGTGTGTTTGACAAGTTCACATAAACCTGTGCAAAGACAGGGTGATTAACTACAGCCCAATGAACTGCTGATTTGACTTCCCCCATTATAACTAGCAGCCAGGATAGGTTGTCACACATATTGGCAAGATGGCCACTACTTCATGTCCAAGGTGAAAAGAAACCTCTTCAGTCCCAACATATGGAGCAGAGTGGGTATCCAAGCCAGAGCAGATGGATTGTGGGGCGCTGTGCCTTACAGTCCTGGCCTTGGTCTTGGATCTACGGCGTAGACACAAGAGCTGAGATGGAGCTTAAATGTCCACACTGGTGGATGAAGGCAAAAGCTGAAACGGTGCCAGAGGTATTAACACAATCAATAGACCTCATTCTCCCAGGCCTCGTTTGTTAGTATCCTGGATTTTGATGTGGATAGCTCCAATTCCGAAGTGGCAACGGCTGCCCTGCTACTTCTGATATTGACACATGTACTCTAACACATGGGGGTAGCCAGTGATAGTGATATGTACGAAGCAATCGTGTGTGTGTGGGAGACGAAGGGGAAAATAGTGGAAGAGAACACGCAGAGAGATAGTTGGTCAAACATAAGCCATCTATCATGCCTTACCACTCTTCCCAGTCCCCAGCCAGCACAGCAGAGGGGAAATAAAGACATATACAGAGAGGCGTATGTATTCCCATGTAATATCGTGTCATGGCAGCTGTGTACAAATACAAAGTTATGGCAGCCATGCCATCTTTACAGTGTGGGACACAGAGCTGGGGAGGGGGAGTTGGTTGTTCAATTGATGATATATCATCCTGGAGAGCTGATAGGAATCAGGGGCAGAGCTATAAAATCTCTAGTGACCCCTATAATATAGTAAATAACCACAGCTGGATGCCAGCAACAGTTTGGTGCTCAGTATTTCATGAGGGAAACATATTGAGGCCAAGGCTGGTCAGCCGCATTGATAGCCCCAGCAACTTTTGAGACCGTGTTGGCGTTTGTGAACCCAGCCGTAGTTTCCACACTCTCTTCTTATGATACCCCTCATTACACTGAACAATCATGTAACGTTTTGTGACCACCGTGCCAACACTGGGCAAAGTGAGCTGGAAAATGACCCCCGAGCCCATCTGTCCACCACCCCCCCAACCCCCTCCTTTATTTTTCTCTTTTAGAAACTCTGTCTTGCAGCCGGGGAGCATTGACCCCTGTCTGCTGTCGATTCACTTTCCATCTCTTTGCCGCACTCTCCCAGCTACGCTTAGTTGTTAGCCCTGCTTGCCCATAAATGTGGAGAGAGCGAGAAGTGCGAAGAGAATGCCAAACACACGAGTAAGAAAAAAAAGACAAACTAAGGTTTAAAAGTCATAGGTTACCTTCAAAAACTAAGTATGCTCATATCAATTACACACATGCAGGTCGTAGAAAGCCTTTAAAATAAAACCTTTTTAGTTGCCAGATCAAATTAATATCAACAACACTCAGTCAAAACCTGTATATGACTGGACTGTTTGGGTTAATGTGTGAAACTAAGCATGGAAAAACTGAAAATTAAAGCTTTTCTGTTTTTTCTTGCAAAACTTTGAGAAATCCATTCAATGTTGAGAATCCACACATCCTCAGTTAATGATATGTCACTCAACATTGCACATTTCTTAACTGTAATGAAGAAATAGCTAATAAACAGGAAGAAGTGTTTATAGAGATAAAGTTCATGTGTTTGTGTTGTTCTAGAGCCGATTTGAAGTTTCTATTTTTACTTGACCAGGTGTTGTGCTCGTTCTTCTGAGCAATAATCATTCAAACTAACTGCAAATGCTTTAATTACCTCATTGTGCATGTATTTCTGTCACTACAATAAACTACAGTCAGCCAGTCTTATTATTTTATCTGCAGTATAGAATCGGCTGTCAGCTCGGCCTCTGAATGAGACACTCTTTGGCTGTGATGTCACCCAACGGAGGCAACAGGAGCATCCAATGCAGGGACAAGGTTCCAGATGGGCAAGCAAACAGAAGTAAAGCAACAGTGCTCCAGTCAAAGAGTCAGATGAATCCAAATCTGCACTCACTTTGTTCATAACTGTATTCAACAAAGTCAGTGTCTCACATGAGAAATAAGGGCTTTTTGAAAGCAGAAATAGTCAAATTTAGGGAGAAACATGACCACATATTTTATGGTCATTGATTCCATCATGGAGAAACAGGGCTCTAAAGATGACATGATCCTTGCTGTACACAGTTCTGTGGACTTAACAGGATCAAAACCTGCTGGGAAAGCAATGAGCATATTCATTATCATGACTCAATTGGCACTCTTTCAATCAGGCTGAATTATAAAAAGCATAGGGTGGAAAATCTCATTTCCATGTTTCTCTCGTTCACTTGTCAGAAAATAGAACAAGTTTGAAGTGGTGACCATCAAGGCTACAAACTGCTGCTAAGGTCCTGATTTAATAAAGTTCAGCTATAAAAGAAAGCAGCTGTTCTATGATCACCCCGAGAGACACAGTTCACAGCAACAAAGGGACAGGTGTAATTACAAACAATGGCTCTGTAATATGGCCGGCAGTCACACTGGCATGCCACAGCAGGAAATGGATTTGGTTGTATGTGATAACATTCTAATATTAAAAATCCCAGCATTTCATGTATAACAGCCATCATGCCATCGTGGTTAATAAAATGTCTTTGAGATGTGTTGAAGATAAAGGCAGTTTGTCTGAGGAAATGCATTTAAGGGATCAATTAGTTAGTCAAAACCATCTGCTGATGATATCTTACCTCAACAGCCACCACCCAGTTACGATATCTAAAAATAAACAACAGCTAAAACTGCTGCTGGTGTATTACAATGAGACGGCAACTGTATAACAACTTTGGCAGTATAAGACAATACTGTACAGAGAGGAAACAATACTGCACTTCTGCAAGTGTCTTCCTCTGTGGTGAGCTAAATATGGAAATAGGAGAGATGATTGTGCATTTACTGAGTCCCCAGGAGACTGTGTGAGAAATCTATATTCATTCTCACACAGAGGTGACAGCTCGACTTCTAGAACAACTTTATGCTTATTTTCCACAGCAGAGAGCAAACATGGGAGAACTGCTGGCATTCTGCCTGGATCAAGATCTTGTTACTAGTGGATTTCAGCTAATATGCTAAATGGACAGAGGCACTGGGCTGCTCACACCACTGTGCTCTCTTGAGCTGCATAAGGACTGAAATACTTTGCATGAGGTTCACCACAGACAGAAACCACCTGTGCGCAGCCTCTCTTTGCTCGACAAGCTGGTGGACTCGATCTAAGGCGATGGAATCCTGCCTTTCAGAATCTGCTCCTTTTTTACGTGAATTTATCACAACAGTCTTATTAGTAAACTACAGTTCAGACTGCAGGATTTTAAGACTGTTGATTGGTGATATGGCAAAAAAATCAATATGTGACATTCAGCTCATATGCTCTTGGCCCTTGGCCTTTAAACAGCATTCCATGCATAATCCTGACTTTCAAAATTTTTTTACGGAGGTAAATGGGCAGAATCTATATTTATTCCATTGGTTGGAAGCAACTGAAAACTAGCACGGCTTAAAGTGAGTTAGCATTTTTATGCTTTCTCTGTTCCTCCCTCTGCTTCGAGGTGGGACAGGTGTCATTTACTGAGACAGACATTTGGGAACATGAACACAAGCTCTATGCTTTTTCATGCACTGCAAATGCAGATGGCGCTCTCATGCTAACTTCAAAAGAACACACAACAGAGTCAAAATGAAGAGGTTTTATGCCCTGGACTCAAACAACTTACCACACTGTGACTCACTCAAATGAGTCTGTGTATCTTATCTGCCAGCATTCATGAGAGTTTGCCTTTGAGAAACTGTTTGATTTAATTCTTCTATACATTAAATTTAGATGTAGTTTAGAAATTAAGCGGGAAGCTGACATCATAATCATTGTCCACACAAATAAAGCCTCTATGTTCTTCTATAATAGTCTGAAATGGCTGAAGGGGTTTAAAAAAAAGAAGAAAAGAGTCATGTCTGTGACACAACACTACTACACTCGGTTTGGTAGACTGGGCCTGTGTAAGATTTCTTTGGACGCACCGAAATCCTCAACCAGTTCAAAGACATGGACATTTAGGTTAACTGGCGACTCTACAATTGAGTGTGGGCACAAAGTTGGAGTGAGAGGAGAGCAGCCCCTCAGGAAGTGTAGTCACTCTATCCTTTTAACATGTGTGGCAAAATTAAATGGTTTTCCAACCACTATTGCAACGCCGGCCCTGCACTTCATAGGTACAAGCTGGTGTATCGTAAAATATTATCCACATAATGAAATGAGAGAATGATTCAAAACTTGTGGAAGACTGAGTTTCAAAGCAGTGCATTTAAACATGGAATAGCTCCCTCCTTTAATAAGTTCCGAGATAAAAGAAGACAATTTTCATAGATTATTTCTGCCACTTTATCTCTACTTTGCTGTTTCTCCTCAACAGTCTCACAGTGCAGCTTTCTTCTGTCAAGTCTGGAGCCCCCACTGCAGCCTACAGTACACGTCTGATGGGAGCACTTTCTTTTCTTTTCTTTTTTTTTTTAAGATAAAAGCCACGTAAGGCTAGAGCGGTACCGAAGAAGTGTAATTACTGTAAAGTGATTTATGCCCTCTATGTGGGGGTCATCTCAGGGAAGGGGTGACTTTGTTGAAAAAAGTCATTAGTAAGCAACTCATATTCACGTCAGTATTTTTAAAGGGTAGGTCAGTAGGCAAGGCCGCTACTCACTACAGTAAGTATATTTAACTCACATATTTAGTACATTTTGGCTGTTATGATCATAAAATGGAATTCAAAGTAGCTACAAAACTAATAATTGTAATTCCAGTACCATTTAATAACATTGTCCTGAGATACATAGTTATCCTCTCTCTGCTCCAAAAGGTGTTACAGATACCTTGATACCAAGTGCAAACTTGGGCTTTAAAAAACATTGAGTTTTAAGATTCAAATACTCTTTTGTTAAGATAAAGGGATTCTGGCTGTACAGGGTTCCAATAATAACCACAGATGGACCGTGGCCATGATTAAAAGAAAACTAACATAGACATTTGGAAGAGGAAATCAAAAGCGCTTTCCACTTAAATGTCTCTCATTTCGTCGAGTTATCGCTCCACCCCGACCCCTTCTATATGCAAACTATTTTAATGACACCTGACTTCCTCATTCGCTCCCGTGATAATTACCTTGTCTCCTGGAGGCTGTTGTCACTCAGACAGAACCACATGAAGTTTCGGGACCCTTGCTGAAGTGACTTACTCTACTGTCATTTGCCATAAGCCACCTGACAACCTCATGAACATTTGGACATGACTGCACTATTGTAAGATATCCAACTACAATAATTCTAATGTCAATGCATATATATATAAAACTGAATTCAAAAGGTAGAAACATAAATTCCCATTTACATGCTCTGTGTTTGTACTGTATATTGACTAGCTCTTCCTGAAGGAAGGCTTGTCAGTGTGTGGTCCTCTACCCTGGGCCATCTTTTATAATTGTGAGAGGCACACAGCTTCACTATATTCAAAGCAAACAGTAGTGTACTAAGAGCATTACCGGCTGCCAAATTTCTGTTTCTTTTATGTGACAGTTCCAAGGAGTTTCAAGATACTTTTAAGCTTTTGATCATATTCCAGGGTCATCCCAGGAACCCAATCTAGTTAACTTGGGTTAAAAATGGGCCGCTTCCACTGCAAGCAGAACTTTAGATCACCGCAGTGTTCCCAATTGAACAATTGTGAAAAATGTGAATTTTGGAACTTCTGTTCTGGCTTTTGTGTAGGCTGTCTGTGTCCAAGCCCTAATTATATGGTAGATAGTGCACATTAGACAAAACAAAGAAAGAGACAGACAGACAGACTGCCATACATACATACAAAATTATTGCACCCAGCATCCAATGTAAATGAAAGATTAAAAAAAATAAAATAAATAAATATATATATATATATATATATATATATATGTAATCACATCACACACATAAAAAAAAGGACAACTAACATTAAAAGAAAATATTTGTGCAAGTGAATATATATGCAGGTGTGGGGGTTCCCTGAGCTCCTTCCCCATCTGAGGAGTTATTGAAATGGCAGCAGGGATGAAGGCTCACTTGGTCACATATACCGGTCAAATATATGCAGTGGCAGCTGAGGTGTTTGATCGCTGTCTGGCTTCAGGGATTTTGATCCAACTCTCAACATGTGTGATCTAATGCATGCAAACGCTGCTGTTTACCTTTGAGGCGCAGAAACTGATCATTTACTATACGTTAGGCTCAACACAAAAGAGCTGCCCAATTTGTCAGCACAAATCTGCAGGTGGACAGTAAATAGTAATCTTCGACAAGCAGACTACCCCATTCAAAGAAACGGTGAACTGCATGAGGAATGAATAATAATCATAAAAAAAAAAAAAAAAAAACAACATTATCTAGGGGATTGTTGATACTTGCTTCAAATTACACAATACCTAATTGGGAACTCTAAGTAATTACCTTTTTTTTTTTTTTTTTTTTTTCAAAATCAATATTCTCTCCACTCTTTACTTCTCTTTAATCAACCATCAAGAGAAACCTATACTTTTCGTATAAACAAAATTTACATTTCAAAGACTGAAAATTTAAACGAAGGATTGAGGTAACTGCAGGAATTCATATGCATTTATTTTCGGACTGCCACATTTACAGGAGATAAGCAGAAAGCTCCGTTGCCGGGTAACAATGTCAGAGTTGAGCGACTCAATTGAGTTTAATAGCTGGAGAAACTGTTGGTCCTTTTGGATCCCTCGGTCACCAACAGGCAACAGGCTCTCCCGGGAGAAAATAAGACTGATAGCTGTACCTGTCATCGGTTTTGTGCAAGAGCGCAGTATGGGGCAGAAAGACTTTACAGAAGGGGGGTTAAAAAAAAGAATGATATGGAACAGCTTTCCTTGGCATGGCTGTGGAGATTGCATGATGGTATTTTTTGGGGAGTGCTGCTTTTGGTGTTGGTGGTCCTTTAAAATAGGATTAGTAAGTATTTCACTGAGGGGAAGTCGCTCTTCATGTTGTTCATGTAGAGAGCTAAATGGTTCATTGAATCAGAGTGAATTTACACATGCCCCCGTTAATCCAGTGTCCTGATAAAAATGTGTGTTACGCTCCGCCGTGCAGTTATTTCAGATTGCACACCACACCTCACACTTTACGTGCATTCCAGTGACCTTGAGAGGGCTTTTTCCTTTGAAATGACATGGCACCTCTTAGTTGCTGTTAGAAATCACTGTTTGACCAGGGTTTCGCGCACACACACACACACACGGACACACACAGGCTGATCCCCTTCCACTTGCACATCTGCACACCTCTTTCCAAGACCCCAGTCCTTGCTCTAATCCTCTGAACTCGATGCTGAAGCTGCAGCCTGGTAATTCACCAAATCCCCTTCTGCTCCCCTCAGCCCATACCTCTCCTATGATGTCAAGTGCTTCTTGACATCCACTCATGCCATCACACACACACACACACACACACACACTCTCCCATACAATCATACATTCTTCATATGAACTTAGCTCACATAGTAAAGCTCCAATGCGCATGTGTACATACAAAAACTTCAACCAATACCCTGGTTTCCCCAGCTTGTTGATTTTTTCACCTTGCAGTGACATAAATGTCTCCATTTTGTGTGGTTTCACTTGATGAAGTGTCTGCATTTAAAGCCCGCATGGCTCAGGTTTGCTCTCTGGCTATTTATTTTATTATTTTTTTTTTTTTTCCCCCCTTTCCAGTCCTGAAGCCCTCTTTATGTCTCCATTCTGTCACTAAAAACATCCACATTTGATTGCTGATTTCATTAGATGTTTTGTTTTTGTTTTTTGTTTTGTTTTTTTCCCCCTTGCAAAACAGGGAAGCGCTCCCTAATTTGCCATTAGCGAACTCCCACGAGAACAATGTATAATTTCAGTCTTCCATTGGAACAGTGTGAGCGTGTCAGACAGGAGCAAAAATGTGCTACACTCTAGACACAACCTGAATTTATTTGTGTTCTCTGGAAATGGGCATTACATACAAATATAAATGATAAAATAAACATTGAAAGAGGGATATTTTGGGATTCAGATCATTGACACTTTGATATTAAAATGTCAGTCTCTTCCATAAGATTTAATTTCTGCTCTAAGCATTGTGTTAAAGCTAAAGAAAATAATTAAAGAAAGGGATATCAAAAAGATTGTAAGCAGACATAATTATTGTATAATTACTCAAGAAAAAAAAAAAAAATTATACATGTTATTGCAGTTTTATAGTCCATCCCTGCTCACTCTGATGGCATCTTATTGCATAATTTAGGATAATCGACATGCTTTAATATTTGCTCATGTTGCGTTTTCAATGGTTTCATTGCGTGTGATTATCTGGATGAGAAACGGATTTAATCAGATTCTCAGCTGGACGCAAACCTTGGACATCCAGTTCATTTTAAACTACTTGAGGAGGACACCTGGTTGGTGGGAATTAAAGCCATAAAGTAGTTTTTTTTTTTTTTTTTTTCTTAATCGACGGCTGTCAGACTCGTCTTGAAACATTCCTCCATTTGTACCGAGGCTATAAATGAGAGACAGTGAGTGAGCTTGTCAGCATCAGGTGAGAGAGAGAAAAAATTGAAATAAAATAAATGAAGGGGTAATAATAAAAAGGGGGAAATAAAGGATTAGGTACTGTGTAATTTTTCTATAAACAAGGGTGAAATAAGGAAACTTTGAAGGCTCTCCGAGTTCCCACAAAGCAGTGACATTTCAGCATGCTCCGTTGCTCTGCTGGGGGCTAAGGGGGCAACTTTGTGAACACTGGAGCGGCCTGCTATCAAGGCATCCTCACCATTCCTTTATGATTAGTCTGCTTATTCTGTTGGATATGATTGGACTATTGCTGTAGTGCTCCACCCGAGTTAATGGTCTGTGGTTACTGTTGCCAAGCCCTGCTGCTTGATTAAATTATTCACTTTATATTAGTATTAGTTGATTAATTTCCCAATTAATTGGCTGGGTCAAACTGATTGTAACTGAGACTTTGTGCAAAAGCTTACAAATGCTAGCAGTTATTTAATGTTCACTCAGTGATGAAAGAATGTTTTGCCCTGATGATGCTGGTGATAGTTACATTATATGATATGGATATACTTATACAGCAAGAAGACGGCAGTCCTTCCTCAATCTATATATCAAAGCAGCTTCCTACCTTTGCATTTACAATAAAGACACTGCCTGTGTTAGGGGTGGATTAAAGTATTAAAGCAATTGGACAACTCCTACAGCTCATTTCTAAGTGACAAATAAAAATTTATGTTGAATTTAAAAAGTGTTAATTTCCGAAATCCATTGATTTTACAGATAAAAATGTGGTCACAAGTCTTGGGTAGTAGGACTGCATATGTCATATTATTTGTTGAAACCTTTTTGGCTGTAGAGGAGACTTATATGGATTTTAGTTAGGGATATCTAAAGCCTGCACATTTAAAATAAAACCAAAACCGTGGGGCTTCTGTGGCCCACAGCTCCTTTTTGCTTGAGGCAAGTGGCTGGTGCTTGTACATACTGATACAAACTGCTATACTAGCTCAACAAACAATCTTGACTGACTTACTGAGTAGAACAGGTATTGGACCATATTTTATAAAATATGTGCCTTCGCTATTTCTGAAGAGAAATTATGCATTCCAAATATGAAAAAAAGGACTAGCCAAGGCAAGAGCATGCTAAATAATGGATTGGTAGTACAATTATTGGCAGCCTTACAGGGTCAGAGGCCTTTTCACTCAGACTACAAACAAAATATAGGCATTAGCTGCAGTGTAACTACTGGGGCACGTTGTTTCTTTCGCAGTCAGTAGGTTAGTGATAAAAAAAATCTCAATATATTCTACTTGTTTACACTGAGGGTGGAGCTCTTGGGGTACAGGGAATGACTTCTGTACATTTCTCGAAAAATAAAGTAGTTTTCTTTTCCACTCTAAGGAACTATAGCTTTCAATTGTCAAAATTATAAAACATTTTACCAGTAGTTCTGCTGCCAAGATATTACCTACTGGTTTGTGAGCTGCTGTTTTGAACCATTCCATATTTTTATTTTTTTTTTGTTTTGTTTTGTTTTTTTTACTTTAACTTGGGCACACAGTGAGCAGACTCCCTGTGCTGTCGTTATTTCGTTTAATGAGGAAGGTTTTTTTAATTCCAGGCATCTTGAGGAGTATTAATCCTTGACAGCCGAGACTGAGTGTCATCAATTTAACTTGCCCAAACATGTGGCAAATGCTCCACAGTTCGCATAAAGTCCTCAAGGAGGATTCTGTCTCTCCTTGAATCTTCACCAACTTTAGAGGAGGAACTGAGTCTCCCATTACAATATGAGAGGGAGAGAGAGGCTGTGACATCCTAGCTTTGTTTATTTATTGTCTTCTTTAAGCATCTAGTGACAATAAACATAATTTCAGAAAGGTTAAATGTTACAATTTTCCTCACCAATTTTTGATCCATGTTTGGATGCCCTTATACTGTAGCATCCATTTGAAGTCCATACCTATCTGGTAGGCAGATTTTAACTGATACTGACACTGACAGACATCCCCCTCCATCTTACACGCGCTGTTTATCCGGTAAAAAAAAGAAAGAAAAAAAGTATAAGTTCACTTATCCTGTCAAATCAAAGTGATTTCTTGCAATGAACATGCTGGTGTCATTAACAGTGTCACACTTCAGATGCTGTTTTCTATTTCAACCTTCTGAAATGTATAAAACAAGATTGTGTGTATTGCACTCAAACATTTAAAGGGACTGAGTTAAATCTTTTTGAGAGAAAAAATGCAGGATATGAAAAGAAGACTGGCAGATTTAGAAAAAGATAATGGCATAAGAACTTTATTAGCCTGATATCTTTAAAGAAAAAAATAAATGGTAAAATAGGGTTGACACTGAATAATAAGTAAATGGTTGCAGGGAGGACTTTTGGGAAAAGTGGAATAGAGAGAGCACTGACCCAAATCTCCTTAACTTGCACATCGAAAAAAAAAAAAAAAAGAAAACCTGTCATCACAGCAAATGTTCTTTTTTTAGGAAATGGGTAAACCCATCTAAATCCGTTCTCCCGCTCTGTCTGTTTCACTACAAAGTTCAAGCGAATATGGACCTCTGATGGAGACACAGTATGATCCCCTTCACTGTTAAATGTTCCAAGTCAATTCAGCAGCACTTCTGTTTGAGCAGGTTGTGCTTCTTTCTGTGTCTCTGCTGTACCTGTGTGAGAGCTGCTCTGTTACACAGCTGAAGAACTCTCCAGGCATGTCTGTAATTCCCTCACAGCATGCAGAATCTTCCTGAAAAAAGGTCATTTCTTTTCGCTTACATCATTTTGTTTTGCCTTTTTTTTTTTTTTTTTTTTGCATGACATTAATGTTTAGACGTGTGTAATTAGGATCTTGCTTTCACAATAGGATGGTGCAGTGCTTCCTCCTACAATCCAAAGTATTTTAGGTTAATTTGCAACACTAAATTGTCTGTTGGTGGGAATGTGAGCATGAACAGCTGGTGCCCTGCTACAGACACGCCATGACCCTGCACAAGAGAAATAATAGATGGATATTTATGACTCTCTCCCATAAACTGTTTCCAAATTGGGAGCCTATTGATCCTCCCATCATTGCTCTACTTACCTACCTTTCAAACCTTCCTCCCAAACATAGTCAACTGATCTTCCCATTTACCATCAACACAGGTTGTAGGAGTTGGTCAAGTAATGATTTTTCAGTTTGCGCATAATATTACAACAATACAGGAATAAAAAAAGTCAGACGTGTTATTTCAGTTGTTTCTATTTGCTCCCTCCACACTGTTCCTGAACTACAGCACTTATTTTAAAAAATCCTATGTATGTGCAAACTCATTCTGATGCTACAGATGACACAGCATCACCCAGATTAAGCCCTTAATTATTTATAAGCAATTATTGATGTTTTATCTATCCACTGGCCCTCTGAGTTCATCATTCCGAATGGTTCATGTCTGTAATGATTTCTGATCCACTGGTTAATGTAGACAAGAAGAAGCCCATCAGTCGGACAGAGAGGTTAAAACGGACCTCAGGGAGAATGGCTGATATACAAAAACACACAGTGTTTGAATGACTCCTGCCTGTACAAACTGTTCTACTCTGAATTTCCTCAGGAGGGCATTGTTGTAAAAAGCTCTACCCTCACACAGAAGCAGTTAAAGAGGTGCAGGTAAAACGACCAGTCAGTACACAGGGACTTTTGGATTAGCTATATCAAACCTATAAAAGTATCGTTTTTTGTTTTTTTTTGTCTTAGTAAAATTGTGAGATTAGAGTACAGTGTGTAGTGTGCATTCGTTTTAGCCATTCTGTCCAAAGTGCAATTCAACATATGAGAGCTCATTGACTTGCGCTGCACTCATGTCAGAGAATATTGTCTGTACACTACTTCTTAAGTTGTTATATTTATTCTCTTTTTCTGTTTCTAAATGTAAGCACACTTCATAAATCACAGGAATAAAAAACATGCATAGACAAATAAGTGAAATGTCATGCATGGATGTGACTGCAGTGCTGACAGACTCATGGAACCATATGAGGCCCTCTCCTCAGCCAGGTCCCCAGTAATATTTCCGTCTCATCAGTCCTTGCTGACAAAATTGGCCCTTGTTTTGATTTGCTCCTGTGATTGAATATTTCTTGTGTGGTCTGTCAGGGTAGTCCGACATCTCTGCTGACATTTGGAGCGGTGGTCATTAGTTATGCACTTGATCAGAGTCGCCAATGCTGCCCCACTTCTCCCCCTTCCCCGTCTACCTGCTCCCTAGATCGTGGGCTCTAATGTTATTTCGCTTGCCTCATTGGCACTGCTTGTATGCTTCGCCGAGCACAAAACCACCCACTGGCCCCCAAGAATTCTCGAAATTAATCAGGAACAAAATTGGGGCGTAGTATTTTAAGCCCAGTGTAAAATATTTAATTCAGAAAGACTGTGACAACCTTTCACCAGCTTCAAATTTCACTGGTGAGGAACAAAATGAATGTATGTTCGGCTCAGGAAACGAGCTGGTAAAAGTGTAACAATAAAAGTTTCAAGTTTAAGTTCAAGAACATTCTAAAGCGGGTGCTGAACGCTGTTTAACTTTCTCAGTTGTTGATTGGTAAATGCACTTATCTGGGAGAAAGTGACCTAATGAATCGCTAGCATTTCACCATCAGCCTGTGGTGAGCAACATTTGTTTTCGGGTCATTTGGGAGTTTAACTTGATGGAGAGAGTGAATGCACCACAAGCACCCCATACAATTTTATCCAGGCACCAGCTTCTTATTTTAACAACATGAAGTGTGAGTGGGCAGTGTAATTTTGATTCGCTAAGATAATATGTCGAAACCTTTAACAACGAATTATCTGCCCAATTAGGCTTATTTGGAGACAAGATAGGTAGCTTTGATCAGTCCCACTAAAGGAGCCGTTGCGGGAACAAGGGCAGTGGGAATCATTTCTGAAATGTCTGTAGGATGAAATTCAAAACCCCGCAGCCTCAGCTACGAAAGGTTTTGACCTGCAGCAGTCTGACTGCTTGTTGACACTAACTGTGCTGCTTCTGCAGTCTGTTTCAGACTGCAGTTGCATAATAAGAACTTTATCGTATCTTCATTTAAATACTGTGTTGTTTTCCAATATTTTTTTTTTCTTTTAAATTATGCACAAAAAAAAAAAGAGTGGGAAATTACTTCATGTTTCCTTTCGGGGTAAACCTTTAATAAATTTGCAGTTAATTAAACACTCTGGTTTCCTTTGATTCCTATTTATCAGAAAACAACAGCAAACCTTTCAGAATGTATTTGTTGCCTTTGTTATTTCCAAGGTGATTCTTTTAATCAGTCTTTACCAGTCTGTCACTTAATAAAAATGAACTGCTATGTACTCTGTTTCAGTGATTACATTTAAATGTAATTAGCGCAGCACAAATTCATCGAATTTTAATGCTGGACCAATTCTGCCAACAGTGTCGCTGGTAAAAATCATCACAGTTCACGACCTTAGGTCAATTATGGACATTCATTAGGTGTAAGTGTACATCCACAGTCTTGTAACTCATACCTATGGATCTTCTCAGCTTTACTATATTTAATTATTTAAATGGCATGCAGTCGGATACTATAGCAGGCAAGACTGTGGCTATCTACTAATTAGGCGTATGACTGAAACACTCTAGGCAGTAGGGTGGTGGTAGGTGCGGTCTCAATGATCGGCCAGGTGGGGTCTCAACACCCCACAGAATATTTCTTTGACGCTTAGTCTGGAATAATGCCTGGTCATGATGTTTTAAATGTGTGATAATTAAAAGCTGCTTGTTAAATGTGCTCAAAGACCTGTGTCAAATGACACAAATTAGTCTGTAAACGCTAGAGAGGCTGTGCTGGTTAAACTAGAAACATTCCATCTAAATTCTAATTATCTATAACTTTTAATTTAAAGATCTGGTTCCTGACAGGAGGTGGGTCAGAGTCCAGATCCAGACAGTGTTCTTCCTATAACTGACCTCTGTCTAAGAGTAAGAGTATCAAACATTGGTGAGTCTATGTTTCTCTGCTGCAGCAGCAGCGTAAAAATCTAAACTTCTATATTTGCTCTGAAATGATGATGATTAGCCTCTTCCTATGCTTTGGAATAATTATAATAATTACCCCTCCTCTAACATTTGTCATTTAAAGGAGAATAACATCACACTTCAAAGCAGTGGTGTCATTATTTAGCTTTACAATATACATATATATGCATATATACATATACATAACTGCAGTCACAAAGCAAACTTGTGTTTTCTTTAAACACTGTGACAGAATATTAGCCAGCATCTGCAGTTATGCATGAAATTATCTTTGTTCTGCTTTCATGTGATAGGCTGAAAAGAATATTGCATTGGCCACTATTCAAATTGAGAGTTAAATGAATACAGCTGTTTGAACGATAATGCCCTGGTTCAATGGAAAAGGTCAAGTAGTGGTAATGGATCAGAACAGTCCGTGTAGATGTATTTTGATAGTTTCATGCGTTTTCATTTGATTTTTTTCTTTTTCTACTGAGTGCAGTAAGTTCAGGGAAACATATTGTGCCAACATTGTCTTAATTAGAAGGGATTAGGTGGTGTTCTCTAATGCAGCCTTTGTTTGTGATTCAGCACTTTGAAATAAAAATTGTAGCCTCTGCAGTTTTAATATTTTAGAAATATTAACTCCTACTGAAAGTTTGGGAGGTATCTGTATGGTTTTTTTATGATAATAAATCTTTAATAATCAAGAACCATTTGTATTTTAACCCTGCCCCTCTCACTGCATGTATCCACTCCTCCTGCCTCCTTGATATCCACAATCTATCCACCCCTGATGACTTGGTTTCTCATTACAACACTGGACTCCATAGTATTTTTAATTCCCTTGCTAAACACTACATCCGTTTCTTTCTCCATGTCCGCTCTTTGGTTCACCCCCATCTCCGTCTTATGAAAGCCAAAGGTCGGCAACTGGAACGTCTCCATAGAAAAATTGGTCTCACCAACCACAAGGAAATGTACAACAACCACATGCTGCGTTATAAGGACTCCATTGCTAGCACAAAAACCCACTATTTCTCTAGTACAATCACTGCCAATAAAGGAAACCCCAAGTCCCTCTTCTCCCTACTCAAGAATATCACTGAAAAAATCAAGAACATCCACAATCACCTTGGATCAACCCCTCACCTCAGCTTCTCAGCCGACTTTCACCCGTCCACATGCCCATTCTCCTCCTTCCATCTCCCCACTCTCTCAGAACTGTCAGAACTCATCCAGAAATCCAAGCCATGGACCCTCCCCACACAACTTGTCCAATCTACTCTTCATCTCCAAACTCCTTGAAAAAACTGTTGCTTCCCTGCTCCATTTCCACCTATCCCATAACAACCTGTACTGACAGTTCCAGTCCGGATTCCGCCCACTTCATAGCACCGAAACAGCACTCATCAAAATCACCAACAACCTCCTCATGGCAGCTGATTCTGGACTCCTCACCATCCTCATCCTCCTTGACCTGCGTGTGGTCTTCGATACCATCTGTCACACCACCCTCCTCACCAGGCTATCCTTGATCGGTATCACCCACACTCCATTGGACTGATTCACTTCATACCTCTCTGGCCGCACTCAGTTCATCCAACTAAAGTCCCTGAAATCCATCCCCTCCTCCATTACCTCTGGCATGCCCCAGGGCTCTGTCCTGGGGCCCCTACTCTTCATTATCTACCTTCTTCCCCTCTGCAATAACTTTCGCAAATTCAACATTAATTTCCACTGCTATGCTGATGACACCCAGCTCTACCTCACCACCTCACCCTCATCCTCTCTCCCACCCTCACTGACTGCATCTCTGAAGTAAAAATCTGGTTCACCCAAAACTTCCTTAAACTAAACAGCAATAAAAATGAGGTTCTCCTCATTGGCACCAAATCCACCTTATCCAAAACCGACAGCTTTTCTCCCACCATTGACAACTCCACTCTTTCACCTTCCCCCCAACTTAAGAGCCTGGGTGTCATCCTGGACAGCACACTATCTTTTCAATCCTACATCAATAACATCACCTGGTCTGCCCATTTCCATCTGCGAAACATCAATCGCCTCCGCCCCTCCCTTACCCCCCACACTGCTGCCATCCTCGTGCACAGCCTTGTCACTTCCCGCTTGGACTATTGCAACTCCCTCTTCTTCAGCCTTCCTCATAAATCCCTCCATAAACTTCAACTGGTCCAGAATTCAGCTGCCCACATCGTAACTCGTACCCCCTCCATCCACCACATCACTCCTGTCCTCCAACAGCTCCACTGGCTCCCTGTTCAGTTTCGCATCCAATTCAAAGTCCTCCTGCTTACATTCAAGGCCATCCACAACCTTACCCCCCCCCTTTACTGTCTGATCTCCTCCTTACGTCCCCCTTGAGTGTCAAGAAAGGCGCCTTTAAATAAAATGTATTATTATTATTATTGTATGACTAGTAGTGTCACATTATTTTTTAGCTCACAGGAAAACCAGCTTTCTCTACACAATTTGTTTGTGTCTTTGCATCTTTGGATGGTCGTTTTTATGGCTGCATACAGTACAGGTAGATCTCAAAAAATTTCAATGTTAGAATTTTTTTCATTATTTTATTAATTTAAAAAAGTTAAGCTTTTATATATTCTAGATTAATTGCACATAAAGTGAAACATTTTAAGATGCGTTTTGCTTAATTTTGATGATCACAGTTTAAAGCTGATAAAAATCCCATGTTTTTGCCTCCTGGCTCCTCGCTGAAGCCATATTGAATCCCAGGGTGATTGAATAGAAGCCTTCATCTTAACCTTATTGTTGGGTCAGCTGTTTATCACCCTCTTCTTGATAGCAACCCATAGATTCTCTATGGGATTCAGGTCAGGGCAGTTGCCTGGTCAATCAGGCAGAGTAATATCATGTTTAGCAAACCAGTTAGTTGTAGTTGTGGCTCTGTTGGCAGGAGCTAAACCCTACTGGAAAAAGAAATTGGCACCTCCCCTAAAGCTTGGCAACAGACGAAGTATGAGGTCTCTAAAACCTCCTGCTAGACGCCGTGTTGACTTTGGACTCGATCAAACACAGCGGACCGACAGCAGCAGAGGAAATGGCCCCACATCATGAGCAAGTAAAGAAATGGGCTAGACCTCAAGCCGCTTGGATTCTTTGCTTCTTCAATCTGCTTATGAAGCTCCCCCAAAGTTCCTGAATTGGCTTTACTTGACAACCTCTCCAAGCTGTGGCTGTCCCTGTTGCTTGTTACATTTTCTCCCACCTCACGTTTTCCCATCCATGTTTGGACACACCACCGTGCCAGCAGTCAAACCTCTTCATGCTATTTGCACTCTATATACGAGTATACTCCAAATTAAGTACTTCAATATTTTGTGGTACTGTGTTTTGGATTTTCATAAGCTTCAAGCAATGATCATGGAAACGTACTGAAAATATGAGATGCATTTCCCTTTCAATCATGAAAATAAACTTTCTTTTTTTCTTTTTTTATGTCTTCTATGTGTGCCATACATTAGCATGTGACATAAAACATATAAAGTCACACATGCGTTCCTTAACTGCATCCAGCCAATTTCAAGTTTGCAGGGAGGAAGAAGAAAGGGAAGATTCAGCTCCATCATTGTCCTAACAAACTGAATTAGACACGTCAGCTGTGTCTTGGAAAGACATAAATATTGGTAAATATACAACCATAACATATGAACACACGAACAAATCGAGCCTGTTTGTCCCAAAACAAGTTGATGGAGATATTTCTAGCTACCAGTTTGACTCAGCTGGCCTTGCTTCTGTTCTCCACCATTTTAAATCCTTCCATATCATAATAATGTTCTCTCTCTCTTCCAAATCCCCCTATTCAATTATGGCAGGCTCTAATACATGTGTCAACATGTTTCATTAGTCCGTCCTCCTCTCCCACCAGAGATTAGCTCTCCCTTCTTTCTTTTTTTATTTACTAAATGCAGAAATATCATTTTCTCCAGCACAGAGAGACGTGATTATTTTTTGTTAATTTCATTTCATTCTTGTCGGCCAGCCAGATACCACCCCCCCACCCCCCACCGAAAGATGAATAAATTTGCAGCCGAAAATTTACTTATTCAGCTTTCAATTTTGCAGCAGTCTACATTTAAATGCTCTGAGAACATTACAGGGAGTACAGTACAGTGCTACAGCATGGTTCTAATGCTTGCCCCGCTAAACTTTTGGAAAAACTCTTATCACAGAGTAGAGTATTCGTATTATGAGTTTTATGCAATCGAACAATGCTAAGACTGTAGAAATAAGATATGAAGCAAGGCCGCTTCATCTCTTGAAGTGTGTGAGTGTATGTGCCTCATACTGTAAGAAGAAGGTGATTAATTCCACGAGTGTGCGACGCCTTTGATGTTCCTTGTGGTGATTGTTGGGAAGCCCGGGTCCCTCACGGGTTTTACAGCAGCTTCTGTGTTATTGCACTTAGCGTGGAGGCTACGTGTAGACAGGGAGTAGATTATACATTACAGTACATGCATGCTCTGTGGATTTTCCACTGTGGCACTACGACAGCAGAGACAGAGCAGTGGGAAGCGAAGGCTCACTGGTTATTATCATTCCACTCCTGTTACACTCATCTCTTGATGGGCCTCATCTCTCCATTGCCCCTCCTCTATTCCCACATATCCCTGTCTGCATCTTTTTTTTCCCATCACCGCCTGCCTTTGTCTCTCTGGAGAGAGCAGCCGAGAACGGGGAGAGCGACAGAATGCAAGAGAGGAATTGATGGAGGAATGAAAGCAGCAAAGAAAAGGGAATGCGTTTCTGAAAGCTTTGGTAATCAGTGACCCTTTGGCTATGCTCATATTAACAAAACGCCTTTGGTCAGACAATTCCCAGAACAAATGTGTCACAGTCTATATGTTGCTCATCCCATTTTCCTCCCTCCTTCCCTCTTTCACAGGGTTCTGCCAGCCCTCACTTTCACTTCTGATCTGTACATTTATCATGGCTGCTGTTGCTCTACATTTTCTTTCAGTCTTTATACATACATACATTGACTACTTTTCCTCTAACCGCACCCCCCCACCATCTTCCAATCTATGTTATGTCCTCCTCAATCCCTCCTCTTCCATTTTATTTCCGCCCCTTCTCGCTCCTGACCCTGATGACCTTAATTACAACATGCAAAATTCTGACCTGGATCTAGTTACCAGCCTCTGACCACACTACCCAAAGATTAATGCTCCCTGGGCTAAATTCAATTAAGTCTCCCTCTAAATAAGGACTACGAATTAAAAAAACAAAGAAGTATTGGGTCACAATAGGTCACGTGCAAGTTTTAGGAAAAGCAAACAAATTAAAAAAAACAACAACAGTGGAGGTAAAGGCTCCACACAATAAAAGAAAAACTGCAGAGTAGGCCAAAGCTAGACATGAATATGAACTGATGCCCGGATTTTCATTTTTTTGTGTGTTTTATTATAACATTTTATGAAATGTCAGTGCTTGTTACACTGGTCTACTCTATTTAAGCTAATGAACAACAAGGTGAAGTCTTGAAGTAGATGTTGAGAACTTCAGGGCTTGGGTAAGTAAAACTCTATCCATAGATAGCATAGACAGCTCTGGAGGTGCTGGTGGTGTGGAGTGTAGATTTGAGAGATTTAGCCACAGACCATATTTGATTTTTAAGAATTTAATGAAGTATGCAGTTTAATTAATTTAATGAAGTAATGCCTTACTCTTCCTTGGATTTACTCCCATTTCCAGGTTCAGTGAACATGTAAAGATGGGCAGGCGTCCAAACTCAGCCAGAAACATCCTCAGAGCTTCATATTCTACCTATGGGATGCACTCGTTTCTACAAAATCTCTATTACTCCATTACCCATTTCTCGTACAGCTGGATTTTTTGTGATATGTTAACAATGTTAGATTAGATCTAAGATACCACTTAGACAACTTAAGCCCACTCAAATAATTCAACATAATTTTTTTTTAAATACCATTCACATTTAAGAATACAAGTTTGTTTTAAACATCTACTCAAGGTACATACATGATGCATTAACAATATTTTACAATGCAGTACATTGCGTTACATTTGCATTTGAGAATTTTAGGAATGTTGCATAGGATTTTCTGAATGTTGAGTCCTTTAGTGCTTTTTATCTCTTACGTTTAAATGGCTATAGAAAAAATACATCCTTATTCCTTCCATATTACCTTAATCATTCGTTCATCTTCTACTGCTAATCTCTTTTCAGGTCGCGGGGAGTTCTGGAGCCAAGCCCAGCTCACATTGAGTGAGGGTGGGGCACTCTGGGCAGGTCCCCAGTCCATCATGGCACCAACACACAGCGACAGACAGACAAACACACTCAGACCTGCAGGCAATTTAGAGTCACGTCTTTGGATGGTGGGAGGAAGCCATAACACCCGGTGGAAACCCACGCAGGCACAGGAAGAATGTGGAAACTCCACAGAGGAAGGCCCTGGGCCAGGGAACAGAACCCGCAATCCTCTTGTTGTGGGGCATCATAACATTAGCTCCATGAACTGGTGAATTTGTATCATGTTTAGAGGCATGTCACAATGTATTATGTCAGACATGTTCACAGATGGCTATCAATTTAAATAAAGCAACAATGAAATTAGCATCAGGAAAATATGTTTGTCCGTGTTGAGGAGAATGTCTGGAATATTTTTAATATCACAATTGGCTGTAAAATATGTTGTTTATTTTGGTGTTCACAGTAGGAAAATATGTGAACGTTTTAGAATTTTGGCATGAACAAAAAAGTCCATTCTCCCTTTATCTTTTTTTGTTTGGAGTATCCATTTTTAATTTTTCAATCTCAGTATGAAAGAACTCATTATTTATAAACTGCGTGTTGTGCAGCTGCTATGTTCCTAACATGACCAATGGGTTTTAAAACTAAAACTTAATCAAGACCCACAGGAAGCATTCTCTTCACTGAGTGCAACACAGTGCCTTTTTTTTATTTTATTTTATTATTTTTTTTAGCTCCACGGCTATGGCATACATTTTGTCATGCTGTGCAGTGCCATACGGCGAAGATCTGTGTTTTCATTACAAATTCGCAGGAGGGGATTCCACAGCCAACCCACAATGTTTACATCCTGTCTGAGAAGGCTGCCTTCAGCCTGCTATATGTCCGCCAAGGTGGCCTGATTGGCTGAGAAAATATAGAACAACAGAGAAAATGTCATTTAAATTATTATATTGAACTTTGATCATTATTACACTCCAATGCTTGTATTCTTCCAATTCAACAAACAGATGATACAGATACAGAGACGCTGTGTCTTCTGGTGGTCCTTGTTTTCTTTTAATTTGATTAAAACTCACATTGCTAACATTGGAGTTTAGTATCCTGATGTTCCTGTGCTATTTTAACTTTTAAGCTGAAACAGAAAGTATGAAAGGATGAAAGGGAACAGCAAAGGAATTAGTGTATGTGTGTGTGTGTGTGTGTGTGTGTGTGTGTGTGTCCCTTGCCAAGTAAAGTGGGAGTTTGCTGTCTGTATGATGTGTCCTGTCAGTTTCTCTAAGTGAGACTGCCAATAATGAGGCGTGACTAGCCTGGGAAACCAAATACAGGCCTCAAATCAATCTCTGAGGGGGGGTGGACAGAGGGACTGGGAACTGTCACACACCTCACACTGTCACTCACTTCACCCAGAGGACCCACTGAAGGTCACCCAGGGTTGCTTCAGTCCAGCTCTGTCAATCAGCATTAGCCTCATGGTTGTTATTTTGCCATTAACAGGGATTAACACATACACTCCTGACCGACCTCAACTATGGATTCAGATATTTCCAATAAGGACTGATCAATAGTGATAACTGAACTAGCGATTTTTGGTTTCTTGTCAGAGACTTCAAGTGTTTCACAGCAGGGTCAATGTGACTGTTTTAGTTTGTTCCAGACATCTCATAATGGAGGTTATAAAGATCACGTTCCTTCAGTGTTTAGTCATTTAGCCATGTTGTAACTTTGTGCTGTAAAATAAAATAAATTCCCTCATCAATCTACACTCAATAGCACACTCAAAATGGCAACAGATACATTTTTGCCAATTCATTAAACTCAAATACCACATAAACAAAGATATACACCCACTGCTGTGACATTTGAAATGTAATACGTTTTAGTCAATTCAATTGATAGGACATGATCGTGTGTATAAAGAGTGAAGTGTGTGTGGTGTAATATAATCTTGCTGTGAATTGAAAGAAATGAAGTAAAACTCTGATAACTGTACAGTATCAGTGATAGGTCCCAACAGCCAGAGATTTACTCCTCTCAGGTTTTTCTCCTCATGGTTGTGGGGACTGTGTGAAGCAGATTCAGGCCGCTGTAGAGCTCCATCCAGTTTAGACGGCTGCTGCGTCAGGGGATTTTCTTGCCTGTGTGAGGACTTCTGTCACCCTGGCCTAATGTCTCAGCTGCTGCTTTGCAGACTTCAAACCAAACAGCCCACCATGCCGTGGCTGCGGAACAGGTTGGGAGAGGTCACTGTCAGATCTTGAATGATCCTCCCCTTGGGGGCTCAGTAAAATTAGTTTGAGATCAAACAAGTTTATATTCAAACCTTCATATTGTATCAATCAATTGTATTGCATTCATGAAATGTTAGTCTGACTTTCCAGCTTCATGCTGATTTATTTATTTATTTTTATTTCTATTTTTTTAGCTTGAAATGTTAAAATGCTAAATAGAAGGTTTTAAACATGGATGGAAATGTATGAAAATTTATTACAAGCTATGTTTACTGATCTTACCATCATTTGACAGCACTTATATAGGCTTGACAGTTTAATATTAGAAAGTATTGCAATAGTATTTGGTTAAACAAATAAAGGCTAATGAGAAGTGGCAATATAGCAGCCAGGGATTGTTTCATTCATTCTTTATCCCTTTTCATGTACTTTTCAGCAAGTAATGATAGGCTTGAGATGGGCAGATTAAGCTTAAATCTATGCTTACTTGATGCAAGATTAGTAAAACTGTATTATCACTAATTATCACTTGAGATCCAATCATGCTGCAGCACAGCCCTAGACTGCAGTTATCACAGCGGAACTGTACCCTGTCGCTTCCCGTTCAAATTAGAGGAAATCAATGTCGTCTGGCGGTAGAAGCTGTGGTAATGGCTCAGAAGGAACTTTAACAAATGAGAGAAGGTGAAAGGAGAAGTTCTCACCTGCTCAGCTAACCAACAGCAGCACCCAAGTGTACCGAAAAAAAGGCTTTTTTAATCAGATCTTGGTAAATCTCTGTGAAAACAATAACTGACTTTAATTTCCGAGAGCACCTATTCTTTGAATTTGGTTGAATATTGATGGCCAATGGCTCTTTGTTGAAGTTTTTGTGCCGATTTACATAAAAGCACTGCGCTCAGAGCACATCCCACAGAAATGATGATTTAGAGCCAGGATTAAAGCCCTATCACAAAGCATCAATTTAACAACTTTATTTTGAACGTGGAGAACATTTATTATATTCCATTGGCTTTAATTACTGCTGTTTTACTAGTAGGGTAGTTTTGTAATGTTGGTGTAACAATTCATTTATTGTTACATGCATTTTGTGGTTCTAAGGGTGTGACCCTCACTTCCAGTGATTTTGGAATCTGAGAGGTACAGTATAAATAGATACAGGAATCTCACAATTTGATGAAAATGTTCAATTCATCCATCAACTCAAAGGAGGGTCAAAGGTCAGAGCTCAAGGTCACAGTGCCCTTAAAAGGGATATATCAAGAAAGCCTTTAGGGAATTTATTTACAATTCATTAAACTACAAGTGGACTAGCTGGCTGAGTTTTTGGAGCCATTTTGGTTTTATGCCTTTATACCATTATTCCCACTGCTCTGAAATATTTTTATGATAAAACTGTTTGGTCTGAAAACTGCAGGTATGTCCGTTTCATCTCTGCCAACATTGCTAATACCAGTTTAATGAGCTATTTCACTGTGTGTGCATTTGCATCTTGTTGCGTTGTACTTCCTTTTTTGTGTGCCCGCTGCTCTCTCACACACGCACACACACACACAGACGCACATACACACATCACAGTTTCAGTAAGGAACAGTTTTGATGGCTCTGGAGAGATTGGAATTCTGGCTGAATTAAAAAGGTCCAGTGAGCAATGGACTATGTTGGACTACAAGAAGGTGTTGCTGGGTTCCCAAGAGCACGGATAGTTTAATGTCAAGCATGTGTGAAAACAGAGATGGCACAGTTTTGCTAAGCTAAAAGGTGGTCATTTGGAGGTGAGAATTGCTTCAGGTGTTGTTGTCTATGCAAGACATTGCTCTAACAATAATTAAGAATAATTTAGTTTGCCTGGAGTATAAAGTATCTGAAGTTACATTTTGAATGTGCAGGTGAAATAACCCACAGTGCTTTTTGCGAATACAGTCACAGTAAATCAGCTCACAGTTTGTTATCTCACATTAAAATGATTCAATCAATTGAAGTGAAGCATAAAATATTGAAAAGAGCTGGAGTACAACACGCCCCATCTTTAATTAAATATTAGTCAAATATTTAAATTACAATGTAGATAAATATTTGACGAACAGCACAGCGTAGGAAAAATTAAACCACACAGTGGAATGTGAACTCCAAAGCCTGCAAACACTGAGATCAGACTGAGATGGCTATCTTTACCTGGACCTAGTCTATTACATTTGAGGTTAGATAGAGATCGGGCTGGATATTCCCTTCATTTTCACTCCAGTATCTCCAAGGAGATCTACATTAAACCTGTCAAGATACGATCTCTAGGGGTCTGGTCAACTTGATTCCCAGTATGTACTGTACTGGACTTTCCAATAAAAAAGGGGGATTATGTTGGTTGTGGCCATTTGGTCTATGCAATTCCGCAAGCCGAAAGGCTGGAATTGTTACCAAATCAGAACAATTAACTATTTATCTAGAGGGCTTAGCTTAAACAGTTACTAAGCTGTGTAATGCAGTATGTGAAGACTGCTTGGTCCAAAAAACAAACTATATTAACATCTGATACAGGAAAGAAAATTCTTATTTCAAAAAGTCGAACTTGACTGTTACCATTTCCTCTTAGGGGCAAATTATAATATTGTTGCCAATGGTGACCAACGTAATATCACATGTATTGAAAGCTTTGTTTTGTGTGCCTGTAGGTGGAAGGACAACATAGTTATTTCATGTGGTAGGTGTGGCAATTGTTGCTTGCTTTGACATGAAGTTGCAGTTAGAGCATTGTTTGAGAATGTGGACCTCATTTACATTTTAACCTGATTTTGCAGTTTTATTGTGAAAAAAAAAATAAAAAATATTGTGGTGGAAACCATGGGTCTGGAGAGGTTCAGTTTATGCTCATAATGATGCTGTGATAAAAATTTATTTTCCAGCTATGGTTTTGGACATTACTAACAACGTAAGATTAGTCAAAATTCCTACCTTAAAAAAAAGACCATAAAGCGCAGTTTTTCGTTGGATTGCGATAATGGTGGCCACCGCTACGTATGCAGATGACTGACAGAGATAGAGTTACACTAATCTAGGTTACTAAATGAGGTTAGAGTTGCTTTCAACAACGTTGTTTGGTTTAAACAACGATGTGGCTAATTTATGGATTTTTACGGGTAACAGTTAGCGTCACATCAGACCAATGCAATTCTACCACAAGGTCACAGTGGACCAATGAAATTGTTTGAATTTAGTTAAACGCACCCACACTAAATTCTTCAGATCAGTCATTTATTTTGTCCTTCATGCACACACCCTTATCATGGAAAACACACGAAGCAATGCATACGATTCAACTTTCAAAAGTCCATAATTAAGTTAAAGTCCATCGATCTGGCGAAAAGGCGAAATCTTTCTGTAAAACATAATTCCTGCCATAGGCCATTTCCTCCCATATTTCCAACACCTGCGGCTTATAAACAAGTGCGGCCTATACATGTACGAAACAGTTTTCCTCTTTAAATTTAGCGGGTGCAGCTTATGTTCAGGTGCGCTCTATAGTCCAGGAAATGATGGTAAATAAAAGGCAAAACCATAAAACAAAACTAACTTGTGCGTTTGGTACAGCTTTGATTCAGCAGTATTAAAATACTGAATATATGAGTACACAGAGAGGAGATAAAGAGCTAAATCTCGGTGACAATATGCAGAATGCAAATGGTTTATCCAACCGGATACAATCCAGATACAATGTGGTTTGTGTCCAAAACCAACTAGAAATGACCTTCCTAAATAGCAGGTAGTAATTTTTTATGTCTATATTTCTCTACTTCTCTACTTCAGTGACGGTTGATCATAATATGCACATATTACTATTTTAATGTGCATTGCAAACCTGAGTCGCCTGTGGAGAGGGTCGGGCAAAAATGTTCTTTTGTATCGGTCGTAGATGTGACCTGTGTTTACAAGAAAACCCTTTGGGCCTGTCAAAGCTCTTTAATGATAATCATTGTGTTAAATTTGATGTTAAATGTAATCTCTTGCTGGCTAAGCAGGTGGTCTGATGTGCGGAGTCGGAGTCTTAGAGGCAGGCAGATAGAGATCAGCAGCGGCTGAAGCCTGGGGTTTGTCCTTGCTAGAGTTGTGAAGGACAGTCTTGAGTTTGAAAGGAGACTGACATTGATTTTCTTGGCCTGGTTTTCTGATGGCTGGGCACCTGTTTCTTATCGTTAACATTGACCAAAACTGCCCTCTCTCTCTCATTTTCTTTCTGTTTTATTTATTTATTTTCCTACAAACATAAAAACTCGGCTGTTCTGAAACGCATGGCTACATACGTGCACACACAAAACACACAAAATTAAGGACAGTCAACATGCGGAAAGCTGAGCGGGGCCTTAATCCTCTGGTGAAAATCATCTAATTCGCTAACATGTCACACATCCTCGCTGTTCCCAAATAGGTTTATTGATTTTTTTTTTTTTTTTTTTTTGCTTTCGTGATGTTTTTGGGTCCATCCGCTGGGAAAATTAAACACTGTATTAATTCTGGCTACAGGGTGATCAATATAAATGGCTGGCTAGGCATTGTGTGATGAAACAAGCATAATCATCTACTTTACTTTGAACTCTGATAATATAGCATCCATCCCCGAGGTTAATTACCTTCAGCTTTTATTTATCTTGTTTGTGTTTGTCCTGTTGGTGGGGGGGGGGCACCATTACCTGTTCAACACAAATTTCATTCTACCTCCAAAGAGAATTCTACGTTCGACTAGCACTGAATGCCTTTGGCCCGGTGGAGATTGTTCGAGCACGTAATGCTCTGTAAGAAAGAGGGAAGTCCTTTCAATGCAGCAGCATGCATATTGAATGGGTATGTTTTCTCTTGAAAGTAAAGTTATGAAATATTCTTTCAGCCATTGCAAAGCTATGGCATCAACACCGCGGATTGCAGCCTGAGCGTCTTGATGTTGAGATCAGGGTATTTCTTGGGGGGGCAGAGAGGGATAGATATCAGAGTCCCGGTACCTTGTATTATCTGTATGTGTGCTCTTGTCATTATGAATGTGTGGATGGGGTGTAAAGCAAGTTCAGTTTGGGACGGACTACAGTCAGTGATCAGTTAAATGGCAGGAGGCTGTGGGAGATGTTACAGGCAGGCAGAGTAGAGGCTGCATAGAGATGAAGGGATTATGGTTATGATTCATCTGCTGGTGGCAGTGAATGTCTTCTGGGGATAGAGAAATATATTCTGCCTTTGTGTTGAGCCACATAGGAGCAATGAACTGGTAAACATCTTGCTTTGTGATTGTTACACACACACACACACACACAAAAGTGGGCACTGTGCAATTGAGTGGAAAAATTTTACACAAGTTTTCTCCTGGAATGAGCACTAGAGCAAAGATGGGGTAAAATGTGTCTGAGTAAATGAAGCATAAATGAAGGTGATCTCAGTTTCCATGTTGTAGCATAAAACCACTGTGAACTGACACCAAGTCTACCGACATGTAACTCAGGGTTATAGCGATGACTGATCTTTGAGGACCAAAAACATCAAACCAAAAACATTTTTTTTTTTTTTTAATCAGTTGGTAGAGTCCTCTATTCGGCCTTCAAAACGTAAAGAAGCAGGAAATATTAGTACTTTCTTTCAGTCTGTAACGGGAATTCCGATGTATAATAATATGAAAATCAACAGTGTTTAAATGTACCATTCACCATTTTTTCTATATTTAACAGAAAAAAAAGAAATGATCTGTTTGTTTGTTTGTTTTTTTAGAATGATGACACTTATATGATGCAGAGAGTCATACTAAAATGCTTTTGGATGGAATTGAGGAACAAATTGTGAGACAGACAGCAGCGCCTGGGGGTAAACTGAACTTTTCCTGGATCTGGAAATGCACCTCTTTCTCTTTAACATCTGCAGTTGTTTGTTCTTAGACATAACATGCACTTCAACTTGAATAGTAGATTCAACAGATCCCTCCACATCAGTGGCTGCCATCTTGGTTGTTGATGTAAATGCTCAGCCAATGCTATTGTGTCAGTGGTTGGGTTTAACCCATTCGATTTTTAATAGGAGGAAATCTGCCAGAACAACTTTTTTGGGGGTCGGGGGATGCATATCAAGGAACATGAGCTGATTTGTCTGGTTTCCATGCAGTATTCGATTTGAATTAACAACATTTGCAGGCTGCACCTGTTTGGTAAAATTAAATTGTGATTCAAGTGTCATGGCTGGAGAGCCTTCTGCCTGAGAGCACTTCATTTGGTCAAGCTTAGTTTTTCATTAATAGGTTCTCCAGCAAGACTGATGGGTACTCCTGCAGCGACATATGTTGTTTCTATTATTTATTGGAAGTCTCATTTTGCTTCACTACCATTGAACCTCTTCAGTTTCTCACTCCAAAACACGCAACTCCAACTTGTCGTCTAATGACAGCTGCTTCAGTTGGCACTGAGTCAACTCTTTTTAAGAGTGAATGTTTCCCTTCACTGTTTTTGAAGCTAAATTCCAAGAAGAGGAGGCTCACACCAGATGTAAGTGTGAACCTGGACTAAGCGGTTAGGAGAGAGAACGCTTTTTGCAAAACACGAAAGGCTAAAATAAAATGACTGCTGCACTTGTTCACTTCCTTTCTGTCTTGTGAACTTTGATTTCACCACCCCCATGGGCGGTAGCCATTGGGAGGCCAGAAGAAGAGAAAGGTCAAAGGATGAGGAGAGCATAACCGTGAGGAATAGCAAAAAGAGTGGAGCGAGCTGTGCAGTTTGAAATGCATTTTGGCTGTAAAAGAAAATCTGCTCAGCACCTAAACACCTTAGAAGAAATACATCAAATGGACAAAAGGAGGTGTTGTGTGATTAAACAGTTGTATTTGTGTTGTGTGTGTAGAAAGCAACATTAAAACATAACATCTAGTGTTCATAGCAACATCAAAACAATTGCAGGTACATTATTTCATGACAATAAAAACCTCTTACACACATAATTTCACAGAACTGTCAGCCTTGAAAAAAAAAACAAAAACAAAAAAAAACAAAACATTTTGAATGCCAAACAATGGGAATGTCAGCAGAGTGGTGACGAGAAACTCTGCACATTCGGCAACACTTTCACCTTGAAGTGTCAGTGAATGGAAGTCTGGACACATTAAGCTTTTGTAAAATGACCAGCAAACACATTTCCAATAGAATCAGCATTTTTTTTTCTCTTTGTTTGTTTGTTTTGTTGTTCATCGTTTTTGAAAACCCAAGCAGAAGGGATAGCAGAAAAGTGTTACCTTCAGCCCCGGTGTCAGGTCGTCGGGGTCAAAGGTGGTCAGAGGTGAAGGTCCAGGACGTGAGCCATAGGACAGGACAAGGGGTGGGACATACATTGGTGGAGGTCACAAAAAAGCACAAACAAATGGCGGCTGGGAGAAGAAGGGAAAAGCAGGAAGTGCAACCAAAAACAAATGAAGACATGTTGGAAGTAGAGGAAGACAGGGTAGGATGTTGCAAAGGGTTGAGAATGCACGGGGAATAAAGGCAGAGATGGAGGGATGTGGCACTGGTGGGTTGGGAGTTGGGGGGAGCGGGGGGAATGGTGGTAAAAAGCAGAAGAGAAAACTGTGAGGTAAAGCGGCAGTTTCGAGAGGGGCTGGCTGGGAGGTGGCGGAGGGGGGCGAAGAGGCTGAGTCAATTCCTCTAAAAATCAGAACCAAAATAAAAATAGGAATGAACCCATACCTTGGTCGTTTAACGTCAGGTGCGCCAGACCTTGAAAGGGAAAAAACAGAAAAAAAGAACAGAAAGAGGAAGAAAAGAAGGTCATAAAAGGCACGGGAAGAAAAAAAGCATTGTCACAACGTTGGACTGCAGTTTGTGACAGACATCCTGGGGCAGACTTGGATGTCAGAGTTCAAATCAAAGGTAAAAAACGAGAAAGAGAGAGATAGAGAGAGAGCGAGTAGTAACAGAAAACAAGCAAACACTTCTTGAGTGAGGTGTGGGGGGTTTAGAAAAAAAAGCATTTTCATTTGGCGCAACCCCCGAAGGCTATTGCTCTCACAAATGCTTTTTTTTCCTCTGGAGTACTTATGGAACACACAAAGAACTGTTTGGCAGAAAGGCTTGAGCTGGATCTTTTAATCTACTCAAATCCAAAAGAAGGAAACAGAAATTAAAAAAAAATAATAAAATAAAAAAAAAAATATATATATATATTGGCCCTGCAAGGTCTCACACAGAGAGAGGGTCAGAGATAAACCAGGAAAAACGCTACAAGATAAAATGTTTTGTGATGTCTGTAAAAACCCAGAGCCAAAGTTTATCCCAACGCAGATGTAAGCGTACAGCAACACAAGAGACAACTAAAATAGTTGTTTCGCTTACGGGCAGCCAAAAGTGCAGAATAATGGACTGAACAGAGGGATCCAAAAGCAGCTTCTGCATAATCAAATAACCTCTTAATAAACTAACCTTTTCACGTCCAATGTATAAAAAGAAATAAAGAAAATAGCACATACTTTATAACATCATGACAGTAACATGTAATACTACCTTCCATAGGAGAAGAAAACTTCCTGTTCCTGTTTTAAGACAACTAGAGCTAATCTTGTTGCAGTGTCTTCATCTTCAGATATAACAACAGCACTGGCACCACTGTCATTAAAAGAAGAAATAGGCTTAACAACTTCCACCAAACAAATGGGATTAAACTAGCTAATAAAGAGAAGGCCTGCATTTTCTCTTACCAAGATTGTTTTTGTGCGTAATTGCATAACTTAGATTGTTAAGATATATAAAAAAAAACACACAAAAAAAAAAAAAAAAACACACCACAATCATGTTATTTGAACAATTCCAAAGCAGCAGCACCATATCGCAATAAAGAATAACTCTGATGCTGGGGAAGTCTTCCATTCATAGAGCCCCTGTTTGGTGAGGCTAATGTGCAAGGGACCATAAAAGAAAAAAATGCCTGGCAGCAGGGATAATGACAAAATATCTGTTCTAACAACTTAGCAGCAACTGGCAGCGTTCATGTACTATACACATCAACCATCGGTCTGGAAGAAGTCTTGGAGACAAAACTTTAAAGAAATGGAAGAGAAAGATGAAGGATGTTTGGCACTATGGCCTAAAGCAGGGTCTATTCACAAATAAACTAAATGGCTAAAACAAATTGGATTTAACCCCCGGCAGCACAGAAAACCAAGAACATTATATTTGTCGGACCAGAGGTCCCAAAAGGTCAAAGTCTTTCAAGTCGGCCTGTCTTTGCTCAATCAATATCTTTTCAAACGCAGCACTGTTGGCATCAGCAGTGAGCTGCTTCATCTAAATAACCCGTCAGAATTGAGGAAATGCAACGGTGTAGTGTTGTCTCCTTCCTCTTTCTTCTTCTTTTTTTTTTAACACGCCTTCGCTCACATCTGTGAGCGGGAGTCTAACACGAGGAAAGGTCAAGCTCTTGAATTGACTGTTAAACATTACTGTTTTGATATTCGCTTCAAGACTCAAGGTCTCCAAATACTGTTTCCTGCCAACGCTCAGGAAATCAACAAGTCTGAGCGCAGAGGTATATTCGGCGCAGCATAAATGGATATCACTCAGAGGCAGAGCTGTGATGCCTCAATGCAGCCTTCAGTGATCCTCTTGAATCCAGCATGTGCTTAAATACCGTTTTTAGAGCTCTAGTGATGTGAGCCTTTAACACAGCACTAAACAACCACCAAACCTCTGAGAATTTGCGTCTGTGGGGCCTGTGCATCAACATTTAGACTATGGGCTGGCTAACTGAGGTGCTCGCTGTCAATATTACATAAACGCTCAGTTGCTGCCTGTTCCTATTTGTCTTGCAGTAGAAATAGCATCTAAAGTCTCACAGAACAAATGAACACACAACTGGGGGCCAGGTGTTAGCCTGTGGTGAATGCGTGAAACAACCGCAACGCAACCGCCAACAAGCAGGTAAAGCAGAAAACAATGAGCAAATAAATTCAAATAACTCTTGACTACGAGCTGCTGCAATTGTCCTCTTTTCCTAATAACATCTGTGATTCAGGGGCAGAAGAAATGTACAGGCAAAGTGTTTTATTTATCTGGTTACAGTCTGTTTCCAGCCGGCCCTTTGCAGGGAGTCCAATCATTCCCACTCTGACTCCCTCTGTTTTTGTTCCCTTGCTCATCATCCATTAAGGAGATAAGGCGAAGGCTCCTGCAATGAAACAGAACGGCGCTGTCGCTGCATACCAAATCAATACCCCCACCACCCCCTCAGGCCCAGCATCATCCAGGCAAAAAGGCAGCGGCACAGTTGTATGGCGGAAAAGAAGAGGTGAAGAAGGCAAGGCAAGAAAAGATGCACAGAGAAAAAAAGAGGAGGGAGAGCAATGGCAGCAGGTTGCCAAATGGCATCTTCACAGCCAGTGTTCGCTAGAGATTCAGACACTGACATGCAGCCAGTTAGCATTAAAAAAAAAAAAAAATATCAAAGGGAGAAATTCACTCGAAAGTATGATATCAAAAGACTGAAACACAAAATTAGACAATTTTTTTTCCATTCACACAATTTCTCTCCCAAAATAAAAACACAATGCCTCACATGCACACTAACACATACACACACACACACACACACACACACACACACATATCATATGGTGTTGGCAAAAGCATAGGATGCCAAACTCCTGCCAGTATTCACGTGAAATCTAAATTACTGATCCCCGAACACATCACACATAAGGAAACATTCTGCATCAATATTGAAACACCAAACAAATTAACACAGCACACACAAACTCTTGCACACACACAAACTCCAGCTCAAACTGTAAGACATCTGAGCATTTGATTGCATCCTCAGTTCTGTGGTGAGTACAGATGGGAGTGCCTGACGGAACCAGTGCTGACTGGCGAGCGGCTCCGATTGGCTGGTCATGATTGAATGACAGATGGACCAGAGTCATAATTCTGTCATTAGGAGCAAACTTGTTTATCTGGCCCTCTCCTGATGATACTTTCGAGTGAATTTCTCCCTTTGATAATTTCTGTCTACCCCCCTTCCCCTCCTCCTTCCCTGCCCACTTTCCTTTTCTTCCTATCTGCCTCCACATCCAGCTGCAGCTGCCTCCTGCTCTCCTCTTCATCATCTGCTGCTTTCTTGTGCTCTTCTTTCTGGTCTGCAAACCTCTACTGTTGTGCAAAACTACTGATTTATTTCAAATGGCTGCTGGTGGCTTAAACACCAAGACAAAGCAGGGGAATATTATATATATATATATATATATATACATATATACATATATATATATATATATATATATATATATATATATATATATACAGTAGAAAAGAAAGACTGAATATATATCCCTCTGTAACATCTGATTGTCTTCTCCTTATAGTGTATTTTAATTACTTATTATTTTTTGAACAAAAGTAAAAGGTTTATTTATCATATGATGGTGTTAAAAATACAGCAATGAGGGTGCAACTCAATCACCAGGAAGGATATGCAAACCGCAAGTCTGAAAAAACAAATAAAGAAGTAACAGTTCCATATTTGACAGTTGTGTAACCCTTATTACGATGTAATAACAGAGCATAGGTAAGTAATAATCAATAGTAATAACTGGACCAGTGACATAAGACACTAAGCTTTTAAGAGCCAGTATTTTGAAAATCAATAATGGCGCAGACACAATGATTTGAATGTTTGCGGCCAGTTCTTACTTCAAGCTGAAAGGTCAACATGTAATACAACAGATTTTTATTTTTTTTTTGGAAAGAACAATGCATGAAAAGTAACAAAAAAATAGTAAAGCCGGCACTGTAAAAACAAAGATGCCTTTTGTTTCCAAAGTTAGTCTTTATTTTGTTGGGGCCCTTTTTTCATACGATGTCGGTGTATCACTGTTTATTGTTGCCCTACCACACCTTCCGTGAGCGAAGAAACCAGGGAACCAATCAACCAGTATTTTGGTTTGGCTCGCCACCCAGTTCACATTGGGAACCTCTGGGTCTAGGGATCCGAAATCTCGTAGGAATACAGCAGAAGGTGCTGGCTGCGTCCCTTTAATGGTGTCACCACAAAAAACAAAAAAATTAAACTTGCGCAGGCTTCGTAAACAGGAAATGATAACAGGAAGCGAAATCAAGGCGGATCACCTGGGGCTAATGGGGTTAATTGAGTTGTCATTTGGGGATCGTGTCATATTGACCCCTTCACTGCTGCTTGGAAAGCACAACGTTGGCTGTCTTTTTCCCTTTATGCACAGTTTTGTGATTTTAAACAACTCTTAACAAATGTATATATTTATTAGTTAATTTAATGATGTTTATATCAACACCTTTCTTAAAAGTTCAACTTACATTCATTATTTATTTGTTTCAAAATAGAATGAGTTGTTTTTAAGGATTGTATTGACTCTCCAATGAATGATTTATTTCTCAATTAATATAAATTATTTTAAAGGGACAATGCTAATATTTTAGGGTCTTGTTTTAGAGCCTGAGCTACAGTTGTCCGGTGTTTTATTTAAAAGTTTAGCACATAAGAATAAAAAAAAAGAAAAACAAAACAAAAAAAACATTGCAGTGAAGTTTTGCAGCTCCTCTCTCAGCCAGTCAGAAGAGTCAGAGATTGTGATTGTGACATTGTGAGTCACCCTAATCCAGATCCTGCTGTGCTCGCCATCCAGGTGGTTCAAACCTAAACTTTGAGCTTGATTATGTTCTGGCTAGATATGCAGATTTAATCTGTCTCGCGTCCTTGTTGTGATACATTCTATTTATACTCACAGTCAAAACCAGATGAAATGAATAAAGATAGCTTCAAAAATCTTCACGTAATCTCTCTTTTTTGTTTGTTTTTTTTATAAGCAGTAATCGACAGGTACCATACGCTCTTGAATGACCTTGTAAGAAATGAATCCATCACATCAGTCGTTTTATATTCACCAATTATGATGAGCTTCATCATCCACACATGCAAACAGATGTGCTGAGTCTCAGGGCAGAAGGAACAACACACAACTGGAGGGGACAGAGAAAAATGGGAGTCATCATCATTATCCTTCTCTGCGCTTCCACACAGCTTTGCCACTCCCTTCCTCAATCCCTCGTTCAATGCATGGACACACAGACTAAATTCCGAGTAGGAATGTGTTTGCCTCTCAACATGTTAAATAGCATCCTCCCCCAGGGGCTCACAGTAACATATGGCCATTGCACTTTACATGCCTCTGGAAAGCACACGTTACACTGACACAAAAGCCCTTTCTGAACTCTATGATCTTAAAATAGTCGTCATATGACATATCTTTTAAAGGACGCTGCGTTTGATGACTTTAGTGGGAAAGTGTATTAACGAATAGCAAGAAAAACGAAGTAAAATCAGAAAAGAAAATACCAATAAATGGCTCCATGTACAGCTTATTGCTTGATGCACCCTTGGCACAAGATATAAAACTGCACAATATCCAAAATGTCTGACGCATCCACAAATCACTGGCTTTTACTAGGCCTGGGCACAGATAAAGTTTCACAGCGTAATCATCGCAGTATGCCTCCCATAGCCAAAAAAAAAAGTACCGAACAGGCCCTCGAGGGCTCAAAACAAACCAGGGCAATTTGTAAAAACATCTGCTCAAAGATGTCGGAAAATGGTTCTGATTGAATGTGAATAATATTCATCTCAGTAGACTTATCTATAATGCATAGTGTCTTTACACAGCTTAAGTAATATAGAAACTGTGGCAAGTTTAAGAGGGCTTTAATAATTCAATATGGATATCTATTCTGCGAGAGAGAAAAAGAAATGGATAGCAGGAGGGAAAGGGGCTAAGAAGACACCTTTACAATCTTGCGGCGAGCCATAGATGGATGTCAAAAAGTTTCTCTGTCTTTCAATGCTTTAAATTATTAAAATGGATCCCACCCTATTTCAAAAGTAAGAAATGTGTAAAGTTCTACGCATTACACACCCTAGACCCACCAAATTGCTCTGTGGTGGGCTACTGAAAGCATGGACTTAACTGCAGATCACTGATTTTAATAAAGGCTGAAACACTTAAAGTCACTCTGCTGTGATTATAATACCATATGTTATATATATGAAGAAATTACAATCAAATAGCCCTGAATATTGCAGGCATGCTAGGAAGAAGCCTTGTCAACCATCTGACGTTTGCACTGACCCTTAATCAAATACAGTCGCTCTGCACGCCCAAGAAAAACTGTGGTCCCTGTTCTGATCAGCAGGTTAAGCTTTTGTCAGCACAAAAAAAAAAGAAAAGAAATGAAGCCAAAGATTGTTCAATGGCTGCCTGTCTGTAGAGTATGAACACGGTGTTCATAATCTGTTTCTGCACATACCTTACCGTGTATTAAAAGCAGTAATGCATGACATCACCCTCAGAGCAGACTTTTTGAATGAATGGTTTTAAGATTAGATTTCAGTTTACTGCTGCTGTGTTAGTCAACAACTGAGAGCTAAAGCTTGTGTGTGGAAGGAAAAACCACCACGCCTGACTGTGACAGGGTGAGTCATGCATCAAACAAACAAACAAACATGAGCCCATACTCTATATGACACAATTACAAAATTGCAGTCAGAGAAAAGGAGAAAAGTACACTTGTTTCCAGAGAGAAATTATTTTCCTGCAGAGTCTGTTGTCTTTGTTGCAACATGGCATTCTGTGTGTTTTATTTGGTTCATCAATAAAGCTAACCAAATGAAGTCAGCACGAGTTTACTAAATGTAGTCAAAGTAAGTGTAGTGACAAAAATCAACAGCTAACAATAAAAGCTTGTGTCTGTGCTGTAGAAACTGCGAGTGTTAGTGTGGGGACATGATGACCTCCAAATGGAGAGATGGAGGTTTCAGGAATTTCCACAGAGTGATTTCCTCTATGAGGGATGAAACTACCTCTCTGCCAGGACACATCAAGACCTGCAGCTGCTGAGTGTTCGGGATTATCAGAGGCATATTCCACTGGAATCATGTGATTTGGCTATTGTGGGCGCAGCTTAGTTGTGCAAAGAAATGATCCATTAGATGTTGCAGTAGTAGGATGTTACACATCACAGCTTGGATTTCTGTTATTACTGCTAGATCGAAGACATTTGTCCTGCTTCTCTCTGTGTGACTTTATGCTAATAAAGGCAATAAGTGGATGCAGTTAATGAGCAACTCTTAAAAGAAAAAGATGGTTTTATCCCCTGAGTGAATCTGTCTACAAGATTATTTCTTTTCATTACGGCGCTCTGACAGAATGTCCCAGATTGTTAAGAAATAAATAAAAAAAACACCTCTTTTACAGCAATTCAGATTCTCCTTGGTGTGCGTGCATTTGTGCAAGTGAACACGCACGCATGCATTTTATTTCCTTGGAAAGACCCCAGGGAACTGTTGACCCCAGGCAAGGCACTTAAGCTGAGCGAGTGAGGCATTAAATCTTTATGGTCACTTTCCACTTTACACAGGAGGAAAAACATCATCTGTCAGGAGTGATGCACTAAGCTGTTTGGAAGCCTGTCAAATGACATGATTTACTATTCAAAGTTACAATTACACAAGGCCACACCACCTAATTAACATTGCACATGCCAACATTTGCACGCACAGAAATGCCCAAACCAAAGTTGCCATGACGGATAATCCAAAACAGCCTTGCCTGTTTTGAAAGGGGTGCTAATGCATTGGAGTTTCAGAATTCATGTGCTAGCATGGCGCAAAATTAAAGCCGTAAACATGCATATCTCATACTTAAAAGCATTCTTCGCAACATGTGTTTATCATCAGCAATATGGATGAATATCTCAACATTTTGAGTGTTGTTTATTGGCTTAATAAACCTCTATTCTGCGTGTGGGGAGATCATAGTTAAGTCTCACAAAGGAAAGATATCTCACATCGAGATATTATGCTCCCCCACAACTCCTAATTAACTGCATAACGCTGAGTGAATCACTTTGATTTGCACATTTTGTTCATGAAAACATAGCTAATATGTCATGGGATATGTCTGGAAAAATAAATCAGAGCGTCTCATAGATTGGTGAGGGGGTAGAGATCTGAACAGTTGCTGTTCCATCTTAATTAAACAGTTCATAAATAAATAGGACTTCCATATGCCAAGGCTGAGAATCTGGACTAATTTAATGTTTTAGCCATCGAAGCTAACACACAGAAGGGATGTTGATGATTTTCTCCACTTATGTTCATTTATACAAGACGTACTGAAGATGCTCCGAGGAGCTGCAGTGTCTGACTGGTTTCCCAACAGCAGCCTTTTGAAATGAAGGACTGTAGTGATGCTGGCAGCATTATATAGCAAACACACCATCCTCATGTCTGAGAATGTGTCTTCCGACATTAAATTGGAGCCATCTCCTGTCGGTTTTTCTGTCATTTCCAAAGTGTCTTTTCCAGTTTTCAAATGTTTAAGGTTCCGAGTATGGAAGAACTGTGCTGGGTTCATCTCGGGGGAAACCAATAAATTCTAGGTCTGACCTCTATTTTCCTTTCATTTATGAGGTCAAAACTAATCATTAGTTCCCACTGAAATCTGGTGTCCTCTCTCAGAATATCCATCTGTCCTTCCCTCTCCTCTTCCTAATCTCTAACTGCCAGTGCCACACATGAATCTAACAACCATTTCCTGCTCACCCTCCCTCCACAAGCCATTTTCAGGGAATGAATGCCTCTGATTGCCACTTCTGAACTCTGCTCATTAGGGATCTGTAAATTGGAGGTGGGCACAAAACCACACTGCATTCATTACAGGTTTTTTTTTTTTTTTGTTTGTTTGTTTGTTTTGTTTTTCTGTTTCTTCTCTAGGATGTAATTGCAACATCAGATGTGATGGAGAAGAGTAATGGTGTTGATGAGCAAACACACCCTTTCCTTGAACACCTCGAAAGCTAGCAGCATTGTTTCAGATCTTTGCTCCTAATTCTGCTTGTTTTATTATTTCAAATATTGCAGTTGTTGCAGATTTGCCTCAATATTCTGTGGCTCAAAAAAAAAAAAAAAAAAGCAAGGTCACTCTCAAATTAACAAAGAAGGAAAAGAAATTATAGCCAGCCACTTGGAAGAGGAGGAAATAAGTTTACGGAATGCCTTGTGCAGGCAGATATTTTTGGTATCATTGGCACCTCTGCTGCAGTAGTAAACCCAGATCAGTGAGATAAAGTAAAAACAACAACAAAATCTCATGGTCCTTTGAGCCATGGAAGCTCAAGTCAGAGTCAAAGTAATCTACAGGGACATCAGTACAAAATAGCACCTTGCCTCCAGCGTTTTGTGATGTTTAATGTTTCATTTTGACAATTTTCTCCCTTCAGCCGGTGTTTAGGAGCACATATCCCGTTTCCCCTCCACTAACAGCACGGCAGTCAGCTGTAGTTTCCTGTTGGGGGGGGGACGAAACGTAATGACTTTTTCCATGAAATGTGGCTCCCCGTGAGCTTTTGAGAAGGCAACTTCCTGTCTTGTGTTAGAGGGTGGGTCTCAGCAGGTAACTACAACAACATCCCATAATGGAAAATTAATGTCTTCCAACTGAGATGACGCACTTACTTCATTTAGCTCACTGGGTCGGGTAAACACTATTAGACCATGGAATCTGCAGTGCTCCTGGAAGTTAAGTCATTTGAGAGAGTTGGGTAATTATGGGGAAATTAATGGAAATTGTGTAGCAAATGTATTCATAATTCATTTGTCTATTTTCTGAGCCTGGGATCCTCTTTGTGGGTGTGATAAGTGATCTTGATTGGAAAGTACCTACTGGTTTATTCTTGACTCTCTCACAGCAACATAATGGTGTCTGTCTTTTGCTCAATGGTGAATAATAGAAAATGGTGAGTAAAAAAATTATGTTCGACTCAGTAAAAACAAGTTCGAACCTTCCTGAAAATCAAATTATGTTTTGTCTCTAATCCATTTCTTTATAATAGGCCTGCACATGACATGCACTGAGGCCGGACTGGTACGGTGACACTAGGAGTTCAAAATGCCACAGTCTGAGATAACCCAGTGCTTGCCCTCTTGGGTACGTCCCACAAGGTCTGAGATGGTGTATCAATTTAAAATCCAGTGAGGGTGACTCTTTCCTTTATTTCACTCTGAGCTGCCCGTCGCTCTCTACTAAACCATTAAATAAGGTGTAAAAGGCTCATAAAAATAATAGTCAGAGCAGGGATGCACTTATTCAATGTTTTTACTTCAAATGTCACAAAGTGCACCCCAGCTGGGTTTCTTACTTCTTCCTGTCCCCTGCAAACATTTCCCTGTTGGCTTGTGCTCTTTTGAGTGCAAAGTTGCAGTACACTGAGCTCCCAGGGCCACCACAGGATGGAATTTCTTAAGATGAACCTCCACTGGGAACATTTAGCTCGAGTCCAAATGTTCAGTTCATGAGGAAATGTCCGACGTCAGAAAAGTTGGATGACTGGACGAGGCAGTAAGTGTTAAGCAGTCTCAGCATGAAGAAAAAGGGACAGAGATGTATAGCTTGTTTTGGTTTCCGTCAATTCTTACAAATATGAAGCCACGCCATTAAAAATGCGGAGTTCAACCGTAAATTAGGGAAACAACAGTATCTCGTTTAGCCTCAGCCGCTTAGCAAAAAGCCCTGCTGCTTGCTTTCATCTCGCCAAACTCTAATTAGGCAAACTGAACAAATACCAGCGAGAGAGAAGTCCTCTGCATATTCAAACAAAAGGGCTCCTGAGTTCGAGCGAGTAGAAGGAGCTAAAGAGACACAGAAAGAGAGGAGAGAGAGAGAGCTGATCACAAGAAAATTAAACGGCACTGAACCTTGTAAACAAATATTTCAACAATGTTAAACACAATGTAGGAGACGTCTGGCGCCGCTGTGCTGTGAAATAGCCTGGCTCTGTTTCGAAATGGGGTTTCACGTATGACGAACGCTGAGAAAAACGTTCAACTAAAGAGACAAAGACGGGAACCCGAAACATAATTTGTGTGCACCTTAGTGTATTTCTGAGGGACTATCGATCAATAAAGCTCTTTTACTTCAGCAGATAAAGGTTACACATGAATTTAACCTGGAGAGATTAGGCAAAACCAATACTTCTGCCCGTTGCTGTAGCTGACTGGAAACGTAAAAGCCTGCCTTCACCGTCAATAAATTTTCAAAAACATTTTTTTGTTTTGGTCCACCTTAAAGCTATATTTCCCTGAAATATATGAGCTCCGGCTTATGTGCCAAAAAATGGATGGGAAAGACAAAGAAACTGATTTCCCCAAAACATCCCAGAATGTTTTGTTTTTACTCAAGTTTCTTCTGAAAGTCCCTCATCACTTTTTAGGCCTTCCATGGACAAATGCATGAGATGCTGCGGCGCCACACTTGTTGGCATGGCAACTGGCTCCAATTTCTTCCCTGCCACGGCAACATCCATGCTGCCGTTTTCACATTCGTCTATTCCCTTTGTCTCTCTCTTCCGCCGTCATTCTTCTCTATTGACAATGTCTTTTCAGCGCTCTCTCTATTCTTTCCCCCTGTTTACTAAACACCATCGCCTCTTCTTTTGTCCTTCAATTTTTTCTGTGGCCTCAACACAGAGTGGAACTTACTTCTCCCTGTCCAGAGTCTTTCTCTGCAAAGCAATTAAACTTGCCATTGTGTGCTCTCTTACATTATCCACCCAAATGCATAACGCTCAACTCTGAAAAGTCAAAGGGGATTTGCATTTGAAAAAGCTTATAAAACTGATTAAGATAATTTAGTAATTATATTAAGGGTGTATTTGAATTGGCAATGATATTAACAAAAAAACATTGTCTCCTGGTTCGTTGCTCACAGAGGTAAACTCAGCAGAGAATGCAGGTATAGGTCAGCTGAAGAAGGTCAGCTGAAGAAACCTACTTCATTCATCTTCCCACTGTTGCAGAATTGCCTCCTAGTGGTAAATCCTTTTTATATGGGCAGGGTTCCTGTATCCCATTAAGTCCATGTGTATTGTTTAACTGTAAGCATTTCCCAGCAAACATAATGACACTGATGAAGTGCAAATGAGTGGAATGAGCAAAAAATAAAAAAAACAAGGCTGTTAATTTACATTTTATTTCAGGCAATTTGAATTAAGAATCGCACAAAGTAAACTCAAGGGAAACAGCAATATATTTAGAGTATGTTGTAACTGTGTTGGTATGAAATACAGATGCCACAACAAATTCATCATATCCATTTCTCTGGCACCTGGCTATCTAAAGTAACAAGAGCAACAGATTGGAGCAGCCTGTAACCCTGAGGTGCTCTCGGGAGACCAGCACAGGCTTCAGGTGCAGGAAGTCCACGTTATCACACAGCCACACCTGATGTGTGTATGCATGTGCAAATGTGAGATTCTACCAATGCCTTTGGCGCTTTAATACTGTACTCAGAGTTAATATTGTAATTGCTACCGGCACCAAACCTATCACCAATCACTGTGGTTTTGGCTAGAAGCTCATACAGTGCAGGATTGCTTAATCAGATAGGGCTGTTATGCTAAGCTCCACTGATCCCATCTGTCACGACTTCATCCTCGGATCCACCGTGCTGTTTCCAGCCCCATGACAGCTCTTTAAGAAAAGCACTCAATCTGTTCTCTTGGCTATTTTTGCACTCTTCGCGGTTTTTCTCTCAAAAAAAAAAAAAAAATCACAGGAAGCCCAGCACGGTGGCTTTCTCCACACAAAGCAAAATTCTCACTTGGATTTGGAAGGTGGGCAGTCAGACCTCCCTCAATCCAACATCCGTCTCTCTTTCAGCTCCACAGAGGGGATCTGGCGGTAGATCAGAGGGGCTTGGTGCTGCCTGAGTTGCAAGCTATTTGGCGCTCAGCGCCCCACATCCCCTCCATGGCAGTCGTTCTCTTACAGTTTGTCTGAATACCAGTTGCCGCTGGATCAGCTCATCCCCAGGGAGCCCTGAGAAAACTGGATTAGTGGCTCAGAACACACATGAGAGAGACCCCCTAAATAGGTTGCCTTTGTCCCCTACTAAGTGTCAAGGCAGGGGGTCATTTCTTGGTCACCAGTTTACAAGTTAAATAAACCAACGCGTTACTTTCACAGACATGTCAGACATTTGTGATGTCATTATGTCATATGGAAGCCTTCTTACTTCACACTTTCTATTTTGGTCTGTGGGGTCTTCCAGAGTAAATATGTTCGCAGGACTAAAGAATTAACAGTGTGTTCACCCGAACTGTGAGAGTCACTATGGGTGAAGCAGATGCGAAAAAGAAAAAAACAAAAACCTGCATAAACATGGCCATCTCCACTCTTAGATTCAAAAGTAAAAGAGACTGTGCAGTGCAGTGTGAAGACACTAAAGATGCGGCTGGCTAGCCCAAAAGATATCGAAACAATCAGTAAAAACAAAAGAAACAACCCCCCCCTCAAAAAAAAAAAAAAAAAAACAACCTTCCTAAGGATTATTGCTCTAATCCATGATACTCTGTGAATGCTAATGTGTCAGCTCACGGCACCAGGAACTAAAATCCCCTGTGGCTCTCCACTGCTCTCCTTTACTTAATAGAACTTCTTATTATGTGACACTATAAAAAGGTCCACAGGGCAGATAAGAGCATGTTAAATAGTCAGGACATGCACACCGCTGTGTCAGGACTAGCTAAAGACCACTGTTAAGAATCTGACATCTGGTCACTAGGGATCAGCCTGACATGAGTTGTCTGGATCATCTTGTCTGTAAAAGCCTGAAATGTACCAACTGAGTTGTACAGTACACACACACACACACACACCACATGAACCAAGATGGCCATTCTCCCTCTCAGTTATCTTCCCCCAAGTCCAACAAACTGACCACACGCTCACTGAACTGGTAAATCCAATTATATACAATTATCCAGTGTGTGTTATGTGAAATAAAAGAGCTTTATCTAACCAGAATAGAGAGGGAAATTGAAAAAGGAAGTGGTTTTCTCAATGGGATAGATTTCTTTTGCGACAAAGTCCTCTCTGGTGGGGCTTTGAAGAAGGTCTGTGTGGTCTTTGTGTGCGAGTATCTACCCGAGTGGCAAGAAAAAAAAAAAAAAAAGTCAGATTCTCAAATGGTCACTTCAGGTTGGTTTCAAAAGTGAGCTACCACAGTGTCAGCGCCACATGTTCTTCCATTTTGTCTATTTTTCCTTTAATAAGCTGGGAGATGATGCTGCTATGATGGCAACAGTGAAGCAGCCCAGACTGAGCTTAAAATCTCCCTTCAGAAACGTGTTAGGGGCTCCCTCCATTTTTGTATTCAAACTGTTCTAAACGACTGCAGAATTTTCTAGCTAAATAATAATAATAATAATAATAAAATTTAAATCTTGAATATTTCACCAGTGTGAGAATACAATGTGTTAACCAGAACTTTACTAACTAATTTGCAGTATTATGATAACACTTTAAAATCTGAGGTTGCAACAAAAATATGCCAGAAGTAACCATATGCATCTCCCTACGGAACCAAACCCGACCCAGGGGCAAGCAACATGAACAGCATGTACTGCAGGTGTGTTTAGCATTGTGATGCAGACAAAGTCAATATCAACCCAACGATCAAATGACCATCCTAAGATACGAAAACTGGAAACAAAAGAAACAAAAGGGACAACGGGGACTGTAATATCTTATTTACAGCTTGTGATAAAACGGTTTAATTTAAAAATAAAGACTAATGCATTTAATATTAAGACCTTAGTTAGCCAATATTAATTGTGGACAATGCTTAAAAAGGAGGCAGCGTCTAAGAAATTGCCCATATTACAGTGGTCTGGATTAATCAATTTTCATATAAGCTTCTGTAATTAAAACTAATTGCTTGGTTAAATAAGGCACCAAAACTGGGATAAAGATTGATACCGGCTGTAGTGGAATGGATCTGTCTTGGAAAAAGAGTCAGGCAGCAAAATCAATAACTGTTTCTGAGTATTTCATCAGTGTCAGTAACAAAAGCATATAATTAGAGCTGCCTCAGAAATACCAAAATCAATCAAGGAGTTTTTTTCCCTTTTTTTTTTTGTGATCTTCTGTGTTAAAAAAAAGGCCCCAGCTTTTCACTCACAAGTCAGCCTTTTACTGTGTGTCGTTTTTACTTAACAAAGGCGGTGGCGCTGCCTTGTTGCATCCAAATTCCCCTCGACGTTGCCTCCATGGAAATAATCTGGTACGTTTACATTCCTATCCCATGTTTGCGCCATTCCCTTTACACTTTCTGCACCTTAAGTATCTCTCGACTCCTTCGCATTTACTGAAAGCAGGAGGGAGCATGTGAAGGCGACGGAGGAGTGATCACTGTCATCTCCACTTCATTTCCATGATCAACGGCGCCTCTTGGGGCTTTAACCAACAGATCTGGGTACTCAGCGCTTCTGAACAGGCGCCATCTGCCGCTGCCATCCCGGCGGCAGGGCAGCAAGCTGGGGCCGGGCTCTACGCTGGTGCAGCAGAATATGACTGTATTTGTGTGTGAGTGTATCACCCTAAATTACTGGGTACTGTTATACATATTAATGAGCATCTGTGGCTTACGGGGAGCACGCTTGTTGAAATGCTCTTAGTGGTTTTACACAGAATTTGAGTAGCACAATCCAGCAGGTGTGTGTCTGTTTGTTTGTGTGTTGATGTTGTCTGTGCCATTTTTTTTTAAGAGTGATGCTCTCCTTAATAAATCCACAAACATGCAATGATGCATCATTGGTGTGAGAGCTTAAATTAACAGTAGATGTGATTATTTATGTTTTTCAGCTACTGTATTGACTATAGTTGTAACAGTTTATTTGAGATGTGCACCTGAAGCTAATTTGGATATTAATAACACAAAAGTTAGTGATCGCATTATTTTTAAAAGTGTAAACATCACATTCTACCAAGCAAAGGGCTCAGCACCACATTAACATCCAAGTGACTCCAAAGTGGTTACTCATTTGTGAGAGCAACATAAAAATGTTTTTTTTTTCATTATTTCTCAACTCATGAGCAAATAAACCATGATAACTTGGAGAATGACCACTCTTCAAATCAAATCAAATCAAATCAAATTTATTTGTATAGCGCCAAATCATAACAAAGTTACATCAAGGCACTTTACATATAGAGCAGGTCTAGACCAAACTCTTTATAAATTTATTTAAAGAGACCCAACAGATCCCGCGATGAGCAAGCACTTGGCAACAGTGTTTTTAAATTAATCCTTCCGGACCTGCAATCATCAGAAAAGTTGCACAGGCATTTAATGTCACTTTACGTCACTTGACTAGTTGACATGTTGGCTGACAGTATAACTGCTGGTAACAACGGACAGCAAAAGACATGAGTTGTGTAATAGTGCATACCTATACACATATAGTAAAAACATTATCAGGGTGGTGTGAGGGCTTCCATTGGATTATGGGTATGGAGGTTTCTCTGTCTTTTTTCTTAAGTGTGGACAATATACGTGTGTGTTTGTGTGTGTGTGTGTCTGCGTGCATGTATGTGCAGCCTTCTCTCCTTATCTCCTTCTGCCAGGGCACTCTGCCGACATACACTCCAAAGAGCCCCTAGTTGTCATTCATGGCATCACGCAGCGCCGAAAAATGTCACCATGAGGAGGAAAGGGGGAGACAAAGAGAGGAAAATGCACACAGAGACAGTGGCAAGTGGTGTGGTTTTGGAGCCCAACTCACCGCCCGTTACCTCAGCGGGCTTCTGTTATCTCCTCCGTTGTACCCCATTCATCTGGTAACACCACACACATGTGCACACACTGCTTCAGAGTCACTCCAAGTGGCAACAGGTAAAGCTGTTAAGTGAAGCCCATAGTGAAGTGCCAAAAACTGCAGTTCTTTAAATTACCACTGGATTATTGGAGTCAGGCTCCAAAAGCGAGTCATCCCCTGTAGACATGTTCCACTTCACAGCACAAATAAACATGTTTATAGCCTGCTATAAAAACGGTTTGGGTCTCTATGGCAAATTTCTTCGGACAACTATACAAGGCAGAATTTTTTTATGACTCACTCATGACATGGGTGACCGTTTATATACCCGTTTTTGGATTAGTCATTGTCATAAATTGGGTGGAGTCAGGTGTTGCCAAGTTGACGATGGGAAAGCAGCTCACTTCAAACTTCAAAACTGCTTTGAAAAAAAAAAAAAATAACTATGGGAGACGTGACTGAAATTTTGCTGATCCTTATTTTGAGTTGGTGGGCTAATTTGTGTAATAAGTTGAAGACAACATCAATATAAAGCAGAGCATGGGAGTAAAGCCCCAGGAAAAAGTAATTTTTTAATAAGCAACGTTGAAAGTTACCTGTTCTCTTCTGGTTCTAACCCTAAGCTAATAATGAAATTTATTTGAAGGCAATGAATCATTTGTCTGCTTTTGTGCCCTAAGAATCTTTGCTTCACTGTAGGCCAAATGGCCCTAACACAAAATGACGAAATTGACGAAAACTGGTTCAACAGACCTGAAATGCCCGAAATGATGGAAGTGAAGTCATGGATATGTTCATCACAGGGGAAGAGATTTCAGTCACACAGTCTGCTGATTTTGGTGTGTGATTGATGTCAGTCAGCTCCAGACTCTCCAGATCTTTGTTGTGCTAAAAAAAGTTGCAAACAATCGGAGGAAGAAACCTGCTCATTTGGCTGAGCTCTTCACGATGAAAATCCCAGGGAAGTGATTCCAAGTGAAAATGAAACAAGATGTTTTTCATGCAACATGGATCCCAGCCAGAGCTCAAGCAAAGTGGCTGCCGGAGAAGATTCAGAGCAGGACATGGCAGCGCTCCTGTTGGCATTTTGTAATAACTCAGATGGTTGATTTTTTTTTTTTTTTGCAAATTAATTATGATTTGGCAGAAAGATATTTCTTACAAACACAGATTTCGCACACCTGTTGTGGCTTTGTGTGCGGGGAATGTAAAATACTTTGCTGTGCTTCTGTTCCCTTTGCCTCTAACACTGACTCTTATTATTCCCCATCAAGGACCTTTAAAATCACACAAATTATATCACAGACTCCATTTGATCATATCCCATGGTGCCCTGTCTGATGAGAGTTGTGATGTTTTGTCACAGAGAGGCACTAGCACATTAGGCACACATTCTTGTCATTGTGTAGTTACGGATGGAATTACAGTGAAAATAAATCATTCCTCTTTTTTGCTGGGAACCAACAGAAACCCACAAGAAGTAGCATCAGAATCACCATCTATCACAGCTCATCCATGCCGAGCCTTCATAAAATATAAAGACCGTATTTCAATAATTCAGTCAATGATGCTACTAAAGCTAGCTAGCCAGTTTTGACAGTGGATGTGATGCAGAGTGTTTAGAATATTTGTATGACGATAAAATGGTAAATACCACACAACCACGCTTAGATGAGCATCAGACTTAGCCCCACTCAGATTTTAGTTGGAAATGTAATCTGGTCAGAGAAGAGAGGGGTCTGTCCAGGTGTGTATCTGTATCTCTTTTCATCTTTCATGTGTCTGTGAGCAGACACTTAGATACTTATCGACTGGGTTTTAGCCAAATGGTATTTGTGTGATTACCATCTTGTGGAAGCTGGCAGCTCACATGGTGACAGCACACACTGACGAGTGGACAGAATCATAAATAATGACTGTCATCTATTCTGACTGTCAGGACGAGCGGCGTCTCAGAACAGGACAAGAACGCGAGGAAAACATAAACATATGCTCGCACGCGGTGACAGTGATTTATGACCCTTTTACCTTCAGTGTGCAGGTGCACAGGCAAGCACCATCACACACACAAACACACAGTACATGACCACGCAAATAATGGCCAGACACCGAAAGCAACACAGAGAAAAACAATCCCACAGAAGAAAAAAGGACATCAAAGGAATAAATACCTTAAGAAAACATTGTTGTCCAGTTACAGCTGATTCTGTTATCATGTCTAGTAAAAGAGCAAAAGACAATATTTTATCTTTAATTTTGGGGAAGCAGTGGAAGGCCAGAGACTGAACAGCTTGAAATATCCATCTGTGAATATGTATTGTGGAAACTTTTTCACTGCCGCACTCTTAAAAAAACATTTTCGCTTTTCTTCTGCCGCTGGAATAGATTAAAACGTTCCACTTTGTCACTGATTTGACTTGACAGACAGTTCCATTACAATGTCTCCCAGTCTCTTGTGTACGTATAAGTGTGTGTGTCTGTGCGCGCAACAAAAATACCATCTGTTTGCACAAGCAGTTGTTAACAAGAAGTTGTAGCCTTGATGCACAATATTCACACAGGTAAAACTGTTCTGCTGTAGCAGGTCTCTGCAAAACATTTCTGCTGCTCAGTGCTTTTGAGATGGCGAAGCACATCACAGCAGATAAAACCCAACGCTAGTGATGATGGTTATCTTCTAATTTCACTGGGGAATATTTTTAAAGCAACAACACGCCGGAGCTGATTGTGCTTATCTCCACCTACTTTAAACACAGACCTGCATGTCAGGATGCAAGCTCACACACACACACACACACTCGGAGCATAGCAGCATCTGCCCTATGTTTATCCACTGGGTGATAAAGAGGAGAAGTTGCGCTGACGCTGCAGAGCTTTTCATGTTCAGTTCTGAAATTATGTTGATTACTACAACTATTGTGATGTCGATCTATCCTGAGATTGACTTGCTGATGTTATCAATGGCCGACGACATTTGAAAAGACAAAGTTCGTGTCATTTTTTAAATTTTCAATTCCTCATTATCATGTTGGCATCTCTAGGTTTTGATTAGAATGAGGAATCTTATTAATCTTCTGGTTTTGTTAGACTATAGTTTGACCTGTGTTCAAATTTAGATTGTGATTATTGTGACCTGGGGATACAAGAAACAGCTATGCAAGGAATATGAAAACATACACACATATATTCTTTGAATAGGAACGTGTGTGTGGTCAAATTTAACCAAAAATACAGTCATACAGTCATACTAATTATTCCCTATTTTGTTTTTCATAAGCAATTAAAGACCAAACCAGAAGAATTATTTGTGTACTGGGTTAAATGATGCCTTAAATATTATGTGTGAATCTCTCTCACTGCCAAAACAACCCCAAATCATCACGGCCTCGACTCTGATCAAAGGAGGTGGGGTCTCCATTGAGATCTGGAGAACATGGGTCAAATGCGACCCAAAGCTCTAGAGGTGTGAATCCCTCTCTCACACACACTAGTTTGTTAGACCAGTATTGCATGGCAGGTTCACCAGCCATATCTCATCATATCAAGTACACTAACAGTAGCTTGGCTTTGTTTTCTATTCTGCAACATATTTTGTAGACTCGAGCCATCCAGCTTGTTGCTCTTCACATCGATTCTCAAAAATCCCAACGGCGATGCATGCGGTTGGAAAACAAAATCAGTGGCAGGACAACTCTTGGCTGCTGTGTGAACATAGCATAGTTTTCCTTAATGATGGTTCTTCTCAAGCAACATGCTGTCAGGGCAAGCCTGTAGCCGACAGGGAAAAGATAAGATAAGAAGCTGTTTATACACCAAAGTCAGAATAAATCCCATAGTAAGGACCACACAGTGGCCCGATGTGACTGCCAGGTTGGACTGATCTTTGTCAGAGTGGTGGGGGATGTCATTATCTTGCAGTGGGTAGCGTCTCACCCTGGAAAGCAAATTTTACTCCTTCCATTGAGGAGCATCCTCACCTCTGTCTCTACGGCCTTCATGAAGAGCAGTTTTTGTGCATTCTGCCTGCCTTGCTCTATTGCTCATCGGAGTGCTTTAAGATTTCGCAGCAGATAATCAAAGAAAATGGGGTGAAACGTTAAGGCTGCAACAAGTAGAGTACATCTAGCAAAACCTCCTGCCTTGTTGTATTGGGTGGATAATTTATGGAAGTGAAAAAAAAAAAAAAGATGGAACGCTATTGAATGACCATAAGAATATGTATGAGGGTCTGTGTTTGCAGGGCAATCAAAAAGATGCGGCGCCGCATGTGTTGGTTTTTGAAAACAGTCAATCAGAAGTGGTACAGACACCGTGGGTGTCTTATGCTTGCTCTTTCAGACTTGGAAACATTATGGAAAGCCACTTCAACAATAAATGCTTTTAAGACACAGGAGAGAATGCATGAATTCATTTGCTAAGGAGGTGATTTCTCAATTCAAAGACCAAGTGTGGGCTGTTGGCAGCAGCAAAATGAATATTCCTATCTTTTGAGTCAAATAAAATGTGCAGGCTTTCACTAGATTTCACAAGTTGGTGCGCGTATGACTGACTTTGAAGACAATCTATTGGCCTGTCAGGGCTGAGGGTGTATAAGGTAAGGGAAGGCAACATGTTGTAATCAGACTGAAGGCTGTCATCAGTGATAACTGAAGTGGATTAGATTTGAAAACACTGGCTGATTGGGCACTCATTGTGTGTGAGATTTGGTCCACTCTTTGTATTACTGTCCATTAATTATTGATTGGCCCATGTGGGAAGAGCAAATAGAAAGGTGCTTGGAATAAAAGCTGTCATAGTCCTTGATTCTTGGAAAAGTTTCGAAGGGAACATCTATCTGAGGACACATCACTTAAAACATATTCATATTCATGTAATCATGTGAGTACATTTTGCTCAGTGCACTCTAGGGAAGCAGCATGGCGTCTCTGGATAGATTAAACCCCCATCTCAACATGCAACAAAAGCCAGACTGCGCTAAAACATACATTTTTAATGATTTGTAGGTAGAAGTGGAAACAAATCTCTTAAATTCACAAAATTCTGCAAGTCTGTTACCTTTCTTCACAGCTGGAATATTCATTTGAGCTGACAGTAGTGTATCAGATTCATATTATAAAGGAAATGGATGCTATTTCAAACTTACCACAACACCTACACAGAGAACCCTACACCTTGATTAACAGAAGGGAGAAAACATTAATATGATAACTACAGCAGAACAGAATTAAAAGGTGTGGGTATTATGTTACATTGTTAACTGTGAAGATGACTCTACAAGATCAAGGTGTTGTAATTAAGTCTTGACATACCAGGTCATCTTATAATAGGCCAGTTTGCAACAGCAGTGGGTCTGAAGTCTGGTCCTATGAGTTACAACGCAGCGGCAGTAAGTAAATTACACCAACAGGAAATGTGAGAAGGACTGACACGATGACAGCAGTTTTAAAGACCAGCCACATCTTGTTGAATGTCAAGTGTTAATCAGAAAATGCCTGGCAGGGCCTATACCTGTAGAACATGCATTACCAACTGTTAATCACCCCCCAGGATGACTGTCCCCTCCATGATCTCCATCTCTGCGAAGGCTTCCTTTGCAAATTTAAAAGCTGCTCCACATGGCACCCTAAATCCTCTTTGTCACAGATGTTGACCAAAGTCATTAAGATGCAATTTATCCAATTAGAGATAATAAATCACAGTGTAATTTGCTCATTTATTTGCCACAGCTACCTCCTCTTAATGCATAGGAAGAAAAGACTTGATTTCGTTTTCTAAACCATACAGTTCCCACACGAGTCCCCGCATAATAGTGTGCAATGTCATAACTGAACTCGGAGTGCTGGAAACTGAGTCAAGGGCAGTATAATAAGAACATTTATTTATAGCTAGTGACTTATCTAGGGTTCCAGAATAACCCACAGCTTGGTCAAAAATCCAAAATATGCTGCTCTCCCCCTTAGTGTTTGCCACACCCAGAGAATTGCTGGTCGTCAACATAGCTTCCAGCAGAATCCCCCTGGGTTTCAAGAGGGTAGTAAATCACAAGATGAATGCAAACACACAAAATTAGAGACTTTATCGTCCTTCGAAGATGGAGGGTGAAATATCGCCTCCGTTCCTAATTAATGTCTTTTTCTACGTCCCTGCTCCCTGATATTATTGTGCATGGGGCACCATCGCTGCACCCTGGCTTGGCCAGACTTTTATCTTTTTGACTGCTGGAAAGAAATGCGGCCAAGCCACAGTGTTAATACCCCATTAGCAGAAAGATAATAGGCGCAGCCCGCTCTGATACATTGCTGTGGAGCCGAGTCTGGCCATGTGAGATGAGTGTGCAACACACAGACATGAAAATGTCAGGTCCACAGCGGCTTCTAGCACGGCTACAGTGTATGAAAGCCATGGTTCAAAAATAAGGTACGGATGAGGGGAGACTCGATATTTCTGATCTGGCCAGATTGCATTTAATTCAAATGTCTTTATTTTGGTTATGTGACCTGAACAAAGTTGTCTGAGAATGATGGTAGTCATCAACTTGGTGCAAATAAAGAGACGAAAGCCGGAACATTTTAAATGCCTCTTAATGGCCGATAATAGCTCCAAAGTTCGGACTAGCTACTACACCACACACTCCTCTGCAGCTGGGGAAATCTTGAGAAATCACTTATTCCTCTTGAGCAAATCAAAGTTAACCGTAAAGCATGAAGACAAGAAAACAACAGAATAGCACACCCAAAGTGAGCTGCTGTCACACTGAAGAACAAGGGACAAATGAATAGAGCACATTTAAATAAGGATCTTGCAAAGTCATTTATAATAATTGTCTTCATCTTTGTTTATCCTTCCACGAGATAAAGGGAGACTAAGCAAAAGGAAAAACTTCAAGCTGGCCATCCTTGAATAAAGCCAAAGCTAATTTGGGAACTAAAACCCCTGGATGCTTCATTTTCTGATGACTCACATCCGAACCCAATTTCCTGGATATTGGATATAACAGCTGCACCAAATACCTTCCAGATAAAAGTCAGGCAAGCAAATTGACATTTATTTTCAGGCCAAAGTTGTGCTTCCACAACTTAGTGTAAAAAAAAAAAAAACAAGCAACTAAAAAAACCTCCTTGAGGCCACACATATCCAACATATTGAAAATTAAGTGCAATTGAATTATGTCGTTTGCAAGTTAGAGTAATAAATAAAATGCCACTCAAAACTTGACTGAGGTTTGAAGGCCTTTGTGAATCTTGTACATTGACTCGTGATATCAAAACTCACCATATGATATTAAAATTAGTCAACCTGGAAAGAACTCAGGAATCCTTGAAACTGATAGTAGTAATCACATTTGATATTATATGTGAAAGTCAAATCTCTGTGCAATTTACTGTTACTCACATGGTGAGCTTAGACCCACCCAGTTAGATGTGTGGTTAAATAAATAGGACAAAAGGCAGGAGAGAGAGAGAGAGCTGGGGGAGTAAAGTGGGGGCGGGGGAGGACTGGGTGTTTAGGTGGATGCAAAATCTAGGACGAAGACAGATCGCCAAAAAGATATAAAGCACAGAACGCATGGATCAGTGTTGTGAAGTCTGAAGCCGCTGAACTGTGCTGCTCCACGTATGACTCTCCCCAAAATATGTTATTCATGACAGAAGTGTACTTACCTACTGTAACACTTGGCGTGAAGACAACGTAGGTGTTCATAGCATGCACACACACACACACACACACAGCTCCACAATGAAGATAGACATTAATGATTTTTATGGCATTTACTATTTTCTCTGTGGTAAATAAGTGTCATAAAGTATTTATGGAGAGTCTGATGTCATTTCATGTATAGAAAAGAAAAGGGGGAGATGCAGGAGGACAGCAAGTAGGGACTCGAAATAAAAATTAAAAAGGTGAATGGAGAAATCAGGTTAAATGTGTCAGTGCCGCCTTCCGAGCGATGCGTCATTTCATTAAAAACATAGATGTGGCTGCTGTGGGGAGTTTGAGATGGATGAACAGGGTAGCCAATTTATGATTTCTTTTATTTTACTGTGTCACTCTTAAATCTCAAATAATTCTTGTTATCTTCTTAAGTCTCCCCCCAGTCTCGCTCTCTCTTGGGGTGAGGGTGGCCGGGGCAGCGCGATAAACAATTACTTGAGTAAATCTGCCCCACCATTTCATTAAAACCGAGATCAAGGTAGAATGAGTTCTGTTTGGCTTATAGCTTTACCCACACGCTATCAAGCTCCAGGCAACACCTTAGTGACTGGAAATCATTTCTTTATTGCATCTGCTCATGACCTTATTCTTTAAGAAACGCCGCTGTTATCAACCAATATCACCAGACAGGCTGCCAACATTTACTGGCTAGTCTCACCCAGCGCTACCCTGCCATTAAAATGTGATATTGCTGCAGATTGCAAATACAACTATGGGCATTTAGGTTAATCCCATTCCCCTTTTCCCCATTAGCAAATGTAAAATCCAAATATCTTACATAATACATAAGAGTTCATCAGAAATGCGCAGACCGAGTAAATACCATCTTCCAGCTCAAGGTTCTGTGTCTACTCTGATGCATGTGTGCATACACACGGTCAAAAACTAAGGATTCTACTTTAGATTCCAGATAATCTGTTTCACCCCCACCAGTTCACACTCACCTCCAAGACCATTAACTAATAAATAATCATCTCCTACACAGCATGCATTACCTTTGCTATACGAAGCTGTAGCCTTGATTTAAGAACTATAGCACACCAGACTTGCATTATACAGTTATGCGCATTTTGGTCTGCAGGAGAATATGGATATAATGCAGACGATCGTATTTTGTTTTAATGTGTTGAGACTATGTTGAGCCAGCAGCCACACATTTATACACTTTGACCGTTTATGTACCGGCAGATTTATAGCGATTGTATAGCTCGGGAGTTGTGCTTTCACCTGTGTGTCTGTCAACGTGAAAGGGTCCAGAGAGTTTATGTGCATAGTAGAATACAAAGACAAGCTCCACTGGTTCTATACAGTACAATGGATTCTAACGGGGATCATTAGGATGTGTACAGTGCTTTTGTGTGTAAGACAAAAGACAAACAAGGGGGCAGTGGGATGCATTGTTACCACAAAAATGTGTTGGAGGTTGCAGTGCATCTCCAACCAACATATTACTCCCTGAGGTGCATTCTCCTGTGTCTTTGAACTGGAGAAAACTGGCTTATATGCTGAAATCATCTCTGCACGATAATAACTTTGTTGTACATGGCGGCGGCTCTGCTAGTGCTTGTGGAGAGCGCAGAGGAGTAGATGTCGAACTCCATATTTGCGTGCTCGCACTTTTATTTTGCCAGGACAGCGTTCAGGATGAAACCAACTACTCAGGCAGAAATAAACCAAGGCTAAGCACCATCTACCAGGATGCTTCTTCTTCTTCAAAAAAAAAACAACATAATCAAAATGATTCCACTCTCACTTGTGACCAGGCACCTGGTTGCTTCATAATTCAAAAGAAGGACTTAGTTTTTGAGGATATCACAGTTCAGGTCATTTAAAAGCAGCTGTAAATTTAATGGGGCAGTACAGAGCTCTTTAAAAGACTCTAAGTTTCAAAGAACACAGTGTGAAGTAGCGACAATACAGGAAAGAAAATCTTCTCACTGACAGAAACAGAGAGGCTAATGACCCCATCAGCAGCGGCCCCACTGTACTTTCTGCATTTTGCCGACGGCAGTCGGAATCTAGCATCTGGAATCTATGTTTGTAGCCCATGTGATTATTTCACCTACAACAGCACTGCAATGAGAGGAGGCTTCAAGGGGCTTCAATCAGGAGCTTGCATTTCAAAAAAAAAAAGAAAAGAAAAAAGATTAAAGATGCACACGAACCACCGGGGTGAAACACTTGAATGCTGGAAATTGCTCATCAATTCATTGTGCTTTCTGTGCTGCGTTATTGAAGCAGAACTGAGCTGCTTAATGCGTTTCACAGCACCAATGTACTTTCCATGAGAGAAGACGTGTTGAGGTCTATCTATTGGATGTGCTTTATGAATGGGTAAATAGTTCACCTGTTACTTTGGAGAGTCAGCTTCTTAGATGTGCTAATCTCTGCTACCTGGGGAAAGCAGTCTTGATAGGAGTTTAGCAGCTGCGGATATTAAGTATACGCATTATTACAGGTTGAAGCCTTAAAAAAAACAAAAAAACAAAACATAGGGTCAAGGAGGACGGCCCTGTTGGGGCTCCCAGATGGAAACAATAATTAAAAAATAAGATATAGCATTCTGTTTCTCCTCTGTCTCCCATTAAATTGTTGTGGCAGTAAATAGCAGGTAAATTGGCCTCCTCTGGGTCTTTGGGATTGCTCAGTCGTTTAATGGCTAGTCCAGCCGTCTGCTACATCCTGATCCAAAAAAAAAATAATAATTTCAGCTAATGTTGAGGGCATCTGTGAGGTTTCTTGCTCCATTAATGGATAGACATGACACCTGTATAAAAGGGAACTAAAAAAACGACCAAAGCTAACTACTACCAAAATGTTTTCACCACAGTCTTTTACCCGTGCAGAGGTTATATAGTGTCAAGATAAATGGACAGAAAGAAGTGTGCAATGGGAACAAAATGTCAAACCTCCTTTAAGTGGAGTACAAAGAGTCTGTCCTGTTCCTTTTAAAACTGGAATCAATGGTTGAAGGAACTAGGATCAATATGAATTTTGTGAAATAATAGCTGAATGGTCTTGAAAAACCAGGACATGGGGCCACTGATTACACTTTCATTAATTAGAACAACTCCCAGGATTAGATACCTGTGATGGTAGTCCTGGCATGGATGGGTGAAGGAAAGTTCACAGACAGGACAGCAGACATTTTTTCCTCAGTATTAAAATTCCACCTGTTCTCTTCCCTCTTGATTTCCTTTCCTTCCTGCTTCAGCAAAGCAGATTGTGCTACAAATAAGAAGTGTTTATTTTATCTATGCTGCTCAACAGAGAGTAGAAAATCTGTGTAAATGGCAGTAAACATCAAGGAGGACGACCATGTCTCACAAGAGCTTTATTTGCCACTGCGCATTCCAGCTTTTCATTTATATCTGTGCATTTTTGAGTTCATTTTGTTTACACTGCATTTCAATAATTCACTGTTCAACTACCCCCTAACCTCCTGCCTCTGCACGTGACGTCCATGTTCATGTGCGAACCAACTTTTTACCCCATCAACAATGAAAATCGACTAAACATATCACAAGACAGCAGCAACAAACCTCTTCTAATTTCATGGCCTGTCCGGTCTCATGATTTCATGCCCCATGTCTTCCTTATGCTCATATGTTATTGTTATGTTTTTTTTTTTTTGATAAAAACTTTTTGTACGATTTTATATTTGACTAGCATATAGTTGTGAAACCAAATATGCAAATCTATATGCATTTTGGAGTATGGCAGATTTCACTCGTGTGGCAGGCCAAATCATAAGCTGGAGAAATCCAGTGATTGGTTCGAGAAGGGTACATCAGCAGCAAAGGAAAACATCTCAGTGGTGAAGAACCAGTAAGGAGGTGAATCTGGGAGATACCAGAGAGGCTGTGGTTGGGAATTTAATCTTCAAAGAATTTAAATGGGAGGCTTCTCTCTGTGACTATTTTCTACCACATTATTCCTTTCAGCATATCGTGTGTGCAAGTGCAGTATGAAGAAAAAAAAAAAAAAAAAAAATATATATATATATATATATATATATATATTAGTCTCAATCCTCTATGTTCAACCTCTCGAACTTGCAGCAGATATTGCAGATCGCAGACGGTCGAGAGCCTTCAACACTGATTTGCAGGAAGGCAAAAATTTGAAAGCTGCATAGCAGAACGATTAGCTGTAAATACATTAAAATGTAATAATTATGTCTTTAAAGCTGTCTTGTTAAAAGCGACTTCATGATGCAACCAAAATCTACATTGTGACACATGGACGTGAAAAATTAACGCCCCTCGTTAATTGGCCTGGTCTGGTCTGGCTTTTGAACGAAAGAGACATGTCTTGTTTGCTGACACTCAGTGGTAGGATGAAGCATGACACGGGTACACTGTTTGCTACTGAACCTCTGTCTATGGCTGATGGGGGAAGCACTTCTCTAGCCAGCAACACCTTGAAACATTGAAAATGATAAGGGGAAAAAAAAAAAACTCAACTGCAGTCATTCATTTTAGCCACTTGCCTGGGTGCTCGAAATGAAAACAAGTTGGCGAGATGAGGACCCAAATCAACAGTGGAAACCAATGACAAAGTATGGGAGAATACAACCACAGAGTAAAAGAAGCTGTATGGTGTGGGTGTGATTTATCAAATAATTGCATGTCACAGGTAAAGGTCTGTAGAACCGCATTGCTTTTTATCAGCTAGGTGAAAGATGAGTCTTATTGTTGATGCTTGTGTGGGCAAGTTTTTAAGCAAATTGTTAGGATGTGGTCCTTTGATGGAAAACACTTCCTTTTGAGGATTACATCATCACAGCAAAGCTTCTGGTTGTTGATGACAAGTACAGGAAGAAAAAACAAAAATCGGGAATGAGATTTGAATTTTGACGACAGTATTGGAAATTGTCAAACCTTGTTTGCAAAAAGTGCAGCTGCAGATTCCGGGCAAAAAAAGGGGAGCCAATCAAAAACAGTCATCACAGCCTCACTTGTATATGTGTGAGTAGATATGTAAAAATATATATATATATATATAAATAAATGAACAGGCAACCATGCAAAACAGTGTTTGGACAAAAAGCCAATTTTCATTCAGCATCGTTTCAGTTTTTCCTTGTCCTGGCCTCATTGCTCATAAAGACATTATTTCAATACAGTTGAATTTCCTATGAAGCTGCTCTCATTCAAACGTTTACCTTTGGTTCTGATGTCAGAAAAAATACCAAAAAACAGAACAAGTCAGAAACAGACATTGATCGTCTGCTCAACTGCAAGAATGCCATCTGTTCAGAGATTCAGAGTTCAGTTCAGCAGTTGTACATTCTGCCAATAACAGTCACAACCAACTGCATTCACTGACACTGTCGATTTACCATGTGCACGGAGGCCATGGATGCAGGCCACGGCATGAATGTATGTATGCAGTGCAGCCAAGCACGTTTTTTATGTTTTGTGGATATTTGTGTCCCGATTGGATATTTTCTGAGAATGGCCACATTAAAAGTCACACAGAGTTCTTTCTATTATTTTCTCCAGCTTATTTACATTAGCAGCAACAGGAACAATAGCAAAGAAGGCTCTCTGGATAAAATGAACGCCTCTAACTATGTTACCCAAAATGATCGGAGAGTGAACTCAGTTTGTAATTTAGTTGTGGCCATTTTGAATTTTTGAAACCATGTGAAGTAAGATATGGAGAAGAAGACTGAGCTGGGGAGTGAGGGCTCTGACCTGCTCTGTACTCTATCCTGTGTGTGCTAGCTGGTGTAATGAGTTACAAGGTAGCCACACCTTACATCACCTGCTTTATGGCCTATTTACCTCTTAATGGGACCATTGTTAAGAAAAATTTAAATCCTGTTGTATTGAAAAAGACTTGAAACAAGAGACAGACCATGAAGTCACTTAGAAAATGTTTACTGTGCTAACAAATCAAATGAGAACTAGGCTCATTTCCACGTGGATATCGATACAATCAGAGTCGTCCCCTATGGTCTTAGGTAGAATGAAGGTTTAAGGCTTTTCAGCATTGAATTATAAACATGGAATCATCACTCCTAAAACTGGTTCAACTAAAATGGATCATAATTTTCATGAAGGTATCAATTGACTGTGCTTTCAGCTGACTGTCTCTAAAATTAAAAAAAAAAGACTTTGAATGTGTCTCACAGTGTCAGTGTAATCCTGTCCCTGTGCCGTCCCTAATACTCTCCCTTCTCTATGCTAATCTTTACATGTCATTTGTAATAGGTTGCCTTTTGACACTATGATTCCTGTGCCCTTAACGTTAACAGCCTGCACCGCTGACCTCATTAATGCATCCTCATTCTCTTTAATGTGCTGCTGCCCTGCAGAGATGGGGTCCAGCTAATAAAACTCTAAGGTTGCAGGGCAACTGAGACGGGGCGTAACACAGCTCAATAACGCCATGAGATACCCTCTTCATTCAGTGTAATGTGTGAGCAGAGTTCATAATAGACAATCAGTTATTATGCCACATCATTATGGCGGTGAAATGACAGCAAGCCATGTTCTTTGTTGAGAAGTTTATTCTGCTCTTTGTGCCGTCAAGATAAACTTTATTTTCTTCTGATAGGGGCTAATAACAGTTGATAGGTTAGGAAGTAGACTGAATAAGCCAAATAATAAAAACAACGGGACACCAGTCATGCTATTAAGTAATCAGGGTACTCTTTATCATAAAAAGACGGACAAAAAAAAAAAAAAAACAACCTTTTTCTGTGCTTGCACAAACGCAGCCATTATCTGGATAAACAATTATTCACAGTGTGTGTAAATGTTGATTACAGCTTCCCCTTGTTCTGTGATGGGAGGGAGACATTTGCTCATCAAATATGGATGGAATGGATGTTGCTGCTTTCCATCATGGCACTTAATCACAGTCTTCAGTACACACTAAAGGGCAGCTGGGATGCGATAGGGAAACTCTAAGTGCTTGCTTGGTTGGTAAACAGTGGCTGGATGCCGGTGAAGATGGTGTGATAAAGGTAGGTTTGGAAGCTCTTCAAACATGGAACCATGGGTCATATGGTGTGAGGACAGAAGGTGAGCTTTGCACACTGTGGTCTTTATTCAAGCATAATTCTGTTACAGACTTCCACAGATATGGAAAAGCTGACCTCAGATGGCAGGTATGTGTACATTTGTTCACACGGAGCTCTGTCATCCTGTGTACACACTGCTGTGTGCAATGGCATGCCTTCCAACCCCCTTATTTAGCAATATGTTTATCGCCATAGATTTCCTCTCAAGCTTGAATGATGAGCTGTAGCCAGATGCAAACAGGCACACGACCGATGATTGCACACGTTTAGTATGCAGGGCTCTTCGACCCACAGGGCACAGACAAACACAGACCGTAGACAGGGATAAAAACTGAGCGAGTAACCTCTTTATCCGCATTTGATCTTCATTCGCCTTCAAAAGGCAGGATCAGTTTTGGGCAGAAGTCAAAAAGTAAAAGGAAAAAGGCCTTTAGGGAGAAGGGATAAATTCTAGCCTTTAACCACAAGATAAGATCAAGTTCATGCAGAGGACAAATTGGTAAGTAGAAGGAAATACAGGAAATGAGGGGCATCTTTAATCACAAATAAAATCGGGGAGTAACACAAACCTCCCTGTCTGATGGATCACATCTGAGTGGCTGTGTGAGTACAGTAAAACTGCTAAAAACTCTACTGCTACCACATTACCACCCTCCAGCCTGCCATCAGAGAAATAAAAAGGCTGCCACATAATCAAATAAAAAAACCAGTGTGTGAGACTGCACACATCTGTTGACTAATAGTTTGAGTGTTTCGGAAAAATAAACGTGCGGCCGGTTCCCGAGTAATCACAAAAGTTCTGCTCCAGTTTGATGTTTTGATGAAGTGCACCGGCAGTAACGTACACAAATAGCAGGTGGGAGTAGCCAATTACTATGCAAGAATAACTAATGCTTGCTGAATGCGGTGGTATTTTAAAAAGCCATTACGTAAGAAAATGAATATGCGTAGACTCTGGGGGCCAGCGGCTCAGCAAGCCTGGTTTACTCTGCTTTAAAAGGGTGCTGCTTTCATTTGGGCTCATTATAAGCTGCTCTGTATTCGGGGGTAAAAGTGGATGATAGTAATTCAAGGATTTGCAATGTATAGGCTGAATTAGGGCAGTGATTCACAAAGGATGCCGAAAACAACCGTAAAGAATGTTTTTCTCAAATCAACTCTGATAAAACGGTGGGTAAAAAAACTTACCCACAGTTTACCTGGGAGGGAAAGCTTTACAGCGGGAATGGATCACACACCTGGTGGTTTGTGTTGCATTTGATAAATTACTGGAGGGCAGTTTCTCAGAGTGGGCATGCGCAAGTGTGTGAATTGCTTGTATTGACTCTTTGTGCTGAACTTTGTCAATCTGCGTAAATATCATGGTTCAAAATACTTAGCATCAGGTCGGTCGGCTTTATTCTGCCGTCGCAAGTCTGTGATAGTTAGACCGGAGAGCCGCAGCAGTGGAAAGGGCAGGGGCTTGGAAAAAAGGTGAGAGAAAAAAAAAAAAAGGAGGCGGGGGGGGGGGGGGGGGGGGGGGGGGGGGTATGCATGGGACTGGAGCTGGATCTTAGTATGACTGCCACGTCCACTACTCTGACAACTAATTTGCCCTAACATTTCAGCAAAAAGGTCATACAACCCTCTGCCCAAGTTTATGAATAGTGTATAGGGGCTCTGGCTGACAGAGAGGAGAAACAGCAAACAAGGCAGGGAGAAGGCCTCTTCATTGGCTTGGCTTAGAGAGAGGGGAGGCTGCTCTTGTCAGTGTCCAGATGGGAGATGCTCTGTATCCTCTAAATCAGGAGTGGAGTTCTGACCTTATCTTATTCAACTGGGCCACTCGCTTAAGGCACTGAATCGTTCAGCTTGCACTTTCTAGTGGCTGCAGATTTCACAATAGGACCTTTGACAGCAGCAGAGAATTAAATGCGAAAACACACACACACACACACACACACACACACACAAAAGAAAAAGAATTACTCAATTGTAATAAATTCTCGCTGCATGCAGAAGGAATAGCCTTAGGCGGTTTATGTCTGTGGCTTTCAGGAAGTAAATAAGAACGCTTTCACACACTGCTGTATTTTCATATCTTAAGGGAGCTGAGGATATAGTACATTAAGGAACTTCCCTCCACTGGCAGTAGAGGCACGTCCAATTGAAGAGGTGGAGGCTGAACAGCTGGCAGTACCACCTACATCGGTCCTGAGAGACAGAGATACATGCAGGACACACACACAGACAGTGGAAGAACAGGCCGACTAAAACTTCTTCAAATTAAGACAAACAGCTTTAAGTTAGATGGAAAAGCACAAAATGAGACACTCCCCACCCCCTCTGTCTCCCCCCCTGCCTGTGTGAGATTATCCAACAAAGACACAAAGCTGGGGAGTTTTGTAAAGTCGCACTGAACTGAGAAATGATAAATTAAGGCCTGTAATGTTTAACAAAATGCTTAGTATCACAGTGCACTATGTAATTCCTCTGAGGAGGAGCATACACTGACGCACAAAGAGGCTTACATTTACAACACAGTGCAGATTCTGCAAATTAAACTAAAAGATTAATGTTGCTGGTTTGTCCTACCACATGTTGCCCCCTTCCATGCCCCCTAAACCCCTCCAGGGGAGCACATGGCTCAAATGTTGCGCTTCCTTACCCAGCATTCGAAGCACAGTCCAGCTGAAAACACCCTTTTCCCAGGATGTGTTCTATCCAGATGGGTTGAGCCAACGACACTTGTTCAATTAAAGGCATCAGGGGAGATCTAACGGCTTTATTATCTGCAAGCTGGCCACGCATTGATCAGTCTGTCTGCGACCACTCACTGGCTGGCTGACAGCTTAATCTGAACCCAGCACATGCACAAGACACGATCTTCCACCCTTTCACACATTCCCATTCACATTCTCAATCTAGTTCAGAACAATGTCAGTGTACTTTTTCTTCTACTGCTTATCAATTTCTGGGTAGCGGTAGGTAATGGAGCCAATCGCAGCTCACATTGGTCGAGGGTGCGGTACAGCCTGGACGGGTCACCAGTACATCACAGGGCCAACAGAGAGAGGCAGACAGAGACAAACAACCACTCGCACTCAGACCTACGGACAATTTAGATTCACCAATCTTTGAACAGTCAGAGGAAAACAGAATACCCAGAGGAAACCCACACAGACACAGGGAGAACATGCAAACTCCAGGCAGAAACCCAAACCCGCAACCTTCTTATTATGGGGCAACAGTGTGAACCACTATGCTGCCATGCACCATCATCTAGAGATTAGTTTACCAGGACTGAAGACTCAAAGAGTCCTGAAAGTAAAACTCACAAAACACAGTCGCAATGGGTCCATAGATCATGACAGGACATGTCTGTTTGCTCAGTACACAAAGCTATACAATACACTTCTCTGTGTGTTAGTCAAAGCCAGAAGCTTCGGTGGTACTGCACCAACTGATGCTTTACACATAGAAATGGCACAAAGTGACGGCTACTGTGGTTCATGTGTGAAATTTATATGTGTAATGTGTGTACACATAACACTTTCTGCATGTCGCTGGTTTATTGACAATAAAACCCCCAGAAAACTCTGGCCTAGCTGACGAGTCATTAACGGTGAATCCTAGTGAAGTATCTAGGCCATGTCTCCTCCTACCGAAACAGCCTGCTGGTTTTGATGCCTCTGCTCTTGAGAAACCCTCCCTCCCTCCCATCCCTCCTCCCTCACTCTATTCTTTTCTAATCCCTATCCATCAATTTTTTTTCCTCTTTGCACCTCTTCCCGTGGTTGCTTGTCCCTCACCTGCCGTTTTCTCCCCTCGTTTTGTCTTCTCTCCCACATGCGGAGGAATCAAGTAGGCCAGGTCTAAGGCAGGTCTGTAGCGTTAAAGTTCGCCGTCTTTCCTGGCCCTCAGAGAATCAGGGAGGCAGGAAATAAATGCATCACAGCTGTAGGGAGAAGAGGTTTTGTGGCAGCTGCTGAACAAATTTATGGCGTTTCTGATAACGACTCATCATAGCGGTTAGGCCACACTGACAGTGCAAAGAGGAAAAAAAAAAAAATCTGAGTCTGCAGGGAAGTTATAAAGGCGACGGATCAAATATTTTCCTCGGATGTCAGAGTTGTTTATAACAAACTAGTCTGTAGAGCACAGAAGGCCACAAAATACTTTATATATATATATATATATATATATATATATATATATATATATATACACACAAGTACTGGTGTTGTTTCTAGATAACATGAGACTGAGAAAATATTTGGCTTGCTTTTACACTATGTTTATCCATCCATCCATTATCTATCCCGCTTGGCTGGAGACAATCCCAGCTGACACGCTGGACAGGTCTCCATTGTGCTACAGATTCCACATAAAAAGGCATACAGTGACAAACACCCATTTAGGTTCATATTCACATATGAGCAATTTTAGAGTTATCAGTTAAGGTAAGCTGCATGTCTGCGGACGGCAACAGGAAGCTGGAGAACAGAAAGAGAGAACCCACACAGCTCCAAACAAATACCCCAGATCAGGTTTTCAGACCCAGAGATCTTGCTGTGAGGCGACAGCGCTCAAATATTCATCAGAAACTGAAATAATAAATAAACTGGGGGTGTGTGGAGCAGTTGATGGATGAAAAAAATATTTTGTTTGTCCAAGGATTGTCATCTTGGGTTTGAATCTAGACAGAATTCATTTGTCAGTGCCAGGGTTCTTCAGTGCAGCAGGACCTCTCTTTAATGATTAATATCGAAACACTATGTGGCCTGCAATATGAAAGTACAGGCATATGGAGGCATATACAGGCATATACTTTAATAAGATGTCTTTGCTTCCATCCTGCAAATAGTGATTCAGACTCGCGTGTATGAACAATTTAGCTGTGACATTTGATATGTTTGGCAGGATTTGAGAAGAAAAAAGAAAATCCAAGGTTATAATTGTGTAATTTCATTCATGACAATCTCAGCAGCACATTTCAGCAGGTGGTACTTCTAAGAATTTCTATCAATATGCTACCAAATGTGTGAAGACAAAATGTGTATCAGTACTACACAGAACTGAAATATATCGTGCGAACGCTTCATGAACAGGGTCAAATGTAAAATTCTTGGTCCAAACCCAACTAAATCTGATGACCCTTGTGACTTAGCAGATTTGATTGGAGCAAGTTACAGTTAATTGTCAAAAATAAAAAAAAAAAAAATCTAAATCCTGGGTTTATGTGAAACTAAACAAATGTATCGCTCCATCTATCTCTGAGGAACAAGGCACATTCTTTGATATTAGAGACAGAAATAATGAGGCAGACATCCAGTACATCTGGATTCTCAACTCAAACATTTTGTCAAGGTGAGCCTGAAGATTTTTCAGGGATTTGGGAGATGTGACTGTTTTTGTAATTTAAATAATTTTACTCTCTGTTTCTCCTCACCTTTATTTAGTGTTGTTGGGGACACCATCTTCAGGAGTCTCCCCTTCTATCAGTGTTTTTTTGACCATTGGTGTGTTTCTTATGTGTTGTGTCCTTACTGTGAACTGTTAAGCATTGCACTTTCCTTCAGTTATGAATGATAAATCTAAATTAATCTCATCCAAAACTAAACTACAATTTGGTCCAAATTATTCATTTTGACTGATTACATTCCACTTTCCAGCTTTCTATTTATTTTTCTGACCAGTATTTTTTTTATCCACACAATAGTTAGGGTTTGTGTTGAGTATGTATGAGTATGAGTATTTGTGTTTGACATTTTATTTAGTTCTTCAACATCCACACAAAGGTCAAAGGTCAGGATCTGCTGCCTAGCTGCGTTCCATCAGCTGCTATTGATTTAGTGTCTTTGTAGAGGACATTTCATCTTGCCTCGAGTGTTTGGTTATAAAATTGTTTGCTTGGGCTAAAGGCATTCCATATTTTCTAGATCGATAATTGACACCATGAATTACAGTAGCAATGCTTCAGTTTGCAGTTAAAAGCTGTTTCCATCAGAGCTGGTCACTATACAGTCCTCAAAGATGACTCAATTCATTCCATTAATTGGGGAAACAGATGCAAACTCATTGGGGTTAAGAATTTATGATCACATCCCACCACATTCATTTTCCGAACATAATTGAGTTTAAATTGAAAGGCGAGAGAAGGTGTAAGGAAAAGTAAAAGAAAAAAAAAAAAAAACACGTTTAAAGAGCAACGTGGTGACTGCAATTGAAAAAGGGAAAAAGTGACAGATAGCAGGAGATGGAGAAGAGGAACAGACAGAGAGGGAAAATGTAGCAGGAGGAAAACACTCTACTATCTACACTACTTGAATTCTGAACGAATATAATTTTACATTCAAGTGGAGGGAGGGAGGTCTTCAGTGGCAAAACAACACTCAAGTGTTACTACTTTCCTATTATAAAACTGCGGTTAGGGAATGAAGGGAGAGCTGTATTCCCTATGTTCCCCTTCCCTTTTATTGGTCGCTCTCATTCATCTTATTGGGCTACTGATCTCAGTTTTATCAGACCACTTCTGCCTTTGCACTGCGTCGGAGCCACCAGTGGTGCTTCATACTTAAATGCAGTCCTGCTAAAGGAATGCTGGACAGTTAATAAAAGCTGTGTCCAAAATAAGATGGATGAAGCAAACGCTCACCAGGTGAAAGCATCAAATGGAAGATGCTGTTTGAGACTGAATCTGCAGGGCACTATTAAACATCATTTGGGTTGGGCATTACACAGGTTTGAATGACTCATACCAGCATGCATGTATGTATCAAATGGATGTGTGCAAAGTGTGAAGTCTGTCTTGAACACATGTGCAAACATAAAAAAAGAAAGACAAAAAAAAAAAAAAAAGAAACACTACGTGAGAGAGAGGAAAAAAATGTCTCTGTAAACACTTTTGGCTGAACAGTCAGACTGAAGTGAGAGCTTTTATTTTCTTAACACTGGCTGTCAGCTGTGGGGCGGGTGGGAGATGGTCTTTTCGCTGGGCTCTGCCCAAATGTAATCTCTCACTGTGTCACCTGGCCGACATATACTTGACGCTTTGCAGGCAGTGGCATTTCATGGCATAATTGAATTCAGAAAAGGCTGCAAGTACACAATAGGAGAATGTTGTGGAAATATTGGAGGTTTGAGGGGGAGGGGGCAAAATATGAAAAAATTCAAGGGGGACAGTAATAATCTAAGTGCTCAGGTAATAATTGCATTGAGCACCTTCACCTATTCATCTAATCTGTGCCCAGTGGGGGCTAAGCTGCTCACTGAGACCACGGCCAGCATGGATCTGGAAGGTTAATCACCTACTTTGTAAATGAGTTACTGTGATCTCTTATGATAGTGTCAAACAATAAGATCCAAAAGGAAAATGTCAAACTTTTATGATCAATGCTATTACATTGCAAATCTGAAGAGGTCTAAATGACATGTCACCATATTGAGGGCACATATAAAATCAAACTGTCACCAACTATTCCTGTGTTTTCTATTGTATCTATGCTCACTACAGTATGCACATTATGAAGAATGCTTCACTAATGGCGGGTGAAGGCTTAATTTGCTATAACAACAGCTTCTAACGTGGAGCAATATCCCACTGGAAGGCCCCATTAGAAAGGTAGTAAACTGTGACCATGAAAAGAGACACATGGCAGGTAACAATTTTGCCATTTAAAACTATGATTTGCTAGTACTATGGGGCCAGAAGTCAGCCTGGAGCTCATATGAGACCTGTTGGGTCCATGTATTCTTGCTGTTGATGCAAAATTCTTACGTCTCAGAGGAAATCCATATTCATCAAATCAGGTTACATTTTTCCAGTGTTCACTGGTTTGTTTTTTTGGATCCTGGGAAAGCCACTGGATATCTGTTTTTCGCTGGCTTGGATGTAGAGTTCACCTTGAGAAGCTTTTCAGTTCACCACTAAAGATCGGTCATCTGAGCTGCAGTAACCCGTCTTATCATCTTATCAACAAGACATCGTTATCCACCTTTCCACAAATTTTTTTGTTTGTTTTTGGTACCTGTATGTGGAAACTCCAGAGACCATTGTGTGCGAGCATCCCAGAGATCAACAATAAAAAAAAAAAAAAAAATCTATTCAGCTATTTCAGCCATAGCAATGTTGCCACTTGATCAGATAGTGTTGTGAATTAAGTGTAAAGGCATTCCTAATAAAGTGCTCAGTGAGGGTTGTGCATTCATTCTACAGAGCCCTCAAAAACACAGTAAAGCATTTTGTAGAGGCCTTCGTCTCCCTGTAGCGGAAGATGGAAGAGGGTGATCCACATGATGAAGTGGACAGAATAAAAAGCGCAAAAATTGGTACACGATGTAAGGGGGGGAGAAATGTCAAGAGTACAGATGGGCTATAAGAAGACCAAACAGAAGATGAGACTGATGAGACAAAAAAAAAAGCTCGAGATGGGTGGAGGGATAAGGGGAGGGGAAGAGAGAGAAAGCCATAGATTGCTAAAATGGATCAAACACAGGTGGATTACGAACACTGTAACCCTGACCTGGCATAAATTAGCTGGTGTAGACAACCAAGCAAGAGATGAAACAGTATAAACTCCAAATACCCTGTAACCTCACAGTCCCCTGGGAAACACTTAAAAAGGTTTTATACCTTTTTTTCCCCTATTTCAAAAGCAACAAAAGCACAGGGGTGCACTGCAAATTTTCATTTTAGTACACAGGAGAAGGAAATACTTTGAAGACAACACTAAAATCCCTCCCAAAGCTCAATGCAGGATGTTACTGTAATACAGAAGTACAGTAGTACTGAAGTTACGACTTCAGCCTGGTTGGTAGAGGGGAAACAGTCATATTAAGGGGGCTTATTTCAAAAACCTTATGAACAATGAAACATGTTTAAAACAGTAAAATGAGAAAAAAAATCAAACTAACAATTTGAAACAGAAGTTCATTAATTTATTCATTCATTCATCTTCTACCGCTTATCTGTTTCAGGTCAGAGGGGGCGCTGGAGCCAATTCCAGCTCACGATGGGCTGGGTACACCCTGGACAGGCCGCCAGTCCATCACAGGGCCAACATACTGTACAGAGACAGACAGAGACGAAGAACCACTCGCACTCAAGCCTACAGATAATATCGCCAATCAACCAAAACATGCATGTCTTTGGACGGTGGGAGGAAACCCACACAAAGTCTGCAAAGGCCTCATGCCCCAGAGCCAAAGCCACAACCTTTTATGCAACATACAACACAGTATACAACACTTATCTGAATTTATATTGTCTGATATGTGTTATCAGACAGTATATGATAGTGTCAGATAGTTTAAGTTAAAAGTTTTAATTTAATAGTTATTAATATGAAACTGTATGGGAAACTTTCGCTGACCAGCCAAACCTTCAACAATGTGTGTTACTGAGCTTCTGAAATATATATTTGAGCAGTAGGTGGATTATTTGCCTCTGGGATGTGGAGGGAGTATAAAGTAGCATAAAATGGAAATACTGTACCAAAGTAGTGTGGTACTAATCCTGACCCACCAGACGTCAAAAAAGGCCAAAATATAAAACGGCTTGTCCAAATTCAGAGGCTCAGATATAATGTAATAGCCAATGAAAAGTAATGTTTGAAATGTGTTACTGAGAGTGCTTGAGCACACCTAAATGAAAAAGTTAGACACACCAAAGCAGCCAATGCCAGATCATGTGCCTGAACACCATTTGTATAGACACATTAAACTGAGGTCCAACTAAGGAATTTATAGTTACACTTAAGTACCGAGCTGTACTTGAATGCAAAAGCAAACGAAGTCCCAGGGAGAACAACACAATCTGGCTCACGCAATGCTTCACAATCACACAAACATTACACAACACCAGAGCTCCAGGCTGTACATTGTCCAATCATTTCTCTCTCCATCACAGCGAACAGTACAGCTCAAGGCCATGCATGTTGACACTGAAGCATCTGGAGTCGCTCACAAGTGGACACCCACTCTATCCCCTCAGACTCAGTTATCTCAAAGCAGGGAAGAAAAAAAAAAAAAAAAAAAAAAAAGGGCTCAAACTATATAGGGTGAAATTAACGTCTTGTGAGAACAGGCATGGCAGGACTTGGTCTCCTCCAGGACCCGAAGAGGCTTAATCTCCCTGCAACATCTGGCAGAGGCTAGGCAAGCGCAGCAAACATCAAGGCATCCTACTGTCCAAAGGCTCTTGAGCAATTTCAGAGCTGAAAAAGAAGTCATTCAACTCTGTTCCACCCTTTCCCATCCACATGGCCACTTCTCCACTCCAACGTGCTTGCTGTGATTATGGGTGTACATGTGTGTTTGTTTATTTGAAGCCTATTCTTTTCAATTGCTTGCGAGTAAAAACCTAGCCAGCAATCTTCCACAATCAATGGCTTTGTTTGAACACTGCAAGTCGCTTGTGCATTCAATGAGAAATGCAGCTTTATTGATCAGAGAGAATGGACAAATTGTGTCATTATGCTACACCATTGTATAAATAAATGCTTTATCGTTCTGAATTGCTATTGCAATGTACCATTTCTGGCAAGATCAAGGCTGTTTTCATCACCCAGGTGGTCAGCCTTTTAGCAAATAGTTTTCGAAATAACAACAGCAGTTGGAATTTGAATCAGGATCATGTACAAGCACAATTTGTTCCAGAAACAAACAAAATCTAGTTTAACACCATGATTACATTTTCTGTGTTTTCTCATTTGTTGCCTTGACGTACATGCATTTAAAAATCATTTAAGTTCTTGGTCTGTCAAATTGTTTTATTTCTCCTGAGCAAATAAGAAGGAAATCCATAATCTGGTTTAGATGATCCAAAGTAATCTCCCTATAACTACAGGCACCACTCAAATCTATAATCCTGTACCTCAAGCCAACATCAAACTCTGATAAAAAAAAAAAAATAATAATAATCATAAAAAAAAAAAAAAAATTATTGCCCTCCCCCAAGGGTGACATTAAGTTGAAGGTCTGTGTGGCTGAGAGAGAAAAGATCATTAGCCTTCGTAAGATTGATTAAGATCAGTGTGGGCAGCTCAGAACATCCCTCACCCAAACAAAGCATCAGGTCGCTACATTTATCAGCCAGCGTCAGAGGCCAGCCACGCTGACCAGGGCTGGATCTGATCTGTTACTGTCCAATTGTAGATGAGGCATTTTGCTCTCATGGTCATGGTTTGTCAGTACCATAGTTTGGAAGGAAATTAAAGATGAATATCCCGCAGCATCTGAATGACCAGCATATATTTTTACTGTGCCAGTAGCCTCTCTTTCTTATTTCTTGACTCTTTATTATTTTTAAACCAGCCAACCATACTGTTTCACGTCTACATAATAAGTTATGTTCAAGTTAAAAACCTTTTTCAGCCACTATTAAGGCTATTGCTTGTTAGTTTAGCCATTTCGACATAGCCAACATTTAACATCAACAGCGTTTTACTTTAAACCTCTTCCATGAGCACTTTCACAAGAGGTTATTCAATCAGAGGGATCTTCTGAGCAGAACTAATTCTACAGCCCAACCTGGATGCTTGAGTGGTGTGAAATGGCAGCCGAGCCATTCTGAGCTGATTAGCATGCAAACTTCAGTAGAAGAAGACATGTAATAGAAAACAAAATGCAAATCAAAAGGGATTGCTTTCAACCTTGCTGAACCCACAATGATTCTTTTAGCCTGGTAACTAAACAGCTGTTAAGTTTAAGACATTTATCCTTATTGATTCTGCGGCAGTAGCAATAAAAGACAACAATAACGACGACAATGATGGAGTAGGGGACACATGATAAAAATCATTAACCAAAACTTGCAAATACATCCTTTAACACCACAACAGAATCCAGGTCATTCAGATGCCCATTTATATGCACTAAGGCAAGCCGTTTGATAGTTTTGGCTACTTCCTGGTTATAGACCTGTTCATCTATCTTCTAGGCTTCCACCGCCTTCAGCCTATAGTAGCAAAATTTATTATCCGTCTCCATAGGAACATCACTGAACCGGACAATGAGGTGAACCTGTGCTTACATTACAAAACTATACATCGCGTTGGTGTGCAGATGGCAGTGTGTGGTTGCCTTCCACAAGCTCGGTGAAAACAGGTCAGCACTGCAAGCAGATCATCAATCGAGGCCCTGCAGTGTAATAGCGAAGGCCACGGGCCACCTTCCAGTGGCACCAGCCTCCCCGGGGCTTTCAATGTCTCTCCGCACCATCAATCTCAAGCAACCTTTGAACACACGGTCACTGACACTAATTAGACCAAATATGGTCACAGGGAAACCCTAAAAATAGAGAAAGTAGTGCAGTAGCACTCGGAGGGTTTGGAATCAGAGCCACTGAGCCATTAAATAAATCTATTGAGCTGTCTTGTTGATACACAACACACTGGGAGCTGGAAATACAACTACGTGTTTTTAATTAAATTTCATGACTTCAGAAAGTACAAATACATTTTAAAAGTGGTGTTTCAGCTTTTGCCTATTTCCACTAAACATTGTTCTCACCCTGCAGTATGTGTTTGTGTCAAAATAAACCTTGAACCTTTTTTTTTTTTTTTTTTTTAATTGCTAAGACCAACTGAAGTTGTGGAGTATATACTTAATTACAGGATGCTTAACCTAACAACATGGATCATGCCCAATGCAAAAATTACCTCAAGAAAATTGTAGAAATGAGTAAGAAATACTCCAAACAGTGAGCTAAGCGCTTAGGCCTAAGTGACATTTCTTTGACATATATAATGAAAAACAACAGTGCACAATATTTGCTACTTTCAAACACTAATAAAAGGAGGGCAAAATGAAAAAAAATCCCATGATTCAATGTGGATGGCAATTCTTTGGCTCAGGATTTGAATCAGAATCAGTTTTTAACTAACAAACTACAATAGACTGAAATGCATGATGCAATCGTTTTGAAATGTATTCACTGATTTTGAAACTGTAGAGGATCATGATCCTGATGTGAAACTTTTTTTTTTTTTTTTTTTTTTTTTTTGCATACCCCCAGCAACTGAATACTAAAACTCTGACCTGTGTATCTGTGATTATGTCAGAAAGTGCAGTTTTAGTTCTGCGGTCTGGTGAAACTGAACACCCCAGGGTCCCCTGGCAGTTTGCTACCCTTCCTTGAGTTGGTCCCAGAATGAAATCAAACGTCTTCATAACCTTCATCCACTCATCTGTGCCTCCCTTTTTCTCTCTCTCACACACACACACACACAAACAAAGATTTTTTGCCCCCCATCACTGCACAGAGGGTCTTCTCTGCCAGGCAGTCTTGACAGGAATTGTAGAACTGCCACTATTTATTTTTGCTCCCAACCTTCCCCCTGACATTTTCCCATCAAGGGCTTCACTGGTGCTGACATGGGACACAGATGCAAGGTCGCACACACACACACACACACACAACCATTACAAGAGGGTTGCATTTTCCCATGTAGCAACAAACTGAGAAAATGTCAACTTCAAACTGTCGAGAAGGGCACACACTTTACATATCAAGCTGAGACTAGCATTCAAATAGCATTCACTGAGTGACTCCATAACAACGAAATTATATCGTTTTGTGCTTCTATACGACCAGTGTGCCATACGATAAACATCTCATGCTTTGCATGACAACTGAGAGAAAACTGCAGCATTTAAGTTTTCAGCTTTAAGGGAAAAGCTAGAGAAAGAATATGTTTGTCACAGTCATTTCCCCTGCTGGTTCAGGCCTTGTGATAGGTAATCCATCACCTCAAACTCAGCAAGGAGGAAAAGCAACTCCACAACATGTAAACACACACATATTCACACTCCCACAACCAGATACCAGTTTGCCACTCAGTGCATAGATTAAAAAAAAAAATAAATAAATTTCCTGTCAATCTGAGAGTCTGATTTGATTGACTGACAGACTCAGTCAACCAGAGGGTGAACCTCTTTCCTGATCGCTGCAGAGTGGAGACAGACAGACAAGCTAAGTCTGTTATACCCAGCTATAGCTTAGTGCCTGGTCCAAGGGCTAAGGAAGCCCCTCAGGGACCCTGAGAGGGAGCCTTAGGTTACCATTCCGGACAGGAAAGCAGGAAAACACTATCTCAAAATTCCCATGTCACATCTTGTTTACATTTGGCTCAAGCTACTTTGACATTTTTTTCCATTTTGAAATATTTGTGTGAATTATAGCACCGTATGTTTAACTCTAGAGCAATAAACCACAATCAAAACAAAACAAAATTAAAACAGACAAGATAAAATAAACAAGACATAAAACAGGGATGGTTTTTGGTTGTGCATCCGTTGCTTTTGTCTCATTCAGAAACTGTAATTTAGGCCCCCTGGAAGTCACTTATAACCGCAGTCCAAACTGACAATGCCCCTCCCCGGAGGGAGGGCAGAGAATGTTAACAAGCAGCCAACATCAGCATCCTTAACAGCATTAAGAGCAGCCATCAGAGGGCCTTTGGAGTAAAGCATCAGTCTTACCTTCAACAGCATACTCTTCAGCTTCAGGGGACGGGTCCATGAGGAATGCATGAGAAGGAGACAGAAAGAGCAGATTCATCAGATGTTACAATTTCTTCAAATAAACGTCTACCCATTTTTCTTCAAACAAAACCTTTACGAGATAAAAATCGAAATACATCCTGCCAACAGGGCTCAAGATATCACAGACTTCACAGCAAGACAATATGAAGTCTGCTTTTTTGAATTTGTGTCTGAGTGTATTGACATCATGTGAACGGTCCCTTCTGCAAACACACAGAGGTCATCTAGGAATGTTAAGGCCTATAGGCAGATAGAATGTAACCATCAGAGCTTCACCCCTTTCAGTCAAAGAGACAGTGACTCTCACACACCTCGCTGGCTGGTGATTCGGTGAGTGTCAGACTCCAGCCAGTAACATTATTTAACAAAAGCTAAAACAAACTAAATCCATTCATAGTTCATCAGCGAATACCCTGATTGGCTCAGCACAGATCAAATCCCACAATGGCTGCAAGATCTGTAAGATTTCAAATGTGGGACAATCTGCACTTGTCTGTTCACCCGTCGCTGCTACCCCACTGTCACTCACCAATTTACTCACTTTGGGGGATTACTGTTAGCCATTAGCATGTAAACTGATGATATAGCCAAATGGTTAGCACACACATTATGTGTGCAATCTGAGCTGTCATCTGTAGCTCGAATCCCAGCCAGTGCGACTCATATCATCTATCAAACAAAGACTTAGAATGGCTCAAAAAATGACTTGAAATCTGTCACGACTAGCCATCTCTGATTTTCAACACAACTGCTCAAAAAAAATTTCAGTTGGAATCTTAGTTACTCACTTTGCCATCTCTGATTTTCAACACAACTGCTCAAAAAAACTTTCAGTTTGAATCTTAGTTACTCACTTTGCCATCTCTGATTTTCAACACAACTGCTCAAAAAAACTTTCAGTTTGAATCTTAGTTACTTACTTTGCCATCTCTGATTCTCAACACAACTGCTCAAAAAAACTTTCAGTTTGAATCTTAGTTACTCACTTTGTTTGCAGAATCTTATCCTCATACAGGCAACTGAGCAGCCAGTCGCTTATTGGTTATCCACTTTTAACACATAGGAGAGGAATTCTGAGTGCGACCTCTTGATTTCAACTCTGTATGAACCAAATCTCAGGTCTGTTTATGAATTCTAAGGCTTTCTCGACCTCTATGAAAGCCTCTTCAGAGGGCCTTGAGCTTAGATGATGATATTACAGGTAACTGAAACCACAGGGCGGATAAGATAATGATTTCCGGATGTGCATCATTCCTTTTTCTCCACTGCCGTCGCAATCAATGTGAAGTTAGGAATCCATACAAAAGCATCCCATATTAACATCTCAGAAAGATACTAGGATTCCTTCAATTGCTCTCACTATGTATCCCTGCTATGTAACTACAATTAAACATAAAGCATTGTCAGAAAATGCTGAAGTTTAAACCTCTCTGAGAGAGCACACTTAAATAATACAGAGGAAAAACCAGTGCATTGATTGAATGCCTTTCATAAGTGATAAAGCGTTCCCCGAGCAGAGGCAGAGGGACTGTGTTTGTCTGATGTGGAGCAGGGGTTGTTTATATAATCACTCGCCATGACTCTGCCTTTCCTCTTGTCTCATCTCTGATCACAGCCCGTCATCCTTTCTTTCATTGTCCACCCTCATATCTTCCACTCTTTACTCCGAAGCTGAGGCAAAGGATGTTTGATGTACAGCAGAGGTTGTTTATGTCATCATGACTCTGCTTTTCCCTCACCACTCATCTCACCACAAAGTCTCTCCTCATCTCTTCCTTTGTGGTCCCACTGTCTTTCTGTCAAAACTCGGCCTCATAAAGTTGTGAAATAGAGAGAAGCTACTTCTTTTCAGACATAGAGATGAAAAAAAAAAAAAATGTTCTTTAAAAATTTATCTCTTGGATAGGGTGTGTGTTGTTTCAGTTTAATTCAATTCATTGGGAATGACATCCTCTTAATACCCTCTTTTATATCTGAAGTGTTTCAATAAATCACAGTCAAACTCTGGAACTTTTTTTTGCCTCCATTTTTGTCGCATTCAGCACATTGCACCTGGGAATATATCCCTTATCTCTCGTGAGAACATTAAGAAATATCCTTCAAAGGGCCTTGCTCAATGAAATGGTGAGCGTGGCTAACTGTTAAATCTGTATAATTTTGAGAATGACTTTTACTTGAGAGAGATTCTTTTTGAGCACAGTTGTGGAATACAGCCTTAAGAAAGATATGCGATTTCAATCAGTCACTTGGTCGGATATGTCCCACCCTTTCATCCCATGGATGGTTTCAAGTACAGTCTTTACCACCCATTATCTTTATCCCAGAGCAGTTTTTCATTAAGGGTGTATCCTACATAGCCTCCAGCTATGAGCTCCACTGAGAACCTAGTCTTTGCTATGTGCTTTGTAATTCATAGGGGGATGTGGAGAACATTTGTGAGTAAAATGCTGAAAAGCTTTTCTATGTATATGTGACACCTATGCAAAAATACGGTCTTAACCAGAGAATCCTTTTTGGGATAAAAAGGGGAATGCACGCTCTTAATTCTAACCTTTTCCAGCCAACCTAAAACTAAAACAAGCTGCAATGTTGACAAACCTGGATTAAATTGACGGCCAGTCAAATGTGACATTTCTCTCCTGTTTTTCTACACACGTGTGCAATACTGCCAATGGCAAACATCAGAAGAAAAGTCTAAACCAGTCAAGAAGAAAGTCACAGGGTATAAACAGAGAGCAGAAATCAGACGTGGGCTGTTATAAAAAAAAATATAAAAAAAATAAATGAATAAATAAATACCAAAGTAAATTTCAGGCTGAAGCGGTGAAGAAGCTGGATTCCTTCAATGAATCCCTCGGGGCTTTGGAGGCAAATGAGAGACTCTTCAGACCTAATCCTTACCAAGCTAAGTAAAGGATTTACCAAGGGGAGAAATCAGGGCTGCACTGAAAACCAATCTCCTCTCTATCACTGTCATACCATGTTTTTATCCATCAAGAAGACTGTACACAAACAGACCATAAATGTCCAGGAAATCAGATGGCATAACACTAAAATATATAAATATGTATAACAGTGCTAGGATAAGTGCAGATTTATTAACATAACAAAAGTATAACATAAGGGTTACTGTTGATAAAAATATTCTCTGATTAATAATTCTTTACCAGCTATCCTGGCGGCACAGTCAGAACAGACGGTAACTCATAAACATGAAGCTACAAGGTCCTAGTTTGTGACGCAAGTTTGATTTCCGGCCAGTGTCTTTTGCGATATGTCAATCCCAACCTCTCCCCCTAATTTCCTGTCATTCTTCAAGATGACCTATTGAATAAAGCCAATAAAGGTCAAAGAAGAAAGAAAGAAAGAAAGAAAAAAATCCTGAAATTGATCTGGGGGAATCTGGACAGTGAGACCCCAAATGCCCTGTTTTCTTTCAACAAATGTCTCCTGATCGACCTCTTCAACTGATTAGCCTGGTCGTTGAAGGCCTCATTTGTGAAGATCCTGGGGAGATAACCAGGAAGTGGCATTTGGCATCTGAGGTCATAAACATGACCACAAGCTTATCTGACCCCCTCTCCAGGAAACAACACTATCAACACCATTTGTTCTCCCCACAGCTTACATGTATAAAACTGAACTCAAGTCACATGGTAATTGTCAAATTTCTCTAACCCACCTGGGGGAAAGAACTCTGTCCCTAGTTGACTAGTTAGATACGACTCTGACTTGTTGCTTGCTTGTAATTGTTTTATGTTGTAATCTGTGTTGTGTTTAATGTTTGTTTGTATTAAATCTTTCAAGCTTGGCCGCGTTGAGCATGTTCGTTCATTCTCTCACCTTGGAAATAGAAAACTGCCACCACAAAGATTAAATTGAATATGCAGAGTTTACACACTTCATATTCTTCAACACTAAAGTTTGAGTGACGAGCACAGCGAATAAATTTAATTGCCATTGTCAAGTTGACATTTAAACTATTGATTGATTTCCAAACATCAACAAATGCTCAGTGTCAATAGAGAAGTGAGATGACATCCAAGTAAATGAATTTACTGAACACAAACTACTTGTGCTCATTCAGCTGCTGGTTTGCTTTGATGATAATCTGCTGCTTTGTGGTATCTTGTGATCTTACTGAGCTGGCGTTTGTCTGATGCTTTGTCACAATCTTAACACATTCTCAGCTGTTGATAAAGTCAGTCGAAGGTCTGATTGCGTGATCCGTGCTGACTGATGCATGTACACCTGTGACTACAGGGTTGGGTTGTATAGCATTTGGAACAATCTGCTGCTTCACTGTGCACTAACATCGGCTCTGCCGTGAAAACTAATAGCACAACGCTCGCATGTGAAAGACAGAAACATGGCAGGTGCAGGTCCACTGAGGTCTAAATGTCTTTTAGGTTTAAACCAAACTAAGTACAGATATATTAAAATATATTTTAATGATGAACCGAGTTAAAGGAACATTTGCATTCCTCTATCAGATGTTCTACACTTTGTTACTCATAAAAAATCCTGCACTGATCATTGCTGTCTGAATGGACCTTACTGAAATCAAAGAGAAACAGCCATCGAACGTCACTCATTTATAAACCTCCACTGTTAAAGCAGCCTTATTTCACAATTTCCCAGTCCAATCACTTCTTTGATATTATACATTGGCACAATTGCATTCTGGTACTTCGAAACTGTGCCATTCATTTGTTTATTCTTCTTCTACTGCTTATCTGTTTTTGGGTCGCGGGGGGTGCTGAGGTCAGTCCCACCTGAGGGCGGGTCGCCATCGCAAGGCCAACACATAGCGACAATTTAGAGTCACCAATTAACCCAAACATGTACGTCTTTGGACAGTAGGAGGAAACTGGAGTACCTGGGGGAAATGAATGCACATGCAAACTCCACACAGAAAGGCCCCAGGCCAGGAACCGAACCCACAACCTTCTTATTGTGGGGCAACAGTGCTAACCACCATATAGTCCCAAACTATATTAATGAAATTAAACTTATATTTCCCTTGGAGCTATTCACTGTTTAATATATTATATGCCTATACCACAATATTGTTAGTTATTTGTTTCTTTCTCTTCCTTCTGTGGTGTGTGATGTTGATTTTTTGCTAGTAGTTGCTTCGTTTTCCCTAGGTGTCTCTTAATTTCAGTCTCAAAGCAAATGAGGACCTGACTGAAAGATTAAATAAAAACGGAATTTTACTAAGAATGCTCTTCACAGGATGTGCTTGCACAGACAAAATGTTAGTTGTCAAAGTCAGTCATTTTGTAAATATTCAGTTTCGTCGTAAGAGACGCGGCCTTGGAAATTAACCAGCATGTGTCCGAGGAATAGTAATCTATTGTGATTGTTGTTTCTTCTTTAAAAACAATCATCTCCAATTTTTAGAGCAATCTTTTCATTATAGATAAAGGGATGAAGTGCAGTAGCAAGTCATCCCAGAGGGAGTGCTAGCTGATCACCAGAGGCAGAAACAAAGAAAGCAACTCTGTCACACCCATTCAATTACACCGCAACAATTTTACAAATTTGTTTTTGAAACAGCCACAATCTGTGAATTATGCAACAGGTTATATTTTTCTGAATGGTAATCAAGAAACTACCCCTTCTGTTGTTTTACTGCAATACTGAAACATTGTATAAACATCAAGTTGAACTGAAGAATATTTTTGGTCTAAACATATATTTATATTTAGTGACGGGATCTGCACTTATGCTGACGGGCGGGTTGTGACTTAAGCTGTCATTACATGTTGATTCAAAATGTGATTCTCATGTACAACAATAAATTGCATAGCACTTTACTCTATGGACTTAGAGCATGTACTTTTTATGAAGTGTTTGGACCAAGTGCTACCCCACAGTAATGTCACCCATTGGTTTGTGAGAAGCCATGTTGAGCCTTGAGTTTGTAGTTTGGTCATCACCATCTTGTTTTTTTTTTTTTTTGTTTGTTTTTTTTTACCAGAAGAAGCCATGTTTGGTGGATAAAGAGGATCGGCTGTGCTCTGTATTCCATACTGATTATCAGGGCGGTTGCTGTTTGATGCAGACCCATCAATCACATGGTAGCCCCACCCTATTGTGTACCACACTCTATGGTCTATTTTACTCAAATTGGGACCATCATTTCAAAAGATAAACATCATGTTGTAATGTTAAAAAAATGTAATGTCAAAAAAATTAATCAAAATCAAATCAGATTTATTTGTATAGCGCCAAATCATAACAAAGTTACATTAAGGCACTTTACATATAGAGCAGGTCTAGACCAAACTCTTTATAAATGTATTTAAAGAGACCCAACAGATCCCCCGATGAGCAAGCACTTGGCAACAGTGGCAAGGAAAAACTTCCTTTAAGAGGCAGAAACCTCGAGCAAAACCATGTTCAGGGGGGGCGGCCATCTGCCTCAACCGGTTGGGTCGAAATAGAGACTGGGACCACAAACTCTTTGGGAAAACGCTGAGTTAAATGTGAGGGAATTTACACTTCAAGGTTCTTTTGCGTTGGCAAGTCACTGAAGAAGTCACTAGATGGTGGAAGAAGGGGGCAGAGTTGTATCCCATTGTTGATGGGACAACACAGCAAGAGGATGTTGAGTCTAACGCTGCCAAATGTAAGAGCTTTGCAGCAAAATGCATATGAAGTATGATCCTGAATGAATTAACTTTATTTGATGTATTTTAGGAGAAGCGTAACCAGACATGTCTGCTGTAAATATTCAGATTTTCTAATTTGTATTCCGTCCACTGTGGGACGTGATCTGTGATAATGTTAAACAGAATTGTCAGGGTGTGTATCCCACTAAATTGTAATATCTTGTCATTACAGGTTAATGAAATATTCTTGGTACGGTCAGATGACGGACGCCTTGTGAGACTGAAATTGGGAAATGTGATCTTCGAGTGGTCACATATTATTCTGGTTTATGAAATGAATGACAAGATGAACCGCTGGGAGCATGTTTTCAGACAGTAAAGACGATTTAGACGATTCTTTTGAATGTTGTATCAAGCCTGCCCTGCTTGACATCCAGACTGAGGCTTTTTAGTCAAATAAAGATTTCAGGTACTCCTTGAAATGTTCTGTCTATGAGGTTGTTCAATTGGCTGGAATGGTGCCTTGTTTCCAGCTGTCATGGAAAAACACTTGTGTAGCTCAAACTTCGCAAAAAGCAGTTACACACATCATTTAGTACCAAATAATATGGGGCTGGAATAACAATGGGCAGATTCTGATTTCAAATGCAGGCAAAGAGGCCTCGGTGATGTCATCTACTGTATCTTTGGTATAGCCTATTGAATTCTACATCATAAACCACAGAGTGGGCAGAGAGAGTGAAACTTTATTCAACTCTTGCTTTGCAGTCGCCTTTTTTATTCAAAAATTCAAACGAGAACCATTCTTCTACACGGCCCCTGTCTGTAAGTCTGTGACTTTTTTTGAAAGTCTCTTTTTTTGCAGAGAACTCGGGCAACTGAGATTTCAAACAGCAAGAAGGGAGAGGAAAAGCTCTTTCTATCCAAGGCTACTCAACATGACTTGAGAGCGGTGCAGAGGAAAAGAAATGACAAGAGTGAATAACAGAGATGGAGTGAGCAGGCGAAGAGACAGGCAGATGGATGGAAACATGCACATTTGCTACACACCCCTTTTTCCACCCTCTTTACATTCTAATCAGAGGGGAGCTTTGTCATGAACTCCCCCACATTGTCAGAAACTTTCTCTCTGAGTGACAAGTTAATCCGCAAGACATGGCCTTTGCAGATTTCACACTGAATCTCAACAGCCAAACAAAAAAACTTCCACCTGACAGATGTGAAAAATCTAGTTGAGGCTTTCTAATCCTGATAAAGAAAAAAATAAAAAATAAAAAATAAAAAAAAGACTGATTTGATCAAGTAACAGCAGCCCATATATAGTATTCCCTGTTTAATACAGGATGTCAGGTAGGGAAGGAGTGAACTGAGGTCAAATGGGAGGGATTAGAGAGATGCAACGTTAAGAAAATGCTCAATGTTTTAAGCTGTTTTACATCTCAGATGCATTTAAAATGTCTTGTACGCTAGCAATATTTAAATATACAGTATACTGTATGCACAAACTGCTTTAAAGAACATTAAGGATTGAAATTGGAAATTTTATATCTGTTTTTTGCATGCAATCCCTGTTTTATCACTTTCATAGGCCCTGCATGTGTCTTTTCACTAATAGTTAATATTAGTGGGGATTTTGTTTTTTATGCATGTCTATTTGTTAGCAGACGATGCAGCTCATCTCAACTCAAAGGGAAGCCAGCAGTCCTAATGGTTTTGGCCCAATGCTATCGTTAGTCTGCGAATAGCATGATATCGCTAAGACCTTGTTGATAGATTTATCTATTAAAGCTGATGGAAAAGTAATCCACGAGCCAAAAAACAAGTGTTTGCATGACATTTTGCCATGACTTTGGTTCATGTTGCTGTGCTCCTGTTTGTTTTGAAATCACTTTTCTTGTGTGGTTAGGGCCTCCGTGCTCTCCCCTTTCTTTTTTTTTTTTTCTTTGCACCACTGTGTGTGTGGCCACCTTTCCTTTTACAGTTGCCAAAAGTTTATTATGCTTCTTGTTCTGAGTTGCTGTTTGGACTAGTGCCTGCTTTTCATTGGATTTTTTTGGTCTAGTGTACTGCTGTTTTCAGTTTTAACCTATTCCCACTTCATCCCATGAGCCTTTTGTTCCTTTTTGTTGGAAACAAATCACAGAACTACACAAGCCCCAGCCTCAGCATTCCTTAGTTAACTTGCTTCCACAAGTAATTCCAATCATTTTCAAGACAGAGTAAACATTTTGTGAAGGTTTTGTCCACAGAGTGTGCTGGGGCATTTTAAAATATGTCTGTGGTGTTGTCATCAACACGCTTGTGGGTGTGTGAAATTATTAAAAGACCAAGTATCAATATGTTCTGGCTTTTTCGCAGCTCTTGATAGTGGAGAGAGAATTGAACATTAATTAGAAGGCTGGTTGCACCTCGCTTGTTATCACAAGCAATCCTGTACAGTACATATAGGGATGGAACCACAAGCAATCTGTCAGAACATCTTGCAAAAGTTAAAAAGAGTTTTTCACCACATAGCTTGTAGTTCATCACAATTGTCGCCCCAAGTGTGTGAGTATGTTCCCAGCTTGAAGCCCACAGGGCAAGCACCAAATAAGAGAACGGTCTAAAAGCAACCATTTGTAATTTGCTGAAAGTAATGTTGTTGCACTTTCTTTCTAAAGAACATGTGTGTTTGTATGTATGATTAATCAGACCAGGCTGCCTTCCTCCATTGCTCCGTGGTCCAGTGCTGACACCCACGTGTCCACTGTAGGAGCTTTTGGTGGTGGAGAGGGGAATGCATTGACACCCTGACTGGTCTGCAGCTACACATCTTGGTACACAACAAATTGTGATGCTCTGTTTTCTCTATCTGGACCAGGATGAGCTTCGTCAGCAGTTTGAGCTACAGCAGCTCTTCTGTTGGATCAAACCACACCGTCCAGCCTTCGATCCCCTCGACCAATGAATGAGTCCTGGCCCTCCATCAACCTCCATGACCCTGAACACCTCTGAGACGTGCTCAGAGGTCCTGCCAACTGCAGACCAGGAAGATCCTAAAGAGCTGCAGTGCTTTGACTCAGTCGTCTACAGTATGCATCACACTTTTCCTGCTTCAACATCAATTTCAGGACTAAATGTAATCTCCTGTCCGATATATCCACCCAATGATAGCTATCATGCCAACCAGACCTGTCAGTGGTCATTATGTTGCAGCTGATTGTTAAACTACTCAAATAGTCATATTCATAAAAGCAGTTGGTACTGAAATCTCTACCATATAAGCTCTAATATTTCTATGCATTTTCTGTTATTATAATTTATTTGGAAAAGGTCAAGTTAAACACTCTGGGTACTTTCTTATAGAAACAATGAGACACATCCATAGAATATCTGTAAAATGTCAGTTTCAGAGCAACGAGTATAACCTTACACAGCGTTCACCTATAAAGAAAAAGCAGCTTTTAAAAGGAGGTCAGGGATTGATAATAACTTCAGAAATGAATGGGAGTGCACTTCTTCAGCCAATGTCATCACAGTTCTGCAAGTTACAAGTTAGTGGATGGGCTAAAAGCAATGGTTGGCATACATCAAGAAACTTGGACAAGATTCAACAAGGACAAGGTCAGAAAGGAAAAGAGGTAAAGAGAGATGGGGAAAAAAGTCAGAGATAATATACGGACTGAAAGTCTAAGTTGGTGTAAGTTATTTTTACAGTGTTTAATAAAGATGTGAAAGCACATCTAACAAAGGTGAGTAGACAGGTTTTGAGGCTCATGAGCTACAAAACAGTAAACTTGCTGGCTGTTTTTTTTTTTTTTTTTTAAGAGGGAAAAATAAATGATGCGTTTCAGGAGAGGAGAGCAAAACAGACCCAATCCCAAAGGGCTCACATGAAACACATGCCAATTACACCAGAGGCCTGTCTATAACTGGGGAGAGCAACAGGTGAGAGGAGGCAAGAAGACAGTGAAGGGAAAAATGGATTTGCTGATACTCAGAAGAGATATCGGTGTGGAAGGGTGGGGTTCGTTAAAAAACTACTCTGCTCTGTGAAAAATTCTCAGACCAAGCCAGGCTTGAAATTTTTTCGCACGTACTAACAGACACGGCTGTTAGGATAAAGTTTGTAAGGCGACTTTTAAATTTCCATCCCACTTCTTGCTGCGGGTCTCTGGTGACTGGCAGTTGGAAAAGAGTAATATAATACAGCATTGATATGAAAAATATCCGACTCAGGCACAATGAAATATTTTTTTCTTAAAGACATAAACCCTCCACTAAATCAAGTGCAAGCTTCGTCTTCACTGTGATGGATTATCTGACAATGTCTTTTTCCAAGTCTGTGAGACCTGTTTTTTCACCAAATGGATGGATGGAAGCATACAGCTTCCAATAAAGGGAAGAAAATAAGTCACTATATCTCTGGAAAAATCTTCTTTCACTGAGACCCAAGACAGCAAGGGCCAAGTAGCCCAAACACACCCAGATTATCATTAAGATATTAAATTCATCCATTCATTCAATTAAATCCTGAAATACTGACTAGTGCTCGGTTAATAAAAGTTTCATTTAAGGGTGCACAGAGGTGGGGTGGGCTGGGAGTATTGTTGTCCATGCTTCTATTTAAGATTTGAAAAGATTTGCCTACATTTCCCAGAATGCTTGTTACAGCCATGCTACTACAGGTTGGACGTGTAGGTAGAAAGACGGTAAAGTTAAGCATCTACAGCGTGTCATCTAAACAGCACATTTCTTGTGGTTACCCGGCATTGTATTTTATTAAGGCTATATCAGGCACAGAGTAAGTGGGCTCAAAATGCAGAGACAGGAACACAGGGAGGAAGAGTTCTCAAGTTGTTTTGATCACTTCAGAAATGAAAAACCCAAAAAATCTAAACTACGGGGCAAAGGTACAAGCTCACTGGGCAAAACTCAGACTCCAAAGAAACAAAAAGTCAACCAAGGCCCCGTTTACACGTACATGGTTATTTTTAAGAACAGAGAAATTTCCTTTTCTTTATACGCAAACAGAGAATTAGCCTCTGAAAATTATTCATTCTAAAAACTGCGGCCAGAGATTCGGCTGCACATTTACATGTCAACTGAGACAAATGGAACAGAAACAGAAAATGAGGAAGTGATTAGCTGCTGTTGTTGCTATTTTCGGGATTCGTGGACTTCTCGTTACATTGCCATCTACTGTTTGGAATGTCCTGATGGCGTTCATTCACGGGTGTAAATAAAACGTTTTCTGAATACGGGCACCTGTGCACAATGTTATTTTTGATTACAGAGAGGGTAAACGTAGCCTAACAATGGGAAGATGCTAACAGACGCTGGAACGCTGGCAGAAAACAAGAACAGGAGGTTAACGAAACACAGGTTTATCACATTAGGGTATGTGAGGCAATTGACGGGAGGTAAACCAACTAGACAAGACAAGGGAAACACTTCAAAATAAAACAGGAAGTAGACTAGACCAGGTCTTGACAGGCTACCTTCAGTGGGGTATTTTTCGCCTCTTATACAGAACAATGAATTTGTCTACGTATGATTGTTCAGCACCAATGTAAAATGGCAGCTTTGGTAAACACTAGAAAGCCCTTCCTGTATGATTTTTAAGGGAGCTGAGAGGAAAACCTGATGTTTACAATGTTTCATACAGCTGCATTTTCTACCTGCAATTAAAGTGCACTCAAGCTGTGCTGGAAGTGTCTTAATGTTGCAGCGTATCATCTGGACTTAGACAATTTCCTGCGGAAATGAACAAAATACAACAGCAGATATGTAAACATGTACTTTATAGCTGATTCTGGGTTTGAACACGCTGTTATCTAAGTCAATGGTGACGTTTATTCTCCCTGAACACAGACTCCTTTCTCAGAACTGGCTCTTTCTACAAATAAGAAATGAGGACTTGTCCACTAACTAATCCCTGTTCAAGGTGACCTAGAGGAGATTTATTTTTATTGCTCTCAAAATCTTTATAATCAAGGATTCCTCAAATGAAATGAAGAGATAATGTTATTATTTTTTTTACCCCCCCCCCCCCCCCCCCCCACCAAATCCTCTGTCAGATTATTTCTTCCAACAAATAAAACAAAGTTTTGATGATTACACAAATATACAAACATACAAGGGGATTTTCAGATTGATTGGAGCTTCTGTTTGTTTCTTTATTCCACTTCAGGATGCTACATTGACCCTCACCTCACTTATACTGCATGTTGTCTGAAGAGGCCTCTTTTTGAGTGTCATGTTTTCTAAATCATCAGCCTACATCCACTCATCATCAACAAACTAGACAAATTAGTATGTGATGAAACAGTATGAAAGGCCTGACACTAGACAGGTACAAATCTAAATTAATTAAAGTCATGTGACTTTCATGGCAGACTGACATAATGGATGCCAGAAAACAAATGTAAGTGCGGACATATGATATGTATGTGGATATGGAGCACAGGAGTTTTGGCATCCTCTGATAGAAAGCAACAAAAGGCCTGAGTAAAGACAACATTTGCAAGACTGACATGTTTCAATGGCAAAACTGGGATATAAAAAGTAGACATAAAGAAAGTTTAAGAAAGCCTGTCAGCATAATCTCTCAAGTAATTCTCTTTTTGAAACCACTTTCTAAGCCATCATCAGCGATTCAACATCAACTGGAACACTGGCTGCCACACTTGGAAGATTTTACACTTTTTATTTATTTATTTCACAAAGGAAAAGTCAAATGACTCCCATTTGATGTCAAAGTATTGCAGTGACATTTTACCCCTTGAGCCAAGCATCTCGATTCCCTCCCCCTAAAGAACAGACACAAGACAAAGTAGTTCCTCTGTGTTTCTCTCAGGCCAGAGCGTGGTACCATTGGCGCCGTGGTTTGAGATTTGGTTTGCACTGGGCTCCCCAATACTAACAACATACATAGCTGCAATGCTGTGAGCTGAGCTGGATAACCGAGTTCACGAAGATGACACATACAGTTAAGTTCAATCAGCAGCAGTAGATCCACCTCATTGATGTCACTCACCATTAGCTGGCAGCCACTCAGCTCCGTCCCTCAGCCCAACAACTGTGAGCAAAGATACATCAACACACATTAAGTGACATGTTTGCTGCTCCATTTCTCTACCAGACCCCTGACTGAGTGGGCTGATGCCTCCTGTCACTCCTATCATGTGCTCCATTGTGATCTAATGGTGTGATTCTTTCATGTTTAATTCAGCTATGGAAATAGACTTTTATTAAAATCTAACCAAATCATTTGTGGCTCAGTACAAAACGAGTTCAATCACTCATTGCACCAGTCAAAGAGAAATGTTTCCGGGAAGTGAAACCCATGTTAAAAGCAAAGCTGTGAGCAACATGCATGCATCATGAAATGTATTCTTGTAATGTATCCTCTCTTTTTTTTTTTCTTTCCTGGTTGCTGGGGGAAGGTCAGGAGAGGAAAGGTGCAGGGTGAAAGTGGGGGGAGTTGTCTGACAGTTCATCAATGATAGCAGCACATTAGTACCGACATCCTAACTCAGTGGGGAGAGCAAATCTTATCTTTGCAAAGCTAAGAAGACAGGTAAGATGGGAGCAAAGGAAATATAATGGGAAAAGAGGAGTGGGAAAGAGAGAGGGTGAGGGAGATATGAGATGTAAGAAACCTTGGCAGAAAGCTTATCTCTTACGTGAAATAAGAAACAGGATGAGACCGAAGACTGTTGTGTAAGCATACAGCATTGAATTGAAATCAATACCATTTGATTGAGCAACAAGCATTGCAAAAAAAAAAAAAAATCTCTTATGAAAATGTGTCTGATGCAATCTAATGAGCTTTAATTTAGCAGTTAGATGGTAAAGCTGGCTGCATAGCAGTATAGTGGTTAGTTCTGTCGCCCCACAATAAGGGTGGGTTCGGTTCCCCTTTCTGTGCGGAGTTTGCATGTTCTCCCGTACCTGTGTAGGTTTCCTCCCACCGTCGAAAGACATCAGCCATCCATCCATCTTCTACCACTTTTCTATTTCTGGGTCACGGGGGTGCTGGAGCCGATCCCAGCCAACATTCTGGGTGAGGGGCCAGTCCCTTGCCCTGGACAGGTTGCCAATCCCAAAGACATGCATGTTTAGGTTAATTGGTGACTCTAAATATTGTCAGTGGGTCAGGGTGTGAGTGTGTCTGTTGGCCCTGTGATGGACTGGTGACCTGTCCAGGGTGTACCCTGCCCTCATCCAGTGTGAGCTGGGATTGGCCCCAACAGCCCCCATGACCCAGAAACAGATAAGCGGCAGAAGATAAATGAATGAATGGGAAAGTTTGTCTTGTGTGTAATTGTCCAAATGTGGAGAACAAGTGACAGTTCCCAGTGGCAATGTAGAGGGCAGGGCTTTTAACCCTGCTTTCATTTTGAGACACTGTGATGAAATAGGTGGTTGCACAATCTACGGTAAATAGAACTCTAGTAAGAAGATCTATTATCTGCATTCACGTGTCAGTGCAATAAAAAAAAAAAAAAAAGTTGCAATATAGATCAGTGGCAGTTGTCTTTGTCTAAGTGTGAATATTGTTCTGAACAGATGTGTCGCTTTAGATTAATACTATAACATTATAAATGTAAAAATTATTGTTAATTTATCAACAAACTGTTTTGTTTTGCACTGAGGCAAAATGAGCCAAAATATTTTCCGTTTTTTTTTTAACCCCCAAATATATGCAGCAGATATTAATGAAATTAAATCAGAAAAATTATGATGATGAAGTTTTTTTTTTTTTTTTTTCTTCTTCTTTTAGGATGTTCTGTTCTCTTTATTCTCAGTGCCCTTTAGTGTATTCCTGTAATTATTGTTCCTTGAGGCTGGGTCTGTGTGATTTTTATGTATTCTGTGTTTTATGGTTTCACCTGGCTGCAAGCAATTTTCCCTGAGGGAACAATAAAGTTGAAAGTTGAATGTGTTTTTTGTCTTCCAGTTGTGAGGGAAATTTAAATGAAAAGATGGAGGAAATGTGTCTTATGAGTTCCTGTTGATGTCGACAGGAAAAGGCCTTTTTGCAGCTGTTCCCAACTCCCTCCAATACATTTAAAAATGACAAGTAAAAACTGTTTTGCAATCACTGCTGATATAGTTATTATCTAAACTGGACTGAAAGGTCCTTTCTGAGAAAACCAATTTTTAGTTAGTGCTGTCAGTTGCTGAATGAAGACATCTTGGGATTTTTCTCTCTTACCGATATCAGCATATGGGCATCGTCAGTTAATGTGTTGCACCGTTTGATGTCAACTTAAAAAGAATAGATAGGAGGATTTTATAAATCCAAGAGATGGAATAATTTTGCAACTGAAGATGTCAGACATCCCTCTGGACTGAGGGGACACTTCACTAACACTCTCTGCCATAAGTCAAGGATGACTTGACAGTTAAGATAATATGTTGTTTGAATCAAAGAGTACCAAAAAAAAGAAAGACTAGAGAATAAAAATGCTGTGATACTTCAGACATCTTATGTAAAATCATTTTGGTGCGTTAAATGCCACCTGCGGATATAAACACCTACACCTTGTCAAAACCTTTCAGATTAGTGAATGGCTGTGGCATACTGATGAATAGAAAAACAAACAGATGATTGAAAAGGAAGCAATGTATATTTTACTGCATATTTTTCTAAGGTTTTATACTTTGGGAAACACAAGGGGTCTTCTAAATCAGATCAAATTTATTTATATAGTGCAAAATAATAACCACTTTTTTTCCATGTCGATAAAAATATTAGGAAACTGTAGCTTGTTGTTGGGAGTAGCTCTTAAGTGTTGCTTTAGATTTAAAATGTATATCAGTTCTTGAAGAACTTAAAAAAAAATAAAGACATGGGATAAGATAATAGAGTCTGAGTATCATTCTCAGTCGAGGACATGTTGGAATTTGTTGGGAAGACTGCTAAAGAAAATCTAGAGGGAACAACAACAACAACAACAATAAAAAAGCACAAAAGTGACAAGGGAGCCTGGAAGACCAATGGCATCAAAGATTGAAGGGGGGATGAGCTGAGAGAAATAAACAAGAAAAAAAAAAAAAATAAGGTAGTGACAATAAAAAGGAGGAACCCTTGGGTAGGGTGATGACAAATCTCTTAATCTCTCACTCGCTCTGCTTGTTTTGTCCTGCTTTTGGCCTCGAGTCGCGCCTCGATCCTCTCGTAAATTGCCTGAGTCAATCCAGCCTCCAAGCCTCCACACACTCCCCGAGTCCCTGTTAAAATGGTCACGCCAATAAAAGCCCATTGACTCGTAATGAATTGAGAAAGAAGCTGAAGACTAAAAGGATGATTTAGTGACGATTGTTGACGATCCTCGATTGAGTTAGAATTTAGCCAACCAGCCTCTTATATCTCATAATGTGGCTGGTATTGTTGGGGATTTCTGAAAGAAAATAGGTGACTGCCAATTCCCAGTCCTTCGCATCCATCTCAAACACATTTCTCAGACAATGCACAGTATGAAGGAAAATACCTCAGCCTGGACAGACTAAATGAATCAGCAGCTCGCGGCCATGCATTGTGAGGACCAGGATCTTGCTGGATTTAAAACACAACAACATAACAGAAACAGCAATCAGTGAAACAAGGTTGCTCTATTTATAGTGAGAGCTCTGTATTTACCACAAAAAAACAAATAAATTTATAAATAAGAAATCAAAAATAAATAAGAAAAAAAAAACTGGGGTACTGACATTGGGATCCTACAGGGCATTGTGAGTGAACTGCTGATGTTGTAATCTCCAGGTAAGCTGCTGTAATGCTCATATGCCAATTCTTCATTTTCAGGTTGCAGAACTATCAGCGTTGGTGCGTGCGACTCTTGCAAAAACCTGTGAACCCTTCACCCCCAACCCTGAGCCGATTACAGCTGTGAGGTCAAGAGAAGCTAATATGACTTTGTCTGGAGCTGCCTGCCACGGCCTTGAGGTGCTGAGCCGCATGCCCCTGGATTACATGGACGAAAGGATTCGAAAATAGAAAAGTACACAGTGCAGCAATTAAACCGACGTAGGCAGGAGGGGGCCTTTCTTTTTTTTTTCTTTGTTTACAAAACTAAAAGAATAGGGCCCTCCAGATGCAGGAGAGCTGAAATACTAGGTTTATTCCTTTCCTTCTGAGTCAACAGAAGAGTATTGATTTGTTCTTCTGCAGGTTTAATGTGTTATGTGCACAACATGCATAAGAGAACACCTATTACTTCCCTCGACAAAAGCAGAAAACAACATCAAAAAAATAAAAAAAAAAACTATACAAAAAAACTATCAAATGAACTAAAACAAAAATAGAAAAAGAAGAAACATCTAGATAAAGAAATATTAACCATTGGTACAATATCTAATAAATTTCATTTATGCCTCCACAATGCCCCACAGTCACCTGAAGCTCTTAATACAGTAATTATACATTAAATATTCTTCATATCCCGGCCAACTCATTCACACGATGCATCCAACAAACACATTTCTACGTGCTATTTTAGCCTTGCAGCTTTACGATTATTATCCATTCACAGCATGGGTTCAAGTGAGGCACATGTTCAAATATAAAAGTTAATTGTAGATAGCAAATTGCTAAGCCCCTGAGTTGTTTGGTGAAGGTCTCGCTGCTTTTAAAATTAAATAAAAATAAAATAAATAGCAGGCAGTACGGTGGCATAGTGGTTAATGCTCTTGCCGCACAAGAAGAAGGTTGCGGGTTCAGTTCCTGGGCCTGGGGCCTTTCTGTGCGGAGTTTGCATGCTTCTGTATGTTGGCCCTGTGATGGGATTGGCGACCTGTCTAGGGTGTACCCCGACCTCACCCAGGTTAAACTGGGATTGGCTCCAGCACCCACTGCAACCCGGAAACAGACAAGCAATAGAAGATTAATGAATAAATTAATAAAAAAATTTTATAATACGAGTGAAGCAATGTTGGAGCATCCTAAAATATATTGCAAACTGACTCTGTTCAGACTTGGTTTAAACACTCTGATGATCTGATCCCTACCGTACAGACGTGGGAACGCCCAAAGATGATGCATTTGGCATCTGATCATTCAGACCACACTTCGATGTGGTCTGGACCATATGCAACCACAATCTCTTAAGGGCAAGAACTCAAATGACTCCTGACCAAGCGGCAACCCTCATTGATGAAATTCATTAGTTAGGGAGGTGCCGTTCTAAAGTGTCCACTTCCTGGGTTTCGGCCATCCTGGCCACTTTTTTGTGGTCCTGGCTCCTTTCATAATGGAGCAAAAACCGCTTGATTATCATTTAAAATGTATAAAACCTCAGCAGAGAAGTATTATTCAGTCAGCTTCTCCATTCTTACACATTACATTGACAACAATCTATTTACATGATGGACAACAAATCACAGCGTGTTTCTCTTCCAGTATGTTGCACTGAAACACATTTGAGGCCGTTGGAAATGACATCTTATACTCTACTGAGCTCAGTTTGACTAAACCCACCTCCCAGCCACAGATTAAAGGTATACATAACAGTCAAAGTGAGTTACTATTAAGAATACAGGGAAAAGAAGTGATCGCATTGGATACTGCATATCAGCAACGCACATATCACATTTTCTTCACTCCTTTTCTCATCCTCCAAACAAAAAGATGTGAAAGATGCAGGGGCAGGTGTGGATGTGGAATGCTGAGCTTTCACGTACCATCACTTAGACGCCGTTTCCTTGTCAGTTAAAAACAACAACAACCAAAAAAAAAAAACATAAACTGTGTAGAGTGCAGAAAAAGTCCCAGCTCACTGACTTTGTATCGAACTCATCACCCCCCCCCCAAAAAAAAAGACACGCAATCATCAAAACGTCAAAGCGATTGCTTCAAAGCTTTGTCACATACTCAATTGTCTTGCCAGGTGCCAAAATGCATCTAATTCACAGCTGTGCATATGTAACCAGAAAATAAAGGTAGAAAGGTGGCGGTCATAGGTAAAGCCTACATATTACATTTGGTAGCCTGGGGCATCCACTCCACGCTCTGCTTTCAGGGTATGACACTATCAGCACTTGTGTGTGTGTGTGCGCGCGCTCTCACAAGATAATGTGTTGTATGTGTATGAATATATTTTGTTGACCCGCTCTATCTTACATAAATTACTACTCAACACAAAGAAAGTGTTAACATACGTTGTTTTTCTATACATCTACTTGCTTTGAGTGAGCTTCAATTGCAAATTGTTACGACTTTTGAAGACCTTTGCAGTGCAAGGATCTACCTGGATGCATACGAGAGAAGGGAAGGACTTTAATGGACTTGATTGGAATATAGTTACTTTTTCATGCTGCTTTTTGTTGCAATTAACGCATATAGCACAAAGGTTACCGTTTTTGGAGCAAACTCTAGAGATAGAAATCTATGTGTTGCCGTATGATTGGCTCTTATTTATTTATTTATTTATTTTTTGTTTTGTTTTGTTTGCCCATCCTATTTAAATCAGCTCGTTGCTGGAGTTTTCATTGCTTCAAGATATTGCCTTACCCAAGTTTGTATTTGTATTCTACATGAACATCCACGAACGCACTGTTGGACACATACTGTATTTGAGATTGGGTGGTGGTCCAGGTCTTTTACCAGTGTGAATGCAAACTCATCCTATGCCTCAATGAAGGACTGCCTGCTCATCTCAAATCCTCTGCCAAATTCATTACAGCACCAGCAGTTTTCCCAAAAAAGCAATTGACGCATTGTCAATGAGGTAGTCTGTCAAATAAGTCTTTCTTTGCATATAGAACAAGGAGGAGTGATCAGATCACAATTGGTCTGAGCTATATAACACAAGTTTTTTTTAGCTTTTGAGAATTGGATGCTGTGGCATTACCTTATGGCACATAAAGTTCTCTGAAAAGGTCAGGGTAAAAGGGCCTATATGAGTTCAGAGATTCCAATTCAGGGGCTTGGGTGAGAGGGTGGAAAGGCAGATGCGGAGAGTGAGGGCATCTGCTTTGACTTAGACAGGGAATAAACAAACAAGTCGGCTTGCTAGGCCAGCAGAGCACACAGTGAACAAACAGGATGGCCAACAGATCACCCTCATATATATGGAAGGGAGCCACGTATCACAGAGGCCACAAAGGTGAGGTGGTGGAACAGCACAGGTGAGGTGTCGACGTGACTTTCAACCAAGTTCCAATAACAACAATAATATTTTTATTTTCTTTGATCTAATTAATCAATTCTTCACTATCATATTTTCAGGGTTGATTAAAATGCGTACCATTTTAATTGATGGTCTGAGCAGCATCCATACTGGTTCACTCACCCTGCTGAAAGGTGCAGGACATATATCAGACCGATGAGGTGATTAAACTGACTGAGCATTGATTACTGTTTTACAGAGCTTTACTCGTTGACCTCTTAAAACACAGACTCGGGTATCATTCATCATTAGCGGCTTCTCTTGCTAACAATGCTGGTGAAACCTATACTTGCTGGCTGTCAGTAACACAGCATATGTGAGCAGAGTCGGCCAACACAATGTGTGAGTGTGCAGGGCTGTACTGCTGCACCTCTCCAAGCACATTCCACTGATTAGTTCTTGTTTCTCAGGTTGAAATTGTGCTAATTACTGAAATCACTTCATGTTGTGTTTTGGCTCCAGCAAGGAACCTTCATCCTGCTCATTGCCTCTGACATCGCCGGACCGGGCGGGGGGGGGGTGGGCAGAAGAGGATCTCTGCTGTATTTAGCAAGCCAGGGATGAACGGAGCAACTGTCACCATTAAACCGTCAGATGAATAACAAACATGAGCTTCTGGTTTCTCATTTTTATTGAACAATTTGTGGTGAAAAAACCAATCCCGCTTTGCCATTTGTCGAACACGTTTTGTTCCAGTCCTCCATCAATGGACAATGACAGGGCCAGTAAATAAAGGTCAGAGCGGTGATATAGATTAAAAATAAATAAATAAAAAAAAGCAGCTCAATCACTGCTCCCCACCGACACACACACACACACAAGTGGATATTCTGTGTACTCAAATTTTCTGTGAACATGAAGAGTGCCCATATGAACCTGCATGCACACCTTGCAAAACACCTGGGATCTAGCTCAATCTCCTTGAAAGGTCAGCTGTCAATAATGTGCAGTTAAGTCTTAGACATGCATGAGCTCTGCATTATTATTTTTTGGTTCCACTCCACCTCTGTATTGTAATTTCATTAGCTCAATCTCTGTTATTCTAATTACACAGACATCTTTTGCAGCAAATAAAAGTTAATGAGCTTTTATGAAAATGGCTTGATGTGACCTTTTTATTTATTCATTTATACCCCCTCCCACCCCAACCCCCACCGCTTCCTGTCAAATTGCACTGCTGACGGTCCCCAATATCATGGGAAAGGGAGGGATGGACACCCCTGTCAAATGCACACAAAAACATCCACTGCCAAACACACTTTCCAATCACCGTCAATGACAACTGCCCCCCCCCCCCACCTGCATGCACACACACAACCCCAGTTCGTTGTTTTCCATAGATCATTTAGCATTGTCATCCATAAATCTGCAAAATGCCCTTTTCAAGCAGCTCATAAACACCCCCATAGATCTCCAAAAATGCCACCACACTGAGGCAAGAGCTGCTGCTGATGGTGAGCCCAGAGTGGTGCAGCTGTCTGCGGTCGCAGAGTGATGAATGTCAGAATGACTGTGCGCATTACAGTCTGCTAGGCATGCCCGATGGATTTTGGGTTGAGGTGTCTAAGTGAATGGGTAAGGTGTTGATCAAGTGGGGTAAATACTATGTACTGGTATAGACTCAAAACCCAATAAAACGTGTCATGGAAGAACATTATCATACTATGAAACACAGTACCCTGGTACATGCCCAAATAATTCTGAAAGGGGCCTGTTCTGCTCATGAAGCACATTCTCACTGAAAGACAGACAAGGTGGGATCTATCTAAAGATATGACCATCTTTCTTAATAGAATCACAATCCAAAGGATTACTCCCGGCCTGCATCCTGTTTCAGCTCTTTTACTCTGAAAGCCCTGAAAGGAAGTACTGATCATACAGTCCTACCATTTTCAGTTCAATAAAGTTTGGTTAGTAATGACTATAAACTCGCGGGGGGGAGCTATTTAAAATTGAATATCTGTGTATACCACAGATATCAGCGTGGGATGATAAAAAAAAAAAAAACAACAACAACTAACAAAACAAAACAAAAATGATACAATTTCAGTTGGAATGATTCTTGCACTTGGCCATATTTCCAGCTCTACTATTTTTGTCTAGCTCTCCTTTTTCCCCATGCATTTGTACAATGGAAGACTGGCACAAAATTCACTGGATTCATTTAATACCACTGGTGAACAGAATTCATTCATTCATTCAAAAAAAATAAAAAGTGTGACTACAAAAACACTGAAATACTCTCTCTCTGAATTAGTCATAAACTGAATTATTGCTCTCACAATCATTATGCAGCCTAGTTGATAGCCCTGGGGTTTATTAGTTTGCTCTTTACCAGCAAAAGTTCTATTATCTTATTGCCTTTAATGTCAGAAAAATAACGGAGCATGGTGGGCAATGGCTGCTGCTGCTTTGGGCCACTGCATGCAGCTCAGAGAGAGCTGGAAATCCAATAGTGCAGGGAAGATAGATGCTGAGGAGAAAAGATAGATCTTAACTTGAAAGCTATTACAAAGTGTATTGTTTTTCAATGCCGATGTAAATTACCACAAGCGGCTTGGAGCGCCGTTTTGCATTCCATAATTCATATTTGTTGCAAAGGGAATCTAGTAATAACAACTCCATGTCTACTGTACTCCTCTCAAACAATTTTTACACTTTGGTAATCAAGACAAACGACAAATGCATAAAAATAAAAGACCTGGCCGGTAAAAATCTGTCATAGGGTCATAAATGTGGAAGAGGTTTAAATAAAGAATCCTAGAAATAGGATCATTATTCAGTGAACTGCTTTGGGTAAACATGAGGGACTTCATTTTAGAAAGGAGCATATGAAACAGTGGCAGGATATGAGAATCTGTCTGAACTGTGGTTTGGCTTTGCTTCAATTTGATTTGCTTATATTTCCAGGGATCAGTTACTAAAAGTTATTGCTTGTCATCACCTGCTATTGTGGACTCATCAACCTTCGCATTTTAGCATCCTTGTGCTTGTGGCAGAATACATTCTCACTCTAAATTACCTACAGCACCCACTCCTCCCATAAAAGGACTTGCACTTACACTTTCAGTCATCGAAGAGCAATTATTTGGTGCCACCCATGTCAGAGCATATTGGGAGTTGCTCCATGGCATTCTTCTGGCCTGCCCCAGTGAACCACATTAATGGATGAAATGGAGTTCAAACAAGTTTCACGCAAAAATGCCTGAGACAAGGATCATCTGTTGATTCCCATCCACAACCAATAAAAACTAAAGGCATGGAACAATAACAGAAGCTGAGATCACAAACCTTTTATCTGTTATGGCAAACCTCTGTGGTAAACTGTGAAAAGAACTTTTTTGGGAAAAGCAACATGCGCAAAGATTACCTTAAGTTTTACTTGGCAAAGACCTCCTCCTCTCTCACAGGCTCTATCTGCACAACGGTAGTTGGAAAAAAAAAAAAAAAAAAAAGTCAAGCACCACAAAAATAATGTGATTTCAAAATGGGATCCTTTCTCTTGGCCAGACGCACAGCTGACTTCAATGGACCTGCATCTGCCATGCTTGTCTCTAACATGGGAGTGTTGTGCTATTAGTTGTTACACCAGCGCTCACATATGACAGTTCTCGGTGAAGCTTCAAATGTTATATAAACACTGTTGCTTAGTTACTATATTGACAAGTTTAGTCAACTCCGATCACTCACTCAGTTTGGTCGTGTTGAGAATGCGATGCAGCAGCTGAAGAAACGCAAGCACTTTGTGTTAAACAAGTTGATTTACTTGGAATTTTTCTATTGACTTTGTCATTCACTCATTTTTGTTATTTCTTTTTACTCAGCCCTAAACTACATGTGACCAGTTTTTCTGATAAGTACATTTAATATTTCCGGGAAACCAGTGTTTGTTAGTTTATTGATTATTCATGGTGGAATACTACTGTTGCTAAACTAACTCAGTGCTGAATGTTCTTATGAACTTGAGGACTGGAGGAGAGCTGGTTGATGGGATAATACCACCAACCAACTCTCCTCATGCACACTTGCATGATTGCCTGTCGGCCCATTTGTCTCTGTCTGCTTTGGGAAAATGAACTCATTTTCCCGAGAAGAACTGCCTCTGATGTGACAGCTTGAACCAAAGGCAGGCCTTACAGGATACCTATCACCGGCACTTGTTTCTCAGCCCTCATTTCTCTCCCCAGAAACTCGCCCAGATAAGTGCTGAGCATGTGTCACAGACAAATCACTGCAGTGAAAAGTTGACTGTTCTCGAGGCTCACTGCCAAAAGAACTGAAGAACAAAAGAAAGGCTTTGGAGGAGTGAGAAGAGGAGGTAGTTAACTGTCTCCTTTATTCACCTCCTCCTCGTAGCCACTTTCACACTCCAAAAACCTTGATCACTCATGTATGCAGGTCAGACAGAGTCAAGCATTTAATGCGTGTTTAAGGCCTTCAAACAAAAAGGATAGAATTGACTGTTTTAACCAGCTGCTAAGTGTTTTTTTTGTTGTTGTTGTTTGTTTGTTTCATTCATATCACTTATGCTATCCTTCCTCCTCTTCCTCCAGGCCGGTGTTTGAGGCTGAATAACTGAAACTTTTGCCCAATAATGAGTTTGGGATTGCCTTTGGCAGTAGCACCTGTCTGTTTAAGATGCAAAAGGAACAGCAGCTGGGCTCTCAGCGAGATGTGGTGCACTGGGTTTGGTCAGGGGCAACAGGTGAAAGCATGAAAGCAATGTCATCTTGCAGCGAGCTGGACACAGTGATCACATATTCAAACTAGATTAATATATTAATTCAGTCCAATTCCTCTTTCCATAGCAATTAATTGCACGATAATTGTTTTTCTGCACTGACGGGACCAGAACACTGATTGTGCATTTTTTTCTACAAATCACATTGTGTATTTTGTGGCAGCATCGATTTAAGAGGGCACAGAAAGCAAGGGAACAAAAAAAAATTTCTTACATTGGGGGGAAAAAAAAACACATTCCACATTACATCACAAATTTTTACCTCCACTTCCAATTTGTGAGCCAGATTTTCTTTCATTACTATGGATCTATTACTATGACACATAACCTGGAGCCTCCCACGACCCAAACATTTTGAAAACTCCTCAGCTCAGCCTTGTTCCCCAACTCTGTTTTACAAACTGAAAAAGATTGGATGTACTGCCATTGGAAAGACCACACACTTCCGATGTATATTAGTAAAAAGGCAGCGGATGCTCTCAATTTTTCTTCATTAGAAGCAGCATAAAATGTGCAGACAAAGGTACAATGGAGATGAATGCATTGTTGTCTTGATATGTGACAACCAATCAGAAACCTCAAGGGCTGGAAAATTAAACCCAGTATACAGTTATATATACAGAATATATACAGTTCCTTTTAAAAAAAAAAAGGTACACTTATGATTAAATTCTATTAAATCCTATTAAGGCTTCAATCTACATATTTACATAGCCCTAACCCTCAGCTGTGAGTCTCAGCAGCATTCAGTCACTAATTTCCCCTCAGTGAGTCAGCCATCAAGTACCATGGAGACAAAACACGAAAGATACAAAAAAAAAAAAAAAGTCAAACAGCTGTTTGTTGTTTATGCATGTATAATGTATGGATCTGTTATTCATATATTTGAATGCTTGCTTGTACCTTCATGCCAGCGAATACCTGCATGTGCTGCCCAGATATACAAAGTGACACGGATGCACCTGTACCAAATCTGGTCTCCCACTCAGGGGGAGCAACAGTGTGCGGTCAGCATTACCTGCAGCATTTCACGCCAGGCCTATCAAAGCAGCGGAGGAGTCCAGACTGCGTTATTTCCACCTCAGTGGTATTCTACCTGCTCACTGGCCTGCTCCCGTCCCTGCTGCCCGCCACCTGTGCAGCGCAACAACACAGACGCGCACACACACACACGGAAGCAGGCCGGCGCACACATCACAGGAAAACCAGGCCATATCACAGTAGTTATCTGGCTAACAACAGACGGACTAAATCCATCCATCTCTAGCTCATCGGCTCGTGCAGAATCGGTGTCCCGTTTTAGGTTTGTGTATTTTACCCCCACGTGCATGTTTGTGTGTGAAGAATAAATGTGGAGAAAAATCAGCAGAGTCATAGTTCAACATTAACAGCCAAGCTATAAAAGAGAGAAAAAATATCAAGGTAATCATTACATTTTTGAGCCTCACAATCATGGAAGTCCATCCATCCATTCATTATCTAGACCACTTATATGTCGACATACAGGGGGGCCACATCAGTCAGATGCCATTGGGTGAGGGTGGGGTACACCAAAGTTGCCAGATAATGGCAGGGCCAGCATGTGAGGACTTGCTGACTAACACTGATGCTGACATTCACACAGACGTCACAGAATAATTTAACCTGCATGTGCTTGGACTGCAGGAGGAATCTGGAATTGAAGCAGGTCCAGGGAGAACATAGACACACAAAGCTGTACACAGAAAAGGTTAGAATCTTCTCTTTCAGGGGTGAGCGCTAACCACTCCAACACTGTGGTGTCCTGCCAAGGAAGTATCGTGTATCGTGATTGAGTATGAGTATGTTTTTTGGTAGGCATTTTAGACATCTATTTAATAGTGTGATAGTAAAAAGGGACGGGAAATGGAAAGCCGGGTTGGGTCTGAGGCCTGTTTATTTAAAGCCTGAGGCCAAAATAGCATCTCAATCACAAGGAGCAGAAATTCAATCTTTCCCTAATGTGTCCTTGCTTTACAACGCACCCCGAAGCCATTTTGACATGCTTTCATCGTGTTTCCGTCTGCGAAACTCATGGGACAAAGCAATGCAGATCGTGTACGTTTTGGCCTGTGTGCACAAGCCCAGATCAACAGTAGTAGATGGAGTAAGAGATGGATTGGTCAGGAGTGCCAGTGTGAGGTAAACTGCCATTCTGACTCACTATGATCTCAGTGCTCTGACCTCCTACAGTCGCAATGAAAAGATCCTTCGTCATACAGAAAGGCACCCTACAGCTGAAGTATTATAAATGCTGTGAGTATTACATGGATTATGGTATCAGCTCCAATCAATCCCTACCACTACATATTTGACGAAAGCTTTGTGTCGTGATGCAGGATCATGTCTCTGAAAGTCCTCCAGGAAAGATAATCCACTCTCTTGTCCGTACAAGCTGGCATCCCTCCACTACCCTGCGTTCGGCAGAAAATAAAGAGGGTCAGATTTATTGGTATTCAATCACACACTAAAGCAACGATCGTTCCTGGTGATTGCTTTCAGCTAAAGTAACTGCCAAGACTCCTGCCTATGGATGCTCTGAGAACAGGGAAAGTGAAATCACACTAAGGCCAGCTCTGCCTTTCCATCACAATAAAAAAAAAAAAAAAAAAAACTTGTATTATCCTCTTGCAAAGGAAAAAGGGAGAGGTGAACTGTCGACGTGTAATAGACCTGATGTGGTATAGTGTTGAAAAGGTCAGTGCATCTTCTGGAGTTAAACCAGGGAGAACAGCTCCAGTGACAATAGAGTAATAGCATTTTTAAGCTTGATCAGACATGTGAACAGCAGAACAATTCTCCTTGGGATTGTGATTCCTTTTCATCCCTTCTCTCTTTACTCTCTATTGCTCTCGCGTCCATATTCATGAGCCAAGTCTTTAACTAGCCAGTCTATTTTCGACAATGTGCCACATTTTACAATGATACTGGTGACTTTGTGTGACTTTGTTGCTATGGTCTACCAAAATATGTTTACTGTAAGTCCGACCTGTGAGAGATGATTTTTTTTATTTTTTATTTTATTTTATTCCATGGCTTAGTGGAATACAGAGACAACAGCTGGCAGAGAAAATGGGACTAGGAGCTGTACTCATTGTATAAACTTGGCATGAACTCCCTGCATAACAAGATTAACCCTATTTTCACACAAACTATGTTTCTGCTTTTACAGTGAAACCGTGTAATTTCTAACATCCAGGATGACCTCCAATCTGTTTCTTTCCCCTCAGTTCAAATCATCCCTAACCCCTCCACGGTAGAGAGAGAGCGGAAGACAAAAGCTGACCATTATCACTAACACACACTTCCTCCAGCACTGGACCATTTACAATTAGTGTACTATGTGTCCTTTTCAGGCTCTGACAGTCAAAAAGTCTTTTAATTAGAAGACTGTGAGTCAATATTTAACTTCCTGGCTTGGTTTTTGAGCGGTGACGCCAGAGGATGTGTGTCAATGTGTTTGTGTGTTTATAGAAATGTGTGATTAAGTCCCTCTTGCTGAGAAGGATGTGGCTGTGAATAAATGTGGCACCATGTCATGACGAGTCCTCCCAAAGCATGAAAAGATTGAAGTCATTCGTTTATCTGTTTCTGGGTTTTGCTGGAGCCAATCCAAGCTCTCAGTGTGCTCATGGGTGGGGTGCACCCTGGACAGGTCGCCATTCCACAGACAGAGAGAGACAAACAACCACTCACACTCAGAGCTATGGACAATTTAGAATCAACTAAGAGGCCTGGGAACTGAACCTGCAAACTTCCTGTTGTGGGGGAACAGCGCTAACTACTAAGCCGCCCTGGAAAGATTGAATAATAATTACAATCACTTCAGGATGTGAAAACATAGTCCGTGTTCTTGCTCTTGGTTATCACGTTGACTCTGCCTGTAAAACAGACTGGGGATGAAAAGGTAAAACATCTTCACAAACACTGAGAAACAATGCTATTGTTGGATTCTTTGTTGTTTTTGTGGATATTTCTCATACCATTTGTCAACGTGTCTCTGAGACACAGGCACCATGCTGAAAGTCCCACCACTGAGGCTTTGAACAAGCTGAGATGTACGCATATCCCCCAAATGTATGCACTCCAGCCTGTCGCCTCTGCATTCATAATGTACCCCTGAAGTAGCTCTATTTCCCCCATACAAATATCACCCTATGTAGTCCATCAGCGATATAAGCCTACTCTAAAGGTGTTAGATCATTTAAATTAGTTATAGCACACAGAGCTTTTCTGTCCTCCAATTAGCCAAACTCCTCCCCTAACATCCTTGTACTCTCTTTGCTCTCCCCCAGTGTCCCACTCCCTGCTAAGAGATTGATGAGTATCCACTTTTGGCAGAACTCTTACGTAGTTGGCGCCGTTCGCTTATCTCAACCTTTCAGGTCAAACAGGACCGGTCATATTTACTCACTTGGCAAACCCCAGAACAGGGAAATCAGCGTGATTCACCAGTTTACCGACACGTGCCGAGTTTAACGGTGGCTTAGTCGACTGAGAGCAGGAGGGGAATCATGTTGCAGTTTTGTAAAATCTCTTTGCTATTTTTCCTAGCAGAGACCGAAAAAATTAGACAGATTACCCCAGCTCTTTGTTAAGCCTGGTTATTTCATTAAAAATTGCTCAAGTCAAATTGGAAGTTGTGCAGATGTAAATAAATCAAGCAGCCAAGTTTCATCCTTGATGTTGTCAAGTCTCGCTCAGCTGCGAGACGGTAGAGCACTGATGAGCCACAAGCACGAACAGCTTGCAACTTGAGTGATGGCGTAGCAGCAGTAGACACATCAGCAATCAGACCTCATTTCTTAGCAATTTGGTGTCACCAGTGCTGTATTAACTCCATAGGTGGTCCCGTCTGTTTGGAATGCTAAATAAATAAATGTCAATGAATGCCAAAGTATTTGCACAGAAATCAGTGGTGGTGGCTTCTTTGGATACTCGATTTGAGTCCCACATGTTGTGCTCAAAGCTTCCCCCTTTCCCGCTGAATGTGGAGCAGGGCATTTTGCACCTCCATTGACATTGGCTCAAGACAGTCTGGGCTATACTCCACAGCAGGGGTTATAAGAAGCTTTTCCACTCCATTTATCAATGTTGTCATATTACAGAAACAGGGGTCTACAGCGAGCAAAGGGGGGGGTGGTTCCAGATTTCTTTTGAAGCTCGGCTGGTGGCTGCTTGATTGAAGTGGAGTCCCAAGAAGAGGAAAGAGGTTGAGGGACAGCAGAGATTTTGAACACATCTGTTATTCACTCTCTTCCTGTTCTGCCCCCATCCTCTCTCCTCCACATGCATCTTGTTTCTGACCCAAAGAACAAACACATGCTGTCCAGGAGAGGGCTGCTGGAGTCACCTGATGCATGGATCTCTCATAAGTCACAATCCAGCCAGCCATCATTTTCACCCGCAGCCTGGGGACACTGAGAAAAACTGTCTGACTGAGAAACAAAGTTCAGGAGGGCTAAGGAGTGTATGGGACAGTACTCATCTCATCACTTTGTTTTCTGTCCCTCAACACACATTGTTGAGTATCTCTATGTTGTTGCAAAAATAGGACAAGCAATGAACATGAAGAATAAAGCGTCTTTAGGTTTTGTTGAATAATGGGATGGCAAAGTACAGCCAGACTTAGCATTGATCTGCTAATTATGCTGCTAAGTATAATGCTGTTAAGGTGGTGGTAATCAAAAGACTGGTGGTGGTCAAAAGAGCCGTAGTTTTGTGGTCAACTTCGTCAGTCATGTTCTTCTATGTTTGTATGCATCCTGTGAAAAATAACATCTACAAACCTATAGAGCAAACTTATTGAGCCATCTGGTTTCACTGGTGACCCTTGAAAACTACTGACACAACAACAATTACCAGTCAGCTGGAAATTGTTGTGCGGCTGAGATGTACTGACAAAGCAAACACTACAATAAAAACAGGAAACAAACTAGGCACAATACCCGAACAATAAAAACAATAAACTAACAATAAACTATAAATATTTGATGGAGGCATCATCATAGCACTCGACATATTGCCTACAGGAGCCACAGTAAGAATTTGTATACGAAAGAATGGACTTGTGCTTATAAAGCGCTGTAATAAAAAAAGTGTGAGTCACATAGAACATCACCAGACTCAACCATAAGGATTCATCTGACTAAGACTGGAGAGCAATAGTGAAACGCTTTTATGCGCAGTCATGCATAAAAGATATTTCCCACAAAGTCTTAATCCTATGCACCTTCCGAGCGAAGATATGGAGTCTTTATTGTCCTCTGCACTGGGTAATATAGTGAATTTGGATTTTCATGTCTGCCGCAGTCCTGTATAATATTAATACAGGTGTGCTACCTCAGCCTTAAGGGAATAGTATACTCTGGATGGATCAACGGTCCATCACCTATGCAAACAATCATTAACGTTCACATTAACAACTATGAACGACTGAGAGGGAACCCAAGCAAAGTCCTCAGGCTTAGGGTTCAAACCAAAAACATCCTGTCATCGGAAAAGCCCTATTCTGTTCTACCATAAAGGAATTAGCGGGGAAAAAAAAAAAAATAATAATTAAATGGACTTCCTACAGTATCTGAAAAATGCACTTTTTATAAGCAGTCAGACGGAATATGAGCAGTCTTCCTTGTTCTCATCATCCATATTGAAATCCACCAACCAGAAAAGTTTGCAGATGGCAAGTTTTGCGTTTCAGCCACCAAAATATAAATACGAGGGTCTTAGTCAGCTCACAAATGACAGGATGCTGGAGCAGATATTGAAATAACATGTCTCACTATGCTGTTTCTCTGGTGACTCTCTGGTGAAGCACTCTGGTGCTTCTGGGAGGCTGTCTGTCCGTTAATTAACAGCTTACATAAATAGCCAGGAGACCCTGAAGGTATTATAGCAAAAAGAAAAGTCTAATTGCATATTGTCATGCATTGGATACTCAAAAATCTATGTATATGAAATTTAAAGCCATTGATGTGAGTCCATTAGAACACTGATGCCGCATGGTCAACACAGTTAGAACAAGCCATTAGAGGATCCCTCATTGATCTGCTTTGTTGTTGCGTTAGAAAAGCTGTCTAATGTACTTCAGCCATGTGTTGTAATGCATATATTGCAACGAGGTGCATGTTGATTTTCTCATCTATTATTAAAAGAAAATTCAGACTAAATGATCAATAATTGTCTCATCTGTAAATGCTGTGCATTAAATTATAATTACATGGTAATTCTACAGTGACACCCTTGGACTTCTCCGGGAAAAATTTAGTTTTAAAAGTAAAATTTACAAAAATAAACACCTGTTAGGGTTTTTACTTTGGGTCTCCCATTCTTCCTGCAGCTTAGCCACAGCGGGGTTGGATGGCGAGTGGCATATGACGGGAAATGTGCGAGTCAAACCTCCTGCTCACTTTTCCATTTGTAGACCGACAGCAAGGCTAGAGAGCAGGCTTTAATTGCACGTGACAGCCAATCACGCTGGCAGGAATATTTCATGCTGGTAAAGACTCACCTGAGGAATGCGGGAGGAAGGTGGTGGGGTGGAAAAATCTGATTGACATCCTCCCAGGAAGACCTTCACTTGATTTCCCATCCTTCACTACGACCCCATTGCATCATACAAGTAACAACAAACAGTGTGCTTCAGTGGGCTTAACACTCACTTCCTTGACTCTTGAAGAAACTTTCAAGGAGATTCAATCTGTCATGAGAATATTCATGCAGTTCAAAAGAGACTGTTTCTTTAAATCAATGAAAGCTAGATTGCAAAACAGACTGGAGTATATTGTTTTATTTGAGGCGCAGATTGGTCTGGGCTCACACTAGAGGAGTTTTGGGCCAATTTTTGATTCCACCACTCTTGGCAACCAGAAGGAATCCAGCCAGGGCTCTGAAAGTTGCGGTGCAAAATTAATGCTAGCATACTGGTGCCATACACGCATGCAAGAGGCCAGCAGGCTGAGACTTAGCTGACTAAGTTACTGGAAGCTAGTTGACTGCAATGCTCACTTTGGGGCAACCAGCTTCAAAGTTAGTGACTAAGAAGCACACAGAAGCTTAGCAGACTCCACAAGGCTACAACTGCTACAGAACTCAACAAGAAAAAAGGTTGGTGAGTGGTAGCTACCATGCTGGAGGCTAATGATTGGGAATCAGATGTGGTATTGTCCCCTGGCATGGCTTTGAAATTGTTTCCCTATGTGCTCTAAGAACGCCTTTGTCCTCCTGAGTAGAGGCTCTCCTCTACTCCCCACAGGAGCAAACAAGGGATTACTGCAGATCCTCATCAAGCAAATCATGTGGATATAGGTTTATCATAAACTGCTCCGAGCAGAGATACATGAAACAGAAAAAAAGAATACAAGATTCAAGAGATTTAATACAATCATGGAGAGAAGTCCAATTGAAAAAGGATGGGCTAAAAAAATTACTTGCAGGATTCATACAAAAGTGTCAAATACAGGTATGGCAGGTAACTAAAAAGGAACCAGAATAAGAAATACACAGTAATTAAGTACATGTTCTGACATCTGAAAGAAAAACAAAACAAAACAAAAAAAAAAAAAAAGAACAAAAAAAAAAAAAAAAACATAAGGCACCAACACAGGACATGGTGATATAAAAGGAGTGTCATGTGAATTGAATTTGTGACAAAGATTGACAAAGGGGAAAGAAGGAAGGTCATTTATCTTTAGTGCATTTGTCCTTATATTGCATTTTAGTTCACTCAAGGTCAATGTTATAGCTCAAAAATGCTTTAATACCCCAGGCACTTATGATTCAGCAGGCTTTTCTCAGAATTGGCTTTCCTGACTCCTAAAAAAAGAGCTTGTCCACCTCCAATTCAGTAATTACATCTGCTTTATATTATATTTTGCATTATTCCATAATTTATTGTTGTTTATTGAGATGTGCAAAGCTTTCTGCACACACTGTTTTTTTCCACTAATTTCCCCCTACTGGAGCCATTTGCTGTATTATTTTTCATTATAATTATAATGTACATTTTCTGATTAGTATTTGACTTTTATTTATTCTCATTTGTTTACAATGGCCCCGGCTAGCTCTGTTTGGATAAATAGTCTATAATTAAGTCAATTATTAATTTTATTGCTGCTGCGACTGCAGGGCAAAAACCTTCCAACACTTTAGTAAAATATATCTGCAGTCTTCCCATCTATGCCCATGGGATACTAACCAACGCACAATGAAAACTGAGGAAATTGCTCATTGGCTAACTTGAGGAGGGAAGAGTAGTCATAAAGATAGAAAGATAACAACAGCAACTTTACCGACACCATGTCCCAGCGGGGCATGGCAGCGAAAACATAATGCAAGAGTTTTGATGAGTACCAAAAATGATCTCTGCAATCACATCCAGCACAGACTTGAAGCGCGAAGTGCTTTGTTAGATTTTATCAGCGCAGTTGGGTTGGTGAAGGCAAAAAGACACAGCTCGGATTCTGTCAGCTTCATTGCCGATAAGGTTGCAGTATCTTTTGAAAGGTCTTCAAAGCTACAGTCCCCCTCATTAGCACTGTAGCTATTTATGTATACAGGACAAGTTAATTGGAAGTTCAATTATCAGACATTGAGTTCCCCTTTCCCCAGCCTCCCACTCAGCCCCAAATTCCTCCACCTCCTCTCTTTGTGGATGCCTTTGGGGAACACAATTATCACTATGATATATGACTCTCCTTGGCGTCCTCTGCTCTTTGTTCCAGCCCATTTTCACACCGTTCTACCCCAACCATTACGACTAAAATTCAATGTCCCGCTTCATTCAACATTTGGGGACATATCAAGTATTACGTAGCACATCCTTACATCCCAGGAGCATCAAGGTAAGTATAATGTAGATCAATCCTGCAGATTGTCGTTAGTAGCATCAGGTACTGGAGCATTTTTCTTGCCAAAAGGCAAAAGAAAGTAGCGAGGGAAAAGCTGATAGCAACAGCTAATATGTAATCAGTTTAAACGTAAAGTTTTTTCCAGCATATTTACGCCTTTATATGACAATGCAGTGTAGTGGAGAGAAATAGGTCATGAAGGATCAGAGAGGAAGAATAAAAGTTGCAGCCACCTAGCACATCTACTCAGAGTTTGGGTGTATATAGTTTTATGCCCTCAACATTTTACTATCAAATTGATTCCCTTTCCAATGGTTTTTCCCCTCTGTAAAAGTGAGAGAACTTTTGAATTACTTCAAAGTTACTGTGCAAATTTATTTCAAAGGACTCATCCATTTATTGAAAGTGCACAAGACAGTAAGTGTGCGGCACTTAGCCTCAGTTGGCCCGTGCCCTATACGAACAACACCTGCCAATTTAGTCGCGGAAAGTCTTATTGTCGACTTATCCAGATACAGAAAGCAAGAACTGAAGGGAAATCAATCACCTGAAAGAGAGACTGGATACTGTGCCAATGATAGGTGCTTTATTCCTATGCTTTATGTGCTTTATATGTACCGTTTAAGATGACTAATGGCTGCCATTTTAAAACGTTTATTTTCAATAACAGTTCACTGTTTCACCGTGTGTACATAAAAAGACAAATGGTGAAGTCATCGTATTGAGCTCACCTTTCTGTCTGAGTCTTATTCAATATAAAAGAGAGTGTTCACGACTTCAAATGACATAGAACCGCAGCATTATTAAATGCCAACTTCATTGGTGTTGCAGTGTTAAGAGCTGCATGGAGCTCTGGTTGTTCATGAATTACAACAGCTGATAAACCCAGATTAGTCAGGCCTGTTGGGGAAAATACCATCTGCTCACGGCAGACCGTGTTAAAACATCTCCACAGGCTATAAAAAAGGACAGTGTGTGTTTCAAACTGACGCCTTGACTCCCTGAACGCAGCTCTGCTTGCTCTCACTCTGCAGCTAAAGGCTCGCCTGAGGTCACGGCTTCTTGCTTTAAGATTGAGGTGGTCTGCCTTTCCGATTCGCAGGGCCCAGGCCAGTTAACTGCAGGGCTCCACAGGGACTCCAGTTCCTGCTATATTCCAAAATACATATAAAAAGTGATGATGAAAGTGAATTGGAGACTAGTGCACAGTGGTGGGCTAAGCAGCTGTTTTTGAATGGTCTAGCTTGCACTGACTGGTGGAAAAGGGCAGTGTCATCAGCTTTTTGTCCTCATGAATAGTGATGGAAAAACAGATAAAAGAGACTGATGGAAAGATAACATATAAAAGATTATTACCAGATATTATTTTCGGTAATAGTCTGAAGGTAAACTGAAGGTAAATAGTACAGTGTGCTATATAACTGGAAAGATTACTTTGTTAACATTCTTATGTGAATTTTCAGCATATCGTTTCCACTGATAAAACATTTTTGCATATGATTTGTAGGCTGGGGTTCCCTCTGTAGTGTCACAACACTTATGTGCTACAGTGAGTTGGAAGAAGAAATATTTTGGATATTGCATCGGGCCATATTGTGATTTTAATTGTATTGATTTCTTGTACAGGCTTCATTCCTGTACATCAAATTCACAGAGGACGGAGTAGAGAAGAACTGGACTTGGCTTCTATTTCAAGATTTTACGTCTTGTCTGCTTTGAAAAGGACAGCATCTGGCTTTAAAAACAAAACATTTTGAAGTAATTAATTTCACTGACTGTTACATTTGCCTATGGATAGATGGAAGTGGCCACAGAGGTAAATATATATATATATATATATATGATAAATTTCAAGAATGGGAGCCTTGGAAAAAATAAATAAATAAATAAATAAATAAATATATATTTAGAAGAAGAAGAAGAAGAAAAGGAAGAAAGACAATAATAAGATAAGAGGAAATAGTTTTCAAGTATGATGCAAATTTAGCCGCAACCTGACTTGCTCTTCAGATTGTTGAGTAAATGAAAGTACAAATATCACAGGAGTCATTTTGTCAAAATCATTTAACCTCCAATTACCCTAACTTGAGAGCTTATAGCTGCCTTGCCCTGCATTGCCGCTCAGAGGTCAGCAGAGAATAAAGTCAGGGTCAGCATTAATTATAGAAAAAAAATGGTCCACAGAGGCACACATCAGCTTTAATTACAATAGGACAATGTTTGCCCTTAACTACTTCAAATGTAAAGTTAAGGCAAAGAGAAACTACGGGTACAGAAGGGAATATACACCCACACAAATATGTTAAGCATGTTAATGTTCCAGGTAGCTTTTACAAATCCACAAAAAAAAAAAAAAAATCATTATTCTGATTGTGATGTTTTCAACAACCTCCCACTTCACCTGAACGATATTAACATGAATGTACAAAATGCCGAGCCCTGTTAGTGGCAGACATGGATGAGGGACGCCAACAGCTGAGCGAGATCAGTGGTATTCAAATGAATGCCACAGAAGATACAGCTGCCAAGACAGACGATAAAAAACTATGCCTAAGGGAGAAGAGATGGCAAAACCTCGGTAAATTACAAAACCTTCGGCTGCCTTATTCAATTTTCAGATTTCACTTGCAGTTGACAGTCACCATTACAAAAGTCTGGAAGACAAAAATTTCTTGTAAATGACACCTTTGTGGCTTGTATCTTCTCCCTCAACCACTTGTGGAAGCATGGGAAGAATGTTGTGGGCAAGACCTCACAGTTAGAACCTGCTTTTCTGTGTCAATTCTCCTTTACAAATGCTTTAAAGTGTAAAACAAAGCCTGCCACTTCCAAAGACGTATTTATTTGCATACGGCGGCTATTAATAAAGAGCATGGTTGAGAAAAACCACCATTTCTCAATTACACTCTGTTATGTCCAGCTAAATGCTGCTATGGTTAGTAAATAATGTTGCATCCAGACCACAGTCTGCCTGATGCATGCCTAGTGATGGCTTACAATACAGTATTTGTTGCTCTCTAACAATAGCCGCCAGTTGCTCCGCAGGCCGACCTCCCATTTGAGAAGAAGGAAGAGGAGGAGATTTCTGCCATTTCATTTGGGTGTGAAGCTAGAACGTATATCAACACATTATATTTTTACATCAGAGTTGGTTTTGGGTACTGGGCGACTAAAGAGCTGCTATTTTCACACTAATATCAAAGTGAGAAATGCAAAATATTTTGAAATTCTCTTTTTTGCTTTTAATGCTGGGTTGGTGGAATGGTTTTAGTGTCGAAATGCAGTTTTGAAAGTAAAAATATTTCACAGTTGAAACGGAAATCTACTGAAACTCAAAATACATTCATATAATTACAACCAGCCTCTTTCCTTAAATGCCCCTTCTTGGCTCTCTGTGGAGGAAGAATATGTCCTGCAATTTGATGTACTGATGTAGTCATTTATTTTATTCTGTAAAAGTCCAGTTGCAATTGTTTTGGTGACTCGCATCCTAGAGCTTCTTCTCAGCCACATGCGAAAAGGCTGTTTTGGCACCTTTGCAAATAATCATGCCTCTGATAAACTGCTGCTAGCAGTGGTGGCCACACTGGATTTTTGTTCGTGTTTAGAATAATACATTTGAGACAAATGTTTCAGGTTTACTATTTTTTACAGAAATTCTAGTTGCTACATATCATGAAGTATCTCTCCTTAATAAAACCCTGCACACAGTTAGCTTTTCTTTGCTTCGGTTCTGAGTACAGGCCAATAGATAAAAATAACATTTTAAATTTGTTTGAACATTATGCCAATAGCAGAATGCCAACTATGACAGTAACATGTTGTGGGTATGCTGGAAAATCCACTGATATGAAATGAAGCTTTTACAGGAACTACCGCTGCTGAAATGGCCAAGTGTATCTTTTTAATGTTTTTGTGAGCACTACAAATGAAGTTATATTTGGCAGTGGCTGAAAAGGATAAAATCATCCATCACTGTGAATGTAATTCTCCATCTGAATATGAGTCAATAGCTTGATAAAATGCATTTCCGGGAAAAACAAAATAAACTTTATGGTGACAATAACCAAAAACAAAAGTCTGTCTTTGTCTCGGCCTCAAGCTGAGTGCCAGATGAATCAAACTTATTTCATTACATGGACATAAAAATCTCACTAAAAGACAACATTGCCCACAACAGCCTACTTCATCTAAAAATACTAGAAATTAAGCTCAGCTTTAGTTCAAGTTGGATGATCCTCTTCTACCCCTCCCCTCCACTCTCATAATCTCTCTTCCCGCTTGCTGCAGTCAGGTGACTTTGGGTGTTTTCAGGAAACTAATTAGATTTTGTCACAATCCCAATCAACCAATCATGTTGTCACTGTCAAACTTCACATCTGTTTCTGCTTTTCACCTCCAGTCAATCTAGCCAACCTGTGCCCAGGTCAGGCTCATCAGAGTCCATTGCTCCTCAATCCATCATCACCACCACCCTTGTGTAGACCCCAGGGAGGTTTCCCACCTGACGCACAGCCTCTTCCCCCTGTCTAATACACTGGCGCTCACATCTCTCACTTCTCCTGTTTCTGCAATAACGGTTTACCTATTTCTCTTAAAAAAAAAAAAAAAAAAAAAAAACTCCAGTTTCTCCTGGACCAAGTGATTTCATATCACCCACCCCCTCTTCCTCTGCCTTGAGAGGGAAGCAGAAATCCAATATACCTCACAATACAGATATGCAACATGAACCAAAAAAAAAAAAAAAAAAAAAAAATATCTCAATAGGTATATTGGAATGGACATGATTTCTGCATATTTGTGAAAGTAATACATAGAGCTGGTGCTGAGAGCTTTGCACTATTTATTTTCTGCTTGTTTGTAGTTTTAGCATTGCAAGAATGCAAGTTTATTCCACGGATTTTATGCATTTCTGAAGAGGAGCATCAGCTAAATGCCTAAACGATCAAGTAGTACATCATGAATAATCTTGAGCAAGACATGAATATATTGCATGTGCCACATCTCATCATTAAAATGTTCCCTATCTGAAGTGAGCAGGCAGCAGCCTTTTAAAAACAAGCTTTTCTTTGACATTGCCCCTTCACCACTGAGCTAACACAGCAAGACATGGATTTGTTAGTACAGACATCTAAAGTGTCTTAAAACCAACTAAATGCGAGGGAGAAGGAGAAAGAGAGACCTTTACATTCCCACCCATGCGTTAGATAAAAGGAATAAATACACCCCTGTACTGGCAGTCAGCCATAATGACCCACTTTACAGTCCTCAAACTAAAGAATATCTCTGAAAATAAATTAACGCTGAGAAAATGAATGTCTCTGTGCCGTCTTTCTCCTTCTCGCTCTCCCTTCTGTTTCTAGCCGTTGATTAGTCATTGCTCCCCCCACCTCTCTGATTTCGTCTTGTTCCATTTCTCTCCCGCTCACTTCCACCCTCCATCCTGTTCCTCTTCCTCTATCTTACTGTCTCTCTATTTCAAAAGGACAAATGTTTCCTGCAGTCATTGTAGCGTTGCATTGGTATTCCACTCTCAATTTAGCCAAGAGCCAGGCAGCAGTATCTGCTTCCAGCAACCATACAGCAATCTGACACAGTGCACATAGAGAGAGGGAGGGAGGAAGAAGATGCTTAAAGAATTAAAGGAACTGTGAAATATGAGAGTGAGAGAGCGAGAAGCAGGAGCAAAGAAGATACAGACCTATACTGCTGTCCAGCGGTACATCATTTATTGTGCTATAGGGTCTCTAAACAGCAAGTACTCATCCACCAGAACTGGAGGGTTAGGGATTGTGCTTTCTTTTTTGGCTTCCTCAGAAAAGGCGCAAAAGACAGAATGCTACAGGCTCTCCATCCTAAACTGCCGAGGACTGTTCTTGACTTTCCACATCAAGACAACTTAAAGGCTTTGATCGATATCGCGCCTCCATGCCAATTTTATTCATATTACTTCATCTATCAAAAGCAATTCACTGAGAAAAAAATTGAACAAAATATTGTGTTTGTTCCTTTTTCAGCGCTGTCAAAGCTTATCTGAGAGCAGCACAAAAACGCAAGCCGTCAAACAACTGGCGTCTAACTGTGGCAAAGTGTTATCTACCTTTTGAAGATTCAGTAATTACAAGTCATTTTATCACATAGAACAAGGTAACAGCTACTAAGTCTATTAATTATAATGGAGGCTGTGGTGATATATTTGTAGTACTACAAATGTAAAAATATATAACTTAGGATGAAAGGGTGTGCGGCCCCACCCCTGAAAAGAGCGTGTCAATTCTAATGGCTGCATAGGGAAGAAGTGTGGAGATGCAGACAGGATGAAACAAAGGAGAGGGGGGAGATAAGTGCAGAAGTATGAAGTGCTGAGAGTGGGTAAAGCTGCAAAAGAGATAATTGGAGTAAGGCAGTGAACTCAGGAGAGACATAGTAGGCGAAGGGAGGCAAAGAGAGATGGAAAGGCACGATAGCCACAAGAAGAAAAGGTGGAAAGCAGGTAAAGGAACTGCTGCAGGGCCGAGAAGGAAGGCAGAGATGGATGAACATGACAGAGAGGGAGAAACCACAGATATGGAAATGGGATGTGTCAGTGAAGAAGGGAGCCAGAGGTTTAAAACAGAACCGAGTTTGACATGAGCTGACAGCACAGGAGCATTACCCAAGAGCAAATGAAGGCAAAAGCAGGGTGTGCGCTAGAGACAATATGCTTGGAGAGAGAGAGCGCACGAAAGGAAGAGGACAGATATATAGACAAGAGCAGAATGAACAGAAGGAAAGTAAGCCAGTCAAACTGAACACTTCCAATGTGCGATTTTGCATTTGAAATACTCTGTTAAGATATTCAGCACTTTTGATGTTAAGTATTGTTTTCAAAAAAAAAAAAAAAAAAAAAATCCAGCTACGTTCAAAGTAGCACCTGTGCCACGTCTGAAACTCTTGTATGAGTCACATAATCCTGAAAGAAAAAAAAGTGTTTTTTTCTTTTTTCAACAACTCAATCTGTCTGGCAAAGAAACTTCTTAAAAAGTATTTTGACAATCGAGTGGGAGGGGGGGGGGCAAAAAGTCAGACAACAACACACCATGTTTCCTTTCAGCCCTGACTGGGTCTACACCTCCACTGCTAAACCCTCCTAGAACACCAACATTCTCCTGCCACCTGTCAACTCACTGCTGACCTCTCTGTAAGGGACTCAGAAAGGTCAACACAAAGCTCTCCGCAGCTTGCCGTACTGTGAACGCCCTCATGAGACTGAATTGCTACACAAATGCTGAAAAACCTAAAAAGAGATTTTAAGTACACAGGCCCACAACAGATGTGAGTTAGCTTTACCATGCCAAGGGTTTAGCATCCTCCAACCTACACAAGCAAAGCAAACAAGTCAGGTATAGGCAGTACAACGTGTTGGTTCCTTACCTTCCTTGCAGTACTTCCCCTTGTAGCGGGTGTGGGTGCAGTCACAGTGAACTTCTCCATACTGAATAGAGCAAAACCCTCCATTGAAGCACGGGTTCTGCTTGGTGCACAGGTACTCCAGGTCGCTCTGAATGCCTTGGCTGTTTAACAAAGTTGGAGGCATCTCGCCCACCTTGAGATTGGAGATCAAGCCCAGGAAGGGTGGCTCATACTTCACCGTGCTGGACGTCAGCGCAGAAAGGCGCACATCGGGTGGAATCCCTCCCACAAAGAGGTCACTGACCACTGCCATCTCCTTCCTCTTGGACTTGACCTCAGCCACTTTAGTCTCTCCATCCACCATCAGGAGGGTCTCGCGAAAGTTGCGGGTGAGCAAGACCATGTGCCAGCGGTCGTCGTTCAGCCGTGTTTCCATGTGCAATGTGGCAGGCTCGGCGCAGTGGATGGCGAAGCGCAGCTGGAGGCGCCCGCCGGCGATCAGAAGCTCCAAGAAGTCACAGTTTCCGCCATCGTCCAGGTAGAGTACCAAAGCTTTGCTAATGTTGGTCTTGAGACTGAAGCTCAGCTCGCCCACTGATCCGGCCTCCCAGCGCCCATAGCGTGCCCACTGGCCGGGCGCTCCGCCGAATTCCACCATCTTCACCGCGCTGAGCAGGCTGAGGAAGGCCAGGGGCCACAGGGGCCAACAGAGGAACCTTAACCCCCTTGTCATGCTCAAAAGTCCCAAGTGTCCCCTTCTCCGCGTTATGTCCTATATGTGAAATTAACTACAGAGGTAAAGTTTTCACTCTACCAAACAGCTTTCAAATGCAAATAGCAAGTATTGTAAGACTGAACAACAGCGAAAATGAAACTAACTGGATAAAGTAATCCTCACTGTTGCCCTACTACAATTTTCCTGTTGAATCAGCAGTTATTTCCTCCTCTCACTGATGCTCTAATTCTTGTCCTTATCCTGACTCTCTCCTTCGTCTCTCCATCAGTTGGTGCCTCTGGGACTTGGAGGAAAGGAATAAGGAATAGTGGGAGTGTAAATGAGGGAGGGGGGATATGATAATTTCAACACAGCTGTTTCTTCAAAAGTCTCTTGGTTTCTCCTGGACCGAAAATAGAATCTTTGTCTCTAGAATCCAGATCTCGGCGCAATTTCCAGGAAATGTGAGCTGCTGCCAAAAGCTTGGGGGAAGAGTTATCTGATTGTGATCTTTCTTTAAGGGGAGTGCAAGCAGAAGAAAATGAGCAAAAGAGGGGGAAGCTGTGCTGTAGACGAATATTAGAGCTCACTGGTGTCTGATAGAGCACTCGGTGTGTTCATGGTTTCAGCGTAAACCCATGCTTCTCCAGAAAACTCAAAGAGCACGAGGCTTCATGAGGGTATGGGTTCCATCCTAACAGTGACAGGTGGGGACCTGGAAGAAACACACATAATAAACAACAATGTTAACAGCATGCAAACAACTTTGACGTTGTCCTGACTATAATAAATAGACAAACTTTATCCAAAACACTGGCCTATGTGAAGTCAGGCAAATCAGCAATCGCTCTGCTGAAAGGTTTGGAAGATTTTTTTTTTTTCACATGATATTTAATTTTATTCTTCCACCTGTCTTCTTTTAGTCTTCCACCTACAATTAGGTTTTGCTTGCAATTTTAGAAACAATGGGGTATACTTAAAAAAAAAAAAAAATCACAACGCTCAAAACAACAACTTTGTATACAACCAAGCATTAGATGAGCTTTCTGAGTTGGTTCCATGCTTCCCACAGGAACTGCAGTAATATGAATATCTTGTTTTGTCTGCTCACTCTCATTTGTGTCACTACACATTTATGGAACCTTATGGTACTGAACATCATGGTGTCATATTTAATAAGATAAACTCTTTTTGGCTAAACAGCTTAGTTTGGATGTCATAGGATGTTATTTTTGCCGTCGCAGCAGAAATGAGTGGAGCAAAATGGGTGAGCTCCCCTGAATGAGGAAATGTCTTGTCCTGCCTATAGACATCCGCATAGGAATACAAAAACAACGATGACCTTACAGAATACCAGCAGCCACTGAAGATGCCCTCTGAGGCTAAATGAGCCATTAAGCCGAAAGACTGGACTGATGACATCTCTTCCGTTCCTCATGAACAAAAGCAAAATCAATGATGGAGTTCATAAAGATGAATCAGTAACGGCAGCAGAAACCATAAAGCTGGGCAACTTCATAAAGGTAAACACTATTGACCAACGTTAGCAATATTAGCTTGTGAGCAGAAGCAGCATGTACACCAAGCAAAGTCCTCATCGATTAGCTGCAGTGTGATTCAGTATTTATTTATTATGAATGAATGGTGCCTATAATGGTATTATGTCTGTGATATTCCATTCACTTTACTCATAATACCATCACTGTTTCAACAATGATGTCTGATGGGGTGGGCGGGATACATGGATCTAGAAAGTCCAGATTTATTTATCCTAACTTCTGCTGGCAAGTCTGGCCAATCATTGGCATCTAGTTGATCTATATTCTTTCAGAGACATAACAAATTAAAGGACATCAAATGTCTTTGTAAGGCATCAGGCAATCACATGCTGCCTCATCAGCTTCAAATTACCTTAATTCTCAGAGTCCCTGACGTCCACTGAAATGATGAAAGAGGGTGATAAAAAAAAAATCATTTACAAGCACACAAAAAAGCTCTATAAGTTATACATGATAAATTATACCCTTTGACTGTGGAATGCACACACACACACACACACAAATGCATGCATATGCAAACACACACATACAGAGTTATTAAATTAAATATGATTTAGAGTGGAGTGCTGCAGCGTCTATGCAGCTATCTGAATAACTGGTCTTGACCCTGGGGCTTGACCTAATCCCTAGCCATTATTTCTTGAGTGATTTTTATTTTCCACCGCAGACAGTCTACAATTAAAGCTGCGCTCACAACTGCTCGTGTTCACTTGTGCTCTGCTACTCGACTTCAAAGAGACAACAGCCATGACACTAGCATGCATGCAGAGGAGGGGAGGAGGAGGGAGAGTGGGAGAAATTCAGGCAAAGAAAGATAGAGAGAGAGAAAGGCTGCATAATAGTGATCTCACAGGGGCAAGGCTTAATGTCAGCAGAGAAAGATGGGGGAGGACAGAGGGGACAGAGGAAGCTGTGAGAGCTTGAAGAGAGAGGAAAACAAAATAATATCTGGGCCATAATTCTCCATGTGTGATTATCCTTGTTGGCGAGCAAGAAGTGCTGAAATAAACTCATGGGGTTGGAGCTTCCATATTAAAAGCACAGCTCAGCAATTACCCATTTTACATTTTGTGAGCACCTGCGTAGGTAGCTGATGGTTTCATAAACACAGAGTTGGACCACAGCACACATGAGCGCAGCTCTGATGGCCTCATAATAAATTGCATCTTGGGGGACTTCATAGTTGTAAATAAGAGGAACTGCTGTTTCTCCGCTGCTTGACTCTGTCAAGGCCAAACACAAACTAAACAAATTCAAATATGTTAAAGATGTAAGATAGTGATAACCAATATGCAGTGATGCCACAGTCTTGTCACTGGGGGGGAATTTGCATGTTCTCCATGTATGGGTCTTCCTCCCATAGTCCAAAGACATGTAGGTTCGCTGGTGAAGGGAAAGTTGCCCTTGGTGTGAGTGTGATCCTGAATGGTTTCCCTTCGCCTGGCAGTGCAGCCCATGACCTTGCATGGATAAACATTATATTAAATAAATGGCTGGATGTATGTTTTGTTTTTTGTTTTTTTTCTTCCCAGCATTAAGTCTAGTAGTTGGATGGTTTGATGTTCAACATTTCAATTTCTAACCCTGCAGTTTAAGAAACCAGTTAGTGCTACCACTTTGCTGGATATGAGCTTATAAATGGGAGCTTGTTTGTGTATCTCTGGTCAAGATGGTATTCAGGTTATTTTATCTATGTTGCCTTTTTCCCCTTCCCGGTAGACTCTTGAATTTCAGCTGAAGATGCTGTAATCTGTCAGCAAAAGGAGGGCTAGTCCTCTGCATGAGGCATCGAAATTCCTCCTCTGCAGAGGAAATAAGGGACTAGGATTTAAATTAGGTCTTTGTTTATCACAAACTGCTGCTAACTGTGCAACACTGTCAGTAAAATTGTTTAGCAGACCTCTAGGAGTGGTAAAAACTGGTGGTGGTTTATTATGGCCTTGATCGAATGAAGGCCAATTTGCAGGTTTAACACGTTTAACACAACGCATAGACACATACTGTAGATGTGTTATTCTCAGGAATTAATGCGAGTGGTTGCTAGATAGAATGCAGGTGGTCCAATACATTTCTGCATTTGCAGTGCATTGCCAAAGGCAGGGAATAATGTGCACCTAATTATAACAAGGCAAACAAGCCGGCACGAAAATGCAGACGCTCACCACAACAAACAACAACTACTCAGCCCAACCCACACACTCACACAGATCATGGCATTGTTTTAATTGCCATTATCAACATCAACAAAAAAACAGGATAAATCCCGAGAACACTGGGACCAAAAGAATTGCATTTTGGGAACAATAGCAGAGCTTACACATGTTTAATCAACCATTGCTTTAACAACATCTGTGTCCCTTATGGGTAAAGAGATTTGGAATATTTCTCGGCCAAATTGAATATTCATTGAGTTATTTCTGTCCTGTTAGGGAAACTCTACTACTCCAAACAGACAAAGTGTTTACTGGTCTTTTCACAGTGCTGTGCTATGGGTTCATGCTGAATTTGGGTGTTATCGCCCATCCATTGTGCTGATAGTAATTATGGGGTATTGATGGGCTCGGCTGATGGTACCATTAAATTCCAAGGACACTGAGGAAACATAACAAGCCTCAAGAGAACTGGAGCTCCAGGGGGTGCTCTGTATATGTGTGTTTGTGTGGTTTTGATTGATCTAGTTGTGTGTGCAGCTGTCTGCATTCAGAAAAGCAAATGTCCTTGTGTGACAGCTCAGTGTTCATCAGGGCTGTGCACTGTATACCCAGTGCAAGTTTGTGTGGATCTATATTCATGCCTGCATTTGGGATTATGAGTTTTGTCACATTTGTACTCCACAATGTCTCTTCTACAACATTTGGCAGCAAAGCTGTTTTACAAATGGTTTGTGCGATCCAGCTTCAGTCCATTTCCAATCCAAAAATAACATATTTGCCATTCCAGGCCCATACCCCCAAACCGCCAGCGTGACGTCCATCTGCCTCAATTCATTCCCAAAGAAAAAGGGCAGCTCTCTTCCTCACAGTGCTTGGCCATGCTGCAGCAGAGCAGGGCAACCAGACTGGGAAACCTGTGAAAACCCGAACCTGACTTCTTATTCAAGCAAAGCCCTGTAGCCCTCAGGATAACTTCATTGTCATGAATTGACTTTGCCTCAACTCTTTAAGACTCTCAGGCTACGTCCACACAGTAGTGGGAACTCTTCCGCTTATTTTTTATTCCCTAACTTGTGACAAAGATATATATTCTCCGAAAATATTTGTATTGTTTGTTTATTTATTTTTTGAAAATCTGTGGTGAGAGACCCATCTGACTGAGCACTGAATGGAGGTCTGCAATAAGTGCAAGACTTTATTTATTTATTTATGTATTCTTTCCTACGCCAACACAACATAAAAACAACAAGAGCAGCCATGGAGAGAAGCTGAACTCAGCAAAAGAATTCCCATAAAAAAAAAGTACAATGATGAAGTGTGTCAGTGTGTATTCCTGTATGTGTCAATTAAATGCTGTCAAACCCTCTAGCTCGCTTGCATGATGTTGGAGGAGTTTGCTGGGCATTTCTTCTGTACTTTTTCGTTATGGAAGAATGAGTTCAAATGGATACACATTCATGCTTGGCATAAATGTGTGCATTCGGTTTTAATCCATCTGTTGCAGGGGCTCCGCCTGGGCCCCAGGTCTTCAGATTCCCCAGAGTCCGGACTGCACCTGTTCTGTGAAGCTGTGCCAGGCTTTCATCTCCCTTCTTCTGCGCTCACTCAGTTTACACACAGTCAGGCGGAGTCTGGTTTGAATATTCCGCTGCCCACCAGTACCACACAGAGTTCACTGTTGAATTGCCTTCTCTTTCTCTTTGCTCTAAACGGGCAACACCTTATTGTCAATATGACGCTGAAACACTTTTCAAGTGCAATAAAAACAACCAAAGGTCATGAAATATTTATAAAGCACAATAATCCAGACAAAGGATAACAGAGTTTAGCTCACACAAATATTTACCCATGCAAATAGTTTTCCCGTGCACAACTATACCTACATGTAATGCATTATATGCACGGTTTCCACATACAAACAAGCAGGCGCAGACACACACAGAAATGAACGCACACACCATATCCTAGCCAGGCAGGAGCGATTATTCCTGGCCAGTGAGAGGCTCAGCAGTGTACCATCCGTCAGCATGAGGCTGCTGCTGCTGCTGCTGCTGTGCTCTAATTAACCAGAGAGACACGCTGAGCCACTTTTAATATTCCTGGTCAAGAGGGAGAAGTAGGAATTAAAAAAAAAAAAAAAAGGGAATAGCAAGAAAAGCTTTGGAGGAAGGGGCTGGTGTCAAGACATTCTGAGCACTGATCAGGAGAGGGGGGATAGAGAGGTAGGAGGAATGGAAGCTGTGTGAGTTGAAACATTTTCATTGCACATGTTTAAGAAGTACAGAGAAAAACCAGAGGGCCAACACACACAATTGAATGTGCAGTCGAATGTGTTGTTCTGCCAAAATGTTCCCTACCCTACTGACTGCAGGTAGCAGCAAAGTAGACTTTTACTATTAAAAATTAAACATATAGGCCAATTACTTATTGGTCATTTGAAATGAAGCACTGCAGCAAAAGGTCTCAGTCTATGATTGTTATTAGCACAATATGGAAATGAATGAATGCGGATTTAGAGTTTAGAGCCTTGAAGGCTGTCATTTAGCCTCCTTCCTTACAGTGTCTCGTTGACTGATATCGATACTGATAAGTCAAAAACTAATGACTCGGGGGCTGAAAAGTAAAATTACAAAGACCCCATATTGTAAAAATGAACAACACTATGTTTCAAAGAAGAAATTAAGGAGACAGCTCCTTAAAGCTTCGTGTGATCAGTGTGAAAAGCTGGGCTCCATGACACGGTCCTTCAGTCAAACAGCCCACATGAGCGATCACTGAGGTGAGGGAGCCATTATTCTACATCAGACTGGCGCCTCTGATCAGCCTCATCAGGTCTAAGCCGCTGCTGACTGTAGCTCTGGCTGTTAGGACTAACTACACTTAGCTGTAATGAGGAGATGCTAATGAAACAGATCAAGGGCTTTACCCTTGCTGTTAGCTCTGTAACAGCCAGATTAATGATGACTTTAGCAGGACTTGGTACTCCTTTTGCCATGACACCTTGACAGTGTGAATCATGGAAGGGGGGTATGAATTTGCTCGACAAGCTGAAGAGGGTGCAAAGGTGGTCATATGGGACGAGTGCGATGATAGCACAAGGAAGAGAGACGAACATAATCATATAATCCTATGCACATTTTCCAAATCAGACTCAATCAGATTCTTTCATTCAACTTTCAGATTGATGCAATTAGCTGAGAGCTGGAAGAGGATGACCACATTTTTCAATTTAATTCCACTGCAAAATATAAAAGGCGGATTAAATATGCTAAGGGCTACCTGTGTTTTGCCAAAGGGTGAGTTGCATAAAATGATGCTTGCCACTTATCTTGAGCAGCAGGTCTTGTGAAAAGCAATTGCTTTGCCTTCACTTAGGATTTCAGCTCATCAGTTTTCCTAGCACACGCAGCCATCTTAGATTTTCTGATGTTTTGGGGCTGCTCCAGCCTTTAGAGTGGCGTGACATACAGGCACATTATTGAACATTTCCACCCTTGTTCGGTTGCTAGTTAACTCTTAATCTCACAAGCAATTCACCAAGTGCAACATATTGACATCCCATTCACATTTTCTTTAATAGTGCCGCTACAATCGACGTGTGCATTTATTCTTGTCTGTAGCAGACTGCTCAAAGATCCACAAGTCAATCGAAGGGTTGGAGACCATTGTTTTTATAGGAACGCACCATCCAAAGTTCTCCTTTTTCCACTCAGTCAATCACCACTGGTTGGCACTGATGAAAGCTTTAAGACTGCGTGGGTGAGGTTGCTGTCATCAGGTCTATCACAGTGGACCTGGCTGACAGACACATAAATGAGAAAGAATGGACACTTGAAAGCACCCAGAGATGCACACACAGATACACACATTCTGCATCATGCGGGGAAGTGACAGAGTCCTAAAGAAGCAGGCCCTCAACTGTTTGCAAATCACTCACAAAGACATCACTGCATCTGTGATCCAGCCAACAAAATGGCCGACAGGAAGAGAGCAGAGGGGAGAGGAGGGAGACAGACTGAGCATGAGGGATATAACTGAAAAAAAAAAAACAAAAAAAAAAACAGAAAGACAACAATTGTGACAATTAGTCTGCTATGCTACTTTTGACATGTGGCAACACACACACACTCACATCATCCTCCACATAATGCCGCCATTAGATCTGGCTGCCATCAGTTACCCTCCACAGACTGCAGTGTAATGTACCAATGAGTCTGTGAGACTGAGGGGAAAGAGAGACTGACAGTGTTTTTACACACTTACTGTAACATTAGCAACCGGCTGCCTGCTCATCCGAGCTTTAAATACCTCTTTCAATTTTCCTTCTATCCTCCTTTTGCCTCCCTGATTGACACTAGCCTTCTCATAATGCCGCTCACTTTCCGTTGCACTCCTCCCTCCTCAGGCTCCCTCTCTCTTGAACCCCCTCTTTGGGTTTATCCAGCCATCCATCACCAGCCCACTTTGGTTCCACCTACCTCAAGAGCGGCACGAAGCTTACTGACGGCACATGTGACCAGGGTTGAAAATTTAACTTTAAGTGAAACTGACATAAGTGCACATTAAAGCATGGTGAATGGGCGGTTTGTTTGTAGCCTGGGCTAAGCTCCTTTGTGTTAAAGTTGTTGTGTGCGTGTTTGGGGGAGCAGGGGGCAGTGGTATCAGATGCAGCCATACTTTTAAAACCTAAAGAGATAAAATTTTGTGCATGTGTTTGTTTGTTTTTTTTTCATCTCTGTTTATAGACAGGGGAAGCACGGGGGCTTAGTGGTTAGAGCTGTCACCCCACAATAAGAAGGTCGCGGGTTCAGTATGAGTGATTGTTTGTCTCTGTTTGTCCTTGTGTGTTGGCCCTGCGATGGACCGGCGACCTGTCCTGGGTGTACCCCACCCCTCGCCCGATGTGAGCTGGGATTTGCTCCAGCAGCCCCATGGCCCGGATACGGATAAAGCAGATGAGGGTGAGCGAGTATTTATAAAAGTGTGGGAATATGGGCGATTAATATGTGTGTGTGTATGTGTGGAGTAGCATTAGTGCGGCTGTCTTTGTGCCTGAAGATGTTTTGGTAGAAAGCACAAGGCTAACTGGCCAGGCCTCAAGACTTTCCAATTCCAATTAACCAGCATAGAAGCCTGCAGCCCTGCTGGCCTTATCTGGGAGGAGAAAAAAAAAAAAAAAAAAGACAAGGCAGACAGAAGAGAGGAGGAAGGGACAGAGTGAGTTAGGACACAGAAAAGATGGAGAGGGTTCAAGGAAAGAGGAAAAAAGAAAAGAAGAATCGAGAAAGCACAGAAAGAGGAGAGCCAGAACAAAAGCAAACTCATTTCACAGTCACAATCTCCACTTATGTCTGCATGCTCACTGTCTTAAAACGTCTGCCCCTTCACAAAAACAAACACAAAACAGACAAAGGAGAACCATCTTGGTATGACTTCTAAGTTTTGGTCTAGGTATTGGACTGTCAAAGACACAGGGCTTTTCTATGGCCATTGTCAACCAGAGGGTGATAAAAGATGTCTCATCTCGCAGCAGTCACTCTGTGAACAAAAGAGACAACTTTGTGAAATGGCAAACTTCAGTTAATCTTTCACTATTATTATTTTTAGGCTTTTTTTATGCCGTCACTCAATAACAGTGGGTGGCAAAGAGACCAACAGGAAGTTGGGAGGGACAGGGGAATGACAAAGCATAGGTCCCCAGCTGGGAGTCATACGTGGGACACTACAATAACATGGTATGTGTTAAATTCACTTGACAACCCATGCTCCCCAAACCTGAAAAGCTCACTGAAAACAGTGAGAACCGCTCCATCGAAGATGAAGATGGCTCATCTGGAAATGTGTTTATCTATGTGAAATGTATTGTGTTTTGTTTAGAATCAGAATCGTTATCGTCCTTGTGACATTGAAACATTGCACAGAGAAACTGAAGGTGTAGATTTTCCAGTGCAAACCCCCCCCACCAAAAAAAAAAAAACACATTTACAAAATATAGCAGCAAATATAGTTTTTCTTCTTTCAGGTTTGAGCTCACTTGTTGATAGAATGCAATATAAGATGAACTATACAGGATAGTATGATATGATGCTTATATTTATTAAATGCTGAATATTGACAAGAAGTATACTTTTCTTTTTGCCTCCCTTTGCTAATCAGCATAAAAATTTATATGCTCCAGTTTCTGCCATGGATTTAATCATCATAACTATCAATAAGACAGATATAGCGAACAAGTATGCAATGAGGTCTGACAGCAACATAGAAGTTAAGAGAAGTAGAGAAAAGTTAGGCCTTAAAACTACAAGAAAAACTAATGAGGGGAGATTTTACATCCAGTGGATTCAAAGCTCATTTTGTTCAGCTTTTTAGCTCGTCCTCTTGCAATTCCTTCCCTTCCCACCAGTGGGTTGCAGCTTACTGGTTGGAAGCCAATGAAGAAAACAAAACGTGCGTAGTTCCTTGTGCAACCTAACCCAAATCGGTCCATTGTTCATAATCTTTGGTAACACTTCAATAGAGACACCACCTCTGTCACAGAACGTTCTCCATAAGCATCCAAAAAGGTGCTGCATTTATGAAAATAATACAGAATTTCATCTACTATTACATGCATTGCTGTGCTTGGCAAAGTGGGGTGTGTGCTTATATGTTTTTCCTTTTGTGTGAGGTTTTTTGTGAGGGGAGTAGGTGTGCGGACTGCTTCGCCTTCTTACCATGAATGAATTATGGAAAAATAAGAGGGAGAGCAGACAGAAAGAAAAGGAGGTGAGCTGGAGCAGGAGAGGGAGGAACGCTCAGGCATACAGAGCAATTCAGAGCAGATTGGCTGTGGTAAATGACAGCCGATTGCCATCTTAACTATACTGTCAAAAAGCAATTTGCTTCGCTCATGCCACAGGCCTGATATTTGCACCTTATTAGGGACGCTGCCCCATATTTTAAGAAGCCAGCCTCCCAGCCTCCCAGCGTCCCTAAGCATCCATTTACCCATAAGCCACCTGTGCACTTGTCTAAGAAAGGTTTTTTTTTTTTACTGAGAAAAGAGAGAGCTAGGACTGAAGCTTGGAAACAGCAGTGATTCAACCACAGTTAAAAACACAAATTAAATCATGCCTTTTGTTTTTGACACTAATCACTATATTGGAAGTTTGGCATGATTTCATTTCACACAGGAAATGCTGATACATTTCCGCTCTGCAATGTTCGAACATGAAAGTGTTTCATTCAGGCAAGGAAGTGTCAAACAGGGAATAATGAAGTTGAAAAGTTTAATCAATTTTGTTGGTTAAGACTATCGGTTGTCTGCACCGATCATAAAAATACCATTAGGGACAGATCTTATTTGAAGGAAACCTGCGATTATTACCAATCTCTTTAATGTTTATTGGCTTTTAGTCCACATAGCTCATAAACCCAGTGGGTGGAAGACACAAACTGTAAAACTTTGAGAGGATATCATTGCAGCTGCGGATTTGTAAATGGAGTTGGCATTTCAATATCCCAGGTCCGGTGATGGAGGGTCATATTGTTACAAACAGAGGAATCAAAAGAAACAGAGGCGTGCGGGAGACCCAGGGACCGACAGAAGCAATAAACCAAGGTCTGGATATTCCACTCAACGTTCCAGCTTAGTGATTTCCATTGACGTTAGGAAGCTGATATGATTACTGAGAGTCAAGGCCCACTGATATTTGCAGCAGGTGAGCAATGTGTTTAATTTCACAGACCTTGTAGACTCACTGAGCTCATTATTGGCCTCTCAATTCGGTGCACTTCCTATGGTGGCATATTGATTTTGGCAATATGGTAGAAAGCAGCGTCTTACAAAAGACCTCTCACCCAGCTACTCTTGCATGTTGTCCCACAGTGTCAAGTATGTCTCTGTCTGGCTCCCTTTCCTCTTTTGAGGGGAAAAGCAGGGAGTGACTAAGAATAACTGATGAAAAATGGCACTGACGCTGCTCTGAAAACATTGATTCAGGTCTCCTTTAGTTCAGCTCTAAATCTCAGGGAGCGGGAACATGCACGGGAATGCGGTGCCGCTTTGTGACTCAGAACAAAAAAGTGGCAAGAATTTGGTTTGAAAAGATATGAGGTGACACACAGCTTTGCATGTGAAGCTTCACTTACAGACACACACACTCAGCACAACCGCACAACACACACACAGCTCTGAAAAAGGGAACAGAATATGCACGTATTTACAATCCTCTGGGCAGAAGTAGGTTAGGCAGATGAGAGAAGGAGAAACAGGGTGGATTGGGGCTGGGGGGGGAAAAGGGTTTTCAGGCGGCGGGGGGTTGCCGCTGAAAAGAAAGGATCAGATTATGTAAGCGCTGCTAATGTTCGCTCCCTCATAAAAAAAAAAAAAATGCAGGAGGAATACTTTGAGCATCCGACCTGAACTTGCAAGACAAACTGCTGCCTCCTCCCTGCAGCCTCAGCGGGGATATTAGAGACAGGATAAATTATGACCCCTGAAATAAAATAATATTACACCGGCTGCCTCCGAGGCCAAATGAAACCACTCAGTGCCTAAGGATTTACTGCCAAAAGCAAGTGGAAAATCTAAAAGACAGTGGTTCAGCTGATCAATACAAAATGCACTGACTATGACCTTGTAAAATCCATCCGTATACTAGAAGGCGTGGCTGTTGTCTCAGGTGTGCTGGTTTTGAGAGATGTATGTAAGATGCTGATGATCGCGTTATCATGAGATGAAGTCAATATGCTCATCTATTGATTTGGCATCATAACAGGTGCCGGAGCCTCTTGTGTGCATTGCACCGGTAATGGGCAGCTGTGAACACTGCGTGCTCACGTGAAAGTGACTTTTATATTGACTATAGCTTCTCCAGCTTCCGCTCACACTTTTCATCTTTGCACGCATCGACCACTCAATGACGCAGAGAGGACTCTTTAACCTGTGAGGGTACACAGACACACACACACACACACGGTATCATAAACATAAACTCAATCAAGATTGCGCAAATGTTGTTTTGTTTGTTTCTTTTAAATAATTAAGTTATATGCAATAAATAGTATTGATAAATAATCAATAGAAAAAAAAAAGACACTGGCGTTGGTTTGTGCCTCTAGAGACAAGTAAAGGAATGAGCTTTGGAGCTAAATGTAGTTTTTTTCTAAGCTTGCAAGATAACAGCTATTAATGCTAACATTAGTATTGTATTTGTGCGACTCTGTATGTTAGTTTGTGTGTGCATGAGTACAGCCATGCGATAAGATGAAACTTTAATGGTCGATCCATGGGAAATAGGGCCACTGTAACAGAAAACACATTCATAAACACTGCAGAGAAAATGGAACATAAATAATGATGCTGGAAATAACATTTTGGCTGTAACAATTTCATCCTATAAATTGTGTGTGCATACCTCCAACAAAAACTTGAATGTGAAGCATATGAACTTTGGATAAATCTCTGCCCTTCAGCAGGGTTTACAATTAAACTTTCATTTCCATTGAACACATAAATGGGCTACAATAAAAGGGAGCCAGTGACACAATGATCATACAAATAAAGGCTTTCATACATTCCTACCAACTCTAAGAGGAAATCCATGAATACAAATGGTAGAAAGAACGACCTGTAAGAGGCAGACACAACTAGGGTAATCACCTCTGCCATATGGCTGAGAGAGCTATAGCCAGTACAAGCTGCACTCATCCACCAGCATTAAACATCTACAGCACAGCACTGATGAAACATTCCATAATGACACTGTACACTCTCGCCAACAGTTCTCAAACTGACATCTGAGGACCCCAAGGGGTCATTTAGGGGTTTCATGGAGGTAGATATAATTGAAAACATGATCTGTGCACAATCGCATGAGCAGCTTTTTTTTTTTTTTATTAATAAAGTTCAACTGTTTCTAAACATACAAAAAGCGAAATCATATCAGTCTTTCCAAGAGTTGGTGATGTGATTAAATTCGAGAAACACTGCTCCGAGCATGAAAATGGCACCGCATTTCCCAGCAAGAGTAGTGTGGCAGGACTGTGAACATCAAATAAGCTATCTGCCAGTGGCAAGTAAAATGTATTTTTTTCCATATTTCCAGTATTTTGTTGATTTAAAATAAAAATTTAAATCTTAAAAAAACAAAAAACATAAAAAAAAAACAGAAGCCCAATTCTCACGCTCTTTTGGGGACTATAACCTCCTGCGCTGTCTGTACAGCCAAAACATTGTTGTTCCAAGTTATTTTTCTGCTAAGACAAACAGTGAGTGAAAATGCCATGTCTGCATTTTCCCTTTGTAATACTTACATAAAGTGTCAGCGTCAAAGAGATTTTAGGGAGGTATTTGGTGGATACATGACATTTTGGCCCAGAGGCATTGCCAGTGGATTTTTGTCAAGTTGCTCTATGTTGGGAAAACTTTAAGGATTTAAAAAAAAAAAAAAAAAAAAAGCCAAACTGGGACTGCAGCTGTCCTGGTTTGGCTTTGCAATGGATGCACACATTCACATGTCAAGCAACATGCAATGAGGTTGTGGTTGTATACAATTAATCAGCAAATTATTTCATTGAACGTTCTGCTGTAGGAAAGATCCCTCAGCCTACTCCTTTACCACATGGAACATGAAAGCATACCATAATATATTGTTTATCACACTCCACCTGCTATTTTCATATATTTCTTTTCCTATCTTCCGAAATAAACCCCCGCCCCTGCAATCTGTCATGTTACTGTCAGCCCTCCCACTGCGTTTACCTTCTTAGAACCCACTAGCCAAAGCTAAGACTGGACAACAATAGAGAAAAGAAAAGGCAACGAGCCAACTAGGGCATCAGTGAACAGAACCAAGTTCTTCCTTTAATCCTTGACCATTACCAAGAGAGCAGAGAAGGAAAAGCAGAAGGGGAGGGGGAGAAAAGGTGGGAGCAGATGAAGAGGAAACAAGTGAGACTAAAGCTGTGGCTAAGAGCCTAAACGTGGCGAGGGGACACAAAAAGGTCCTCAGTCTCATAGGGAGGATTTGCTGAGCAGAGATTTTTGTTGATGGCTTTCCAGACAGCAGGGAGGCCATGTGTAGAGAACAGTGTGAGGGCACGGACACGGGAAACAGGGAGTCACAAACTGAAAACAGCAACAACAGCAACAATGAACCGCACTGGAGGATAAGTAGTGATGACAGTGACAGTGTTCGAAAGAAGAGAGGCAACTTCTCTGGAGAGGGTGCAAGTACAAGTGTATGGGGAGCTATTGGTGCCAGAATGGAGCATTAGTGCAAATTGGGCCATGGACATGGCATGGGGGATTGTCTATTAGATGAAAATGAGAATGCGTACATCTACCCAACTGGTTATCTGCAAGCATTCGTACTGCACTAAGTGGGATGCTAGAACTTTATATGTGTAGCATATTATGCAACCAGGTGCAGGGACTTGGAAGTGTGCCTGGAAGCATTTGCATGCATTAAAAAAAAAAAAAAAAACATGCCCGTGTACAGAGGTGCACAATGTGGAGCATTGTGGTGAGGAATACGGGAGATAATAGAGAAGGCCTGAGCTGTGTTGGGAGCAGGAAGGTAAGAGGAACCGAGCGGGGAGAGAACATCCAATTCAATTTCAAAACGGTGCCGGCTCAGAGTACAAACACAAAGGCTTCATTACAGGCAGATCCCTGTTGAAGGCTGCAGCTAATTCACGGTCGTCAAGCAAAGAGGGAAAGGGAACTGGGTATGGAGGGAGAGAGAAGTAGATCAGCGAGGAATTGGGGTGAGGTGACATCAGGAAGGGGGAGGGTGGGCGAGCAGGTGGGGGTCAAGGAAAGAAGACCCAGTCGCAGTTAGTCTCCTCTAAAGGAGAGCAAGCTCGGTACCAGCGACGCCGCTGAGAGCATACTAATACCCTTGTAGAATGAAGCACAGGACGAGTAATGACTTCTATTATGGCATCCACACACATGAGAACTGTGGAAATAAACATGGTGTCAGCAGAGGTGTGGTGCTGCATTGAAAAACACATTAAGTGATAAACAGGATAAATAAATGATTGACTGTCCCATGCTGGGGGAGGGGCTCAAAATAGGCTGATGTTGATGAAAACAATTAGATTGAAGGATATGGCCTCGCAGAAACAAAGATATCCTGAACACGTGAGAACACTGGTTGTTGATACTCAGATGATTATTAGAGGCGTGTTAACACATTGATTTTTCACAGCATATTGTAACAGACCATATTAGATGACACTTAATTCTAAGTACAGAAACTATGTGTTTTACTATATTTCTATGTGTTAAACATGCAAATAACAAGTCTCCTAATACTCATATTGGTGATGTTGTTTTCCTGTCACACATGCAGTTACTAGCTTATTGGGTGCACCAAGCTAAAAGCGATGTATTTTAAGAATCCCAATGTATCAAGGTTTCTAGATCAGTTGAAATTGTTTTGTTCTGAATGTATAGATAATTTGTTAGCTGTAGTTGTGGTGCTGCTGAGTAGGTAGTTCTAATATCTTTAATATAAATAGGATGAGCAAAGTATTAAGAAGGCTGTTCTTTTCAACTGTAGCTGCCAAAATAAGATAAAAGCACATTTTTGCATTTTTTTTTTTTTTTTTACTCCTCAGTGTCTGCGTGTCAGATCAGCAAATCGGATGCATTTAGTTTCTGTAAGAAATCCTAATTTTCTCAATCAACAACGCTAAGTATCTGCCAAGAGTCTTATTGATGATTCAATTGATCTGCTTACATAAGAGACTTTTTCAGCTGGAAACCAAAGGCTGTCAGTTATACAGCTATTAGCTTCATGGATCTACTGTTGCCTGTAGTGGGAAAAATAATAATTCATGGTGTGCATCTGTGGGAGTGTAAATAAGAGCTGTTTTTTTACTAATGGCTGAAGGTCAGTGACCCCACTCCCCCACCCCATAAACGCCCTCCAAACACACCCACACACACGCGCAAAAACACAAGCTGTGAAGCCCTTGAGCACAACTACACTGCAGAGGTGTCCGTCATCCACATACATGCACAGAAACACATAGCAGCTCATGAGTACCTGCCAGGTGAAAAGCCACACTGGAGGCTAATCAAGGCAAAGAGTGGGGTGAGAATGGTGAGACTCATGTCAGACCCGATTAAACATGCATGGCTTTGCTCTAGCTGGCGTAACAATGAGTGTCCTCATTCGGCGACTGTCACCTTCTGAGACTCATGGGACAGAGTGGAGGAAGGGGACGAAGTCAAATAGAAGGTGGAGTGAGACTAAGGAATAGCCGGGGAGAGTAGAGGGAGTGGGGAATCACAAGTGAGGTGTGAGGTATAGTTGGGAATGACAGAATTGGGAGTGCGTGAAACAAAAGTTGGAGGGTCAAAGTTCAGCTTGGTTGGATGAGAAACAGTGGCTTCTATAGCTCACTATCAGCTATCAGCTAGCACGCTCCATTATGAGCTATATGAAATATGGTCGTGTGTGTGGCCAGAACTAAAATGGATCAGTTGAAACCAATTCATCAGCACATGACAGTCAGTCTATAAAAAGCATCATTTCAGAGCGTGGCCTTTGTAAATCACTGCTTGCACTCTGACAATGACTTGGCTAAACACTTCCTACTGCGCTCACAGAGAACAAGATTAGCACAGCAGCAGCACAAACTGTGCCTCCTGCAATAGCTTGGTGTTAGCACAATGAGCACACATCACAGAGGAAACCGACGAGGATAAAAAAAAAAGGGAGGGGGGCGGTATAACAGGTGACAACATTCGTCTGGAAGCCTGTCATCAGTGACCTTGACAAAAAGGAAGATGTCATCTGTGGCATGATGAAAATGCTCCCCTTCAGTGAGCAAAACTGCAAAAAAAAAAAAAAAGAAAGGGAGGGAAGAAAAGAAGGTTACACACGAGTGGATCAAAACCGCTTTTTAATTGTGTGTGGAGGAGATGCTGAGGCCACAGCTGTAAATAACCTGCGTGCTGCTCAAACACTCGCGATATGGCCTAAGCATGGCAGTGACATGGTAGGGGAGTGAGGTGTGAGGGTCCTCTAAGGGCAAGCATTAGACCGCTTCACACATGCATCCATCAGTATTGCAGACAATGTGACATTAACTGACTGGTCCCACTGAACTAAGTAATCTGTTTGTCCACCAATTAGGCATAACTGGAGCCCTAATCCAATCTGAGGCATCTATATTTCACAAAGTCAATATTTAAAAAAGCATATAAAAATCATTATCAATAAATCAGCAACGCTTCATAAAATAATAACAGCACAGACGGTAAAATCTTTTTGAAGATAAATCATTAATAGTACATAAGGCTTTCTATTTCTAAGTGTTTTGGGGGGGATTTTGGAAAACTAGGAAAAGAAAATTGCATGTGACATAGCTGTCTATAAAAAAGACTTCTACATTTTAAGAACTATGTATTGCCTCTGAAAACTATTATTTTTCCACAATTTCTAAGCATAATAAGATACGAGACATATAACAACAACAACAATAACAATAATAATAATAAAGACTTTACACTTAAGCTTTCAAGGCAACATTTAAGTCAATATCACCATACAGAGAAATTAATTGAAGCTGCAAATGAAAACAAGCAAGTGGCATTACATGAATAAAACAGCAACTTGCAATAAAAAATAGTGAGTTATTTTGAGTTTATTGACTCATCTGTGCTTTTGAAATAATGTTCACTGATAACATGCATTGCAAAAAAAATAAATAAATAAACTGCCTGAAAACGTTTCCCCCCCTTTCTCTTTTAATACGTTTTCACAACTGTCCAAAGCCTTGATGCTTACATGCCATTGAGAATCTAAGCAACCTCAGTCTACAGTTGAAACATAAGATGTGACATTTGACTTTATTTCAGCTATTCAGACGTTGTCTCAAGTACTTGTGGATTTCAACAGACACAGAAAAATCTACTTCAACCGTTTGACTGCACAGATCTATTGAGCACTCCCACTCCTACTTCTTTGTATTGAAGGTATACATTTAAGAGCCGGCAATGTTTAGGCTAGAGCTGCTGCCCACATGTCTGAGGAAACAGTGCACTGCCACTGTTGTTAAGAAATTAATCCGTCACTTTCACCCTGCCAGTCAAACAGCGTCACATCAGAGGAATCTCTGGCCAATATTTGAATGAGCGACAGCGTGAAAATGGGAATCTCACTGCCTCCATTGCTTCTAATGAGCCGAGCTATCTTGCATAGCCAATCAGACCCGTCTCCAGTAATGGGTTTCAATGACACCTGTAGGACACTGAGGCATTACAATGAGCCTGGAGCGGTTAAGTTAAGAGGAGTGGACAGCTAGCTCGACACGGATCAATGTCTGCTCTTTTTGGTGAGAAAGGACAAATGCCACAGTCATATAGGAGCTGGAAGTGAAGACCCACATTCCATTTCCACTTTATAATCATTGAATAAACGAAAGAGAAGCCATCTATGGAGAGAAAACGGTCCATTGAGAGTCTGATCAACAGTTAATTTTACTATTTGATGAATACAGCAATCCTTATCTTGAAGGTTCATAAAACAGACTAACTAATATGTATGTGTGAAAACAGATTATCTGTCTAAATACATTTATTATTTTAATAGAGCAAGTGTTGCCTCTTTGCTTCTACCAAATGAAATCTAACACAACAAAAGAAATGGTTCCTGCCCCAAGGTGGCTCCTTGTTCATAATTTACACTGCTATCTCCCACTGGATGGAAGCTGTTATTCAAAGGACTCAAAAGTGTCCTAAAGGCATACATTAATTAATCATATCTTACCATATTGGGAATCAATCCTTAAACACAGGGAACATAACCCATTGAACCCAATGGCCCATAGGACCACACATAAAGCACATTCTTGCAGAAAATATAATATTTGGAGATTTTGTTTTCAACTAAAAGAGCAGTCTTCATTCTCTAGCAGGCTATGTTGTGTGGTACCTTTTTATTTTGTTGTTCTGCTTAGTTGAAAGATAACCCCTGACTGTATTTGAGAACAGCCTGAAGCATGTGCTCTCTCAGCTCAGAAATATTACCTGGCTCTGTGGCAGGCTATTGGGAGAAAATGATTCCCTATGGAATTAAGACATATGAGTACACAGATAGTGATGCCGTGTATCCGGGCTTGACCCATAACTTTACAAGGAAACACAGCCAAATGCGGTGGGGGGAAGACCAGAGTTAGCCAGAACCAGAACAGTTCTTAGCCTTCTGTTGTGTAGTAAAAGCTGCTCAAGAAAGGCTATGGGGAGTCAGGTGAGGAGAGGAAGAGTCATGCCTTCCAGAAGTTCAGTTGTACTCCCACCTACTCAAGTTCTATGTTTCTTTTCATTTTTGCTACTTTCTGGCAGACAAAATGACGCTTTGTTCTTTGTGTGGATCTATACAGTGTTTGTCAACGCTGAGCTGAGAGAGCTCCTAACCTCAGAAGAGAGAAGGAGCTCAGAAACTGACAAAGAAATCACAGAAAAAGTAAATAAGAAAAAAAAAATAAAAATCCAGAAAAACTCAAATTCTCTGCAGAAATACACTCAAAGCACCACCAGTGTCTGTTTTTGCACATTGAGTCTTAAACACTTAAATCACGTTCTAATAGTCTTGCTTTCTGCTTCATTTTGACTCATTATGCAAAGCAATTATATAATCTGGAGAAAAATAATCTTTGTCATATTATGAAATTATCAGCATGAAATCTGGACTGCATTATGTCTTAAAAATGTCATTAAAACTATTTACTGAAATCTTCACATGCTTGAACATGAACTCACGCTGTGCATGTAATATCAATTTTGAGGTACTTTGGATTTTACAAATTGCAAGCTCTGCCTGTCTGGATTACTGTGGCCCATTTTCATCCAAACATTTTCAGAAGATTACATCTGCAGCTGTTTGAATGGTGGCAGTTTGCATTAGTTGAGCTACACTTAGAGGGTCAGTGGTAAAATAGCTAATGCAAGACCGCTGAGACAAGATGAACACATCGATGCAGAGGCACAGCAACATTCTATGCAGGATTTGGTTGGTAGAAAATGAAAGAGATGACCCTGGTGTGTCTCCATTAAGCGTATAGATTCTCAGTCAGGCTGCAGTTTCAGAAGAATAGAGTTGCTCATTGGATGATGGCGAATATTCTATTGACCGTTAGACACTATGTAGGGCACAATTTCTCAGCACACAAAACTAAATGCCTGAGCATAGAATATAAAATAAGTAATATGACGCAAACGTATATTTATAAACAGTCAGGTCTAATGGCCCAATGTGCATGGCAACAGACCGCCTGGACCAGTAAGAAACCGGATCTTGAGGAGCGCAGCTGCAGCAGCGGGTAGGAGTTGTATTGACAGTAAGAAAGGGTACAGTGGTTGTCCTCCTCAAATTACCTCATGCACAACATCCTATTTACAGACCTCTGCTTTGAAAGAAAAAAAAAAAAAAAAAAAAAAAATATGGGTATGTCCTTCTGACTGGGCTGAGGTATTATCCATGGAATTTGGTGTTGCGGTGACTGATCAGACGGTGTGAAGGACATTGCATGAACTTAAATTCTACTAAAGGGGGTCACACAAAAGAAGAAAGAATCCAAAGAAGACCCCAAAGCATGTTTGGCATGGACCTAAAAAAAAAAAAAAAGACGACCACAGTTACTGCATTGCAAGTGATTGTGAAACACAGAGGCAGGAGCGTGCTGATAAAGGGAAACCTGGCACTGTGAATCCAAGTTTGCAAACCCTGATTGTAAAAATTACTGCCAGTCTCATGAATTCCAGCAGTAGAGGAATTTCTTCTTACCATGCATACTAACCACACGTTACTCTGTGGTGCAGCTGGTATGAAATAAAAGCCTATACTTAGAGGAAGGGAGGCAGGAAAGCATGGGAGGCATTGAATAAAAGGGAAGGTGGAAAGCCTGGAGCACAAAAAGGAGCACAGACAGGAAACGGAGATGTGGATGATTAAAGATGCCTGCTCAAAATGGATGAAAAAAATAAAATAAAATAAAAATACAGGTGCTGTCCAGTTTGTGCCGCTGAAGAAAACCAAACAGAGATATACACCACTGATGTTGACCCAGCGGTGAGGGTCAGAGCTGACAGCAAAGCAACAGCTCTTTAGGCCCCCTCTTCCTCAGCTGTCAACACTATTGTCCTTCCTCCTAGTGTGCGGAGTAACTCGCAGCAGATGACCTTTCAAGAAAAAGCACTCAGTCTTACCTAACTACCCTCCATTGGTCTTTGATAGATCTTTGCGAATCAGCCTTCATTAAAAAACACACAATTGAAAACACACTGCAGTTCTTCCTTTGAAATGGGATGATCTAGGGTGATGTGAGGGCAGACATTCCTTTTTTTTGCATAATTGCTATTTGACATCTTAGTCTTAGCATGTTTGGTTAGAAGCGCTGACAATAAATCATTAGTGAAGGAGGGAAACACTATTTAATGGAAGCTCTGGCTTTCTTGGGAAAATGGCGGGGAGTGGAGGGGTTGAGGGAGTCGCTCAATCGATTGATGACTGCCTTTGAAGCTGATGGGCGTGATTAATTATTAAAGAAGATCTTTTAACGAGGTAAAGTGCCTTGACTGAGGCCACAAAGCCAGGCCATACAGCTATGTATAGCCTGTCTGCCCTGAAGAATAATGCATGCTAAATTGAACATTATGCATTTTTTGAGTGCACGGAGCGGCACCTTTGGACATCGGGCTCAGTGCTTGTATCGGCAATGTTTCATTACGACAGCTGAGCTTGTCAGTTATACAGCAGAGACATCATCCAAGGGCAATGCTGATCTTTGATAAGTTTAAAAGATATGCATCTATTTGTATATGATTTTTGCTACAGCGAGTATCGTGTTTTCTGAATGAATAAATGTGTTTAATTCTGTAAAAACCTGATTAGGTAGAGCAACATGAAGAATTTCTAACGTCAGCCTTGTACGCATGATACTTTCTTTAGGTGGGGTGATGGTGCAGTAATCAAGGAGTGAATAAGTGCAGCATTAATCCTCGAGCATATCATCAATAACAGTTGGCATGTCTCTGTGTGCCTCATCAATGGATTACGCACAGATGCACTTTGTGGTCCCACGGCAGCGAAATATTCAACGATTCTTTTTCTCTGTTGCATTGTCTTTCACTCTCTGCTGCTCCCCCTTTCTTCTGCAAATCTCTCAGCGCCTCATCTCCATTCCATTTTCTGCTCATATCTACAACACATGGATGGATGCCACTCCAGAAAATGGACACCAAACAAAGCAGAGGGAGCATAAGTGAAGAAGCAAAGTAATTGCCCAACAACAAAAGGGGTTTGTGTTTGGCTTTATTGGTGCCAGGGATTCTAAGGAACATAATTAAGGCATTTTCAAGTTGTTTTCAGCACTTAATTGCAACCGACTGCCACAATACCTGACTGCACAAAAGATTTGTGGAGGTAGCTGAGGTTTTTCCTCCTACCACTGGGTACAGCAGACATCTGGGCTGTAGTTTAATTAAAACAAGTGTTATTGTTGACATTTTTTTATGCGATAAACCAATTACAAATATCCATGTAACACTCATTCCTTTGACCTAAGTTGTTGCTACAAATGGCTACCAGCCACTTTAAATATAGGGCAGTTAAACAGCTGCCTCTAATAATAAAAAAGACAAATTCCTCTGGTTATTCTCTTGTACACATTCTGGTCTCTTTAAATGAAGGCACTTTAGGAAGCTGAGTACTCGGGATGTTCTGACAAACACACATGCACACCCCAGTATTGCCTCTGTCAGTCTTGTGTATAAAGCTTAAGTAGAGATAAGTTTGTCTATTCAATCCATTGTTCATTCAGGGGTCACCTTTACCTGAATACACAACCACAACACAACACACGTACGTGCTCAGACTCCATTATCTTTAAATCTCTGTTTTACCCCTTGATCAATCCTCTAACTTCCTATATGTCTTCTTAGAAGCTAATCAATGATTCTAAGGGATCAGTTGTTGGGATCACCTCCCAGTGCTCTGAAAAGAACAATAGAGAGGCCTACATGTCCCTCCTGAAGCCTGACCCAGAGTTGTCTGCCTGTTTGAAAGTGGCAGGATCCACCCCTAGGATGTGGTTCTGAGTTTGAACAGGAGGGCATTGGCTGGACGCCGAAGGGACGCCGAAGGGAGCAACACCAAACAAAATCCACAAAATCCTGGGTCACAGTCTGCAACTTGCGGGACAAGCGCAGACTGCTGTTTTCTTTTTTTGTTTGTTTTTCCTTTATTTTTTTCCTCCTCAAACTCAGCTCGTCTTCCGCCGAGGGATTCATCCCGTCACCGTTAGCTGAGGATAACACAGAGATAACACCGAGCTGAAGAACGCGTTGCGGACACTCAGAGCGGATCCCCCTCTCTCTCTCTTTATCTCCCTCACTCTGGAGGAGCGGAGCAACCAAAGTAAGAGGCAACGTCTAGACAGAGACAAATAGAAAAGCGTGCTTTTCATTTTGTTGCACCGTCAGATCTCGTGTCGGCCGTCACGTGATCAGTGGTAGAGCAATACCACTAGTTAAAGGATCAATACCCGACCAACTCCGTTCTCCGGCTCGGCTATTGTATAAAGTCATAACTGTGGTAACGTCGTCCGAGATATCTTTCTCCTTCTTTTTCTTCCCCTCACACGCGGCGACCACCCACCATCTTGGCTCCGATGGGTGTGTAATCAACGTCATCCCATCACCATATTGGCCATTGCAGATGTCACTCACGTGACTCTCCGGCCATCTTTACTGCTCTCGCACACACACACACACACACACCCTCAAGATCCATAGATAGACTGGTGTGATTGTGGTTGCTGTGCTATTGTGATTATCATTGCTATTTATTAGTGTTCCTGCATATGATGTTACAACTGTTACTGCTATAGCTATCACCATTGCTAAGGCTATCCATATTACTATCCCATCCTTATCACATGTGTGTTACCAGTTTAGTAACTGATGTGTCATTGAATAATCAAACTGTAACAGCCATTTATCCAGAGTGATGTTATTTTGAATAATTATTGATGTGAATAAATTCTGTTATATGTTAAACTGTTGTTGTTTGTGATTATTGTGGCTATAATTGTGACAGTTGCTCAACTCGGTCTCAATGAGTTAAAAATACTGTATGTTGTTTCTGTCAGTGGGCACCAAAGAAAGGACAGAGGTCCATTCTGTGTCAAGCAGTGATTGTATTTTCCCCATGTCGCAAGAAGCTGTTTCTCACCACATGAGTGTGTGGTACAAAAGAGGAATAAGAGGGGGGTTTGCCAGATACACGCTTTCACTTTTTCCATCGCTGAGAGATCGGCGTCTTCTGGAGTATGCTAAACAGTGCGACTTTGAAAGCAGCAGGACGCAGGCTGCAAACAGCATGTGGCATGCACGCTGCCCACCCCAGGAAATACAGAGACAGACAGTGGCTGTGAGAGAAGACTGACCTTGACAAGGTTTACACACAGCAGAGGAGTCTACTTCACCAATATCACTTTCACAGGAGCACTACACAGACACTCTGCATTCACTCTCAAAAGCCTCACATTGAATTCATAAGATGCACCACACAGGGATTTCGGGACATTTTTGATTATCATTTGGTCCATTTATAGGTTGACAGCAAACAATTATCATAAATTTTGATAATTGTTGTTGAGCTGTTAACCAAAAATGGCGAACAGCTGCTAGAGGTTTTACCCTTTCTCTCACTGATTTCATCTAAATTTGAGACCCCCAAAAACAAACATTCGTAATCTGGCATTTCACTACTTTAACAAAATTATTGTAAAATGCCGAATTTTAATAATAATGACACGTCACCAGGCAGTGAAGGCCAATGCGGATGGAATGAAAACAGTTAATTTTTTCTGACTTCCAACATCATTTACTTCCCTTTCATCGCGTGCGTTACCAAACACACTGCCTCCACAACAGTGAGTTCAGTTAATTGAACAGGGGACAGCCAGCAGGTTGAAAGAAAAGATTAGATATAATGAGAGAAGAGCCTGTCTGCACAATTACAGCTTTAATTAAAGCCGGGGGGGATGACAGAGGCAGCCCAGCCACTGGCTAATAAATGTAAAGGTTATCTTATTAGTGGACAAACACTAGGAAAAAAAAATAATCACCACTTTGGACAAAAGAAGTGACAAGCTTATGGCTAGTTTGACTACACTGAGCTCATATTAAAACACCTCAGTAATAGTAGTTGGTAAAGTTGGGCATAGCTTTTTTGTGTTGGGCATTGAAATAGAGCTCTTTAAAAAGCCAATCTTCAAACTCTTCTCCCTTCATGGAGTTATGATTAAAATTTGCAGTTCAAACCTCAACTTAAATCGAATACAACAAATATCATCTCTACATTGTAGGCCATTATGCCATTTTTAGGTGTTTTTATAAGGATACAGACAGAAAGTAAAGCTGCTGTTGCAAACTTTAATTCAAATATATTTTTTTAGGAAATCAGCCCAATGATATTTAATGGCAATGATTTGCAATATTAAGGAAAGTGTGACTTCAGTTTAATAATTGCACACAAAAAAAATAATTCAAACACTAGAAGTGGGACTGTGCAAGGATATGCATCATAGATTGAAATGTGAAATATGAGGGTATGTCACCGTCAAATTTTCAAAAGATTTAATTTAAAAGATGTTTCAGTGCATTCCCTTGCAGCGACATATCTAATAATTTGTCAAAGTTCATAATTTTTTGTGTCCAGTTAATTGATCTAACTGTACAGTCATTTTTTGCACAACAACACAACGCCACTAACTCCAGTCTTCCACATCTCCCAAACACAGGGGTGCCTGTTGTTTACATTAATTTTGGACCTTACACTTTCATCCAAAGTGACTCACATATCAGATATCACCGGGAACAGTGTTGTGCCCAAGGACAGGAGAAGATGGGGTTGAATCACCAATCCTGTGATTAATGAGTAATCGGCTCCACTACCTGAGCCAGAGCCGCTCCAGATGATACAGCGATAAGTGTCACAAAGATAGGATTTAGTGTGGGCGCAACTTCAAGGGACTGACTGAGCAGTGGGTTTATGTAAAAAGCTTGTGGGCTAGTCCAGCTGTAGAGGGAGGAACTTGCTAACACCCAAAGGAGCTCAAACCACCAGAGCACAAGCTTAAAACTGAATGCCTGAGCAAATCATGGATCGACGCATTATGCAGCTAACTCCACAGCAAATTGTTAATTCATGTTCTCTCCTCTGATTAGGAAGCTACACTCTTGAATATCACTGACCTGAATGGCTTAAAGCTGAAGCTTGAAATTACTCCCATGGTAATGGACAACCTAATCGATATTCACGATTACTTTCAGATCTTGAAAATAGTGAAAAATGGCTCATGAAATAAGAAATTAGAATATAATATTCGTAACTATCACTAGTTATGATGAAACATTCCAGATACACATTTGTTGGTCGTGAATGTTACACCTCTTACCTGGCCTCACCAGTACTGATACTGGGGCATGCCAGCTTGTGGCACACTAACTGTTCCATCAAGCTTAGCAAGATCAAAGCCAAGAGTCTGGAAAAACCTCCACACAGTTTAAGGAGAGGGATGTGCCAAAGGAAACAGGCAGATTGATATTGGCAAATCAGGGGAAAAGTGCAAGCAAGAGTGAACCGGGACCACAATATTCAGGAATGCATCATTTGTAGACAGGTGAGCACAGAGAAAATCATTAAAAAAAGTTATTATCAATAGGTAAATAAAAAATAACAATAATAAAGCAGGCTCATTGAATTTAAGGCAATAGCATCAAAGTCGGCCAGGAACTTGCAGTCCGCAGGAGCTCATTATTACTAACCAAGTCTCACCACTGTCCATTAGAATAGATAGGCCTACAGAATTAAACTGTTCAATAGCAAACAGGAGGTAAAGCTTTGAGAACATGCTGACCTTTTGTCATGTCGACACAGGTTCCCAAATTAAAGCCTAAGTGTCCATTTGCCTGTGTTTGTTTTCAGTGGCAATTAGGCTCATGGATATTCAACAGGTGACAGGTGGTGAGCCACAGGCCAATCAAATGTCAAATCCCTTGTGAGCGCTCTCACATGATGTCGGTCATTCCAGGCTCAAATGTGGTAAAACATCATACATGCAGGTTTGGCGAGTGTTTGATGTGCTTGTGTGTTCGCAGGCATATGCGTCCAAAGCACCCAAAGCCAACCACAGCGCTATCTATTCCCTCCGTATCTCCTCAATCTCCCGTGATTAGTCGATGAATTGAAAAAAAGACAGGGATTATTTGTGACGTACTTGAGAAAAATAAAAAGATTTTATGCCTTCTTGTGGAATTCATATTGGCATAGCAGCCAAGAACCCCGCCCCCACATGACTCAATCATGTGCTTATGCTACAAACAACCTTAAAAGTGCCATCTTAAATCTTTACAACCGGAGGCTGTCGTAAACTTCACCACAAATACATTTCTCTGAGGAGGCTTGCTAAAAGCTTGGTACAGCCTTTATTAAGAGGCATTCAAACTCATGAGCTTGAAAGAAGGAGGATACAAGAAAGAAAAATGCCACTCTTTCCAAACTTGAACATCAATTTTGATTGAATGACTTTTCCAAGAGTGGTGGCAGGAGACCGTTGTCAATTTAGAAACTCGTGAGAAGAGAGAGAACGGAACAGGAATGATCTGAAATACGTGCTGCTCTGTCCAAAGTAGGCACGTCACCCAAATTAATTCTCATGTAATGTTTCAAATTAGATTCACTTGATTGTTATTCCTGGTTTTCATTAAATGTAGTACAGATTTATTATGTTTGCACAGCCAAGCTTCCCAAATTGAATGTACAATAAGGCCAGACTCTCAGTAGCTAAAAATCCCTAGAAATGGCTGAATTTGCCTCACAGAAGTATACCGTTCGAACTTAACGAACCCATACAAATCCATATGATTGGGCACATTGAGGGTACATTATGTAAATAAGTCGATCATTACACGGTTGAGCTCCACAGCTTGTAGTACACTGAGTAGCTGCGACCCAGAGTCACCTTTATTTGCCCCCTGCCAGCAATTTGCAAGTATGAGGGAGAGTCTGGCCAAGCGTGTCGCAGAGTCAGGGCGAATGCTATCCACCCACACATAAATAAACTCATTAATAAAGTGGCTTCCACACTGTCTCACATTCCATCAAAATGCAAAGTGCTGATTCGGATGTACCCTTGAGGGCGCTCCATATTCCACTTAATTATTGCCTCGGAATTTAGTGCCCTTCCCATACCCCCCCACCCCTGAACTCTGTGCTGCACGTTCAACCTGTGACCCACTTTCTCAGCTTCCTGAATGCCCTCATTTATTTCTTACAAACAACAGGGGAGAGAGAAAGGTGTTCTAATGGGTTGACATGGGACTTCCCCCTTTCAAGACTAAGATGAAAGTACATAGAGAAAGGTGGCAGGTGTCCCTGTGCTATGATACAAATCCTTTACTAAAACCTGACAAGGTTGGGCAACAGGGAGACCTTGCAAGTTCACAAGTTAATCTTTTTTTTTTTAATATCAAAGAAAACCTGGTTGCAATTAGCTGACAGACATCTGCGACCCATAATCATGCTGCATCAATGTCAATATAAAAATCTCATATTGCTGTCATCCCCATCACTCTGTCCGACCTGTTTAATCTCACAGTGACTGATTTACTTCTGAGTATAAAATCAAGTCCCACTGCACTTCGTCAAACCGCTATAAAAAGCAACTACGTATGAATAATGAAGCAAACATATTGCAGTTGAAGTTGTAGCCTTCCCAGAAATGCTGCAGGGGACCAGAGTTGTTCATAATGAAAAAGCTTAACCCTTAACTGAATGCATATGGACAAAGAAAGACACGGTCTAATATCCCGGGGCATACGGACCAGAGTACCCCCACAGCATGTCAACATGTTGCTCTGTCTGAATGAAAGCAGTTGACAGACAAGCTTCACATTATGCTGAGGACTGAGGTTGGTCTGCTAGTTTCATTTTATTTTGATGTTCAGCGCAATCAAAGTGAACATTCCTGTTTTGGACTCTTTGGTAGTGTTCCAGTGAAATTGACCCAGGCCATTTTAGTGTTTTAAAAAGCAATATGGAAATAAAAATGTAAAATTTTACAATATAATACGATATTTTATAGTCAATCTCTGTTCTGATTTAATATTACTTAAAACTGATAAACAGCAAAAAATAGGATACTTTCTAGGATACCCCCCACCTTTTTTTTTTTATTTTTTTTTTTTTTTGGTACATCCATATAAATTCAGGTTTAACAAGTATCTTTCTCATTTCTCTTTTCCTCCTTTCATCCAAACAAATACTGGTCAAAAGACATAGGCATTTTGATGTGCTGCATGTATGTATTTTGGTGTAGATTTTGTATTCACAAAAATCAAAAACTAAAAACAGAAACAACAACAGCCAGGTTTTCCACCCTCGCCTCTTAGAATTTATATATTTTTTTTTAAATATATGTATACACACAAGCAAGAAGAGGGACATTGCTGTTCTATGCCTTAATTTAACTATTCAGGAAAAGGTGGGAGGTAGATGCTGCGATGAATTGCAAGTGAGACATAGCTTTAACTCATGTCTGCTTCTGTGATTTGTTGTTGGGGGCTGCTGTATGTTGGAAAGGGTTTGTATGTCTCTTGTTTACTGAATGCACCGCCCCCTCCGCTCTAATTCTTTTTGCGTGGTTTACTGGTCGTAATACATAGTGTAGACCGAAAAAACGGATAAAAACAACTTCCAAAATCTTTTGTAGGTCTTGTCATGCCAGCAGAGAGACGCCTTCCAAAGCTATTTGGCACAGACACGGGGTTACGTGGATGTGATGTGAGAGATCTTAATGCAATGAATCTTCACAGACACAAACAAAAGGCAATTCTCTCGTCTAACTGCTGAAATAAGTGCGCGCACACACATAGGGCTACAGGTTGTTCTTCCTCCTCAAGCCAAATGCCAACACCAAACTGCAAAAGACAGAGGCGAAAAGGAAAAAGGTTTTTCTCAATGTAGCATTCCTCCAACGTGATCATCCATTTGATTGTTTGCCTTGTTCATCCATCCATCCATCTACGGTTTTTTCTGTGTGGCATCAACAGAATCAATCAAATACAAAAAATTCATTTGCACGCTCCAACCTATGGATTCAATGGATGTCCAATCAGTGCATTTAAAGAAGTCGTTCACGTTTCATTCTGCAGGAAAGGTTTTAGGTTTGCAACTATTAACCATTTTGCATGCACTGTATTTATGAGAATGAAATCCCATCAGTCAGTAAACAAGGAGATATGATCAGATTTGCACCAACTCACGCTTACAGACATGAAGTAGCCACAAAAAAGGGGGTTTTGTAAAAACACCACATTCAGGCCAACTGTAAATGTTGCTGATGTTGATTTAAACCATGGGATTTAAATCTGTACACCTTTCCTTCACTCGGGCTTTAATCCCATGGCATTCCTCTGATATTTGTTTTTGTTTCAACCCTATTCAGCATCACAGCTTTCTTTTGCTCAAAACTATAAAAGCACCAGAAGTATAAAGATGATTTTCTTATCTGGCACAATAATTACAAAGACTCGCCATGCAATAGGCAGGTGATGGAAGGGAAAGTGAAGTTTGGCTGCAGGCGAATTTTTCTCCTGGTAAAAAAAAAACAAAAAAACATCCATGTTTAATCCCAGAAGTATTTTTTTGCATAGTTTGCTGCCAAAGAATACTTTGTGTGCTCCCACAAGAAGCTTAGGTTCATGTTGCACAACTGAACTACCGAAAAAGTAAAATATTCTGACTAACCCTGAAACAAACTAACTGATGCTGTGTTTTAAGTATATTGAAATTGATGCCCTTTAGAAGTAACTGGTCTTATACTAAGTGCAAATTTGTGTAATAACTTTATACCTAAAATATCTAAGATGGTAACTAATGTGCAGTTGCAAATGCATGATTTGTCATTAGATTACAGAGTGCATTTATGAAATTAACTGCAGCATGTGATCCCTCAGACCAACAAAAAATATAGCACAAATAATTTAAGTTAACTGTTTATCTTAAGATAACACTGAGCTAAGGACAGTGAAATCAAAGCTATCCCTTAAATGAAGACAAACATTTCTACATTTTTCTTGTTTCACTTCAACAATAAAAATATAGAAATAAAAAAAGTATGACATTAAGTAAGATACAAATTCCAGTAAACAGATTTCAGTTCACGTAAACCCTGCCTGATCGTCTGAGTGTTTCTAATCAGCCTTGTGTAACAGAAATGTCAGAAGATGACTTAATAGTATTCATATAGGCTTCCAGCAAGACCAAGCCATATGCTGTTTGAAACTTGGATCTGTGAGGAGAATGAGATTTAACCGTTTGGTTTACTGAAGCATTAGTTCAGCCATAGGCGCAAAAGCTAAAAATATACATGCACACAAGAAACAAAATACATCCCATGCCAAGCTTCCACCCACCTGCCCACCTGTGTACATACAAAATATGCTATTTCTACCACACACACAAAAAAAGCCAAATCATCACTCCGCAGCATAACACACTACTGTGCCGTATGTGTGATAAAACAGGTAAGACAGGATGTTACGCCTCATCTCGGGGCAACTAAGACATAACACAAAGGAGCCCTATCTTTCCCATGATCCAAAATAGCTACCAGGATGCAAAGTTAGAAAAAAAGGAAAAATTATCAGGAAAAAAAAAAAAAAAACATCAGAGGCTAACCTTCCTAACTAACAAAACACAGGAGAAGGCCGATTAACAAAGTAAATGGCGGTCCGCTCCAACACAAAAATGAGCATGATAACTAATGGGGCTGGTTGGAAAACAAGAAGCAGTTGTGGGTGACAGCCTCTCTGCCACGTACTGATGCCCAGCTGGACTTTAATATATCAGGGACTCCGTCTCCACAGCAAGCTTGGAATTTGGCGGACCAATCAGTGAGGAGAGGAGGCCTCCTCGACCCTGTGGGCTTCAGTCAAGGGAAGCAACACAACCAGCCAACACAAAAAAAAAAATCCCAAAACATAACCTTACAACAGATACGTATAAGAAGAAGAGTGCCAAACCCAGCAGCTGTTCTTGACTCCATGCCTGGGGGGGCAGACAAGGGGAGGCACTGAGACCTGTGACCCCAGCTGCACTCTCTCATTCTGGGCAGAGAGCATTACAGGGTTAGCCTCTCTGGTCATGAATTATTCCACATCCATGCCTCCCTGAGTACCTGTAGTCAGCTCTGCAGAGACAGAGTCAAGGGGCTTTGACTGACAAAGCCTTTTATCCCACAACAGCCACGCACTCTATGATCAGCGTGTCTCCGAAGGAGGGAAGACCAGAGCTCTCTTGACACTTTCTCCCAGTGAGCTCACTTTTTTACTCCATCTTTATCTCTCAATCTACCCCTCACTCCCTGTCTGACCTGTGAACTGAAGTCATCTGTGTTTTTCCTACCACCTCTCAACATCAGCTTTGCGTTAGACCACCGATTAATTAAACAGAGACCTTTGAAATTGGAACCGGATGCTTGCAGAATTCCTAACTGTAGTCTGAACATACTGCTTGCCTTCATTTGAATGAATTGCCTGAGGAAATGTGCTACACATAAAAGGCCACACAGTGTTCAATTCTCTGCTCATATTAGGCTTGAGCAATTTCCAAATGTGTTATCTTGATAATATATTGCAGCAAACTATACTACAATATATAATATTCTGTGTTTCAAAGCCAGAATTATTAAAATTGTTGTTTCAGGTGGATCAGAAATTTCAAGTTTTATTTTACCCAGGGTAAGGTGCAATGAAGCAGTGAAGTGAGGGCTCGACTTTGCAACAGGGCAACACGGCAAAAAAACAAACCAAAAAACCTAATTCAATATGAGGAATATTAATCCCAAAGCAGGAGATATTACAATCTCCAATATAATCAAATATCAGCTCGAGTCTAATCCTTATCTGAGCATGAAGGCTCAGTTTTTGTGGTCATATCAGTAGACCCTGTCTGTTGTAATGAGCTCCTTCTCTGACCTTTTGTCATCACAGCATTGATACAATGCCTAATATTGTTCCACTCTGTTCTCAAGTCAAGGTTTTATGTCAACCAATATATTTATTTTCCAGGCATTATCTGCAGTTGCCCTCCTGTTCAGGCGCATTATTTGTCATGTATGGAGCTTTGGGCCCATTCTCTGTTTTCATGTCGACATGATTGTGTCATATAATTCCTGCTGAATTATCTGCTGGAGGTGGATTTTGCATCAAGACCAGTGAAGATGTCGTGGGTTACCAAAAGTAGCTATGCACAGCTGCTACAGTGGAGGAAATAATTATTTGATCCCTTGCTGATTTTGGAAGCTTGCCTGCTGACAAAGAAATAAACGGTCTATAATTTTAATGGTAGGTTTATTTTAACCCTGAGAGAGTGTATCTAAAAGAAGATCTAGAAAAAGCACATTATATAAACTGATTTGCATTTCATTGAGTGGAATAAGTATTTGATCCTCCAGCAAATATTACTTCGAATTCGGTGGAGAAACCATTTGTTGGCAAGCACACGTCAGACATTTCTTGTAGTTCATTACCTGGTTTGCGCACATCTCAGGAGGAATTTTTGTCCACTCCCCTTTGCAGATCCTCTCTAAATCCTTAAGGTCTTGAGGCTGTCACTTCGCAACTCAAAGCTTCAGCTCCCTCCACAGATTTTTGATGGGATTAAGGTCCAGAGACTGCCTGGGCCTTAATCTATGGCCTATCCATCCTCTATGGCCTCAATGTGTTTCTTCTTGAGACACTCCTTTGTTGACTTGGCCATCTGTTTTGGGTCTTGGTGCTGGAAGACCCCTCCACGACCCATTTTCAGCATCCTGGCTGAGGGAAGGACGTTGTCATCCAGAATCTCACGGTACATGGCCCCGTCCATCCTGCCCTCAGTAAGGTGAAGTCGTCCCGTCCTCTTAGGAGGCACCACCATGCTTCACAGTGGGGATGGTGTTCTTTGGGTCGTAGTCAGCATTACTCTTCCTCCAAACACAGCACAATGAGTTGATGCCAAAGAGCTTGATTTTGGTCTCATCGGACCCCATCACTGTCTCCCAAGCATTCTCTGGCTCATTCAGGATTTCATTTGCAAACTTCAGACAGACTTCTACATGAGCCTTCTCGAGCCTTCTTGACCTTGCAGGCGCTGCAGGATTTTAATCCATTGTAGCGTACAGTAGTGTGTTACATCATTAACAAGCTCTCTCACCCAGCTTCTTCCCAATGGTCTTCTAGCCTATTCCAGCCTTGTGCAGGTCTACAATCTTGTCCCTGATGTCAGCTCTTTTGTCTTGCCCATGGTGGAGAGGTTGGAGTCTGATTGCTTGATTTTGTGGACAGGTGTCTTTTTTACAGGTAACAAGTTGAGCTTAGGAGTACTTTCTTAAAGTGAGAGGACTAATATAACCGGTCTGTGGGAGCCAGAATTCTTCATGGCTGGTCACGGATCAAAAACTTATTTCACCAAATGAACTGCAAATCAGTTTATATAATTTATTTGATTTGACTTTCTAGATTTTCTTTTTTGATATTCTGTCACTGTTAAAATAAACCTACCATTAAAATTATAGGCCATTAATTTCGTTGTCAGTGGGCAAACCTGGGAAATCACTTAGGGATCAAATAATTGTTTCCTGCACTGAAAACAGTTTTTGTGTTGTTGTTTGTTTTTTTTTTTATTTCCACCATAATCGTCTGATTAGCCTGCAATAATATATATATATATATATATATATATATATATATATATTCTATATGTTTCTTTAAATGGTTTCCTTGTGTGTGACATAGCATACCAGGCTGTGAAGATCTGTTACAGCAGGTAACAATTAAAAGAATAAATACACTGCATTGTGAACATCAAACACAGCAAACACAGCAAACAGCAGCACTCCTTAGGTGTCATGCATGCAGCTGACACAGAGATATTACAAAAAGCATAGGATCAAACATAAATAAGACGTATTCAACATGGCTGATACGTCATCAGTGACAACTAAGGGCCTTTCGCATGGATACAAGTATAGGGCATGCACCTGCATATCTTTCCAAATATTACCAGTGATATATAAAACAATGCAATGTTTGGCCCACGTGCTTGGAGCGTTTGGAGAGGAAAACAAAAATAGGTCCACAGAGAGGAAGAGTGGAAACTCTGCACTTGGCAACGTGGGTGTAGTTGGCCGGGGCAGCGGTTTTCTGCCTGATAGTATGATACCATAATACAGATGCTCGCAGCTCACAGCCGTTCGCTTCATTCTTCGCTAGCCCTTACTTCTGAGGGGTGCCTGTCACAACCCCAAGCCCCAGCTGCATAGCAGGCAACAGGACAGGGCTAGAGGGAGGTTGCTTGAACTGCTAAAATGGAAATGATGCCAAAAACAAAGACAAAAAGTCACTGGGTGAATGTTTGGGCATATGGTGCATTTTTGGAACATTTATCTAGTGCAAACAAACTCAAAATCACCCCCCCTCCCCCACCTTCCTATTCTCTTTTTGCTCCTCTGTCAAAGTAAACCCCTTTACTGTGCTCTATTGCACTTCACATATGTACAGCATGGTCTGGCACGCTCTTCACGAACATCACAATCCTTGGATAATCTCAACTGTGAATCAATGGGATTCTCTCATTGCAACCACAAAAGCCTATGGCGCACCAGTGATTACACAAGCCAGCAGCACCTCAGAGCATCAGCCATCTCAGCTGGGATGACACGAGCACAGCTTCCAACAAAACTCGAGCAACACAGAGGCAATTTGTTATGTGTGTAAGAGTAAATTGTAATGATATGCAGGATGTAGCTTAAGCTCCTTGTCAACTACTCAACAAACCCACTGAGCCTCTTTGGCTTTTGTCTATAGTGGAAAAGGCTGCAATAAGAACAGAGACTTGGTCAGATGGCTTTGCAGTAGATACGGGTATTTCATGACTCTGGCTCAGATTGGCATTGACATAAACACAGCACTTGGGTGTGTCTGTTTATTTTTGCTTCCTTTCCTGCTGTATTATCTCTCAGGGCACAGACACAAACCTGTCATCCAGCGAGACACCGGAGCTACACTCTGCAAGAGAGAATGCTGCAGCCACAAAGTTTTGAAAAACACATAATCACCCATCAAAGTGACTCACAGAGGAACCAACTCCCTTAACGGAGCAGCATACCATGGTCGGGATGTTTTATTGGCTTGCAAAACCGCTCACTTTTCTTCCAGTGTGTCTGTGTGTCGACACTCTGTAAATGTCATCACTTTCTGCAGTTGTGTGGGACACGCCAACTCAACTCAGAGAAGAAGAGGGGTCAGTCGGCTTGTACTCCAAAGAAAATCCACTTTTCCTTTTCTACCTGCTAATTTTGGTGGAAAAACAGTGTTTGAGAAAATATGTGCTCTACAGTAAAATAAAGAGGATGGGGGAAAAAGATGCTTCAAAAAATGATGCAATGAGTAGTTATGATCAGTTCATTTCAAAGTGTGACCACTCTTTACAAAAAGTACTGGTTGTTTTAGCAACTTAGCTGCTGGGATGCTACAAGTGTTTTGGAAAACTTGCCACAGTTACTCTATCTTTTCTATCTTTTTATATGATCTCAGACTAACTACACGGTCCTGAGATCAGGGCTCTGCAGAGCCCAGGCATAGCTTGAGACTGTCTACTTTCAGAATATAGTTGCTGGCAAACAATTAATTCATTTCCTCATAATCTTGATATGCCCACTATGGTTTCTGACAATGGAAGAGTTTTTTTTGCTGTCATTTGTATTTCTTCTCTCTCCGCAAGATTTGTTAACTCTTTTATAATTGGCTCTGCTTTACATAGAGAGGTAATGGAACTCTAACCAGCAAGCGCACAGGATGTGAATCAGTGAAAAATAATGTAAACAAGCCAAATGAGAAGTGATAAGTCACAGAGAGATGTGATTATTTTAGTTTGATTAAACCTTAATGATTATGCCCGTCTAAATTTAAAGAAGATTCAAAGATGCCAGAAGCTCAAAAACGTTTTTCAGCTTGTGTTAGTTGGTAATCAATGTTTAAACTTCAGAAACAGTCGTGTCCTTACAAATTATCATACCCCTCTTCCAAAAATGCTTTTTTTAATCACCAAAAACACACCAGCAACAGAAACTATAAGGATCCATCTTTATTGGGCCAAAGAGCTTTTTTTCCCCCAACAGATGGTCAGCGGCTTTGGGTCTTCTCCTTCTTTGTTCAGCTTTTAAACAAATCAGCATAGGTTCTACGTCATGCACACAAACAATGTCAGAATCACACAGTTGTATTAGAAGGATGCATATCTAATTAACTGTAGGAAGTTCTTTCATTTAAAATGAGTACCAATCAGTAGTTTTGAACGAAGATCTTGTAGTTTATACATTTGGATACTAAAAAATCCATTCAGTTTAGTGACTGTACTAAGAGGTTTACGAGCCTCTATTTTACTGCCAAAGACAGTGTTCTTCCAAATTCATTTGCTGCATGATGATAAAGAAAGACTAAACCGATGTGAGATGAGACAAAAAAATTTGAAAGATGAAGCCCCTCATCACATGAGCATCTTTTACCACTGTTTAATGTTACAATTAACTGCAAGGTGGCTGCAATTTGTTAGCATTGAGACCGTCCTCATATTAATTTCATTCGTCATCCACAGTAAAGACTTGCTACACATGAGCTGGAAATGATGGGCTCAATTTTGCAGATGAGGAAGGGTCAATTACAGTGTAATGCAGCATCCCAGGGGAGTTATTATGTTTATACTGCCAGTGATAAGTCAGGGATGATTCTGCGCGTTTTTATGACTCCACACCCAGCATCAGCAAAGCAGTAGTAAAACTTGCCCTTCCTTACGAGTGTGTGTGTGTGTGTGTGTGTTTGTGTGTTTTGTGTTTGGGCCTCAAGGGAAAAGAGACAAACACAGAGGAGGATGGGTCCCCAAATGCACAGAAGAAACAACATGAATAATTCATTCACTTTAAGTTGAGTGGATATAATGTGCATGTATGTTCATAGGTGAGAACTCAAACATGAGCATCTAAAGATGTCTCCCTTTTGCATTTCTTCATGCATCTCTGCCATCTGCAGGAGGTGAAGTGCCTTTTGTGAAAGACAAAAAAACAAGACAGATTTTGAATGAGAGAGTTAATGAGGCAGGGGAGAAAAAAAAAAAAAAAAAGAAGAAGAGATGGCATGGGTAGAAAATGAGGCAGAGATAGACAGAGCACAGGTTGGTTTGCTGATCCAATATGTCTGGGTCCCCCCTGAGAGGGAGCTAAGCCTATTAGCTAATAAAGAGGAAGTGGATGAAAACAAGGCAGAGGTGGCTTAATCAGGTTGGCCTGAGGTATAAAAGCTTAAGTAGTTGTGGCTGGAGACCCTGAAACATGTAAGACAAGGACCTCGCTCACTATCGGTCACCCTCAACACCCTTTTCCTGAATGTGACACCCATGCGGCGTTGCAAAATATCTGCTCTGAGAAACCCACAGGAGCTTTTTTTTTTTTTCGCAGTATTCTGTAATGGTGGGTTCCCACTTTTCCATTTTCGTCATATTGCTAGCTGAGCAAGGGGCGAGTAACAGAAATGAGACCATGGTGATGGATATGGAAACCAGTCTTTGCTACGTCCCCGAAAAATGCAGGGGATGAGGGGAGTAACAAGGATGTTAGGGATTAAGGAGGAACAAACAAACAGACGGATCTGCTGTGGAAGAAAGGGATTCTATTAATACAGCACAACTATGGAAGATTCTAACACAAAGTGAGCTCCTTCCATGAGGAACCGTTCATCGGTCAACTGATCAAGCCTTCTTCACGGGTAGTGGGAGAGTCAGCCACACACACACAGCCCCACACGCTGCCAAACTGGCCCACTGGCCCCGCTTGTAGGTCTTGCCGGGCACTATATCATTGAACGCAGGTGCCCTCAATGAGCAGGATGAAGAAGGCGGGACCTGAAAGGGAAACAGAACACAACACACACACTCCTACACACAGGCCACAGGGCTGTACCAGTCTTAAAAAAAGTGTGCTGAGTAAAAGATGAAAAAAGAGACTCCACTAAGCAGCTCTTTACACATCGCTGGCCTTCTGCTCTCAGAGACTCGGACATATCTGTGTGCCACTGTGTGGATTGTATATAGATGGCACTATAGATTTCCAGAGCAATCATAAAGCACAGTGTTTAAGTGTCTAGGATTAAAATGCATTTCCCTAAATTGTGTTGAGATACAAGGTTGCTTTGCTGGGCAAAGAGACTGCGATCATGGACCAAGTATAAATAAAGAGAGATGTCAGCCGATAAGGAAGACGCCAATGTGACTCAGCATAATTGATTTTACAGCAAAATATTTTTCCTCATGTCATTTTGTGTCTGAAAAAATAAATAACTGCCCATCGTATTGTGAGAGAGCACCTTGATTCGGGCAGTGAGACCTGCAACAGGAAAAAATGCAAATAGGCCCTAATCACAAAAAGTGGTGCACAAGCTGCGCCTGTGATCCGAGTCTGCCTTTGTGTTGTAGTGTAAAAAGACGCACCCAGTGCCTGTCAGGGCAAGTGGAAGTTGCCAAGTAATGTGAAGCTTCACCTATATATGCGAGGTACAGAAACCCCCAGCAGGGGCAAAAACACCTGTGTCAACTGGCCAAAGACAAATATATAGTTGAGTATGTTTATGCATATTACAAATTTGTCTATACATAAATCTAGATAATCTACACAGGCTGTGCACACACACACATCCAGGGCAAGCACATCTTTCCCACGTGTCAACACAGCGCGGATAGTTTGAGTGTCACTAGTTCCGTTATGTGTGTGTGTATTAATACACAACCAGCCAGAGAGGAATGAGAAGTAGATTGGGCATGTAACAAAAAGAGAAGTGCACAGCACTTTCATATCCCGCACAGGAGAAGGCACTCATGGATCTCTGGCGATATGATGCATATTTTAGTGGGCGAGAGGGGCGTAAAAAGAAAAAAGGAAAATGTTTTTGCCACTGTGAAGAAACTGTCCCTGCACACCCCTTCAGAGAGCACATTGAAAACCATTTGAGACCAGACCTCCATTCTTGGAATCTGTGAATAATTCTAATTGGCTGGAATAGGGGACAGCAATAAAAGAACTTTCCGACTTTTGACTTTGGCACAATGATTGATTTGACAAAGACGCTGGGAAAGAGGGGGACCATTAAAAATTGACACAGGTGTGTCTGTGGCAGACGTTTCATGTATTATTTCAAGTGGATTGAATAAGTTTTATATCAGCTGATGGAAATTAGTTATTTAGGGGCCTTAAACCATCTTCCTTCCCCTCCGTCTTCTTCCTTCCCATCTCTTCATCTGTCCCTTTCCTTGGCAGCAGCAGGGTCTATTGAGGACCAAGTGCACTCTAATTCGGCCATTCAATTTTCTTTTTTATATATATTGTACACATTTTCTGTCAGGTACTTCAGAAAATGCGTCATGCTCTAAAGTCCCTAGGCCATTGATAAAACGATACCCTGCATCTCAACAATTTAAAAGCTAGCTTTGAGAGAGCCAAGTTGGATTCCCACCAAGGTCTTTAACAGGCAGCTTCAGGCTATCGATTTATACTACAATGGTGCTTTGAGCAAGAACAGATGAAGAGCATTTTGGGTTATATATGTGAGTGTTGGTTTCTAGAGAGAGGCAGTTATTTATGGACTATATTCCGACGCACAATTGAGCCAATATCATGGTCCCATGTTTTACCACCCACGCTGACACCAGTGTCTGTTGGAGCCGTCCGGTCAATAAACAAGGTTGAGCGTGATCCAATCTGTTGCTAACGTCTGAAGATGAAGCTTGGAACATATTTCTCTCATATCTGTCATTTGAAATTAGTCTGCACATATTGAATTATTCAACTATTTCACTCCACGGCCAGATCTTTAGTTATACCTGTTTAATCTGCAATACATTGCTAACTCCATGAGAGAGGTATACCAAATAAGGCGGCAAATGAGTCTATGTCCATTTACCCAATTACTTTTTCTTCATTCCTCACCTCCCATAATGAGAAAAACAAACAGTAACTCTGTACAACTGCTGATAGTCGTCGTTTTATAGCAATTATTTTTTAGGTGCAAGTTTTTTCCACGGTAATCAGAAACTCCTGATCCCATTGCTATTGCCAGCTCTGGTGTCAAATAACCTTTTTTCGTCATTAAAAGGTGACTGTAGAAACTGTAAAAGAAAAGAATTCCCCACATCTATCTTCTTATGCTTGAAAAGGACCTGAAATACAACAAACACACAAAAACAATGAGAAGGGAGAGTAGACACAGGTGCTCAGTGACTAGAGCTGTTGCAGTCAGTCTGCTGGAAAAAAAGAAGGGATCGAGTTCCTTTGCTTTTCTCCTGGGAGTTCTGTTGCTGCAATTTTTTGGGGTCTAGTTTCCCTTTCTCTTTTTTTGTCAACATATCTCCCCTTACATTGTGTTTTGTGGGCCTAAATCATTTGTCACACTTCACTTGATGCAATAGCGGAAAGGTAAAACTTGATGAAACATACCCATCAAGTACAATGAATAATTTATTAAGCCTTTTTTCTCCATAAAGCATTTGTTTTTTGTGATCTGTGAGCGCGTATTTTAGGAGATCTCTGAGCCGTATTTAGCTCCCATTCTGTTCCTGCTCTGCTGGGGATGAACATGACATCATCACAGTCGTTGGCCATGACTCATCGTCTCATCTCATAAGTCTCAAATCATACACCTGGCTGATGTCAGGGATGCCGTTTTCAGGATCCATGGACAGCGACTCAGTGTTACTCAAGCACGACATGTCAAGTTGCACAGTAATGCCTGGGCATACACAGGTGTAAGTTTTAAGTCTCAGTATAATTTTTTTTTCCTTGGCATTAACCTTGATGCAGAGTAAGTAATGTTTCAGGAAATGTCATGTCTCGAAATTAAATAAAGCTTTGTTGCTTGAAGAGTAAAAGATAACTAAGAATAGGATAACATTGCTATTCAAGGTTATCGGTGACAATAACCTCACTTTAATTGACTTCTAAACCTTAGTACATGGAAAAGATTTGATCTGATTTGGATTTCAAAGGCTCAATGCGGAAATCTGTAACAATAAACAAATCAGATTTTTGTCTCAAATTAGATGAAATCCTATATAGCGCCGACACTAAGTGCAACGTCTCACAAGAATTCGAGGACTATGTCATTTGAAAAGAAATGTTTTAATGAGGCATCCTCCCTGCCAGATATTAAGCCTTAGGGCACAATTGGCCTAAAGTAAACGCATAAAGCCATATTATGTAAATTGTGTACAGAAATAATTGCACTTGGGGCAGCACCACGTAGTGGTTAGTGCTGTCGCCCCCACAATAAGAAGCTCTGGGGCCTTTCTGTGTTCAGTTAGCATGTTCTTCTCGTGTTTGCACACCGTCCAAAGGCATGCATGTTTGGGTTAACTGGTGACTCTCAACTGTCCATAGGTCTGAGTGTGAGTGTGAGGGGTTGTTGGTCTCTGTGTCTGTGTGTTGGCCCTGTGATGGACTGGCGACCTGTCCAGGGTGTACCCATCCCCACGTCCAGAGTGAGCTGGGACTGGCTCCAGCACCCCCCGCAACCCGGAAACAGAAAAGCGGTAGAAGATGAATGGATGGAGGGATAATTGCACTTGCTTTTGGTGAAGTAATACTGGATTTATACGGGCAATGTGCAAGTCTTCTCTGACACCAAAATGTGGCTTCCTGTTAGGAGCAGGCATAATAGTGGCTTTCCAAGAGCTTATGCTATTTTCCCTTTAGGGAGGGAGATGGTCAGAATATACCCTCTGATCAGTGCTTCTTCTTCATCCTCTCATGCCAAACTGAGGGCAGAATGGATGCTACAGTGACTCAAAATGAAGTCACATTTTACTAAAGAAGGGACCGAGCTAGATGAAAAAAAAAAGAACAAATATATAGGAGCAAAGCAGGAGTTAACACTGGGCTTGATTCCACCACTAATGACTCAGTGGACCTTTTATAAAATCACGTCCTATCTCATATCTTCCTTTCTTATTTAATTACTAATTGTGACTCACTTAGGCCCATTGATTTTTTCACTTCTTATCGTGACTCTCATCATCTGTAAACACAAAGTGAGGGAGAGAAGGAGCAGTTGGTTTCTCAACTTGCTTTGAAATTATTGCTGCTGATTTTTTTGACAGAAAACAATGTCAGCCTACATTCTAAATACTCTTGTTTCCTTGAGGAGCTATTAACATTTAGCTGATCCACTCAATTTTCATTATTATTCTTCACGGGTTTTAACGTGAGCAGCTCAGACAGCATTTTAATCACTGATAAAAATGACAGGACGCCACACAATTCTTGTTCAATGCAGCAAACTAACTTTTTCATTGTATTTTTGACAACCCTCTTCAAACAAATCCATATTAGTTATGTGGCCTATAAAGCCGCTCGTTCATTCATGCAAATCTTTTCTCACTGGAAGGGAAGGATTAGGGGGGTGGATCAAGTCTGACTGGGATGGTGGGGATACTAAGATGATGTCAGCTTTGTAACCTGAGCTTCTGGCCAAAGATCCCATTGTCGGGGAAAGTAGGGATCAATCCAGGGGTAATATTACCCAGCCTGCATAGGTAATGTCATGAGATGATCCCTACTTGATATCTCTGCTACAAAAGTCCACAGAGGATTGAGGGGAGGGGAGGACTACAGAAATGAACACCAAGGAAGGCACTTAATTTTTGCTATCAATTTACTTTTGAACTGGATATTGTGTCAGAAGGAGGATGATGAAAGTTAAGCCAATTTGTTGCCAAAGATTGAAGCTTCCCTCCCAAAACAAACATCCAGCCACAACAATCAAAGTTAACTTGACCTCTTTAGCTTCAGAGGAAGTATACTGCTACAGGATTTCCATCACCTGTCTGCTGTGGGTATCATGCCATCAAAGTGATACAATGACAGTGCCTCTGGCTCTGCCAAGTAGTCATGCACGCTTAAATCTCAACACACACACACACGCAAAAACACACAAATATACTGACACACTGCAGGATGAAACATAATACTGTCTTGCCCCAATAGAGCAAGTGCAAAAGTGATAACAATAGCTCCTCTCGCTGGATAATAGAAAAAGGAGTACTTACAAGTTCTTATCTCTCTCTCTGTCTGCAGCTCTCACTCTCCCTTTCTGTGCCTTACCGCTCCTCTCCTCATCCTTGTCACTGCTCATGTAGATGTGTGCTTTGGGGGAACCTGAGGAGGATCCATTACATTATTAGTCACTAATGCAACCTTTTGTGCGTGTAGGTTAAAGCTCATGAATGAGTGTGCACGGCCACGTTTGTCCGCCTTTGTCAAGCTAATAGAGATGAAGCAATGTATCACGTAAGCCGTAAAAACACCTACACTCATCTAACCATTATCTTGGGATAAGTTCAAGTGAAAGTTAGGGTGGGTGGGTAACATGCAGGCAGGAACAGGCCAGCAAGCAGAGAGTTCATAGTTCCTTCTGCAGGGAAAGACTTTTGGTTAGAGAAGGGAGAGCAGGACTCGTAGAGCCATAGTCCTTCTCTAACTAGGTCCTAAGAATTCTGTCTTTGTCCATTAGTCAGGTAATGAACCACTGGCCTTTAATGACTTCCAAATGCGGGACAAGCTTCCCTACCAATATCTCTTGCAAGTTGCTCTTTCTATTAAGTGGCGGAGGAAATGTTGGAAATTTAATCTTCACAACCATGGAAATGATTGTGTGTATTTTTAGAATAAGGTGGTTGACTCTGGAAAGAGAAGGTACTCCACTTCTCAAAAAAAGGGAATCATCTATTTTCACGCTGCAGTATAATGTATGACTCTTTCGGTCGTGGTTCTAAAAAACTTTCTACAATAAAACAGAATAAGAACCTAGGGACAAAAATCTAATTTGCCAGAACAGCAGCTGGCCAAATTCACAATAAAAGTTCTCTTATGCATTAACCTGAATTAATCACATTAAAACACCACATTTATTGCCATTCATAATTTCTAAAATATTGTTCCTATAAATATACACAGTGCTGCTATATGTTTCCAATGAGCAAAACTGTATTCATCTTTATTCTTACAATACAGTCTTTACCTTGAGATAACTCTGAAGGCTAAAAGACGTGTTGAGGCAAGGGGGACATATGTATATATTTAAATTTGGAGAACCTGACTCAATAAGTGCTTTAATCCTTTCCTATTATTGGAGAGAAACAGAAAAATGACCGACTCCCACGCAAAGCCACACATGGTGTTGTTGGTGCTAATATGGCCAAAAAAAAGGCATTACGGGTGTTGCTTACTTCAGTTCAAATGGTTTTACATTTTCTTTACCCAGCTGTGGCTGGTTTGATTGAAAGTACCCTGAGTAGCCAAGTGGCGCTTCACAGCCCTTTTGACATGAGTTCACTACACTGAAGTCAGCAATAGGATGATCAGATCAATAGCAGACCTGCAGATCACCGGAGTGTGTGTGTGTGTGTGTGTGTGTGTATGTGTGGCTGTGCGTGCATGCATGTCTTCTCCACTATCAATCCACAGCTGGATAGCTGCTTATTCTGCCCTAAGGCTACATCAACTTCAACCACTCACCATAAGAAAGGGGCTCCAAACCAACATCGATACTCAGCATGCTGAGACACAGGGAGAATGACTGATTGAATGAAACCTTAGAGTGGTAGTTGAGAGCAAAGCCTCTGACAACAACAGCTCAGACTGTCAGCCTTCCAAAAAGACACAAAGCCCCTATACAAAGCTACAAGGTTAAAAGGAAGATGGGAGCAAAAAGAAGACGATTTTGTTTGAATAAATGTTATGACTATTAGCTGGGAAGTGAAAAGGCAGACAGCTCATAAATCACATACACTGCTGTGTTCTGCGGGTTTGATACTGTCAACTGCAATGTTTGCTCTTTAAAGGACACTGTAAATTTACCAATGACCATAAATGTCTCCTTTGACTGATATCTATGTCTTTGCTAATTAATACAGTAATGCAAAAATGTGAATTTCTAACAAAGGCTCAAGTTAAGTTAGAGTGTGATGGATTGACATACTAAGAAACTGAGGAACTAATTTATTTCCTATTATGCCTCTATGGTGAAACCCAATTAATCGCCTACATTGTTTATTGATGCCAAAATAGTCCAAGCTGTTTGGCTTCTATACAATGAAAATGCACAAAATAGACAGTCAGTCATTACCACTTTCATAATTCGGCCACTCCAATCTGCCACGTTGAAAACAATGCTGGAGTAAATTGCCACTTATAGGATCTTTGGGAAGCTATAACATCCATATCAAACACAGGCACATATCCCTGCATTAATGAAAACCTACCCTGGCAAATGGGTTAAGAGAAAGCTTGTTAACCCGTGTGTTAAAATTACACAGAACAAATTGCAGAAATCTATGTTTTGTACAGAAACACACTGGCGGTGAGGATATGAATTCAATCTAGATTCAATCTTTGCTCAGGCCAGAAGCATGAGATTGTCTTTTTTTTTTTCTTTTCTTTTCATCAGCATTCAAGCCAGCCTCCTGCTGCACATTAATAAATAAATAAAATTGATTCAACATTTTGTTTCCATCCATCCATTTTGTTTCTATTCAGTGTGCAGGCAGATGAAGGTCGAACACGATCGGAACACCATCATCATTCTGCAGATCATAAGCATTAAATGGAGGGATTATGAATGAGATCTCACTCTGGTCTCTGTCCCTGTGCTTCTTTAAATAACTGACTGAACTGTTGCGACTGGAACTATTTAATCCAAAAGAGACAAACCGTAGAATAAATATGGGACTCAAGAATTGGACTTTGGCTTTTTGTCACTTTCTCCCTGAGTAGATTTTTCTCTTGTACTACCTCCTCATTGGGCAGCCCATGAACCCAATCACAATTTCTCTCAAATTTAGTGCGCAAAGTTCTTGTGGTAGAACAATAAATTTCCCGTACCTGTGCCAAAACTAAAGAATTAGAGGAATCAGGGTTTGAAAATGCATCACTAATCCTGCCACTGCTTCATGATTACATCCTACAAGAAACAATTCAATTCTGCTATGAGTTATCTGAGGTAAGGGTACAGAACAATAAATAGACAATATGGGCAGGGGATTGTATCATTATTGGGAAGATGTATGAACACTGAATAATGCAATGACTGCAATGATAGTTTGAGAAGCACAAAATCTAATGAGCTGAGAAAAATAAGCTCCATTGATTCATTAGGGTCACCGGACCATTGAGCGAGGGTGGGTTACACTCTGGACATGTCACCAGTCTAAAACAGGACTGACATAGAGAGACAACAGTCAGAGAAAGCCTGGGTGCCTGGAGAAAACCCACAGAGATCCGGAAAGGGCCATTCCAGCTAATTATAACACCAAGAATCTTCTCGCTGTGTGGCAGGGGCGACCACTGCACCGCGATGTCACCTCTTGAAAAGCTGAAAACTTTTCGATGTCATAACAAACGATCAGTCGCAACATTGCATGTTGTGATTATAATCATCTGTTGTTTTCTAAACTGTGAAATGAATTAGCTGATTTCTACCTGTAAAGCTGCCATCCAGGTAGCTGGAATAGCTCGTTAATGTAACAGCAGCGCTGAGTCTGGATTATATCCAATCTTTTTTTAAAGAGGTTTTGGCTGTAGATCCAGACTACACCATGATAATCCAACACTTACCTAATTAAAGACAAATTTAGCTTTCAATCCAAGTCTACACGCCTTAATATGCTGCACTTAGCAATTACATTCCCATGTCTAACACATTAAAGGCTTGCATTTTGTCTGTAGCTTTGTCAGAATTAAATTTGGAGGAAATTAGAGTATCAGTGTACCTCAGCAGTTATTTAAGTAATCACCCTGTTCTTTGTATAATGGACTCACAACCCATTGAAGAGGTTTGTGATATTTATCTCCCTAAAGAACTCCTTAAAGAACTAATTGTGACTAATAAATACGGTCTGTCTCAGTGAGTCTGCATATATCTACATAGTCGTACTGAATGATAGCAAGAGTGGACACGGAATGTTTCCTTGACCTATGTTCCTCTTCACCACATATCTGTTCATATAGATATACATTCCATCTAACTCTGCGCATCATCTCAACATATAAAAACAGTAGCCTCATCATTGCAAAGTGTATTATATATTAAAAAAAAATCAAATTTCTGAAATATGAATGTGTATATCAATGTGCTTACCAGCACAATAACTCCTCTCTTTCCCAAATATCTGATCATACAACTGTCCTTCCATAACTGTAATGGTATTTATTCACGTCTTAGCCAGGTTCTCTTCATGCTGCTGATAAGCTTATTACGGGACAAAGAGGCACAACCATGTCAGCTCCTTGTCTTGCTTGTTTGCCCCCAAGTAGATTTAGAATTGACCATTAAGATCTGCTGATGGATCTCTGCTGGCTACTCCCAGGTCTCCATTTGTGAAAAAAGGTGATCGGGCTCTGTTGAACTCAGACACACCAAGTGTGTCGTAGGTTCTTCTGTTTTTCACTTTTCTAAAGCTCTTTCAAAATTTATTGAGAAAAGTGCTGTCAAAGTAACATTTTATGTTATTATTTCAAAAAACTATTATCAAGGCCATAGAAAATCTACTAGACACATCTCCCAACTGATGTAAAGTGCTATAAGAGTCTGAATATGCGAAAGTGTGATAACATGGAGACTGAATCCAACTATAAATGCACACTTATACAGATTAACATATTCACATCGGCAGGAGTGTTCCCACCACATTCCTTTCAATGTAAACTCAAAGAATGCTGAGAAAACAAAACTGCCCCCTCACGTGGCTGCTATGCCACTAACTAACCGCCAGAGTTACCTGAGGGCTCCCATAGGAGAGAGTCATCATCCTATGTTGTTGTCCTGCCAGCTAACTGCTAGCCAGCGTCACAGGGAATTGGCACTGAGCACAGACAGTGGGAGGGGTGGTGATGCCCAAGTTCACACAGAGTGACAGCTAATGCCTTTTGAAAAAGTGGCCACGATGCCACCAAAGGGAGCTGGGAGATAGGCAGTGAAAAGTTCAGCCGTCTCATCTCAGCTTACCATCGCTTCCCCTGCACTAATCTGACAGCTGCTGTATGCCAGCCTGCCTGGGAAGCCTCTTCCGTTCCATGCACTCTCTTCTTCTTTATCGTTACATTCAAATTCAAATTTGCGCTCTCTTCCTCTCTTACCTTCCAATCTCCTTTGCAGCCTCCTTCCCCCATCCTTCTTCCTCACTAACATAGGGTCAGTACTATTTCCTCCTTCCCCTGCAAATTAATTCAGCAATAAAATATATATATATATATATATATATGCTCATTTCTTTTTGTCAATAAGACTTTTAGATTGTATGTGTGTGATTGTTTTTGGTTTTTTTTTTTAGAAACCGGTCTTCAGGGAAGAACAAGCATGAAAGCTCATCAACTTTTTTAGGAGGAGTGCAACTGCCTCTGTGAATAAGAGTCTAAGGTCTGCATCACCCGTCATACTGAAGCTGGATATTTAAGGATCAGATTAGGAGACGTTTGAGCAAGCCAAAGCATTTTCTGGTAAATCATATGATGTCGCAATGCTTTCTGACTAGCCCAGCATTACCTCAGTCACTTTAGTGATGCACACACACAGCTTATTAAACTGATTGAAAGGTTACCTAAGCTAAATATTTTGAGTACAGTGTCCACTGATTCATCATTTCATTGACTTGATTGATTTCAGGGAGATTTCCAGTCTGAAAATGCTGACACAGTGCAGTCACTTGCCCAAGTGTTCAGAACATATTGATTAATTGTTTTTTGCCTGTGATGGAAAAGCAACACACCCACCCTCTGGATGTATAAGAGGCCCATTCATGTGAAAAAACAACAAACATCAATTAATATGACACAGATATTGTATTTCTCTTCTTTTCTTCCTGTCATTTCCTCTTTGCTTGCACATCAGTTCTCAGCCCTCTACACTATCCACTGAGGGACTACTAACAAGAAGTTGCCTATTAGATCCTGGGATGGTGGAAGTCCTTAACTATGATGTGTCATCAACATGCCGCCTTTATAGCAGCTGAGCAATTGGAATATTCCCTTCCCCTTCTCAAATAGTCAGCTAATTTAGGATGAGGGACCGATGATTAATTATCTTGTCCCTGTGCACTGTTTACTTAGATGATTGGTGCTGATGAGGGGTGATTAAAATTGGACTGCCACTCATATTCAGGCTCTGTCTCAAGTATTGGGAAGATGTGTTGACATCAGCTATTTCCTGATTGCCTTTACTATGGTTTGACAGTTGCTGCAATTCTCTATCACAGCACCAGTATCGCAAAGAATGAACAGGAAACTGAGCTGATAGTTGGGATTGACATGTTTCAATCAGGAAGACATATTGACTTGCGCTTGCACAAAGGCTGGCATCTGTCTTGAAGCTTTATTCAAGAAAAACCTAGCAATATGCCTTCTCTCTCAAATCCTTTCATATTCTTATTTTTTATATTTAATGCTCAAACAAAATATATCACAATGTATTGTAAATAAATCTATTTCCATTTCCCATTTAATTACACTTGTTAACTTAAGGCTACAACTTATACAAGACAATAAAACAACTATTGTGGAAGGCTTCCTCTGGCGAATATGCAAATTAGTTCTTATAAAGTGCTATAAGGTGTATGCCACAAACACAGATAGGGAGTTATTAGAGTCTAATCAGTCTTCCAGCTTTTCTCCCTCTGCCGATGGAAACAGGTTGACCAAAACCGCGAGTGCTGAGGAGCATGGCTTGGCCACCGTTGCTGGCTATTAGGCATGTGATGAATGTCCCCAGGAACATCACACAGAAAGGGACATGTAGCCCAAGCGGCAGGCAGCCATAATGACTCGCTGCACACACTCATATAAACAGATCCGTCATTGGCCAACCAAACAGTGCCAAACTGTGGGTGATGCAACCCAGAGAGAGGAAAGATAGCGTGCGCTTTTTGGCTGTTTGGTTTACTTGTACCCATTATTCAAACACCAACACTTTGCAATTTATTTGTCATTATTAAAAGAAAAACTCCAAGCCATATACACAGTCAGTATACTAACTACACAGGATCCCAGCTCCTTCATTAACACTCCCACATACAGCCTTACAAAAGAAGGAGATGTTATGAGCAAATTCTAATTTTTTTATTTTCTATTTAGTTGTTTTTAGATGATAAAATACACCTAACAGTCATGGGACATACATGCAACATTCATGCAAATAAATAAAAATAAAAAAAAAAAGAGTAGGAATGCCAAAAGTTTTATTTAAATCTTAAATTACCACGTTTTCACTTGGCATGGTGGAAAAGTTGGTGTGGTGACAAAGGCAAAATGTGACAAAAAGCATTTCATAAACTAAAGCTTCTGCTCCAGTGAAGACAAAAATTTTAACAATCAGATTAGCTTGGGGCATTTATGAAACTGTGACTTAAACCAACACATGCAATATATATTAACGCCATGTTTCTAGCAAGTTTTCTATTTGTTCAAATGCTCTCCTGCAGCGATTTGAACAGAATAAATCATTAGCACCAGTGCTTTACACTGACAACATATCATGTCATGCTCACATAAAAGTAGTGTACTGCAAATAGCTTTCTTACAATTCAAAGTTAGTGGGACAAAAAGAGAAAAAGAGCAAACAGTCTTTTGTCCCAACTGCTGGATGCACAAAAATTAAACACAGATGCTTCCCGTGAGAGTGCAAATGCCCCTTAAGCTGCATTTGCTTTGAAATGAGACGGTGTTAAAACAAGCTCAGTGGGGGAGGAGACGCACAACAGACAGTCAGGAAGAAGAAAAAGAGAATGGAGGGGCCAGTTGCTGAGAGAAAGCCAGAGGGACTGGAAAACACAAGCTCTCTATTTGAATATTTGAATATTGTTTGAATATCAGATGACTGCAATTTTCTCTTGTGCCTGCCTCTGCTGAGGAATTTGCAACTACATAGTGCTTTTGTGGAAGTCACCGTTGCCACAGTGAATTTAAACTCCACTCTACCTAGCCGCCTCACAGTCGACCTCTCATATTACCAATAGTTTTTTTGTTTTTTTTTGCCTCATCCTCTTCCTCCATCTCTCCTGTCCGGCTAAGCTTCAAAATTCCTTGTTTGCTAGCACAGCAAAATTATTTGTTGTCATTAAAATTGTACCAGAGTTCAACACAAATAACACGGCTTTCCACAACAATCATCAATTACTGATGAAGTGAAGATGCGACCACGAGGAAAATAATGTATAATTGCCTCAGCCCTGGTGGCTCAATTTCCTATTTGAGGTAAATTTCCATATATGGTACCAAAGGTTTCACTTTAGTGGCCTTCATCCTTAAAAATCATGAAAGATGTGCATTAATTCACCAGTTTAATACTTCTACTCTTTAGTGAGTCAAAGCCCTGACTTTAATATTGCTCACAACCTGCCCTTTCATTTACAATCCACAGGATAGATTAGCCCACTGAAGCAGATCCATTCCATGTGAGTGAATGCTCCCCGGATAACAATCACAGACATCTAATTCACACAGTTAAGCGCATGACCAACAAGGCGGCCAGCACAGGCTAAATGACATCTTACACATGCATTTGTCTGCTATGCTGTGAGGCCTTAAATGCTTGGCCTCTTCAGTGCAACTGTGTGTTCTCTAAAACCCAGACCGCAACGGTGTCGCGACGCTGTTCTCGGAAACGCTCCCGACCCATCTATGATTTAATCCTCATTATACACGCAGACATCCTCCACAGCACAGCTGTTTCAAACCACAGTCTACCAAAACCGATTGTAGGCCATTACAAGTAAACGTATTTCTGTGGCCACATTGTGTGAGGCAAAAATCTGTCTTAAGCATATTTTGTGTGATCCGCCGCTAGGTTCGGAATGCAAAAAGACAGCCGATGAAAGCAGCCAATAAGTGAACGCAAAATCAGGGACATGCAAATGCAGATCCCCTGACACATTCAGCAGTACAAAGGACATGCCTATGAGATCAGAAAATGCAGCTGAAAGAAACTATAAGGGAATTAGATGGGTGGGCTGCAGTATATTATCTCAGAGTGATGTAAGACAGCGCACACAGTCGAGCCGAGAAGGCAAAGTGCTGTTTCGCTGATATCTCTAAGTAATGACAAATTTGCATACATTTTTCCCCCAGTCCTCAGGTGGCTATGCTAAACTGACTATGCTAAACTGACAGAAGGGACGATTGAAATAAATGATAGTGCCCCAGCATTTTCAGCTGCAGCCAGCAGCTGTGGGTAACCGCTGTGCACTGTGCTGCGTGTTTGCAAGCATGCATAAGTGAGAGTGTAAAATGGGGGGGGGGGGGGGGCCTTTAGGGCACACTAACTCCAAATGTATCCTCAATACATGGTATTTTCAACACAATATTATTTTGTGTTCACGCACACGCAGCTACTCTTCTCTGGATAAACCAGCATCCAAGCTCCCTGTGCCGAGAGAGCTCTGATTGATGGACACGTCTGACAGCCGTTAAATATTCCCAGATTTACGTCAGGGCCTGATGATGAAGCAATCATCACCACATTCGGAGCGCTGACGTAAATCTAGCAGCCAGCCGGATCTGTCTCACACTCACACACAGGCGCCGCGTGTGGGTGAGGTAACCTGGTGGGAGGATGCAAAAGTGAATGAAGCTGGATCTGAAAAACACAAGCACCCACATTTTCTCCCACAAAAAAATGCACGTCAGACCAAGTCTAACAACAAGTACACACACTTTCACATGCAAGTCTTCCTGACCTCCTTTCTCAAATAATGAGCATGCAGAGTTGCTCTGGAACCCAGCGTGCCTCCAACATTAGGCCATAAGGCCTGGGCTAATTCAATTATAAAGCCTTCACATACCAATGGGCAGCAGCTCTGCGGAAGTCACCCAACTCTCTGAGACATCCCCTCTCTACAAACAAGAATAGATGATGTTTTCTGCCCACAGGCTCAGATCTATGAATACTCCCTTGCATCTGCTCATAGTCACACACACACACACACACACACACACACACACACATAAACACACACCTTCAGTCAAAGATTGTACGTATGAGCACATCTACTGTTGGATACACTGACACGTAGAAACTCCTAGGAGCATTAACGTGGTGCAAACTAAGGCACAGAAATGTAGCAGCACAAATGCACCTGAGTCAGATGACCCCTGAGTTCATAGAGGAAGCCAGTGAAGCATTCGGCAAGATGATTGACCTTTTAATTCAGCACTTTTGGGCATATTTTGTATTCAAGAGGTCGCTTGTCCAGTCATGACATCATTGATGAGCCAGCATGGCTGAGCCGCAAGTTGTGAGGATTGCAAATGCCCTCGACCGCCCTGTGGTGTCCATCTACTCATTGGTCCACAATTCAGTACCGACACTTGCATTTGTTTCACCACGATATCAAGACAATCTATTTTGCTCGTCAAGCCAAGATGTAGAACTGCACTTTTAGCAGTAAAACTCGATTTCAGGAAGCTTCCTAGCACTTGGACTCTCACAAAAACTCATGCTCAAATGTGATTTTATAGCGAAACAAGCGTAGAGGTGGACCTTAGTTGTTAGCTGGTGGCACTTGTGTGTGCAATGTTTTATGGATGAAGCCACGGCTGAGAAGACGGCCTCAGCATGCTTGAAACATTTTGTGGAAAATGTACTTTTATCATCAGTAAGCCACAACTGGTTGGTCAGCTCACTCTCATTTGTTACTATGGGCTCAATAGCGTGCCAAGCCATAAATCTAAAATGTTTGAAATAGAAGTAAGGGCCTCCCCAGTCTAGTGGGTAACATTAAGATCATTTGGGCAGATAATCAGTTCAGACCAGCCTTGAATCAGAAATACCCCTACAATTGCACTGGGTGTTGTAAATAGGACCCATAATGTGCCAGAGAATCCACTGGTAGCCACAACCATTTCCTAAATCACGCCACCCCAAGCACCACTGCCTTATAAGGCAGTGACATGTCACAAACCAGCAGCCAGTGACGTTTAGCTCATAAAGCCACCAAACACTGACCCTGCTCTTTCACTGCAACGCAGTCCAAATAACATGAACAAGGTACCTGTCAGAAACACATCTCGTTTCACACACCTACCAAGCGGCATGAAAGCACAGCATATGTAGGCTGTAGCTGGCAGGATGACTCTGTAGGCTAGTTATCAAAGAACTGCTTCCTGTCCCACCTGATCACATCTCAGACACCTGCTCTGCTGTTTCTCCTCACATACTGCAGTAACGAACAGGCATCACGGTCACCAAATGTGTACTGCTGACTACATTTCCCTATAGATCTACATTTAGATGTCAATTTATCTACTCTTCCAGCAGCCACCAGCCAGTCTTTACGAGCGTCAATCACTAATGCTGCTACAATGATGTGTCATTCAAAATGACTTCCCTCATCTTCATACAGACTCCCATCTGCCCACAGACGTGACTGTTAACTGCTGAATAGTAGCGGTGCTCTCTCTTCTCCGGAAGCAGCTGCACATGTTATAAGCTCGTCCTTAAATTTGTCACCTTTGTGCAGGTTTATTGCATTGCTCATAGCACCTTCGTCAAAGGGTAAAATAATTCATTACAGTAAGTGAATGTCTTAACTCCACTTACACACATCCTGTCTTAGAAGAGCTCAAAATAACTCAGGAAAAAATATCTGTGACCTCACAGAATTGGCATTAAATGCATTATTAAGTTTTTTCTTTGTTTCGTTTTGTTTTATTTGTTTGTTTGGTTGGTTTTTTTTCACAATAATGCCTACAAGAATAGACAACATAATAAAAGAAACACCCAGCAGGTTGGCCTATCTCATTCAAACCTTATTTACAAAAGTCTTATCAGAAATAGTTTGTTCTGGTGTAATTACCAAGATATATTACCTTCACCTTACTGGAATTAGCCACAGCTGGAAACAACAGTCCTGCAACTCTGGCAGTGGGAAAAATAGTTTCTAATATAACCTGTTGTAGCTTCTGGGCAATATAGACAATAAATGTCTTAATGACACTAACAGATTTCAGATGAACCTCAGTCTTATTTCCTCAGTCTACGCTGACTGCATTAAACTGATAAATAGTTTGTTTGTTTGTTTATTTATTTATTTATTTTTTTGACTTGAAGAACACTGCACCATTAAACCATACTGGCCTGAATATTGAGAGTCTGTGACAAAAACTGTATTATTACCCGTTTTATTTCATGAGGAGTACAAGTACAGATGACGGCAATGTACTTTGAAGTCCTCCGACGCCATATTTTTTTTTAAATGCCATGTTTATGCTACCAGGGCCGACTGGCCTCATAGGTGAGTTTTTTCGGCGGAGTCATGGTAAGAGTGAAGAGAACACTTCATCGATAAAAGCTGCTTTGAAATAACAAACATTTAGCTATCAAGCAGCTAACCATGCACACAACTGCTCACTGTGAGTTAAGGACAATGGGAACCATCTTTCCCCCTCTAATAATTTAACATCCCAACATAAAACCAAAATCAGTCCAATATAAATGTGTGTATATGGAGAAATAAGACTTGAAATAAAAATAATAAATCATCATAGATAATTGTAATGTTCTGTCAGTGAGAATATTAAAGTTGAAAACCATTAGCTCAATTTTATTATAGCTTTTTTTTTTCTTTTTTTTTTTGACTCAGGAATTGTCTTGCTATACAGCTCCATTTCTTTATAGCAGAAAGGTGAAACTGAAGTTTCACTTGAGCAGCCAGAAGTAACCAAAAAGCACATTTTACACCAGTGTGTGGTCAGGCAGTAACACTGGATCCGCTGGAGGGATGCTTAGTATTATTAGGACAAATTATTCTGTCAGGAAAAATTCCAAATCTTCAGATGCAAGAGGATGAAATCAGAGGAAAAGATTACCTAACATTAGAATTCATCAATAATGGCTGATGAATACAGTTAATAGATTCAGAGCAGGCCAGTGGCGGTAACAAAATAAATGAGATACTTTCACGACATCAGTACAGCAATGACAAAACACCCCATTACAGCTAAAATGCATGAATGAAAATCATTTAATTAATTAATTTAAACTAGTTAAATGTTTAGTAATATAAATAATATGATGTTTTTTTTTATATATGTGATATAAATAGTGAAGTAAAACGGTGAAGCAAATCTGAAATACTTTAGGTTTTTAACGTAGAGACAAACTGTAGTAGCTTCCTTCCTGCCAGTGATCAGCCTCAGGATGTTCATAACCATTAAAATGGCGGGTCAGTAATTCTACCTACAACTCTGTTATACTCATACACTCCTTTCCATTGTGTCAGAGTAAGCCTTCTATATTTCATTATACTGCATATTTGGAATGCTCCCTCTCCAAATACAAATTCTTCTCCATCTGCCTGTCTCCTTTTCCTTATTTTCTTGCCAGAGTTAAAAGTCTGGTAGACTCTGTGCTAAAAAAAAAAATATAATAAAATAAAAAAAAAAAGGGAAAATTTGAAATGGTTCCATGCCTTTTAAAAATGTCTTACTGAACCAAACTATGCAAACCATGGAAAGGCAGGAAAGAAAAGAGATCTCTTCGCAGTGTCAGACAGACAAGGAGCCTACAGCTAGCTCTGACATACCCAGGCCTCTGCCCTCCCACTCCGCCCTTTTTCAGGAGTCAGAGGCAAAGAAAAGCTTACAGCTCTACAGCACACAGTAACATGTTTAGCATTTAACGTGACCCAGGATATAAAGGTCTCAGCCTAGATTTGGCACTTGGTTTTCTGTCTGTTTTTTTGTCTGTGCTCACTCTCTACCACTCATTCTCGGCATGAACGCGACTATGAATGATGCAGTCCTGCTCACATTGCATCTTGAGGTACATCCCATGCCGTCTTGGCATCTTGTGACTTATTGTCTGTCTCCCATGCATCCCTAGTGGCGCTCCCTCCCTTACTCTCCTTCTCTTAATGGGAACAGATGATAGCTACATTCCCCTCACTCCTCCACATCACTTCCCACAATGGACCAACTGCCCCCGCACCCTGCAGCTCACCACCCCATCTCTCTCTGGATGATTCCCCCTGAGTTTGCAGGCAGCCTATTTGACACAGCACAGTCAGTGGAGCATATGAATGAAGGATGGGATGGTTTGGTAGTGATAGGCCAGCGGAGCAGGCAGGCAGGCGGAGCGGAAAGGAAAACCTCAATCCACTTGTGAGATTCATTTGGGTATTAGTAATACCATGGGAACCTTTCTTTTTATAAGCCTGCAATTTTAGGTTTGAATTTATTATATTAACTGGACTGAAATAGTACATTGCTGATCTGACGTATAAAACAATTTAAGGAGAATAACATGAGCCCAGGGAGAGTATACCAAAGACCATGATTTGAATTCATACCGACAAAATGTTAACCAAATTGCACATTCGCCTGAAACTGCAGAACTATTTGGCTCTCTCCAGGAAATAACTGCTAGAGGTGAATTTTGCTGCCACCTGTTTTCCTGCCTCCATAAACAAGTGCATTAGCCATTCTCAAGGCCTAAGTAAATTCATTAAAGCAGCAGGGAGTGGACCGCAGGGAGACAGATAACCCCTCCCTCCAACTCCCTGACAGCCAAGGTGAGCCAATGTCAAACCACAGGTTGCTCCCTGCAGCCTCACCAAACCTCATTTCCTCCCCGTCTCTGTCTGTCTCTTTACTTGGTAGACTCTTACTGGGAAAGGGAAACATCGTTTTCTTTTTCTTTTTCTTTTTCTTTTTTTTTTTTCTTACAGCCTCTTCCTCCTCTTCAATTTAATTCTCCTTCATACTGAATCATCTCTCCTCCTACTTCTCCTCCAAAAATCACTTCCATTACCTTGCCTGATTCTCTCCTCATCTCTTTTTATTGTTATCGCTTCTCTTTCACCTTTACCTAATTCTTGCTCTCAATCCATCGTCCTTCCTCTCTGACTCAATATATAAGCTAACGCTTATTAGAAACTTCCTGTGCTGACAGTTCTTCTTTGCCCTTTGGCATGTCTGTACCTGCACGCTCGAAGTTAAGCAAACTATTATCCGAGAGGAATACAATGTCCCGGCAACAAGACATGATCTATTTTAATCTCCATCCATCCATTCATCCGTCTTCTTCTGCTTTTCCGTTTCCGGGTCGCGGGGGTTGCTGGAGCCAATCCCAGCTCACTCTGGACTTTATTACAAAATTGTATTTATGCATTGACTACTTATACTTTGTTTAAAATCTGTATAAAATGCCAAATACACATGGTGATGAAACTGAGTGCAATATTTTTTTTTTAATAGTCCTTGAGAAGTTGGCATTTTACAAGTATGAGGTTCCATCTGTAGGCTAGTGCCTCGCAGAACATAACAGTTGAGTGTCATAATGATTAGTTTAATTGGTTTCCCTTCCCTTTAGGGTGCTAACATTTAATGATCACTGATGTGTACAGAGTCCTAAGATGAGGAAGAAGAGGTAAGGAGACAGATAGCACCTACAGCACAAAAATAAATACAGCCTTAAATGCTCCCTTGTTTTTGCCTCCTTCACACCCTCTCACTTGCTGTGACACCCAGCAGCTGTCACTGTGATGTACTGTGGCCTATCAGGACCATCTGTGGGGGTGAAAGAAGGCATCAGCTGCCACATCAGCACGCTGGCTTCACCCTTCCCTAGGTCACAGGTGGTGCCCAGGGACATCAAGGTGGTAAACACATGCACAAAATGTATGCATGTATTCTGAGTATGCATATGCTATTCATATGCAGATGAAACTTTCTTGTGGGACTGTAGGCAGTCTGAAGGATGTGATTACTCTTGCTGAAAACTGCCATTGTTGAAATTGTTATGCAAATGCTCAAAATTATTTAAACCTGCATGATTAACACTTGAGACAGCATTTTCTAATATGATGCACTCTAATCTACTTACATGTATTATTGCACACTTATACACACAGAAGGGTGCTCTGCTATTATATTATTCTAATGCCAGATAAATCCTTCAAAAAAAGAAAAAAACTTTGGACATGCCATCGCACATAATGTGTGCAAGCTTCTAAAGAGCTCGTATTATATAATACTTTCACCGATGCCTTAAGTGCACTAAATGTTTTGAACTCTTCTCGCTTTCCATGATCTCATCATCATGATCACCCCCATGACCTGTTACAAAAACAGGAGTCCAAACATGAAAGGGGACCAGTGGAGACCCTTTTGTGATGGTCTCAAGTTTGGTGTGAGGTTGAAGAAGAAAAAAAAAATCTGTTCAGTGCTAGATGCTATATGACGGGTAAGGAAGAAAAGAGAAAGGTGGTGCAAAGAAGCGAGAGGGGGAGGGAGGCTGGCCCTGTACGGTCAGCACTTGGGGGTGGAGGGCTGTAAATCAGACATAATCATAGTAGCCTTAACCCCCAGGACTGCCGGCCCTTCCTGCCAGATTCACACAAGTCAATAATTTATAAAAACAGCAGCTTAAACCTCCATCAACACAACACACCCTCATAGCCTTCACACACAACCAACCTTTGTGTTGCAGTGTGGAAATGGGCCTGACTGGACTGTTCTATGGTTGTGTGCTTACTGAGACCTGTCATTAATTTTCTACAACAGGATAAAAACTGCTAGGATGGTAAACAACAACGTGGTTTATCCACACCCTGAATTAGAGGGCGAAAGAGAGGTAGAGTGAGGAGAAAAAAAAAAGGCTGGAATATGGTTGAAAAGTGTGTAGCTGAAGTCACCCCATCACACACACAAACACGGAGAGAGTGGAACAAACACATACACGCCTCTTATCCACCGCAAAGAGCCAGAGCAGCAGTGCTTCAGCAGTGAACTGACCAGTCAGCTCTGGCAACTACAAACTCAGACTACAGGCAACTTTTGCTGCACAAACACACACAAAGGAAGTTAGAACTCTGCCGGAGAGTGTGGGAGGAGGTGCTGAACGAACAGCTCCTCTTTGACACCTTAGCACTTAGGGGAACATGGCAGTCTGGGGTCTGGAACTGGCCAAAGTGCTGAAACGCTCTCACTCTCAGAAACCAGAGCCTGGCCTGAAGGAGAAAGGTTGGGGAGAGGCATCCAAGGTTATGAATTAACAGCCTTGCTGTTCTTTAAACATTGATTATGTTTGCATGCATGAAGGTTCCTTACTGCTATGTGACTGTATCTTCTAGTCGGAAAAAAGTTCTGAGCAGCTAGGCTTACCTACCTCCTACTAAACTGACCTGAGAAAGAATCAATGCCAGCTCTGTGAAAAGTCGATATGGTAAAAAGCTGCATGAAATACTACAATATGTACTTGACCTACTAATGCCAATCTGTTAAACACTATTAAATATAAAAATTATAGAATATATATATAATTTTTTTTTATTTTTTTTTATATTTTTCATGATTAAGAGAAGTGCATGGCAATTCCGTCATGGCAAATACTATAAAAGGAAAAGGATGAATTAAATACATGAAATACAGAGCGTGTGAATGCATATATAGAAAAGGCTCAGCAGCCATGCATTATAATACACGGTGGACATACTTTATTTCCCATTAATACTATACTTTGTATTGACTCAGAAGAAGGATTTCTATTTTAAAAGTTGGTTTCATATTCTCCAGAGCTGCAGGGATGAAATATGAGTGCAATAATTTACACTGTACCAATCAATGTGTGTGTGTGTGTGTGTGGGGGGGGGGGGGGGGGGGGTCTAAATTTGAATCATAATTGATATATTTTTTCCTAACTTTAAACATCTACCTGCTACTAGCCACTTGTGGCTGGATGAACATGTTTTGATTTTAAAGGCATTGATTCCATTTAAAATGATGTTTTAAACCTGCCTTGGAGTTAGTGAGCTGCACAGTGATCCACTACTTTTAAAATTAAGATACCGCTGTGCCTGCCTGGGTTTCCTCTGGGTCCTCCCACCATCCTAAATTGACCGTAGGTGTGAATGTGAGTGGTTGTTTGTCTCTGTATGTTCTTGAGTGTTGGCCCTGCCCCTCGCCCCTATATATCCCTCGCCTCGATGTGAGCTGACATTGGCTCCAGCAGCCCTGCAACCCGGATACAGATGAAGCGGATGAAGATGAGTGAGTGAAGGAAAGTTAGTGTTAATCTTGATGCAAGCCTCTCCAGTATTGCGTCTTTGTGAGATTGACAGCAGCTGTACTGGGAGCTGTCTGTAAAGTGTGTGCCAGTGGGCTGTGTGCACAAAGCATGTCCTTCCTTGATGGTCTTGATCTTGAGTACTCATGGCCTAACCTGCAGTGCATCTTGCACCCATTGTTTCTGGTTCAGCTGCACTGATCTTAACTAAAGAGGCTGGCAATTTGCAGCAGAATGTGCCATAAGCACTTAATAACATCAAGGAAGGTCAGTGAAATTCTTAGAGCTGACACTCAGCATTTCAAAGTCAGTAGTGGATAAAAGAGCTCTGAGCAAAAATGCATGTGAAACCTATTCTAACTGTATTCAATGTTTCAATGTATTCAAGAGTTAGGATTGTCATTCCCAAGGTGTCAAGGAGACACATGAGGCTGACAATCTTTTTGTTTCCACTTCAGTCATTACGGCCATTACGGCAAAGTCTGAACCTTCAGTTAAGTTTTTTTTTGATTCAGGTAGACTGACTCACTCACCTATCAAAACAAAGTCTTCTTGGACTTTGAATTCCCTAATTTTATACTGTAAAAAAACATAGCTGGTGCTATGAATCGGACAATGAGTCCACATTTAAAAGGTGTCAACAACTCAATCTTGGTTATGTGAATTTGTTTGGTTACTTTCCCCTGTGCGCTTCCCTTTAAAAAAAATAGTACCTTGTGTTTAAGCACATCTCACAAGCCCTGTTCAAGTAATGTTATTCCACATTCACTGCAGAGCCAAGAGCAAACGATGCGCTTCAGGCTAGAGCTAAACAAATATGTTTAAGTTTTAATACACCAGGGCGTTTGAGGTCCCAAAATGGAGACATTTTGCTCTGAGTTGCACTTCAGTCTGCGTGGGCAGAAGAGGAGACCTTTAGGTGCACCCCAGTAGTGCACCTCGAGTCGTTCTATCTCACTACAATTAAAGCAAAAAAAAAAAAAAAAAGACAGGCTTGCCTCCTGATTGGGTCTTATAAGTCATGGCCATTTGATTATTCACATTGCTGAATAAACAATGCAAGGTACAGAAAAAAAGGAAAGTTTGTCAGAGTAAAATTTTAACCAAATTGATTTGAAGTCATCATTATTGTGCATGACTTTGCCCAATAACTAAATCATTTGTCTATTTTGTCCAACTAGTAACTACCTTGAGAGTAAATTTTTATGCAATGTAGTGTCAACAGACTGCTCCGATATCACATTGGTATTTAATGTATTCAGACATCATCAACAGGGGGACAATGATGTCTTCTGCCATTAATAATAGATGATTGTGCTAGTGCTGATGTGATCGTTGAGCAAAGCCACAAAAAAACAGCGAAAAGAGCATTCTGTTCTGTGAAAGTGCAGTGGCCTCATTCCCGTTTCTTTCCACCATGAGAATACACTAAGAATAAAGTGGTGGTGGTGGAGGGGGGGGGGGGTGTTGAGATGGAGATGTTAATGTTAGCAGGGAAAACAATGCACTCTCTGTGTCTCCTCACTGACTTGCTCCGGGCAACACAGGTGTGACTAAGTCTTATAGATTCATGGCTGATGACAGAGCAGGGTTAGCAAGCGAATAGTGGGTAACTAGAGCAAACTGACCGCCTTGCAGACAGCGGCATCCTTGGAGAAAATCACTTGGCAAAAGAGAAAGCTCTGGATCGATAATACTCTGAAGAAGTTTGATAGGGGTTTGGAGGGGCTGACTTTTCAACACAGCGTCTGTGTTTCAGAAGACCTAAGCGGTCAGCTGGGTTCCTATGATCTTGCTCTGGTTGTATTCATTCCCTATTCTTCATCTTGCCTTTTTTTTTCATGTTCTCTATTAGTATCTTTTACAGATTCTCTGTCAGGCTTGAAGCTATTCACTATGATGATATTGATCTTTCTCTTGCTCTATAGAGTTTTTTTTTTTTGTTTTGTTTTTTTTCTTTGGGGGTGGGGTGGAGTGGGTGTTTATGCCTTTGTTTTGCTGTTGTTGTTGTTGTTCTTTCGGCAGCAATTGCTGAGCTAGGCAGAAAGGGTGGGAAGAGAGAGGGGATACCATGTAGTCAATGATGGTACGCAATATTGGATAAGGTTGAATTTCTTTTAAATTCTCAATTGTTGATTTACGTAATTTGTTTTGTGGCACTTCAACTCTACAGGTTCATGCCTCAAAATTGCAACAACAGATGGATCTTTCATGTCCCCAATTTTAAAAGAAACAACCTACACATGTACAAAACCTCTTAAAACAAATCAAAAGCATCCAAAGGTAAACAAGTTGCCTGGTTATGATATAATTAGGGAAGCAAAATAAAGAACGGACCCCAGATTTATGCAATAAATATACCAGATGATCAAGAGATATGGGTCCTTATCTGCAACCAATTTAGGATGTATTTTCTTGAATAGAATTTGCACGAGCTTTCCTCTAATGTAATGTCCCTTTACATCACATGTAAAGAAAACTTCTGATTTAATGCACATGAAGCAGAATGATCTCAACCACACACAGTGCATTATTTCTGCCGACGCTGCCCAGCGTAGAGCTATTTGCACAGTTCCAAGATAATAATCCTTTATTAAGGTAGAATAAATGTAGCACAGCACATCTCCAAAATTAAAACATCAAAATCCATGTCTGCCCTCAATGCTACACAATCACAATCACATTTTTTTTTTTTTTTTGGTTGTTGTTGTTTTCTTCATTTCCTGTGATTTTCCACGATTGTCATATCTGCTCTACCCTCTTCCAATGACACCATGTCGTGTTGTCTACATGTAGATTGTAAACATGTCTGGAGGCATATTGTTTCCCAGACTTTTACTGTGCCCTCCGAACAACACGGTATGACAAACTGAAGGCTCATATCCTCGTATTTCAAGTGGGAGCCTTCAGCAAGTTATATTGTCGTCAGGTGGACACAATAAAAGTCCAGGAACCCACGTGTAGCTGCCTATTGGCTGCTTTATTGAGCCTCCATATATGTTTACAATCTACATATATTCAACAAAGTGTGCCCTCTTCAGCTGTCACAACCACGCTGTTTTACAAAGAACAAAAAACACAGTCAATACATTTACTTTGCACTATCTTGTTTGGCAAAGATTTGTTATGTAATGGATGTTTTTAATTTTGTCTTTAAAACATCCAAAGCATTTGAAGCATTAAAAAAAACAAAACAAAACATGAGACTTGGACTGAGGTCAGTTTGGCTCCACATTTTAAATAAGTTCCTGCTCTCCAGTTGTAATCATCATGGATTTTCAAAATGCTTTTTGCATTTTCTGTAAGCTCATACAGAATCCATATGCATTAAGTAAGATTTAAAAGCAGATGACCCCTTAGTTGGTATTTCATGATATAATTAAAATTAAAATTAAATTTAGATACAAATTACAGACATTTTAAGAAGTGCTTTCTCCGCTCGGCCTATTTGAAAGAACTAAACCAAACATTCAAGATGGCTTTCTGTGAAAAGTGACTCTGAACCATCTTGACAAGGTAGAATAGATTGCAAAGCACCTTCTCTGAGTAACATCTATGAAGGCCTATCTGCACCTTTATGATAATAAAAATCCAGAAAACGTCAAGAAATCTTGTAATGTGTCCCCTATTTCAGAAAACCCAAAGAGGTTGACAGTCCCCAGCAGTTAATGCTCTGATACATTCCGAGGGATTCGCTCTGTCAAAACAGACAAAGGCATGTCAGCTGCTAATACCACACACATATACACACACGTGCCACGCACGCACACACACACAAGCATGCGCTTCCTGTCGCCCACACTCTACAGCTTGCTGTACACCAGGGGCCATATCAAATCGCAGAGTTATTCCAGGGACTCGCTGGGGAGTGGGAGGCACAAGTCATCATACATGCCAGTCCCCAAACACTCAGGCCAAATGTATGTCACACCAGCTTGGAAGAGAGGGAAAACATTGATGATTCTGAGACTGCTCCATTTAGAAATGGGAAAGGGACACTGAGACAGAGGGAGAGAGACAGACTTGGAAACCTAGTGAGTGCTAAACCCCCACAATTAGCACCACTGATGGGAAGAGTGGCTCTGATCCCAAAACAATCAGATCTGGGCTTATTTAATTTCTGGGCCATGTATTGAGAGGCTGCAGCTTTGGACAATTGTCTGTTAAAACTAAATTGGGGGACTTCTAAAGCACTGATTAATTGATATAGTATCGGTTAAAGTAGTACTGTAGATTCTATCACAGCGTGAGACTCGACTTAAGTCCTGTTAATTTGTTGATTTGGGTATATGAGCCATGACAGCTCATTTAGCTAACAGTCACTCCTGCTGAAGCTGGACCTTGGCAGTAATCACCTTTTCTTTCTCAAGAATATAAAACACAAAGAGTGTTCCAATAGTGGAGACTGCATTATGATGGTCATCACGGCATCAACATTGAAAGACACACAAAGAAAGAGGCTGATAGGGATGGTAAAACTTCATGATTGGGTGTTTAGACTGTCCACTAGCCCACCAGGATTTCTCTTTTTGCTCATGCTAGCCAGGCAGATAATAGTGAAAAGTCCTCAGAGAGTTCACAGGCATATAGACAAATGAGGCCATTAGCAAATCCAAACAGGTTAGTTAGCACATTTTATCATATTTGTGATTTCAGGTACACTGAATTGCTTCTTAGTCCAATGAGCTGTGTTATTGATGTGATGTTATCTATAGCAGCAGGAGATTTCGTTTCCAAGATGTTAAAGCACAAACCACCACACCATTTGGTTGGATGCATTCCAAATGCCATGCCAGGTGAAGCTACTATCATTAGCTCAGTGTTACCTTAGCTCCACTTGCATCAATGCAGTTTTCATTTACTTTCAAGAAATTTGAACAACTACCTATTTACATTTATCTTTTGCCTAAGATGTTTTTTAAATGTATTTTTTATTAGCAATGGGATTCCTACACCAAGGTGTGAATGAGAGTGGAGGACAAAACCTTACGCAACAGCAGCTAAAAATGTCCAAAAGACGGAAAGAAAAGCCTGCACTGCATCAAAGCAGTTAGTCAGCAACTACCACCAAAACTGAATCTGAATGAATGGTTGGATTGAAACAGCTGAAGTGAGAGGAAGCAAGGGATGGATGGACTGTGACTTTTTAATCCCTCTCTCTCGTCTTTACTGCCCCTGTTTTCCTCTCGCCATCATTCCGACACATTCAGCCTTCATCTCTCTACTTCTTTCCTGCAAACTGGGAACAGCCACAGTCAAAGTGGCAGATTAGCACAGATGTAACATAGGCTTCATTTACCCCCAGACAAACAGAAAAATGGCAAAAAAAAAAAAAAAAAAACAACCAAAATAAAAACTGCCTCACAACTTTTGAATATTCGGAGCAACATAAAAGAAAATGGGGAAGAAATCTAGTGAATTTGAAATGAAGATGAAAACCCCATTAAAGTATTTGTGATTGAATCTGAGTGCCCATTTTATCTTGGTAATTTTTCTTTGAATCACAAAATGGTGTCAGCAGCCATTGTTCAATTGAGCTTCTCTATTGCTGGCTCATTACAAATGAGAGAATAGCGCTGGGTAATTGTTTGACCCTGCCTGCTCAACCTGTGTCCTTGGCTGCTGAGAGCGCTCACCGCTCGGGTTCCATGGAATAAATGGTGGCCATTCCCACACTCTGCCCTGTGGCCGCTGGCAAACAGAGCGCCATCATATCAGTGACAAGAGAAGCTTGATGAAGGTATGCTGGCTGCACAAACCCAATGCAGACTCAGGCATCAGCAGCACCACGTCTCGAAAAGGACCCATTGTGCCCTGCCAAAGCTGTTCCGTCCCTGCACTGAAGTGGCCATTGTGGCCTGCAGAATAGCCATGCCTCTCCATCCCTGCCAGGGAAAGTGCTGTTATTGAGAGGCTGAGTGTGGCCACAGACACAGCAGTAGATAGTATCTTAATATCAATAACCCCCCCGAGTGCCCCCCCTTCTTTTTTCTCAGCCTTTTCTTCCTACAGGTGAGGACAATCAGGCCCTAATTTCAGACGGTGAATCGAAAGTGAGTAACAGGTGTATTCTAGGATTGGAAATGGCTACATTTCAAAAATTGAGGTAGAGGAAGAACTGGAAGCTTGGAAGATTTACGCATGTATAGCTCCTGTTTGGACATCTCGTATTGATTTAGCTGCAGGGGTATTTCTCTGAAAACATATTCATCCATGACAGGATGCTTGAAAACCTCATGGATCTTTTAAAAAGCTGAATGAACTTTGATGGAGGGTGACACTCCTCTTAAGTATACTTGACTTAGAGCAATACCCACAGTTTTTCAAATTGCTCTGCTGAGGAGTAAGGAGGAAGCCAAGAAAGAAAATGAAAAAATCTCGAGCCTTGCAGTGGGATCACACCCACTATGACACCCATCAACGTGCTGATGCTCCCATGCATGAGTAGTCAGTCCTTATTACAGCATCATTATGAGTCAGACCTCAACTCAGCCTTCATTTTGATCTCAAATACGCACCTTTAAAGTGGACTGCATCTCCCATGGTTGTGTCGCTGGTGCATTGATAAAATCTGTCCACAGACAGGCATAAAAATGCCTCTGAAAATGTTCAAAAACACCTCAGTCAACATCTCCAGCTCCACATTTCAGCATGATGAGGCGCAGAAAACACACATACAGATCTACCTGGTGACAACAATCCATCAAAACAGAAACAGAGACTGCAAATATCAAAAGTGCATTTGGAGAAGCTTGTCTGGGTATTTATGTGTGATGAGGTTCAGTACAATTTGGCCCACTCCATCAGGAAGGACTGTCTTGATGTTACAGGTAAACATAATACAACATCAACAGTGAAGTTGAAAGAAGAAATTAATCCATGACAGAACTAACGAAAGCTTCCTGGATTTATGGGAATGACAAGAAGAAGCGGTAAGGAGCAACTCCTCTCTTAACCACTCTTAACTATTAACTATTAACTTAACTATTATCTTAAGGATACTTGACTCAGAGCAATTGGCCCTTAAAGCATCTGAAGGTGTTCTGTCCTGCCAGATGAAGAGTCATCTGAGGAGTTGGGAATAAACTCAAATAAAATTCTACGATGTTTAAAAAATGTGCCTGCTTCTATGTCCACATGTACAAACCAGTGTGGGGGAACACAAGTACGTTCTCTTTTTTTTTTTTTCAACTTTGACTTGAACTTTCTTTGGACTGCCCATATTATCTTGTTCAAAATTGCTCAATTTATCCCGGTCGGGGAAAAAAAAAAAAAAAAATCATAATATGCTTTGTTGACCATTGGATGCATTAATCAGATGTTGTCTAAGAGAAAATATATATATATGTATAGCTTATTGTGGAATATTATGAGTTTTCATCAATAATGCTCTGTCAGATAGCAAAGAAATTACTGGTGCCAATGTCCTGCACTTGTCTTTGGAAGTAAACGCTATTGTGTAGTTAGATATGTACTTGTTACGCAAACAAAGTGCACGATTATGCAAAATTAGAAATAGTGTGGATGAGTGATATCCCACAGCAGAAGGATTAGTTACTAACACCCACTTTTCAATTATGAGCATAAAATTCTTATGTGGGGTGTTTTGTTTTTTTGGGGTGTCCCATAAGTTATGCAACCTGCTCCTCTCTGAAATATATCCTTTCACTACTAGCTACACGTTAGCATACCTTGGAATAGATGGGTACAGTTCATTCAAAGATAAGACACTCCTGCTGTTTATGTGAGATGTCGAAAAGCCAAATGAGATGCCCAAAAGTTTGATCTAACAGGCTCCGCTGCGCACATAAGCCACCAGCGTTTATTCCTCATTCCAAGAGGAACGGGTTGTTTTCAGGTTACAGATGAACATGATGCATCATCATCAACGGCGAGGTTACATTGGCTCGGTTTGTTTGCAGTCTCCCCTTTCTAATGGGGGGATAGGGAGTCTCGGCTGATATGTTTAGACCTGAGAAACAGCAGCTGCCTGTGTGTAAATTAGTAATTTAGGTTAAACAGGTGCTGAAGAGCTAATATGTCCCACATTTGAACCATCACTGAGTCCAAAAAAAAAAAAAAAAAACATCTTGGGCCAAGGGGTTTCTTAGGACTTCGCCTCAGTAATACCTAAGGGATATGATTTCTGAAGTGAAGCCAAGAGGAGATAAAGAGCAGACATAACAAAATGGCTTGAAATTTCCACTTTGTTTCTCTATTATTAATACTCCTCTATTCTCTTGAAGAAAATTCCATCTCGAATGTACCAGCAGAATCAAGATTAAGTCTCTTAAATAGGCGAGCAATATGGTAATGCAAATATTTCAGATTGGGCGCTTGCTTGAGGCTTCAAAGAACATCTTCATTAATTCATTGCAGCGGATGATTTTTGGGGATGGAGGGGGTTACTAAGATATGAAAAAGCGGGCTGAGATTATATTACTTTCAATTATTTGAGAGAATAAGTAAAAAAAAAAAAAAAAACTCTCATCCAAGATTCAAATGTACTTGTGAGCTGCACTGAATGAATTCATGACCTAATCTTGGTGGAATACAGTAGAGCTTGTGGCACAGATCCAGGATTTTCAACTCCTCCTCAATTAGAAAGACCAAAGACAAGTTGTTAAACGCGGCAAAGAGCTTGGTGCCAAAACAGTTTTGTGCTTTTTCTACCGCGGCCAACAGCATGACAAGATATGTACTCACTTTGACATCCTCAAAAATAAATGTTCTGCCAGGCTGACTAATATTAGTCCCAATCCAGACGCGGATATCCCCCCGCCACAACCACACAGGAGGGAAGGGCGTAACTTGATCAGATCGATAGGCTATACTGTATCCACTCTTCCCTCCTGTTTTTCTCTGTCTCCTGCCGTCTCTCCTTTGCTCACAAATCCATCCATGCAATCACGCAGAGACAAGTAGAGGGCTTTCAGTCCATCTCTCCATCATAGGCTCTTCCACTGCTTTTCTGGCTGCTTAATCAAAAGAGAACAGCTATAGAAGGGTAGGAAAAAGAGCAGGCCAGGCATGTCTCCCCTCATAACTGGCCCCAAGGCTGAAATGGAGGGGGTGAGGAGCAGGCAAGGGATATCTTTCATTTTCCTTTTGCATTTTCTCCGTTTTTTTTTTTTTTTTTTTTTGCAAGCGCAAGCGTCTGTCTACAGTCCGCCTCCCCTAAGCTGCTTTAACCTCTTCTCTCCTGCTCCGTGGGTGGATGCTGGACGAAGGGTTGGGAAGATGGATGAGAGTTAGGCGGTGAGCAGCAGTGGAGTGAGTTAATGAGACAGATTGCTCCTTTTGCCGTTGTGCGAGGGATTACGAGGAAGATTACCCATTATGATTGTCTTTTCTTCCAATTTCGCTCTGTTAGCCTCTGTGGTGGTAAACAGGAGACGCGACTTGAGTGCCCCCGTTTTGATAGAGGTGAGATAGAAGACAGAGCTTCGGCTTTCTGTCAGGGGAAAAGTGACAGCTGCTCAAAACACTGACCTGCGAGCTGATAGAGTTTCTGACTGATGCTTGCTATCTGACAGCAGCTTTGAGGGCTGCACTTGGCCTCAATGCACCCATCATGAGGCTGAATATCTTATTACTCTCGTGAGATCGACCTCCTTAATCAAGTCAAGTCTCTGGGATGAACTCTAATAAACGAGGCCAACGCATCCCACCCAATAGACATGAACCTGATGGACACCTTACAAGAGTTGCAGTGCGCATTTTGAAAAAAAAAAAAGAAAAAACAAAACGTGTTGTTTTGTGAAGCATTTAAATGACATGCTGATCGAGTGTTGACCCAGAATGATGGCATTTGAGTTGAAAAGCTGCAGATTTGTATGCAGGAAAGTTAGTGGAAGTTTCATGTCAGAGGAACGAGTGAAAACAAAGAGGAGCACATGACCCCAAATCCACTCTTTGCACTCACTGAATAACAAACACTGAAAAGGTCCGGACACATTATTTAAATTGCAGGGAAATTTGCAACTATTATAAGTCATCTCAACCCACAAAGGCAGTGTTAAGCACCCTTCATGAAGTGCACTGAATGCTCTGAGAACAAAAGCAGAATCGTGTACGGGCCCAATCTCTGCCAGCACTGTCTGCTCAGCGTGCGTTATTATAAAGGAGCAAAGCTATTGATGTTCTGCCAAAGTCATTGTCAGAGCTAGAGAGTTAGACTAGGGTGATGGTGGCATCATTTTTTTTTTTTTTTTTGGGGGGGGGGGTTTCTCTTCGTCAACTGGGAATTAGCGGTTACATACAAAATAGTGCTTTGGAGGGAAAAAAAAAGTAAAAAGTTGAAGTTGCTGCAGTGAAAAACTGATTTCTGACGCTGTGGGCTTGTGCCTGTGATTCACACATTTGACTCAGGAGAGAAACCAGGAAGTGGATCAGACCACCTTACTTGATCTCTAGCACAGGGCTTCGTTTCCATTAAGAGGACACTTGGCTAAGGAAGCACCAGCACTTCCTGTGTGTGATTCAGCTGGTCGTCTTTACAGCCTTCTATTTTATTCACCATGAGTCAGGTCGGTCTGTTGGAACAGTGACACTTCTCTGTTGATATCAAACTTCCTTGTCTTCACTGGGTGACAATCTGCTGCCTGTCAAGTGCACCTAAAGGAAATGCAAATAAAGTCATCTCTCTATGCCACGCCATCCAAAGGGCGGAGGAAGGAGAAGAAGTGGGGGGGGAATTAGATGAGGTGTCGTATTTGCCGTGAAAACCCGTACAAGATGGTTTGAAACGGAGAATGGATCCTTCTTTCTCCTCCTGTGGTGTCCGTCTGCCTCCAGCATTTCTCCGGTCGCGTCCTCCCCCATCCCTCTCTGCCTCCGTGCGGCTCAACTTGACAGCGTGCGCTCGGTGCAACGGGGCTACTGGGAGCTCATCCAAACCCACAGTCCGACTTCTGCGTTAACATAATCAGGTGATTTACACCTATGCACTACCGATGTGATCTGTACTACTACTGTTTTTTTTTTTTGTTTTTTTTTCTGTGTAGAGACGCCGTTACGCACCCCCCAGTGGGCGTTCGGCACGGTGGTGCAGGAGTCACATGCAGCCGCGGTATAAAGAGCCCCACATTGGCTGGAAGGCGTTCATTTCTTAAACAACGTGTCAGTGTGTGTGTGTGTGTGTGTGTGTGTTTGTTTGTGTCTGTGGCGGGGGTCAAGTTTATTTTGAGGGGACAAATCACAGCCACCCCCGCAGCTGCAATTATAATGCAGCTGTTCAGTTAAGAAAGTACCCCCAGCCGGCAGTGGCCCAGTTCCCCCTGTCATAAACTCTGTTTGGCATTTGACAGAGTAAACGATTAGGTAAAACATGAGAAACACGCTCTGTAACGGGAAAATGTGTAAATCGACCTCAGAAATAAGGATCTCGAGAGAAGGACAAGTAGTGTCAGTGTCCGAGTAAGCAGACTGTAGGGGGGGGTGACGGGGGGGGGGGGGGGGGGGGGGGGGGGGGGGGGTGGATTAGGCTGCATGTATTACCCAACACACTAAATTTCAGGATCATAGTGTTTCTCTAAATTCTAAGATAAGGTCTATAACGAGGGACCCCCCCCCACACACACACACACACCAAAACACGCACACTCACAAGTCTACTGGACAGTCTGGATTAATTGATTTATTTTTAATTCTTCTCTATCATTATTCAGCATTAATATCGTTTTTTCTTTCGCAGAATTCCCACACTTTAGGCGCGCTCGCAAACCATACATGTCCATCATCCACCCCCCCTCCTCCCAAATCTCACGGTTTCAACGTGTCTGCTCCTAGAGCTGTAGAAAACTAACAGCAGACCTATCTAAAAAATAAATAAATGTTAATTAATTAATTAATTAATTAAAAAAATTAAATAAAATGTCCACTCGTCTCCAAAATCTCCTTCAACTACTGAGCCATTACGCATTCTAACACTGCTGGCTCCTTCTCAACAAGCCAACCCGTTGAATTGCTTATTAATGGGCTGTGTTAATCTTTCCTTTATTTTTGACTAACCCCCCCTCTCACACACACACACACCACCACCACCACCTCCCTCAGACATCACCTGTCATCGTTTTGAGCTGTCGGAATGATGACAAGTGATGAGAGCTTTATGCAGAGAGCGTCAATATCCTCGCAGCCGCAGAAACAAAAGCACACTCAGAGACGCATATTGTCTCCGGAGCAAAGAAGAGAAAAGTCCTTACTTGTGTTTTGCGGCAATCCCTCCGATACTATTCTCCAGACTTGAAGAGGTTTGTAAAAAAAATAAATAAAAATAAAAATCCCTGGATATAGCCTGGGTGCAGTTTGCGCTTGTCTTTCTTTCTTTTCTTTTTTTTTTATTAATATAATTATTTTATCCAGAGCGTTGAGCAGTCCAGAAAGCAGGTTTCCTTCCCCCCCCCTTTCTCTCCTTTAAGACAGATGTGAACAGTCCTGGCCGAGTCGCTCCACCTGCATCCCCCTCGTTGTCAAAGCAGCGAGAAACCACTGAATACAACTTCGGCGTCTCCTTTTCAAATTAAAAGCCCCTCCGCGGACGCGCGCTCTCCGAGGCTTTTATTGTGGAGTTTCCCGCCGCCCCTGTTTCTGGTGGTGCTCATGTGTGCTTCTCGCGGCTTTGACGCATCTTCCACCTGCATCCACTGGAGGGAGTGAAAAAAAAAAACATAAATAAATAAATAAAATAAAGAAAGAGGAGAGAGGAAGAGGGGAGGCACAGCAGCAGCAGCGTTAGAGGCACCGCACTGAGAGACGCCCCGCTCCGGCCGGAGAGGGCTACTTCACCCCGGACAGGGGCTGCTCCCCTGCCCGAGGAGTCTCTCCCAACGGGCAGCCAAGTACTGACATTGTGAGCAAAGATAGAAGTAGGGTATGTGTAATTATTCAAATATAATCCAGTGAACCAGTTAAACCCAAAGAAGGACATGAATTGAAAATCAACGTTATATTCAGTTGAGATAACAAAACAATAACAACAACTGTGGCATGGCCACAGCAGCCTCTGGTATGTGTTAGTTGTGGAACAATAAATTAGAGCAACTAATGAGACTTTTTATGATCATTATTTTTTTTTATTGATGTAGCCATTAATTGCTCTGTGGCCATGTTTTACTAATGGCTGCCCCATTCTCTCAAATAGCGTTATTTGATCATTTTCTTGAAGGGGCAAACAAACACCTCAAAAACAGGTTATATTTATTTTCCATATATAAAATAATCCTCATGAGTTTGTTTATTTGGATAGAAAGATATATTATGATAGAGACCTTTTCCAAAAATGCAGCTGCCCCATATCTGACCTCAGATCAATATGGAAGGTATTTTTTGATTTTTGCTTAATTTGAAATAATATTCACCATATTTGCTATTATATTATTTTGTCACATTCAGAACTGACCAGAAATTAAATGGTAAAATGGTTGGATGAGATAAAGTATTATGAGATAATCTATCTTTGAGTTCTCTTTCTTTTCATCACTTCCTGTTGCTAACAAGCTAACAAGCGTTGGCCATGCTTGTGATTAACAAACAATACAGCTTGGTCAGGCTTGTACACTGGTAAAAAAGTAATGTAGAAACGGATCATCCCAAAACAAGCCAGTGCTGAAGAGCCCTCAACCTGCTCTCTGATGATCATCAAGGGTAGACTTCAATAATAAATTCATTCGTGCACTCATCTTCTACCGTTTATCTGTTTCTGGGTCACTGGGGGTCCTGGAGCCAATCACAGCTGTCCAGGTTGACCCCTCCCCAGTGAGAGGAGGGGTCAACCTGAACAGGTCACTGGTCCATCACAGGGCCAACACACAGAGGCAGACAGAGACCAACAACCAGTTACACTCACACTTAGACCTACAGACAATTTAGAGTCACCAGTTAACCCAAAAATGATGTCTTTGGATGGTGGGAGGAAACCCTTAAGGCCCGGGGAGAACATGCAAACTCTGCACAGAAAAGCCGCAGGCCAGGAACCAAACCCACAAAATTCTTGTTGTTGGGCTACAGCGCTAACTACTATGCCACTGTGCTTCCCCTCCCCAGACGAGACTCAACTGGTTGTAAAATGAAGTTGTCAGCAGTAAGAAAAAGTTGTAGTGAAGTCAATGGGGAAACAGCCCTCTGACTTACTTATTTCCTTCGCTCACCAGATGTATTTCTTATGAGTTAAAGGTCTCAAGATCGAGTTTCAAGTCTTCAATACAACATGACATGAGACGTGATGAACATGTTTTTAAAACTCAACTTAGACTTAATTTTAATCATATTCACTCCAATTGTAAATTGTTCTGTTCCACAGACCACATGTTGGATACCACTGTTTTATAAAGAGGCGCACATAAAGACTTTGCTCTGGAAGCTCCTCGACTTATTCTTAAGTAAAAAGGGATAAAATAAAAATAAGTACTTCTACATTATAATCTCCTGAGGATTTTTTTTTTTTTTTAGCATGTGGCTCTGGAGTTTATAATGAACAGGAATCACACTCTGTGCTATGTAGTGTAATATCACAAGCATACAAAGGTATGGTACACTTAAAAGACAGAGCTGGTTGTTCAAGTGGAACACGAATAATTTGCTGAGATAATGTAAGTATCCACAGCTTTATAGCCTCTTTTTTGTATGCCAGCTGGATCCAACTCTGTCTTTTTTTAAAGAGCACTGCCAGTTTTATTATTCCACTTCGTTAAATGCATTATATCTGCATCCTGAGTTTAAAACAGCCCCTAATCAATAGCTTAAATGAAAACCAGCATGGCTCCAAACCATGCTGGACTTTAATAAGCACTGTTGTTACATTTTTTTCCCTTTTTTGCGGGATGACAAGTGTGACTCAGTCTTCACTGGTTAAGCTGTTCCCTTTCTCCTACACCAACATATATGTTACCCTAAAGACCCAGGGCTGTGGCTCCTGGCAAAAACAAGGTGTCACCTGCACAAATGGGGGTATGAGGGCGGGGGTCGTTTGAGTCAGGGAGACCATTTGAAGATGAAAACAAATTTTTCTCCTGTTCTCACTTTTTTTTTTTTTTTTGTTTTTCATTTCTTTTCCCCACCGTAGCCCAATAAAGTTCTTCGTTATCGGCCTCCTATGGACACACTGTGGCCTGCTGCTCTGTCTGGCCTCAGTTGGCATATCATGTCAGCAGAGTAAAAGTCTTAATTTTAGCCTTTTCCACTCATTTACAACAAGCAACGTCCTTATTAAGAGTGGTGCCATCCTTTCATGTATTGTTATACAAACAGGTTATATATCAAGATTCAACTCAATTAAACTAGATTTAACCAATTCTAGTTTCTACCTTTGCGGGTAATCAGTCAGAAACCATTGGGGACCATAAAACAAGTGTGCACAATTGACACAAAAGAGAATTATTTGTCGAAGGAGTACTTTTACAGTATATCTCATCCATCTGCCTTAAATGTCTTTCTACGTAGGAGGTGAGCGGTGTGCTGGTAGAGAAATCACAGCCCTAGTCAATGAACCTGGAGGGGTTGCATCAATCACTGGCTTATTGAGCAGCATGGTGTGAGAGGAGCCTGTCAGAAGAATATTGGCACCTCTCAGACTTAATTTCTCAGGCCAAGAATATCAGATAAGAGACAGTGTTAACAGAGGGTTGCCCTTTGTCATGGAACAAAGTCGAGTAGCAGGTTTGTAAAGTGGCGCGTGCATCTCTGCAGTAGATGAGGCCGAGGGGGGGCAGTGTTGTGATCTCAGTTTTATCAGTCCTTTAGATGTGTTTGTCGAAACTGAATTTCTATCTGCTATTAAATGTCTAACTCACTTGTGCAATCCTCATTTTGTCTTATCTGAATCTAATAGTCTGTATTATAATCGAGTGGAGCAAATATTAGCCTCAGTGGAGCCTTTCTGACTGTGAACTCTTCGTTTGGACAGGAAGTTGAGAGAACACATTAGTTTGTCCAGGCTGACGTTTGAGGAAAAGCTGGATTGCGGTTTTCAGAACGAAACCACTCAACCGTCCCTTTTTTATCGGAACAATGAGGAAAAACACACCAGTGACATCTTTTGAAATCTGATTCACATGATGCATGTTACTTTTGAAGTTTTTGCTTGTTATATGTGTTCAATACATGTGTATACCAATGGTTTGCACCCTTATTAGCAACCGTGTTGCAGCCTAGCAAGAATTTGAAGGACATTTGTTTCTTCATGATAAGGCAGTTTCTAACTTGGAAGTCAGCGTCCATTATTCTGTCATCTATATCGCTTATCTGTACAGGGTTGTAGGGGGCACTGAACAGGCCAGTAGTCCAATGTGGGGGCTGACATATAAGGACCATAAAAAACTATTGATGTTCTCACCCATGCCTATGGGCAATTTAGAGTCACCAATCAACCTACTCTAATGTGCATGCTTTTGGAGTGTAGGAGGAAAGAAGGGAGGGAACCGATGCAGGCACAAGGAGATCTGGGGTTTAAACCAGAACTTTCTTGGTGTGCACCAATATGTGATAACTCCATGCAGTCCAGAATCAGTCTTCTCTTCAGGTTTTTTTGTGTACTTAAAAATAATAGTGCAATCGGGAGCGGAAATCGCCTCTATGCAGCGTGGGACAGGATGAGAACAAACTCGACATTGTGTCTGGGACCCAGCCAAACCAGCACAGACTGTTTAAATACTCTAAAGTCAGCACGCAAGATTTGTTTACAAAGATCCCCATCTCACAAATATATCTGATATTTACAAGTCTATGTTATGATCTGAGGGCATTCTAATGTGGATGACATTTGTCAGCACCCCGCTTTTCAGAAAACTGCAGATCTCCGCAGACATTGTTAGATGCGCACTTTGATCAAATGCAAGTCAATGTTTTTTGGTGAGACAAGAGTTTCCACTGAAAGGCGACATCTAAAAATAAATGAAACTATCTCACAGTAGACAGATGTCAACCGAGTACAGAACACGACAAACATCATCAAATAACCGCTAGCCTGTTATCATGATCTGATTTGAATCCAGTAGAGATTTCATGGCTTTTAAATATCAGCATACCTCATTCAAGTCATATGTCTTCTAGTGCCTTGATTTAATATTCTCTTCATATAAAGCTGGCTGATATGATAAGCTTTCACTCATGAGTAATTCATTCATTTCATTGTTGGAGGACCCTGTGAGGTTGTGGGATTTTTTTTTTTTTTTTTGTATTTGCTCTTTTTCTCCATTGCGCTAATTAAAACTAATTGAATTGAATTGATGGTACCAAGCTCCCGAATCACAGTGCCACCATCTCAGTCCTGCTCATCCCTGAAATGAGACAAATCAAGTGTGCCGTATAATCAGACATGAAAAAAGTCAACATGCCAAAGAAGCCATCTCCCTTGTTTGTTGTTATTGTTGCAAGCACATTATCACATTTCCATCAGATGCACCAATAATAACTTGGCACAAAAGAGCAAAGGGAGAGTTGTTTCAACACAATTAAATTTGGTGGTTTTAGATGTCACAATAGTTTGTTATATTATAAAATGTTTTCTGGCATGAAATAAATACTGTGTCTAAAGTCAGATTTATGATAAGCTCACACTTTCACAGTGACTTTGTGTGACTGTAACACAAATACACACACTATGAAAAATGATGATATATTATCACCATTAATTGTCGATTACTATGGGGGTGTATGTGACGAAGAGACAACCTCCCGTTCTTACAAATTGAAGCTGACACTACCAATCCGTAATTCCTCTAAAGAGCACTGGAATTTTGCGCCGACAGTAGGTCAGTCCACTGAGACTCCGATGTTAAAATGTCCAACTTTCCAGCCGAAATTAAACTGTTCACAGCCTAATGCAAAAACAGATTTGATTTCTGTAGCTATTTTCCTTCTTTAAGGACAACTGGAGGTGGCCGAATGATTCAATTTCAGTAACAGTTCAAAAAATTGCAAATAATTAAGCGCGCCATCACTCTGAGTGACAAATTGGCATAAACTGAAGTCCTGGCTTCACACATGTTTCACCTCTTCGCCAAGTTTTGGATTGACTCTGAGTTAGGGGCAAAATGGAGTCCTGCCATGAGAGCAGCCTACTCTGAGTTACAACACCACTTTTCAGCTCTCTATCGGCGATGTCCCACAGACTGGGTTCATCTTTATATACAGCCCATAGTATACATATGCAGTACTCGCTGACTGAACTTATTATCCACTTCTTAGTATTCTACACAAACACAATGCAAACCAACACCAAGTTTAGTTGACATAAGGTTTTGCAGAGAATGCTATTAGTTCTCTTTCTGAAAGGGGAATCAGTAACAAGCAGCAACAAAATGTGTCAGTGTTTTTCTTCAGCTGAGCTTGCTGACTCAGCAGACACTGAGTATCACTTAGACTATGTGGCCACATTTGTTGCAATATTAAAACATTGTCCCAGCACCAGTTTGTAAAGACAGCATGAAGACCATTGTATATGAAATGTCTAGATCTGCAGCGTGTTAATTTAGCTCAGCAAACATTTTCTTTCTACCTCTCTTTACCTTTTGAAGGATTTATCAGTAGTGAATGATTAAATTAAGTCAGCGTGGTTAATATTCCTCATGTCAGATTATGATGAAAACACAAAGTCATTGCTGTTTTATAAGCGAGAGAAAGTTGGAATGGCCACCAGCAGTGTGTGTGTGTTTGTGCTGTGCTGTCAGTCAGACTGAATGACGCTGCAAACAGGTGTGGTGAAACAGCTGAGATACTCAGCCCAAGAGGGAAAGCTCGCACTTTAGAGTTGGATCTTGAGGACTGTTGTATCACAAGACATCTACAACTGGTTTGAACCTGTACCAGATTCTTGCACTGGCAGACAGGATACAGTAATGCACAACACAACGGGATTCAGGGAATGAGTGCTCAAAGATCAATGTGTACTGTGTACGGTAAAGTGAACGTGGCTGCTGCAGCGAGAAGCCTAAATGCCTGCTTTCAGGTTATTAACTACCGAGGCAAGACATGAGGGACGGCAACCGAGACACAGAACATTTTCAAACTGATCTATTTCCATTGTGTGTAGGAAGGCTGTTGATTAATGGTCAACAAATTATGAAGGAATGCCAAGAATGAGCTTTGACACCATGGAGAGAAATGGGACTTCAATATTTCAGTTTCAAAATTGTGTTCCTGTCATCTGAGGCAAATGTAGAGATCCATCCTCCCGAGACAAAATGACATTGTCACTTGTTTTATGTTCCAGCCCCAGAGCAACCTTTGGAAGCATGACTATTGTCCCTGCAGAATTAAGCAGACAATAATGAAAAGTTATAGGGCACTCACAAAGGGAAATGCCAGTTTAGATGGTTGGGTCAACTACATGTTGGCTTTTGCTATTTCCTACCAATACTGTCTTTTAAGCATGATTGTTTCCAGTCCAATCTAATTGGATTTTGCTTTACTGCAGCAGAGATCTGCTAACCTTACGACCTTGCCAAAAGGCAAAATTGGAACCCAAAAATTGCTATGCGCTGTCCTAAAGGGATATTGCAAATAATATATTGAGCTTGATTTCGCTCACAGCATTAAGGTTTTTAAAACTGAGCAAGAGTTGGATTGCAAACGTTAACATGGGATAATGAGATGAGTGTAGTGGCAAAAAAACTTTTGAGGACCAGAGAAGAGAACTGGGTTCTTCTACTCGTTTGTGGCAGTCAGTGAAATCTTTAGTAGGTACTGACAAGAGAGGAAGGGGTTCAGCCCCATTCAGTCGGTGTCACACAAACACAAGAGAGCGGAGGGGAAGAGACGAACATTGGATGGTTCGCCATGTATCCTTCAAGATGATTTAACATTAAACATCCCAAGACTCAGTCCTCACTAAACACCTTCGCTGGACTTGAACTTTATACTGCTCATCAATTACTCATCTTACACGTTAACTATGCTCACAGCTAGACAGGGGAGAGGAATTTTATTAGCTCTTGTGGAGTAGTAAGTGAAGACATGTAGATGGCCTTGCTATTGGTGAAATGAGACAAGAAAAATTCTCCAAGGTGTCTGGGTACTTTTCAAAGTTTCACAAATGTTTTCACATTATAAGGCTTTTAATTTTCATTGATTTGATGATAAGAAGAGAGCAAATTGGACACAAGAGGGACACTGTTGATTGCAGTTTAGAAGCATGAAGAAGGAGAAATAACAAAAAAATAAATAAATAGATGGTTAGTTAACTAATGAACTCACTCTTAAACACAAATTGTGTTACATAAAAGTTTACAGCAATCAATAAAGAGCCTAGTTTAGCTCTTCCTGCATTGCACTTAAAGCTTCTTTTTCCGGGAACTCCCTGCCTCCTCATATAGGCGATGCCACTGATTGCTGCAAATCCACTTTGTATTTCAGTCAGTGGTTAAGAGAAGTGTGGGGGGGTGGTATGTTTTTGAGGGTTTTTTTGAGAGAAGCGACCTGAAGCATGGGACCCCTGGCCAGATTTTAACCCCGGACATGATTACATGCACAGTATCCACTTGATCCCCTGATCTGCCGATTTAAAGATGTTTAAATGGAGCTTCAGGTTGTATGAGTTTCTACATTGTTGGTAATGAGAATTTAATATGTAACCCACAACCAAATAGTATATGCTGAGCACTTTATTCAGTTGGTCTTTGTAGCCATTCAAACTACCCCTGAGATACGAATCTGCAGTGTTGAAGGGCATTGTGGAAGAATAGTGTGATCAGCATGTATAGAGATGGAAAAGGCCATGTTCTACTCCCGAAAGGCCTAGTCATGATTAGATGATCAGGCATGATGGCTCAAAACATATTGACCCTGTGGACCCCTTTGGACACGCGTTCATGTATTTGTGCACTTATGTACTTAAGTGTGTGTATGTAGAATGCAACAGAGATGACATCAGCATATTTGCGAATAGCAGCTTCTACACAAAAGAGCAGTATAGAGAGAGCGAGGACACACAACACTGGAGATGCATATCTTTGTATGAATTGCGTGTTTGCTTGTGAAATGCACATTAGTCATTTACCTTCACTTACAGCAGTGGAAGATTGAAATGTGGGATGGACTGCAGGGATGATCGCAGACAAGATTGAGTCCTGCTGCAGAAGCCTGTGTGTGGTGTGTTAATGAGTGTATCTTCAGTCCCCGAGTGTACTTCCCTCCGCAGTACATGCACAGATCCACATCAGGGGAAACAGTTTTTTCAGGGGGCTCCTCTGGTGATTGGTGCCGTGGCAGTGAACATGGGCAACTGTGTGATGTGTTTGTACTTGAGTTGGCGGGGGGGGGGGGGGCACCCATATCACCGCCATCATGCCTGGCTACTGATAGGGGACACACTTTGCACACGCTGTGAGGGTGAGAAATTATTCCCTCTCTCTCTTATCCCCCTGAGATGGAGAGCACCTGCCGATGGCGAACAATGCTGCTTTTGTGCTGCGCTATCAAGGTTTTGAGAATCAGCAAATAACACCCTACTGCCCCTCCTGATAGGCAGAATGTGTACATCCACTGGCGGTGCATATGTACAGTACAGGCCAAATGTTTGGACACGTCTTCTCATTCAAATGAATAGGAAAGTGTGTCCAAACTTTTGGCCTGTACTGTACATGCGTGTTTGTACATGCACTTTTATATGCCAGGCTCTTTCGATCATCCAAGAAGCAGTTTAAAGGGTTAAGTTAGGATCAGTGTTATTTAAAATTAGATGTGAGCATCTGTGGAAGGTGTTTGATGGAGGCTATTTGTTCCCCTGTGTCGCAAACTTTGCACTAAGCAAGGCTAAATACCTCATGCAGCCGCCTCTGTGCTGAACGCACACATGAAATTGGTATTGATTTCCTCATCTCACTCTCAGTTTGACAAGAAGTAGGCAAATTTCCCAAACTGCCCGAGTATTCCTATAGGAGAATGAACACAGGCTTGTTATTGGAATATATCAGTGGTGAATCTGGATTATTGACTACAACACGAAAAAAAAAGGAGTTATTTAGAAATAAATTCACTCATGTTCATAAATGTATATTTCAATGGATGTTAGAAGTTGAAGCCTTAAAATGTTCATGATGTTTACGAGAGCCAGGATGGATAAACCTAACCACCCTTAAAGCTATAGGGGGAGGCTGGGAATGGTTGTAACAGGTCTCCACTGATCAGAAAGATACAAGAGTGATAATCATATTTCACATGCTGAATTATAAACCTCCACCTCGTTTGCAGAGCTGTTTTTTTTTTCCCCAACCTTTTGTATGATTTACTTATTTGAATCTGTTTCAACTTCCACGTAGGAGTGTGTGACTTGGCCAGTCTGCCCAACAGGCATGTGATGTTCTGTCTTTACTGACAGCGCGTCAAAACAGACCTCACAACAGAATTTTTAATCTTTCAACATTGTTAAAAGCAATACATGCAGATAATCCCCTATTAATATAATGCATGAGGGAATACAAACAAGTCATTTTGTCACCATCTAATGAGCCTACATTCGCCTGTTCTGTTGAAGCAATAAAATTAGAACGGCTACGTGCCACACATACCATAACTCAAGAAAAACAATTCATATTACCGGGACACTAAAAAGGAAAATAAATATTGTGAATGATATGTCTTGTTTGATCGTTGTTAAACGGCAAGGCTAATTAGTTGATAAATTTTACTTTAATACATAACAGTTTGGGGTGGCAGCCATCCCGGTTTTCCACTTGTAGGTAATCAATATTTTTGCTTGGCGTTCATGTCTGAAGGAAATCCAAAGTGGCATGCTGATGAAAATGATTTTGAACAAACAGACAATATGCAGATGCTCAACTTGATTGTATTTTTGTTGGTTGAGTTCAAGAATACAAATAGGTCCAGATGAGTGCTGGAACTAACTTTCTGTACACACTGTGAAAATAAGGCTCTGGTTTAGCAGATAAAGAAATAAGCCTCACAACTAAGACAAACCTGTGTGTGTGTACTTTCAAAGTGAGACTGAGATGGCCTGCTTTACTCCTAATTGCTAGTCACTCCTTCAATCTTCCTCTCTCTCTCTCTCTCTTTCTTTACAGGCTATCTCTCACTTAATCTCCCATTCTTTCTCCCCACCTTCAACTCAGTTTAATTTGCTCGGCTGGCATGGGAAGTATGCATTTATGTCAGCCAGGCATCCGCAGGGGTAACTGATGGTGCAATAACCATTTGGAAACAATGCTCTCAAACAGGAGGGAGTAAGTATCGCTATTGAACCATTAAATAAGGGAATGCTCAATGCTCTGTGTGACTTTCTTGGAGGGAAATGAGTGTCTTTCCCCCCCAAATGACTCCACTATCTACAGTAGAACTGGTCTGGATCAAAGTGTTAAATGGCAAAGTAATGTCTGATTTGTGAGCTCTCCCCATTATATACTGAAGGAAACCCACAGGTGATGAAAGATGAGGCAGGCAGAGCAGACAGCAGTTAAGCAGAAGCATCAAAACTCAAAAGGCGGGAAGGCCCCATTTCATAGTGTGAGAGTGTTTATGATGGATGTGTCTTCTATGATGTCACCCATATGTGGAGCGGGCTGCTCTGCCGGTGCTTTACTCCTTATTCCTGGCTAATCCCAACCTAGAAAAGAGGTGGTGCAGGTGGAGCACTGAGAATTCAGTTCAGGCCAAGACAACAAAAACAAAGACATGGGAGGGAAAAAAAATAGCCATAAACATGTTTATTTCTGCTGTAAAGTTGGGCATGTTGATATCACTGTCTATGGGGACTGTCTAATGAGCACAAATCGCATACCCTGGAGGATACAAGCATTAAAGAAAGGGCAAAAAAAGAAGTGTGGCTGATGTCTTCAGACTAATGATACACAAATTTAGAGTGAGATCGTGTTGGATATTGAAATGAAAACATAAACATTTTCTAATCAGCCAGCTTTCAGCTATAGGAGAATTATTTTTTTTTTTACTTCATCTGGGTATCCAACACTCCAAGTTAACTAAAACAGAGAATTCACTATCTCCATATCACTGGTTAGTCTAGGTGCTTGATGCTAAGGAGAAAGCTTGGAACAACCCTGGTTCACAGAGCCTGGACTCTATGTCTACATGACAGGTGCTTCACTGAATTATGTATCACACATGCACCCCCCCACCCACCCACCCACCCCCGGATCCTTCCACTTTGAGTATACCTTTGAGAGCTCCCATCCATAATAATAATACATCAATATAGCGCTTTTTTAGATCCTCAAAGACGTATTACAGACAAAAATAAATTAATAAATAAATAAAATAAAATGAAATGTTTGGTTTAATTTCATGAAATGACATTCACAGCTTCCAGTTCCAAACGGAGGGAGGCTGGGAATGAGAGAGGGACAGAAAGGCTACACTTTCTGAACAAACAGAGGGATATATAACCCATCATACAATTTCAAAGTAAAAATATACAGTATATAGAGGCAATATCTACTGCATCCTATGTACATATATATATATATATATATATATATATATATATATATATATATATATATATGACTCCAATTTCGGTTGGCTCTATTTTTTCTCAGTAAAGATGCATGGATGCATACTTTTTGTTTTCCCCGGTTAGTAGTGGTCAAGGAAAAAAGAACAAGACCGAGAAGATGAGTTAATATGATGAATGCTTCTAGTGAGCAACCCAAGAAAAAGTCAGGTCGGGTTAATGGAACATTTAACTTACTCGACATAGGGGAGATTGCATTGTCAGTTGTTCTCCAGTTCAATAGAAATAGACCACACGTAAGAAAGCACACATCCAAGCAACATGTCAAGACAATATACATCCACACTCACATTAGTTTGACTTGAATGATAAGCATAGTAACGTGTTCTAAATCCAATAAGAGGCAGTGTTGTGGAAAAGTCACAGTTTAGTTGTCGTCGCAGCTGAGTCCGTTGTGAGAAAACTGTGACACTGCCACATGTGTCAATCCAGCAAGGGCGAGTAATCTTTAATTTGAACTTCTAACAACGACTGTCAGACACATGATGTGATGTAAACAAGGGGAAGCAGCAGACCCAACCTGTACTTTAGATACATTTTTATTTATTTGCTCTATACTCTATACTGTGTGCTGTATTTCTACCCAAAATGTATTTGTTGCTTGTTGGGCTTCTAATAACTATGTAATATGTTGAACAAGTGCACTGCCTGCAATATTATAAGGTGCACTAAAATGTATTCTTGATTTTAAAAAGATCTGACTTGGTGTCACTATAACATAAATATTTACGGTTTAAAAAATATGCTTTGCAGTCACTAGATTGAGGAGAGTTATAATGAGACACATTTCATACCAGACTGTCTGTAGTTAATGTCGTTTTTAAATATTGAAAAGTGGAAATAAAGTCAAGATGGGATCTTAATAATCCATGTTCATTGTAGTCCAAATTCAGTTAGGACTTGATTACAGATGGTCTCATCACTAAAAGAAAAAACACCCTTAAAATACAAAAAAATAAAAAATAATAAAATAAAATAAAAAATATACTGGTAATGTATATTTCCCAGGCCTTTCTTTACAAGTCCAGTGATGTATTTTCTTATTCTTTGATAGCTGGAGAAATGAAGATGATGTGAACCTCATATTATGAGTGCTCCTGAGCAGATATAATAGAGTTTGATAGCAGCTTCCATAATCAAAAACATCGAGTGCGTGATATAATTTGATGTCAGAGAGCAAGCGCTTCCTTGTAAAGCCATCATTTTACACTGACATTTAAAGATCATATGACGGACAGCCATCATGAATTTCTATAACAGGAGCAGCCTGAACAAGATGATGTCATTTCTTGTCAGTCAGAGACTTGTTTATTATAGATTATTTTTCTGTCATAATCACATTGACTGAATAAAAGAGTCCTGCTGTAGTATATATAAAGACACGCTGACTAAAATTAAAAATAGATAATCGTTATTAAATATGATGTAGCCGCAATCAAACTTTCTTAAATATACCAGCAAATTTAACACATTCTTGAGCTGTATCTACCTTTCTTGTAATATAATTGCAACGCTAATTAACAGTCATTGGATACTTTCTGGATCAGAAAAGAAATAATTCCTTCTAAGAGGCAGTGGATTTAATCCAAGTGCTTATTCATATCACCACTCACATTCTTCTAAAAGTATCTTTCTTATCAAAGGTAAAACTGCCACAATTTCAGCATTGAAGGAAAGAAGTAAAATTCCCTTAATAAGGGTGTAGTTGTTAACAAGATATGAAATAAAATGTGAGATTTTCTGGTTTATAGTGAAAAGACAGTTTAGCTCTTTCACTCATTTTACCTTCCCTATTACATTGTATTGATACTCTCAAGCTTTAGGTGTGTCTTTTTCATGAATATGAAGCCCATCTGTGTGTTAACAGAATTATACTGTACAAGGCATATGCGCAAAATAAATATTGCGTTTGATAGACATTTTCTAAAATAACACGCTACTCTTTTAGAGTAGATAAGTTTTACTTCTGTTATAATCTGTTTTATGAAGTGAATGACAGTGATTATCTGGCTGCCATGGTATCTGTCAGTGGTGGAACATGTTAGGCAGCAGCAGGTGAACATTCAATGTTTGTTGGATGGGTTGAAGAGAGTAAGAGTTACTGCAGCTCAAACAATATATGACAGGTGGCCATAATGTTATGGTTGATGCGTGGATGCCTTTTCAGAGCATCCTGTCCACAACTATTGCATTGAGATGTTATTTTAATGTTCATGAGGGCCATGAACACAAAACATAATAGCAGGCCACAAAAACAAAGACAGCTATCTTTTAAGAATATGATGTGTATGATATGAATATTGAATATGTGTGTGTGTTTGTTTCACTGTTTATATTGGCGGCAATAATATGTATGTGTTTTGTAATGTGAGGTGAACTGGTTTATGGGGTAAAGCGTGTGGAATAGCTGCACGAAGGAGGAAAAAGCGATACGAAATAATGGTTAGTATCATTATTATTATTACTATGCTAAAATAGCTGAATTCATTTCACCGTTTTGCCGCACTGATGATCATATCCCCCACATAGTTCTCTCATTTCCTAATTTCTCTTTTCCAGGAAACCATAAACCCCAAGACCTCCAATGCAATCAATTATCCTATAATATAAAACCGGCTGGTGACTGTATTACTCCATGCATTTCATGTATGATACCTGCCTATTGCTTCTCTATTGCTCGATATAACTTCATTTGTCCATTTTAATTGAGACGACATATCTCATTTATACAGTAGCTGGATGTATCCAAGCATTAATGAGAAGATGTTTACGTGTGACTAGCTTATTAAATTACGAGGGATGTTTATTACTGGATACAGTTGGGTTACACATATATAGAGCCGTCCTATAGGACACTACTTACAACCAGTCAGTGATAAACTTAGGCTTGATGCTGTAATGTATTAAGCATACTATTATGGTGGAGGTCAGTTTTTGTGGCCAAAACAGCCCTGACCTGTGAAGGCCTGGACTCCTCTAGACCTCTGAAGGTGAGCTGTGGTATCTGACGCCAAGGCCTTAGCATTGGATAGCACTTGTCTGTCTAACAACACATGCTGTCAAACAAAACCTGATCCATCAGTCCAGACCACCTTCAACTATCACTCCGTGATCCAGTTCTTTCTATCAAAACCAGCATGACCTTCTTCTGCAGACTGGGTGACAGCACCTCTTCTGTTGGATCAGACAACATGGTCCAGGCTTGACTCCTCACAACCATCAATGAGCCTTGACCCCTGACCCTGTATTTGGTCCAGTGGTTGCCCTTCATTGGTCCACTTTTGGTAAATCCTGTCCACTCCAGATCAGGACCATACCACAGAGCTACACTGTTAGGGATGCTCTAACGCAGACCTGGGCATGCGGCCCTTTGGTTGACTCTGACCGGCCCGCGTAAGGTTCATAGAATGAAAAAGAAAAAGAAAAGACAGCGAATGCAGGGTTTCAACAAAACATGGACTGCCAGGTATTTATTTACTGAAATCAGAGGTTAAGCGCTGTGTTCGGCTTGCAGAGACCAGATTGCCGTGTTAAAGGATTACAATTTGAGTCAGTATTACGAGACAAAACATGCAGAGAATTATAAAAACTTGTGCTGAAATGGTTCGGATATCGGAAGCTTTGGTAGCTAAGCTACGAAAGCAGCAAGGGTTTTTTTTTTTTTCCTACTTTCACACATACAGGAATGCAGCAACCAAGACCAGCTTTGTGATATCCCACAAAATCACTCAAAACAGTAAGCCGTTCGCAGAGGGGGAGTTCGTCAAAGAGTGCTGTCCTGAAATGTCCTGAAAAAAATAAGCATTTGAAGTCCTGCTGTCCAGGCAAACCGTGACAAAGATCGATGACATTGCAGGAAATCTGGAGCTTCAGCTGCAACGTGAAGGGACTTTTTCTCCTAAGAAAATCTTTATTTTTTATTGCTCATAACATATACTCACCAATCTTACCAACATATCAAAAAATGCAATTTACTGCCTTTTTAATAAAGAAATACAATTCATATTATGTAGAATTTAGTTCGGCCTTTTGGTCTGGCCCTCCATAATATTTTCTGGTTCTCATGTGGCCCAATGGAAAAAATAATTGCACATTATGTACATGACAGTTTTATCCACAAAGTCTCTCACCACCTCAAGCTTGTACTGTTTTTCTTTTTTTCTTTTTTTTGTGTGTTTGTTTTTTAACTTCAGGCCTAAATATTCACCTGATATCCCGCCCACTGACAGGTGCAATGGTAACCAGATAATCAGTTATTCACTTTGTCTGCCAATGGTCATAATGTTATGGGTGATCATTGTAAATGTCGAGTCAAATGTGTTTGTCAGATGTGACAAGTTACAGTTTTACTCATTTGCAGCAGTTTACTAACTTCACAAACTCACCTGTAGGTCAAAGGACTGTTGTCAGAATTTTACAAGTCATATGCAAGTCCAATTACTGCCTTGTTTGTCTTATAAGACGGTTTCTGGCATGCTCTTGTATGATGTTCTATAATTGTCTGTTTAAGTATTCGTGAACATCTCTGAGAGGCATTGCACTGGTGTGAGGTGCAGAGAGGATCGTATAGACGGAGTGAAAGGAGGATGATATGGAAATGCAATGCTTATAGGTTTTTATCTGTAATTGTCTCACAAAATGGAATTTTGACTTAGTTAGAGAGCAGCCAGTGCGCTTACAGGTACTGTGTGTTTGACACTCACTGACTGGGAGTGAAAAAATGCTCGCACAAAATCCCAGGAAACTTCTTCATGCTCGAAAAGTGAGCATACGTACAGTTAGTCTCCCCCAAAAATGATGTTTAATTCAGTTTCATCTTTTATTCTCCAGCGAAGTTTTGATGCGCATAGAATAAATAATACAGCATGCACAGAGATGGTGTCTGCGCTCCGTGTCTATGTATGAGTGTGTTTAAGGAAGCCTGGGTGCTCATCTTCATACTTTAAAGGCATTTCTTGGACAGGCCTGAGAAGCCTGAACAACTAGGCTCCCACTGAAAACATTTATTTACTTTTAGTATGTCATTTCAGTTTTGCACAAAGTGAGGAAAACTGGATATTCAGAAACAACCACCAGTTATTTTACTTCCTGCTTTTTTTTTTTTTTCTTTTTTTTTTTTTTCCTTTTTCGGCCACCTTGCCTCCCTTAGAAAAATAAAAGAAAATGGCCGTGGGTAACAGTAGGGGGTAAAAAATCCCCACTGAGTGTAATGGGCCTCTCCTTTCAACTAGAGCAGATATAAAAATATATGTAGAGCATGCACTAATCTGTACATTGGAGAACAGTTGGAGTCGCTCTCAGTTTTTTTGGTTGACTTGCTCTACCAGCAGGCGACAAGGTCAGTTTCTGAACCCCAGAGCTTTCCATTTCTGGAAGTGAGCACTACCTCAGCCTACTTGTGTGTGAGAAAATGTGTTTGAGTGTCTCCAAATCCCTCCCTCTGCTCTCCTCTGATTCTTTCAGTGCATTTTAGTTGCAATTTCACACTCTTGTTTTGTTTAAAACCTCTGTGCTACACAGAAGTGGTCAACTTAGTCTTAGTTTCATAAATCGCTGAGAACAATCCGATATCATATTTGTAAGCACAACCAGTAAAGTTAAATAGACAATGACACCTTTAGTTTATACAGTGTATATGCAGATAATATGGGCAGAATTACGAACACTGCATTAACGTCTGTAACAATGGGTTTTGTCATTTAACAAAGAGGAAAATGATAGCATACCTCTCAGTTCTAGTTGGCAGTTCTGATTTCTTGAGGATGCGTGCATGATATAATACTAAAAGATCCAGGCAGAGGCAAAATGTCTGCATCCTTACCAGATTTTGATCCAAGTACAAGACACAGAAATAAAGGAGCAGTAATCTTGGATTAAGAGATAGTTGGCCCTTGTGAATTTCTTTCTTTGGCCAATACAATTACGCAGATTTGGATTGGATCAGATTTATGCTTTAATGTTTTCATTCCCCTTTTCCCACACAGAAATGTAATATGACATAAATATCCCTATAGTGTAAGCGCACATAGATGAATATATTATGTATGTATGCGTTCCACATACAGTGTATAAAAGAGTATTAAATTGTTCCAATTTCAAATAGGGTCCAAAGTGCAGTTGTGATTTGTAATATACATTTATGTACATATATATTTACATCAGTCATGGAAATTCAATATACACCTTTGTAGGCCATTTGCATGTGTGCTCCTAGAGTAGAACATCGGAAAATGAATTTAGTCAGTGACCCCAACCATCCGGCCATGTGGAGAAATTTAAAACTTGACAGACCTGCCATGTCTAGTTATGGTTATCAAGCTACGTTTACCAGTTGGTTTAGTAATTAGTTAATTCTCAGCCTACATACGTAATGCAGTAATGTGTTGATTGGGTGATGTAAAATGGCAAACCTTAGTAAAAAATTACCCTACAATGTTTTTCCTTCCTTAAAAGACAAAGATTTTCTGTTGAAGTCATCTTTTTGTGCAGCGTTAGAGCTGTAACCTCAAGGTGTATTTTGCATGAATTTTCTTTTGTGGCAGAGAAATAGATTCAGGGAAATAAAGGAAAATGAAGAAAAAAAAACATAAACTTCCTTAACCCTTAGCAGTATGTATTTCCACTACTACAAAGCCGATTGATGAATGTCTGACTTCCCTTCTTGCAGCAAAGATCAAAATTTTTCCTCGACACTCAGATGGCAACATTGCTTCTTCTGCGCTCCTTCCTTCAAGTTCCTTCCATGTTTTTTCTCCCTCTTGATTTCAGACAGAATGCTGAGGCTTTCTAATAGGATCCATAAAGACTGAGGTTTTGCTTGTGCAGCATCATGTGGGAGTAGGTTACATTTCATGCTCTGTGGCTTTAAACAGGAATAGGGTAGAACATGTTAGCATTGTTTTTTTTCCCCAGCCTGAATATAAATTTGCCCCTGTTATTACACTATAAAGGACACAAAACCACTGTTAACTGGGACATATCAGAAGTCCGTTTCCAGTTCTGAAAAGAAAAAAAAAAAAGAAAATATTGCTATACTATCTTTAGTATAGCACTATAGGACTATCTTTCAATTCTGAACATGCGTCTTTGAAAGTGTATTGGTCAAGATGTACTTTGAAAAGTACAGCAGTCTTCTCAGCCAACGTTGTAATGAGAACTGTAACATACTCATATTATATGGTCATTTGATTCAATGTGAGATTTGCAGGATTACAATTAAAAAGTATCAACAAACAGGAATTGAGAAAAATGTATGTATATATGTCATAAAAAAGAGAAAAGAATAAATGAATATAAAATATTGAAAGAAAAAGCAAACTTTTTTCCTCTTCATTTTAAAAATCCCGGCACTTGAGATAAAAACTAATTATATGCGCCAGCGCCAAGGAACATATACATATCAATTCTATCAATAACTGACCACATATTATATCTGGTGTATATATGATCTCGATCAAGAGAGTCCACGTGTTCTCCAAATCCAAACAAAGGCCTGATGATGATCAGAAGAATTAAATTAGTTAAAAAGCAGTTTCAAGAGTTTGTTGTCTGGGTGAACTAGCGTATTAAAAACTATGGTAGACGTGATGCAGTATGTTTGTGTACGTGTGTCCACAGCTGATCTAACCAGTTAAAAAGCTCACCTTTTTTCAATGGTTTCCCCATAACAGGTTTGCATAACTTCTTATTATGCTAATTAGGTGTGTTAATGAATGCAATAAAGTGCTGACACTTCCCTCCCTCATGTTGAGCCTTACACGTTCTTGACATCCACCTCCATGCTCCACTTCTTTGTCATTTTTATAGAAAATGCCACTCTTTGCATCTCTGTGCAAATCACTAATGAGAGAGGAACTCAAGCAGTTGGAAGTTTGAGTGATGAAAAAAACAGCGCTCTCCGGCCAGTCTGCTGTGATGAATGCATTTATTTTGACTTGGCACCAAGAAATAGCTGCCCTCCACACATGCTTTGCAGGAATGCATTAAAACAGCCATGAATCAAAGAAAAACAATACTTTCAAGGTCATGAAGCCGGGTGTTTGTGGTCCTCGGGCAGGCCAGATAGGTGCATCTTAGCAGCTGATCTTCATGGCAGGATGGACAGATCATTTAACCCCATGTCAAACACATGACCTAACAACAAGTCAGTGTTGAACTATATATGAATAGTTCAATTTTGTTTTCTTACATCGCTGTGCTGCCTTCCATCACAGTTATTTGAACCGACCCATTCCACATTACAGTCCATGGAAATGGTGCAGTACAAGCAACAAATATCTAATTTAATCTAATAAATAGTGTATTATTATCACAACCTAGCTCTAAAGCCACGGCAGAAATGGGGGAATGCAGGGTGAAAGCAAATGATAAGTAAAACACATAAAATGAAGAGCAATACTAAAACTAAGCAAAGTGACAAAGACCTTTGGCTGAATGAGCATAAATGACTACGAGCATAAAATACAATAAATGTGCTGGGAGCTGTGAGACAGAATGAGGCTTCCCCTATAGAGTGGAAAATGGACATTAAACACTGGGGCTAAATGCTGAGGTGCAAAAGCGTAAAAAAAAAAAAAAATGTCTAATTCTATTGAAGTCTATGTGAAAGTGTTCTTTCTTATAACATGATTTATTGGCTCAGTAAATGTTTTCCTGATGGGTTTATGATCTCAGTCTCTAATTACAAGTCTCCTTCAATAGAACGTGATGTCCATCCATTATCTCTATCCATCCATCATCGGGCCAGAGCTAGCCCTCACTCCTCCTCAGCTCCGATGTCTCTTTCAAATAGTTTTTTGTAGGGATTTTTCAGAAGGCAAACATACAAACTGGAGGCAGCACATAAACCAAGACCTCCAAGCCCCTGCTACATTGCAGATACAGAGCAGTAAAAGGCCAATTAAATCCTCAAGTTAAAGGCTAATTTCATCGACTTATCCATTTGCACATGATGGTATTCACTGATTTCACTGTTCTATCTAAATGCTGCAGCATCAATGAGACAATACGCGGGTTATAATATCTACATATTACTATTTGAGTATTATCACTTGATCCTATGTATGATGTATCACCCCAATTGCTGTCTCTCTTTCTGTATGAATCACTCCCACTCACTCTCAGTGTGACTCCTACCAATAAAGCAGTGTGGTTATATGGCTTGCTCTGTCATTATGTTGGAAAGAACAATCACCCCAAGAGTGATGATGCTTTCAAGGCAGCCACTGTAACAAGAAGAGAGGAGTCTGGAGAGCGGGTGGCTGGGTGATGGTGGTGGTAGTGGTGGGGGGCTCTAAGATTGGTAGCAGAGGGGAGATGAAAGGATCCCTCACTCACTTACAAGCAAACACACACACATACACACTTCACTGAGAAACACCACTTTCAGTAAACTGCAATATCCCCATGCCAAATGTTAGCCTTAAGTAAGTGAAAGTTTGTGCAGGGTGAAGGCCGTAGGTGGTGTGTGTGTGTGTGTCCGTTTAATTTTAAGCGCTGGTGTTTGTCCAACATTGCACCTCCCACTTTTCCCCTTCTCGTTGTGAAACTGCTGATGCTCACTGGTTGCTTGCATGACTGGCTGCCATTGGCTCGCCTGGCAAGATGATCTCCTTGATGCAGCATTTTCCCGGCTCATCCAGAGGATCACTGAGGTTTGGAGGTTGTGTCTCTGAGGCCAATAAAGACCTTCAGGGCACCTGTTCAAAGCTCTAGAGAGTGGGACTGCTCTTCAGGCCGCTGTCTCCAGGGCCAGGGCACCTTTCCAGAGGATTAGCAAAGGGAGAGTTAGCCTGTCAAAACCAGAACGGGGAGAGCCTGTGTGGGCAATTGAGTCTCTGGGGATTCGCTGTCTTTGAGCGAGTCCAGTGGTATCCATGAGCCAACAGCACCGAGCCAACGCGCCAAGGTTTAAGTGCAGGCAGTGATCGTTGTATAAAACATAGAAATAGGACAGAAAAAGCATAAATGGCATGTTACCACACACACACACACACAGCAGAATTCATACGTGCTCTTTCCTCATTGTATCCCTTGGGTAAAGGAATGAGGTATCAATGGTGAACTGAGGGCACTCAGCGAGATTGTATGTGAGCTATAGTCTCCTTTTCTCTCATCTTTGCGCAATACAAACAGTCACATTATTGAAAAAAAAAATTTGGCAAAACAATTCCCTCCACAGGCAGGCTATGAGGCTTATTACCTCAGACGGCCTCCCTTGCTGGCGGGGGCAGGGGGGTGGTGGTGGGGGTATAGAAAAGAAAAATTGATGTGCAGAGCTTGGTTCCTCTTTAATTTCCTTCCTCGGAGCTCCTGCACTGAAACTGAAACTGAGCCAGAGAGCGTTATTGGTACGATTATTCTATTGCACTATGTAGCAGAGAAAGCCGGGAAAATGAGCTCACAGTTGAAACTATCTCTGGCTGTAACTGCCCCCTCCTCCACTCCCCAGACCGACTGATAGTGTCTGCTGTATATGAGATTCACTTTGGCCTCTGGCAACCGGCTTCATAACTGGACAGGCTGGGAGGAACACAACATCCAGGCTGCAGCTGCAGCCGAAAAGCTTCTTATCATGCAGTTGGGTCCCCAGCCTTGTTTTGGTGATGGTTTTGGAGGTGCTGGGTCAGGGTCAATTTTTCCATGGTGACTTGATATATGTTATTTATTTGGAGGCAGTTTTGGTCCCCACTGCGACTCACCAATGAGGGGCAGTCGCAGAGCTTCAAGGACTTGATGAATACCACAAGGGATTTGGTCCCACACTGTATCCACTTACAGATAATTTGATACACGCAATGTAATCCTATTGTTCCGTTTTGATTAGATGAATAACAACCTCACAGCACTTTTTAGTCTTTGGAGGCTGGTGGAGGTACATGTGACTTACACTTTGTGTCACTTCTCAAGGTCTAAGCTTGGCTGTTGTCAGCTATGTTTCCCAAAAGGTGGAATGAGCACCTGGATCCTATCAGAGCAGGGGCATCCCTCTCCAACTTCAAGACACACTTGAAAACATATCTTTCCCAAAACCGCCTTTTAAAAGTAGCAATTCAACCTAATATGGCAAATTGCTACTTTTGTTCTTATAAAAATCCCTGGCACTTATTTAATATATGTGGTACTTAATATTTAAACCAAAGCACTCTCCTGCACTGAGGATTGACTGATGTCCTTCATTGTAAGACGCTTTGGATAAAAGCTTTTGAAAGATTAGTAAATGTGAATAATAACTCAGCACAGCATAGACTACACCAGTCTTCATCAGGATTGTTTGATTCGCTAAAAGCACCTCTACCTTCTGAATTCTCCAGGAGATCCTATAATCACATAAAAAGTGTGCAAATGTCCTTGGGCTTGTGCTTTACATATTAACTTAGCCTCACTCGACTGCAGAGGTATCAAAAGAAACAGTGACATGTGATGCATGTAATGTCCACATTAGATGGTCTTGGCATGACCCATTCCTGTAAACTGGACATTTTCATCTCTTGGGCAATTCCTACAAAATGCATGGGACTTCAAAACTCTTTGGATGACAGGTTATCATTGCAGTGACTAATTGCAGGTCAGAGAGACGTATCTAACAAAACATACTCCAGGCACAACTGTCAAAATGTCTCTTCTGTAAAAATCAGTATAAGGTGGTGCAGTTTTAGTGTGATTTCAGAGCGGCCCCCCCAATTCCACCACTATGAACTGGGTGCTATATCGTATTACAGTAATATTACTGGGTAGTCCCCGTTATACTGTACTCGTGGCCTCCAGTTTTATCTGCAGTATGAGAATCCTGGGCACTTTCAATATTAGCCAGAGAAATCTCTCCCTATCTCTGCATAAGAAGTCATTTATATTACATTAGTGTGTGTCAACATGAATACTAATGACCGTTTCTGACAGTAGCTATCACCTCTCAATGCCTTTAACCCTTGACGATTTTAATAATACTCCTAACAAGATTGTTGCGAAGACAAGTACAGGAAGACCAATAATCAGCAGAAATGAGTCAATTACAGAACCAGCATCTAAATATGTGGATTTTTACATCAAGTCATTTATCAAGTCTTTTATGCAAGATAGCGCTCATGTACTAAATATAATTCAAGACATAAAGAACACTGGATCATCATTTTTAGTGACCACGGACATGGAATCATTCTTTTCACATTACTTGGAAAAGAGAGAGCAAAACAGATGTAAGATGCAAACTGTCGCATTCAGCTTGCAACTTGCACAATGGACTTTAAATAAAAATGTCTTTTTGTCTCAGAATCAACTCTACAAACAGAAAACGGGTAAAGCAAATGGGAGCGTGCTTTGCACCTCACTATTCTAATCTGTTTATGGGACGAAGAAAGGTTTGTATACTCCAGCCTGAATGTTTACTTGGAAATGATCATATGGTGGAGCAGGTCCATAGATGATATTCTTCTACTATGGCCTTGGTCAGAGATAGAACTTTTATAAGTTCACTTATATTTAAACATCACTAATAGTAATCTGAATCTTAGCCTAGAATTTTCTCCAACTGAAATCAATTTTCTTGTATTACAAGATCTTTAAGGATGACAATGGTGATTTACATGATTCCATATTTTGAAAACCAACTGACCGACTGACACCATTCAGACAGTTTTCATCCTCCTTTGTTGATTGATAATATATCCTTCGATCAGTTTCAGAGACTTAAACATATCTGTGACTCCGAAGAAGACTTTGAAAGAAATTCTAAAGATAGGAGCCACAGACTTAAGAAAAGAGAATTTAAACACAAAACTATAGATACAGCTTACAAAAATGTAAAAAGTCTTACCAGAGAACAGTTACTGGTACAAAAAACAGAAGCCACAACAGTTCTCAGATTAAATGTATTTTGTGACACAATACAGTAGTGAAGCAAACGGAATTAAACAAATCATTTAGAAGAACCTGGACACATTGAAAAGTAACAGTTCTCTTAGAGAAGCTCTTCCAGAAGCCCCTACCATCAGTTTTAGAAAGGCACCAACCCTTAATGATAAACTTGTGAAGAGTTATCTCCCCCATGTGAAACAGAAAACGTGGTTAAGCATCAGAGCAGGCAACCACAGGAAATGTCAGAAATTGCAATTATTGTGGTGATATGACCAATACCAACCACTTTACTGATATAAAACCAGGTCATAAGTATAACATTAAGTCATTTATAAATTGCAATACCTCATATGTGGTTTATAGATTCAAGTGTCCATGAGGTTGTTTTTATAAACTAGAGAACAAAGTGCAAATTGAAGACAAGACTGGCTGAACATAAACATACTATAAGAAATGGGAACCCCGAATATCCCATGGCTTTACACTATAAAAGAGGCAGATCATGGCAGCTATAACTCTCTAAAGACATCAGGCATAGACCATATAGCAAACTCAATAAGGGTCAGAGACAGATTAAAAAGGCATGTCCAAAGAGAATCATTTTGGATACATACATTGAAAGCTAATTAGCATCCTGGTTTGAATGGGAAATTTATTTCTCTCCTTTTCTGTAAATTGAATGTCATGTTGGCAATCTAAAACTTAATGATATATATATATATTATATATATGTGTGTGTGTGTTATTTCATTGCTGTTTTTGCCTTGTTATTATATAAATGTTTTGATGTGTGGTTTTTCCTACTGAACTGTGTCATGTGACTATTACCTGGCCATACTGATCATGTGATAACTTGCTAACCTATATAGGAAACAGCCTGAAGGCGACCATTTTGTACTTGCCCTGATGAAGGCCTCAATGGCTTCACTACCCTCCTGAGGAGCACCAGAAAGATTCCTGCTTACACGTTTCTACAACCAAGCAACATCCATGCATCTGTGTTTTGACTAAGTATAAAAATATATTAAAGAAATCATCCATTATCTTAATTATGAGCTCATAATGGCTCACATAACTTGTATTGAGTATGTGTAACTTTTGTGACACATTTTACAGCCTTTGTCAAAAATGCAAAAACGGGTTGTGTCTGTTGTGTTTGATCACTCAGCTGCCAAATCGATGTGGCATCTTAAAAAATGGAACACACTTGGCAGGTTTTTTTATGAGCAGCAATGGCATGCTTGCAGGTAACAGCTGGATATTGAGGAGAACTTACCGAAATTATCCCACTAAGGGGAAACACAGGTTCAGGAGGAGGAAGCTACATGCATGAGTGGAGGAGCCTTCTGCCTGTCAGGGCTATCATGGTCTCGCACCATCCTGGTTATAGATCTCACCAAGGCAGTTGCTTGTGGCAGCGAGAGTTTAGCGTCAGTGCTAATAGCGTGGTGTACTGAGCCTTGGGAAATTAGCTGCTCACTGAAGCATGCTGCAAGAGGCCTGGTGAACCCTCAGTTGGAGGAAGAGCAGTTGCACATAGGTCAGAGGAATCAATGTCATTTAGGGACCCGGGGGCCGAGCCTGAGAGCACTGAACTCCCTCTAACCTTGGCTACTGGATGCAGTGTAATTGAACCAGTGCAGTGACAATACAGGGTAAGAACTAGCAGGGGTTGAAACCGAAGGGAGGAGCAACGGGATGTATGCTTGTCTGCAGGACACTGCATTTTGAAATGATGCTCAAACGAATGCTTTCATCCAATAGAATCAGAAGAAGAAATTTAATTCTGCCTATTTCATCTGAATACTAGTCAGCAGAGGAAAGACGTATAACATCACGCTTTTAGATTTCTTGTTGGTATAAAAACAATCATAGCATTTTGTAAAATGACTTTTCTTTCATTCCAGCAATAGAATGGAAAATCAAAAGAGATGGTTTAAGGTGCCGTTTTTAAAACATACCCCCATCTGAACCTCGGGATGTTTATGGGGAAAAACAAACATCAATCTCATTCATTTTATACTGACTTGCTTTAATTTTCCAGTGAATTACCTCCAAAGGAAGTGAAGAATCAAGCCAGGGAAGACAAGTTGTGGGTAATGTATAACAACAATGGTGGATTTCAGTGCTGCGGCTCAGGCGCTAGAGTAGTTTAGCCACTGATTGGATCATTAGTGGATTGTTTCCCGCCGCTTCCAGTCTGTACATCTAAGTTTCCCTGAGCCTTGGATTGGTGACCTTGTTCACTCACTTGAGGCTAAATCTGTCTGATCTCATTTGTCCTTGGGAAAAATACTGAACACCAAACTCCCTGTGAATGTGGCTACTATCAGAAAGGAATATGATTGGCTGATAAGGAGAGAGGGGTACGGATAAATGCACTCCATTCACTTTGGGCATTTATCATCATCTAAACTGAACCTGGGTTTACCCTTTAATATGAATGTGCAAAGTGTCATTCATTTTTCAGCTTCTTATCCCTTTTTCAGCCACAACCTGCACTGGCATTTAAAAACCCCAACATTAGTTGACAGTATTGTTGGCTATGCATTCACTCAGACTCTAAGGTAGTGGAAGAATGGGTGAGCCTTTCATAGACGTATACACATCGTGCATTACTAACCTCAAGTTGGAGAAATCAAATGTTTCATGCTTGAATTTGACAGTGTAATGTTACTTCCAGTTGGCCCTCGGCCCTCAACTTTAGCTGTAGACCTTTTTCTTGACAAGCCACTCCTTCAGACCAACAACTACTGCTTGCACAATGCAAGAAGGGTTTAAGACACTGTGTAGAAAAATGTAGTCTAGAGTTTATGTCTTCAAGTTTCCAAAGAGTTTGGCCTCTATAGATCTGACCTTGTTGGCTCTTGCTTACTGTAAGGAGTGTTTGCCTTCTTGAAAATATTATTATTATTATTATACTATCAGACAATCATTTTAATTTTGCATTGCATGGCAGTAAACATGCTGTCTGTAGACAAGAGTTGAGAAATGTGCTGAATAAATAGCCAACAGTCAACTGTGTTGGTGAGCGAGTTGTCCCCAAGTGAGGGATGTCGGGCCCGGGGAAATCCTCCGAGATCGCCTCCACTAAGCCACAAAGCACCAGGGAGGTGACTGGGGCAGGGACACATCAGTAGGGCTGTAGCTCCCATAGGCCACTGGGGTTAGAGATCATAGTCGAAGACAGGATGTGAAGGAGTGCTTACACTTTGGGGAAGGAGCTGATGGAAATGAAGAGTGATGATGGCAGAAGGGAAGGCTGCTCGTGTCTCATTGATGCAGAGAGACACTGCACTAGAAGCAAAGTGCACACTAGAGTAGGCTGGACTGATCCCAAGAAATTGTAAATATGCAGTGTCTTCTCTGAGTAGTCTGCTCATGGAACATGGTGGAAAAGCCCCTGGCTCAGCATCCAGCACTCACAGTCTGCGTTTAATTTCACAATGTAAGCTTTTCATTCAAGTGAGACACAACAAAGGACTTAATGTTATTTTAATCACCCAGCTATTCTTTGACAATGACCCCCTCAAATGAAATCACGGTTGCGTGTTTATATTGTGTAAACTGCAAAGAGACATGACAGTTATAGTGGTTACGATTCTTCAGCTTGACTGATCATTGAGAGAACTACATGGCAGTAAAGTCCATGGGTACAAGCGTTTCAGCTCAGACTAAGATGTCCCCACAGCGTTGACTTTAACATACCTGCAGGATATTGTCATAGTCATCATTGTCATCATTGTCATTTGCTGTGATGAAAATTTTATGTTTGAACAGTTTAGATTAATCTAGTACATTTGTGGGTTTGTTTGTTGTTTTGTTTTTTTTTAACTCATCAGCCATATTTTTTGACATTTATCTTACCATTTGGATTTTTTTCTATTTCATTTTGAATCTCCCTCCCTTAATGTGTCTGCTGATTTCATTTATTATCTTTGTCCTGTCACCTGCCATTGTGGTTGTCTCCTCAGCTCTCCTGGTTTACTTGTGAGTATCAGTGCTGTAAAGGCTAAAAAATGTGGCACTGGTTAAAATGGAAATCTATTCTAATAGAACAGGATGGCTTCTGGTTTTGGATCCAGATTGTGGCCCACCTGTTAATGAACTCTGATATGGAGCTCACCCTGACTTTAAACACAATAATAATTTTCGTCATTTTGTTACAACCACGCTTGTTACAAACAATGACTAATAATATTAAAAAATGGAGAATTGGGTGAACAGACACGAAAGGAAGAGGGATAAGAGGAGTTATTTTCAAATTGACTCTCAAAAGCTAAATAAAATGGAACAAAAGCCTTTCTTTCTACTCCACATTAAAAAAAATAAATAAAAAAAGCGGGAGAACAGCTACTTTCGGATATTTTTTTCCAAGTCATTTCAATGAAACCAAAGTCTGGCCCCGTCCACCTTTAGACACAGCAAACACCTCAGTGTTACCATCCAAAGCTGTGGCCATAGGAGATTTGCATGTTATTGAAGCGGAGGACGAGTGCTGCTACATTAGTTGGGTAATGCAAGCTCTGCAGTGGACTGGGTGAATGAGTGGTATCCGAGTTTTGTCTTCTGGATTCACAATAAAAGACTGTGGATGTTTGTATTGCGGCTTTGGTGCAGACCGATTTAGAGCCAAATGTTGTTTTTGTTACGTTTTTTTTTCTTTACTGCTCAATAATGCAAACGTTGTGTGTGAATACTTAGTTATACAGTTTTTTTGTGCAGGGGATATATTGGCCTGTTGTTCGCCAATCTCACATTTCCACATACATTCAAACCACTTTATTATTAATGTTTGTGGGCACACTGGCCTGTATGTGTGCACAGACACATTTATCATGTGCACATGCATTTTGCAGGATGCAGCACAGGATAATTATGTGTAAAGAGAGCAGACTGATCCCCACTCCTGCCAAGAGTAAACGCGTTAATTGCCTGATGAGCAGAGGGCTGGATGGGTTGTCTCAATCTCAATAGTCTTCATGCGGTATATTTAAAACAAGACTGCTGGGGCTTCTTGCTTGAGAAAGACATTGTGGTGAAGGTCAGTACTGCGTAGCATGCCAGTATATTATACATATCCTCACTGAAAAATTTGCACTCTGCCTCTAGAGTTATCACAAAAACACAGGCAAATAAGCCATATATATATAAATAAAGAATGTGGTGAGGGTGTGCATGAGTACAGCACCTTCAGGTGCTTTCAGCTATGGTGATCAGCTCTCTGCCCTCCAGGTACCAGCTGCATTGTAGAAATGAAAGACATAAGAATATAACAACAAAACCAGGGCAAATGTCAAAAATAGAAAGTCCCCGTCACCTTGCAATGACACTACCTGTACTTAGTTTATTTTCAAAATCTGTTGTTATTGAGATTTACCTTCAGGTTTAATGAAGATGAAGTGAACAGCAAAAGCCCTCACGAGAATGTCTGATTCTTTTTCCTGGCAAACCAGCTCTTGAATTAACCACTTCGCACAACAGAAGGAAAGAGTTTCCCCTCATAGTATTCACAATTAATTACATCTTTTACTATCACTTCTCATGAAACAAGCACCACATGTTTCTAATCTCAGAGGGGGCTGTTTACCAGACATACAAAACCCGACAGGCTCATTTAGTATGTACATTGGTTTTGGCAGAGTGATTAATAAAACAGGTTTATTGAGCTGGTGTTACTAACAAGAGAAGAAAGAAAAGCAACAAGGTAAATATTGTACACCACATATTTACCTGGAACATAATTTTTATTTGTTAGAGCAATATTTATCCATTTTACATTTTGTATATTTTGTTTCCAGCTGCCTCACATCTAAAATAGTGACTATTTAGTTATAAATAAAATGGTCTTTTTGAGGAGGGCAGTATCATTATTTGAAGAGATTTGAAAGGAAAAAAATATATAACTAAGATGACCAGATGGCCTTTTGGGGTTTCTATATAATCCAACATCAAAAAATTCAAGGTGATAGCCAAACCAAATGTCAAGAAATGTTAGATACTTGAGCAGATTGTAAAATCTGGGCAGGCATCTAGGTCAGAAACTGCTTCACTCACCCAAAACAGCTCCAACCTTTCAGATGGCCTGGAGCAAATCATTTAACCTGCATTGTGCCAGTGCAGCTGCATCAGGCTCAAGTTTAAAGCAGCTGGAAAATGGCACCGTGGGTAGTAAAGTTTTATGATGAGATATTTGAGCGTGACATCTTTAATTCTAATGCATCTCAGTGGATTAATCTCAAATTACACCAAAACATCTTTTCTTATGTTCCTCTTGCGATAAACAGTCTCTGACCCTTGAATATTGGATCATGGAAATGGAATCCTGACAGATTTCAATATGACACTGTGTGTTCATTTTGAGGACATTGTCAGCCACTGGCTTCACTGTATTCATTGAGAATGCTTAGCCCACGATGGGAAATCAAACTTCCCTGCTCAGCCAAGCGCGTCATGTGGATGTGTTTGCCTGTGGAGAAGAGAAAAGAAAGCCTCTTGTTGGGATGACAGGGGTGACATTGCTCTGAGGCTGCCATTTCAACTGGCGACTCTCTCTTGACTGACTGATATAAATCTGGCTTGTTTGTTTCTTTTGTGTGTGTGTGTGTGTGTGTGTGTGTGTGTGTGTGTGTGCATGTGTGGTAAATCACATTACCTGTGTCTTTCCATGCATTCATTTGCACATCAAAGCAGTGAGAAAAACACTGCCAGGTAAGTGTGAATGTGTGTCTTGGTGGACTTGTTCGCTCCAGTCTGGCCTTTGGATGATAAAACTGCTGCTCCTGCATTCTGACACAACCTGTCTCTTCGTATCAGGCGTCTTTGATGGAGACTGTCCGCACGGCATGCTCGCATTTGTCCCTGACTCTTACATCCCCTTTACACACATGTGCGCACACATACAGACAAATCACCTCTGGCCCACCAGTGACCTCTTATCTTCATCTCTCTTACATATCCACATATACAAGTAGCCCCACTCATCTGTCAATCAAATGTCCTGAAAAAGTGAAGCAAACAAATCCTCCAACTCCACAGAAACACAGCAGCTACTTGACACCTTAAACAGACTTCAGAACAGGCAAACACACACACACACACACACATACACACACACACACACACACACGAACGCACACACTTCACTGAGTCAAGGTCAGACACAGCTTCCTCCAGTTTCTTCAAGCATTTCTTATTTGAAAATGACATCAATGAGCAGATTCAGACAAGGATGCAGCAACACATTAAAAAAACACATGTAAGATACATGGCTCATTTTCATTCTGCCTGATTAAAACTGTATTAGGCTGATAAAAGTATGTTTTATCTCCTGGCAGCTCAAATTGTTGTTGTCCTCTTTCTCGGTAGCACTAACTGACAGGGACGGCAGTCGTGGCATCGGATGTAGTATAGGAGTCAGTTATAGTAAATGTGCGTTTGGTCGCTGATATGATTTGCTTTTCAATTTGTGCATGACTATTATTCTGTATGTTTGAGCCAACTACCATCCTGCCAAAGCTTTATGCCTTATGATATTTACATCCTCAGCTCTACGTCCATTGGCTTATTTATTAAAACCATGAAATGAGTAAGAGGAAAGATTTGGTTTTTCGTCCTCAAGTCAGGCCTCAGTTCCTCCTTGCCATTCCATTGTTAAGTTTGAGACAAAGTTGAAACTTGGCCCCCTTCATGTGTGAACAGATATTCAATCCTTTAACCGGGATGAAAACTCAAAGCCGCATACAGCCATTGACTGACACTGACTGAAAATATGTATGCTTTACCTCCAGTCAAGGCTTCCTTAGTGTCTGTTAATTGAGCAAAAGAGAGGGTGAGAAAAAGATTGATTGATTCAAGTTTTTAGTGCTGAAGATAACTCTGATTAACACAAAGCGGGACCTTGGTAAACAAAAGGGTGACGTACACAATCAAGCCAGTTACCACATTATTTATTCATTCATTCATTCATCTTCAACCGTTTATCCATTTCTGAGTTGCGGGGGGTTGCTGGAGTCAATCCCAGCTCACACTAGGCAAGGGTACACCCTGGACTGGTTGCCAGTCCATCACAGGGCCAACACACAGAGACCAACAACCACTCACACTCAGGCCTACGGACAATTTAGAGTCACCAATTAACCTAAACATGATGTCCTGTCTTGGACGTTGGGAGAAAACCGACCCACACAGGCACGGGGAGAACATGTAAACTCCACACAGAAAGGTCCCAGGCCTTGGAACTGAACCTGCAACCTTCTCGTTGTGGGGCAACAGCACAAACTACTATGCTGCTGAGTGGCCCCAATTAGCATTATATTATATATATAAAAAATAACCCATGTCCAACCTTTACTTCCCTGGTTGCATTGCTCCCTTCTCTGTGTATGCGCTCTGCTTTCTACTGTAAATGTTTTACCTTACTTTGCTATCCTGTGTGTTTTCTCTATATTTGATCACAATCACCCCAGAACTGTTAAAACCAGAGCGCTCAACTTAAGGACAGCCTTGCAGCACAGGGAATCGCACTTTGTAACAAGGAGTCATGACGAGAGGCTGAATGGGGCCTTTGTGTTTAAACAATAACCTGGTGCAGAATGGAGAAGAGGGCCGGACAGTTTCTAGTTATAGATATAGGCGCTAACAAAACTCCGGCACCTGCAACAAGAGTGTCTGTGCCCAGGAAGTAACAGGTACTGTACATAGGGGTCCCATTCAATTCAAACATCAACCCGCACACCAGGAAATCAACAACAGTTAACGGAGAATGTCCAGAAATAGTCTATTATTTAATTTAACCCACGGAAAGAAATGTGCTGTACAAATCGGCATCAAGCTGAACACAGATCCCTATTTTTTATGAAATAAAAAAAATAAATAAATAAAATTTATGCACAGAGTTGAGGTCGAGTTGAGAAATTGAGTGTTTACCTGCTTGGCTTTGGAAACTGAGGGCACAAAGGCAAATGGGAGCTGAATGGATAAGGCTTTAATTGCAGAGCAGCAGCTGTGGTGGGTTGCATGAACCCTGACACAGCAACAAGTGAGTAAATATATCAGGGGCAGATGTCAGATGAGCAAGAATAAAAGAGGAGATGAGATCTGTATTGTAAATACAGCCCAGCACTTTAGATGCCGCCTGCTCTTCTGATCGTATCTCCTCATTAAACTCCATCCAATGACTCAGATGGAGGAGACACTGTCTTCCGGGTTAAGGATCTAAATTGAAACTGATTCCAGCCGTCCCGAAAATCTCAGCCCTCTCATCTGTTGACAGCTATGAATAAAATATTCCCTTTTTACACTGGTTTTGTCAGCCCTCTTGATGCGCCGCCTTGCTTCCCATTGGAAGACAAAGCAGCGAGCAAGCACAGCCTTTGAGGTTTTTGATAACTTGTGTACAACCCTGATAGATTGATCCTTCGTGGTGGCAAAAGCTTTAATCAGTCCTCCTTCAATATGTTGGAAAGGGGCGTATTTGCAACGGCGGGGAGAGACAAGAGCTTGAAACCATTATAAAACGAACAAACAGACGTGCTTGTTTATGTACTATACGCAGGCTTCGTATCTGGTTCAGAGGGCTGCGATGCATGGCAGTCAACAAGATGGCTGCCATTTGAAGTATGCCAAAAAATTTGATGGATGGGTTGTCTCACAGTACACGTACACACATTATACTTGAAAAGTGTCATGGAACCAAATCCATTTAGGGGGTGGTTGCAAAGGTTTCTGTCCAGGCCAGCTCATCTCTTTCTATGACATTACATTTAAGAAGATATATTTGGCTACGTTTTCAGTCGGGCTTCTTACATTGGGCTGAAAATTCAGTGAGTGATGAGTGATGTCAGTGCCGCACAAAGACATATCAAATGGAGGTGGCTGGAGGTGCTGTGGGATGGTGCCTATCCACTTACTGTGCAGTTGTGAGTTTAGTCTACAATTTATTCCACGATGGAGGATGGTGAAACCCAGGCTCTGTGATCTGATATCCCCCCACAAGCCGGGCCCACTGAGACCCAGGAAAGGCTGTGATCATCTTGGAACCTCTGTACGCCTGCAGACTCCACTTCACACAGCTCTGATCTCACACACTCCTTTCTTTCTTTTTTTTTTTTTTTTTTTTTGGTGCAATTGCCACAAGTCCTCTGTAGTGAGGCAGTGTGTTTGTATCAATCACATTCAAACGTAACCTGTTACGATAAAGCCAAGAAGACGGCGTCCTCAGTAGATGATCTCAAGCGTTTGAATGTTGTTGAGCAGTTTGGTTTAAAAAACAGCCACCGTGATCTTTCTCCCTGTTGCTCGCTGTTTATTGTCCCTAAATTTATACTTCACCCGCTTTACTATACAGCTGCGTCCCAAAGGCTGGGAAAGCCCCTTTCAAAATAAGTGTCAATTGGAAAAAGCCCAGCTTCCCTCTTGCTTTGAGGAGATGACCTTTGGGTGAAAAAAATGATTGCATCAAATGGAAAATGAAACAAGATATTGATTAAGAGTGAAAATGGGACATGGTGGAGATCCTGATGGAGCCTAATATGATGAGCTGCATGACTGAGCATCATTCACAAGCCACCTTTAGCCAGACGAGACATACTGTAACAATTTAACCAGAGGACCGAAACTAATCATAAGTAAGCAGCTGCATGCCACTATCTCTATTTTAAATTTGGACACATAAATGAGACATTTCCATTTTTTATTTTATTTGTTTTATATATATTTTCAGACATTGTTCTGTTGTATAAAGGAAAAGGTTGTTGCAATGCCCACACCAAAGTAACATGCAATCTTTCAGCAACGAGCAGACTCAATTTAATTTCATCAGCACATATCAACCCTCTCGGCAGATCAATTTTCTGCCCAATCTCATCAGGTTTTAAAGAGGTGAGACTTCACTCTCAGTCCATTAAGCTCATTAGGAAATGAGTGAAAAAATGCTATGTGAGAAGGGAGACGTTATATGGTGTGATATCGCAGCCTCTCCCTCCCTCTCGCGGCCTTGATTCTGTCATCCATGTAGACTTATGAAATATAAATCTCCTCGATTATAGCAAGCATGTACAGAATTCTTTTCATCCAGCATGAAGGAGGTTTCTGTCTGGCCATGACCACTCATCCCTTTAATTGTTTGCCTGCCATTAATTATGAATTCAAAGGGCTCTTCAATTTAGATACAGCCCTGTCATTGCTTTAAAGGTCAGAGGGTATGAATCCAGTCCCTCTTCGGCTGTTTTTTTTGCTCTGCCACAATGAGACCTGCTCTCCTCTTTATTGGCTTGTAAGAACTTGAGCTGGTTTCTCTGTCGAAACCATATAAAATGAGGAAGCTTTCCAATTGACAAATACAGTAGAAGCATTTTGTCTTAAAAAACAAATTGAGTTCCATTTGACCACCTGTGTCACAAACATGGCTAACATGACCAAGCTGAGGAAAAGAAATTGGAAAAATGGCAAAATGTGCTGCAAGAAGAACAGAGGTATAATTCTCCTGACTGAATCAGATGAAGGTTTGTGCGTTAAGTGATTCTATACCACCGTGTGTGTAATCTGTGTTTAAACCTGAGATACTAGGTGGTTAATTTCACTTCATAGCATTATTTTATGACTTAAATATGTTACAGAATGAGGCAGTACAGTGGCGTAGTGCTTAGCATGACCCCGCCACAATAAAAAGGTTTGGTTCCTGGTCTGGGGCCTTTCTAGGCGGAGTTTGCATGTTCTCCCTGTGTCTGCGTCGGTTTCCTCCCACCGTCCAAAAACATGCATGTCTAAGTTAACCAGTGTTTAGGTCTGAATGTGAGTGTGAGTGCTTGTTTGTTTCTGTGTGCTAGCCCTGCAAGGGACTGGCGACCTGTCCAGCTCACCCTTGTCCGAGCTGGGATTGGCTCCAGCACCCTCCGCAACCCAGAAACAGAGAAGTGGTAGAAGATGAATGGATGTTACCGAAAAATCATATAAAGTAAGGATGCAAAACTTAATGCTAAAATATGAGACCCTTAAATACATCAAGTAAGTCACACAAGGATATAAAACGCATGACTGCATGACTTCCCTAATCTCAGACTGGGCAAGACTGTTCAAACTCACCTATTATTTCATTGGATCTTTTAAAATTGCCTGTCAGTTGCTTCTGTACATCATTAGGATCACGGTTGATCAGGGGACACACAAAAAGGGCCGTTTTGTTCCATTTTCATCTCCACCTCACCACACAGACGAGATAAAACGAATTTCTCCCTTTTTTGTTTTTGCAAACATGCCTACAAGCAGCCAACATCAATTCTCTGCCTGTAATCACAGTACCCCGTGGATGTGAATGCATGTTGCAGTTGCTAAATATTAAAGTAAACATTCATATTTCCGCATGGCCATGGTGCAATCCTCACTGCTGTAACATTTTCATGTTTGTTGAGATGGGATAGGACATAATCAGGAAGAAACCAGAATAATAGGAGAGGGAAACATATGAGGTTTTATTTGAAACTATGAACATCAAAATTGGAAGAGCATTTTCAGAAAAACTGTGCCATGTAATGGATCATGCATTTGGCTCTGTACTATGCAGCCTTCTGACGGGAGATTTTTATTTTTTCCAAACAAACAGACCATTTCCTGCAAAGAAATATGCATTTTCTAGGACACTCAGTCAAAAAATGTTTCCTGAGAAGAATCTCAGGAAAACCTGTACAAGCGGTAGCCATCGTGTATAACTGTTTGAGAAGGCAATGGCTGGAGCTCTTGTCAAGCGGTAGGCGCGGCCACCCTAACCCTTGACAGGGCGCGGGAGAGAAAACTCACAGATAACTCCTTTTAAGAAATAGTACCTCAGACAAAACTAAATCAGTTATTTATGGGAGGATCAGCTTTCAAAAACCCATTCCATAGAGGCATTTGTTTTTCTTTTCACAGCAGGCAATAAGAAAGATGAAACAAAACCCTGCCCTTCATCTCACCCTTTATACACATAAAGGAAGGAATAAATAGGTTTCTAATAATGGGTACGTGTTTAAACACAGTCAAACATTTAAAAGAAATAAAGAGAAGCAGCAAATTGGTGGGGGAAAGCAGAGGAAGGGGAGCACATGGAGCACACGACAATTACATTTGTTTTCTGCGAACATCCCTGTGAGATAACGAATTACTATTCAAGGTCATATATGTAACAACGTATAAACAAAAGACATACTTACCAACTTTGAACTCATGTTGCACTCACAGCCATAATTGAATATAATGCCTTTCAGTGTATTTCATTATGAGAGTCACACTCTTTCATCCATACACGTGCAAGCATAATAAGTGAACCACACAGCGACGCTCTGGGTCCAATTCATATGCTAAATAGGGAAATGATAGTAAAGAAAAGGTAATTAAAGGAGGAATGGAGGAAGGAGCAAGGGAGAGGTGGTGAAAATTAGAAAAGTGGAAGCACTGAAGCAGGGAGATTGAGGCATTTTACAACGAGCTAATTGCATACACACAGTCCACACACAGAAAATGCATAAGAATAGCATCTCTGGGGCTGAGTCCAAAACAGATGTTCTTCATCAAAACAAATTATTGACGAGGAGTCAAATGGCTTTTTTAAAAACAACACCCAGGCTGCCACATTGGCATTGATCGGGATCAGCGTGAAATGAACAAATTGCATAATGCGTCGACTCACACTCCCAGGCACGCACGTGTTTGCATGAAACCTGCAACACCTGATGGAAATGCCATCCTTGATCTGGCAATCTGGTGAAAATAAATTAAGAAAAATGCCAGTCATCTGTTGAAGGTTTGATAAGGTTGCATTCTCTTTCCAGACAGGCCTGTTGCCTGTTGGCGTTCACTTGCTGCAAAGACGCATCAGCACAGATAACAATATCCTCTCATGTTGCTTTACACATCCGGTGATAGCTGTCCTGCTATCAGGTAAGGATTATATCTTGCTGGGTAAAAGTGTTTTTCCTGCTTTCTTTTGTGTATTAATTAAACTCTTTCAGCCTTAAAAAAAAGACTATCCTTTTTTGACCAAAAAAGTTCTTACAGCCTAGAGCTCAGGATTTGTTTTCATTGTGAGAGACATTTCTGTCACCTTTTATCACATACCCACAGATAACTCACACGACATAGGAACTGAGACCTCCCTTGGATTAGCTCTCCTGGCTCGGAGGTTGGCCATGACCTCCATTGCGAGTCTTCACTCTTCCCATGGCAGCGTCACAAGGTCCTGCCTGAGATTCATAAGAACGGGCAAGCTGAACGCCAGCAGACTTGATACAACGTCTCCCTGCTGTTTCCTGCAAGCAAAGAGCATCAAGTGAGTATTGACTGTTAACTTGACTGTAACACCAGCAACCCAACCAACTTAAGGTACTAAGGAGGAATTTTGAATTTTGAGTTTTTCCTTGTTCACTGAGTAATGTTCACTGGGCCAACCTAACAAAACAAGCACAGCTAAGACCAGGAATGTTAACCTTTGTACAGATTTAGATTTAGTTACTTTCTCTGTTGGGTTATCTTGTAGGTGTCTAGTTTGGTGGTTAGCCACACCAGGAGTTCATGTTGATTGTTGCAAGTTCACACATATTTCAACATATCACCAGTCCTGCATGCAACTAACCTTCCCCCTTTTTACCCTGCCACCTTGGAACTATTTCATCTGGCCTTAACAAAGGACTTCATGAGACAGGGGGCCTGACCAGCCAGTTTCATAGTCTGGCATTTGGTCCCTGTCATACACACACTAACTGCCCAGGAAGGAATATTACTAACCTCTTCACTGCAGAACTCCAAATTCTTCTACTTTACTATGGTAATTTGACTGTAGTTGTTAAGCAATTTACTGCACAGAGATCCACATTAGCAGTATGAGACTGAATTGTTGATTGGCTACTGGTTTCCTTTTTAAGTTGGTCCCGCGAGATTAACTTGATATTAATTCAGGTTATTATTTAACTTATTATAACTTATATTTTTAATATTAAAAGTTTAGTCCATTTTTGATAGCCAATCACCAATTCCCTACCGGGCTCCAACAAATGGTGCCACATGTAAGTTGTATCGCAACACTTGCAGAAGCAGCTTTTACTTTGAAATAAATACAAGAGACACCGTTATTATGAAGTGTAGCAGCCTCTGTGGATTAACAGACAAAGAAGATCTTACTTCACTGTTACAAGAACATAAATTACTCAGATTTTGCTTCCCTATTGGCTCTTTTAGTCAATTAAAGTCAAGTGTGGTTTCACTTTAATCCTCTCTTCAGTAAAATACATCGTCTCCATTCATATACCAGCCCAGTAAAATTAGAGCCATAATGGCCTATAATGTGGAGAGTGAAAGTGTGGACTGATTGTATACAAGTGGCCTCTGCGGCGTCCCCCACAGGTTTCTGACTGTGTAGTGTGGAAATTATAATGATGGATGGATGGAACATTGGTGACCATCATCCAGGAGACTGGAGTTTGCATAGTGTGACCTTAAACCTGACTGTAAGCACAACCGAGTTGTGTAGTTGCCTATAACAACAACCAACCTTAACCTATCGATATGTATACAATTTAGCAAGAAAAAGAGCATTATAATTTCACTGTGCGCCCAGTAACAAAATTTGATTAGATTCAAGCGACAAATCCATCACAGGATTGACCCAAAGGCAATTTATTTCTTCTTTCTGTCTGGCTCAATTTCATTTCCAACTTTCAAATGCATGTGACAGATTTATTATGACTGCTCTCGTTTTTTGAGGGGAGGACTTCAAGAGGACTTTGAAATCATCATTGCCCTAGCTGCTGATATGATTTCCATACTCCTGAAATGAAAAAAGATAACACCACCATCTTCCGAACGCTGGCTGTAGAATGTAACAACACTTGTGTCCAGCCTTGAATTCATCCCTTATCTTATATTTTCAAATCTGGTTCAGGTCTGGTATTTTCTCATAAACACCCTCTCCTCCCCATGTGGAAAGCAACTGAGCTACTAGGTTTCATCTCATCTCATCTCCTTATCTAAACTGCTTATCCATCAGAGTGGCAGCGGGTGCTGAAGTCAATCGCAACTGGCATCTCAGGCGAGGGCAGGGGTCACCCCGGACAGAACGGCAGTCTATTACAGGGCCGACATATAGAGATTAAAACCCATTAACATTCACACTTACCGATGAAAATAAACCTGCATGTCTTTGGACAGAGTGCCTGGAGGTAACCCACTTCTGTTTAAACAAAATAAAATAAAAAAATAAATCAATTTGCTAAATTCTAAAATGCTCTGGTAAAAATTATGGCCTTTGTGCTGTTAGTGTCAGTTTCGACCCAGATCTAAGATTATAAAATAGTAATTAGTGCCAAAGCTGAAATCATAAACACACATATCAGCCAACAGCCCACTTGATCAATCACAGCAAGGGGCTTCTCTCTTTGCCTTTTTGACAAAACAAACAAAGACGGACATGTCCAGGCTTGGAAGGACAATTTAGTTTAGAGTTGGTGACTTGTAGAGTACACATCTTCAGTTTTACAGCATGCAGTTTACAGTTTACAGATTTGCTGCAAGCCAAGCTCTGGATCATATCTTTGCGGACAACGAGGCAGAGGACACACGTTGTGATAGCAATACAGATGAGCAGTTTTCCGAGGAGGAAGACAATGTGGAGCATCAACTGGAAGACATGGACACATCTGATCCGTCAGGTGCTGCAGATGGCATCAAAATAACCCCAGGGATCACAAGGTTTGCTGTGGTGAGAGTAAGTGTCCAGAAAAATGCCGGAATGTGACACTGATGTTCACGAACAAAACCAAATGAGGAGTTGACAACATGGACAAGCTGACTGCCATCTACACTTACCAGCGAACGACCAGGAGATGGCCAATGGTTGTGTTTTGCAACATCCCGGTCTGCATACAATGCATTTGTGTTGTGGACCCACATTCACCAAGGGTGGAATAAAAAAAAAAAAAAAAACACAAAACAAACAGAGGATGTTGCTTGATTTGTTGTTCTTTGTGGTGTTCTTTGCAAATTTACATTTTGTTTTATTACTGGTTCTGCTTTTCATTTAGTATTTGTATAAAAAAAGACTTGCTTTTTGCCTTTTTCTTGAAGTAAATATATATGGGATGTGACTATAGTTTTTTTAAACTTTTTAAACTATTTCGAACATGCATGAAACAAAACCAAAGAAACTCTCCATGATCAGTTAATAGCTTTAAAATAAAAAAATGTATACTTTTGAATATTTCAGAGATGTGTTCTAATAGTGTATAGTAATAGTCAGGTAACATAACAGCCTTTTAATTATTTATGTAATACTCGTGGGGTTCATATGACCATTTTTTTTTTTATCTTAAAAATGAGGGTTATGCTATTAAAGCCAATCTTTTCATGGATAAGGAAACCTAACAAGGTAACCACGAGGTAAGAAACAAGTTGGACAATAAATAAAAGTTTTTGGGGTATTTCATGGCTGATTTAAGACACGGGTCAAAACTGATCCATTAAAATAAGAGATAGTAACACAAAGCCTAACACAACAGGAAGGCTAAGATTTAATCTCAATTTAGTCTAACAATCAAACTGAAATCCGTCTTCCTCCTGTTTGTTGCAAAGTGTCGTTTTTGCCAAATCTCCCCACCAATGAGCCACTTTGATTGCCTAATGATGAACTCCCCTGTCATTGTGAATGCTACAGGGAAAATTGTGCACCCTGCCAAGATATCAATTTTCAGGCACTGTCAAGCTTTGGTAAGTACCAATCCAGTGTGGTGAAGCATATTAAATTTTGCACACTCTGTCTTGAAAATGGGCTTTAACGTAATTCTTGGTGGCATTTGGTATTGGGAAGAAATATAAAAATCTACCCTCAGAAGGCTGCATGGCACTGCGCCAAATGGATATTACACAGCATGTTGGTTTGTAGTTTTTTTTTTTTGGTTGTTTTTTTTGTTGTTTTTTGTTTTGTTGTTGTTGTCTAGATAATCTAATCACAATGAGAACCCAGGTAGTCCTGCATTTTTCTCAGATGTGTCAAGAGTTTGTTCATAATTAGTTTGTTGCAGTTTTAAGTAATTTATTTGTCAGTGTGCTATCCCTTCATGGCCACTTAAGAAAAGCAAACCAATAAAACCAGCATTACAACTGCTCCTGGTCTCAACAATTACCTGATATTGTCTTCTGCTTTCATGCAGCTTATATAAATCTCCCAACACCTGGAGCATTGTTGAATTTCTGGCAGAAAATACTGCATCCTGGTGAACTCCTTAATGTTTTAGCAGCTTTTGCAAACTTTTCTCATGTGAGTGGTTTGAATTCTCCCAGTGAAGAGTGTTTTTTGACATATTTGAAAGGATCCTTGCACTGCTCTGCCCCAGCTTCATCTATTTTCTCTCTGTCTTGAAAGTTATGAGATCATTCAAGTTTGCTTTAAGCTCACCTACACCTTAATTCGCGTCTTCTGATGTTCTTCTCCTTTACTTTTTCAATGTCATTTTATTAAACTTAGCCTTTAAATGTTTCTTACTTAAATTTTCTTGGGTCTGAGATTATTCAACTTTTCACAAGTATATGGTTCCATTTTTAATATTAGTTGTGGTAATTACAGAGATGGGGACATGCAATTCCCTTAAGCTGCTTCACAATAAAACCACACAGGGGGTTAAAATATGTTGCACATTCTAGGAAACAAGATTGCAAGAGTAAAATGCTAATGGCTTTGAGAGGCAATGGAGCTGGAATACATAGGCTAAATGCTAATATCAATGTGCTAAGCATGCACACTAGATCACAACAACTGCAAATGGATTGCCACTTACCAGGCAGTCACAATCTTTACCCTGTTCTTCACTATCTCAGTTTAGCATGCATTCACCAAATAGCAATAAAAATGTCTGGTGTTTTGCAGGATTTCACTATGTTTATAAACAAACTACTTAGACGACTTAAAGCTGTATATTTTTCTCAATGTGTGTGTGTCTCTGTATGGGTGTGGCTGCTCGACTTCGCTCTCTCACCAACTCACCTGCACAGCTGTTCACACTGCTGATTCAACAAGCCACCTCCTGAAGTATAATTACCTGATCTTCCTCTCCATGTTCTACCTGTGTCACTACAGCAATAACATAATGGCCAAATGGAGGGGTGCCCCAGAAGGTCACCTGGTACAACTTGAGGTAAGGACATGAGGTAGGGCTAACTGGCCTAACTGCAGCAGCCCAGATTCAAGTCTCACCTGCTGCAATTTGCTGTATGTCATCCCCTCTCTCCCCCATGCTACTGCTGTGAAGGCAAAATAAAATATCTTTTAAAAAGTGCAAAAGAATAAATGAGAATTTTAGCCTACTTGTGCCAAGTTATTGTGAAGGGTTTGGTTCCCGGCCTGGGGCCTTTCTGTGTGGAATTTGCATGTTCTCCCTGTGTCTGCGTGGGTTTCCTCCCACCGTCCAAAAACACGCATGTTTAGGTTGATTGGGGACTGATAGTGAGTGTGAGTGGCTCTTCATCTCTGTCTGTCTCTGCGTGTTGGTCCTGTGACAGACTGGCGACCTGTCCAGGGTGTACCCCGCCTTCACCTAGTGTGAGCTGGGATTGACTCCAGCGCCCCCGCAACCCAGAAACAGATAAGCAGTAGAAGATGAATGAATGAATAAATTATTGGTCCTGTATCAAAAGTGCTGTGACTTGCAGAAGGACGATCAGTCAACATATATTTCTAGCATGATTCTTCCACCATAATACATCCTCTTTGTAAATTATGATGGTATTATTTTATAACAACTCATTTAAATATTTTCAAGGTGCATTGAATGATTGTGGTGTGCTTTTCCTTATATTATAGTACTATCCTTCCATTTACAGAGGCAATTACACAAAAAATGCATTTACTTTCGGAACAATTAATCAGAAATGTCTTATGAATTCCACCAGCGTTCACAAGATTAATGCTGGTTTAATAATGTTATTCTACAATTTCATGACAGCGCCTACTGCCAAATTTCTGTGCCAGTGCATAAACATGGTGTGTTGAGTTATAGAGGGATAACTAACTCTTATCCAACTCAGCTTCTTCATAGAATAAATAATATAACAGAGCTCCACATGGTCTGTATGTCCATAGTGTTAAGCTGAGGGTACACCATATACTGTATAACTGGTGCTCCACACTCAGAGCTCCTCAGCACTGTGAGATCCTCTTAAAGTAAGCCTCTCACAAACAGGTTTCTTTGAAGTGATAACAGCCTGAAATTTCCCCACTGCTATCAATGGAGCAACCAGGAAATCTGACCTGTCTTCTTGTCAAATATTCTGAATCAGCTGTTGAGAAACAGCTGCAGAGCAGTCACAACCTGCCTGGAGAATTTATCCGACTGACCTGTGATGCGGGACCAATGAGGTCACTCCTTTTTAGCAATGATGTATTCTTTGCCTTGGCTTTTAAAGCAAATGCAATATAATATCTTGCTTCGTTAAAAGTACTACCAAAGTTTTTTGCAACTTTGAATGTGTCTTTTGTCTTTTTCAGATAAAACTGAGCTCTGAGCAGCAGACTGGGATTATGCAGTCTACTTTTATCATCACTGACAGCTTTAGATTGTAGGGGAGTGATAGGGACCCCTGCTCCGGTGTCACCATGACCTATACTGGTGCTGAACAGGTCACACACAGCACACACAGCCTGTCTTTAGTATAAAAATGCATGTCACGTTCTGTAATGTGGGTTCTGTCTCTGACTGCGTTGCTAGTAGGGCCGCTGTGAATAAAGAGATTTCCCACCTGTGTCTCGATCATCTGATTCCTCTTTTAATCCACATCTTTCTGCCACAACAAGATTAAGGCAGAAATGTTTCAGCAAAACTATCTTCTGTTGTTGCTCATTCATTCATTCATCTTCTGGAGCTAATCCCAGCTCACATTGGGCAAAGGCGGGCAAAGGCGGGGTATCACAGTGCCAACACACAGAGACCAACAACCACTCACACTCGGACCTATGGTCAATTTAGAGTCACCAGTTATGCATGTCTGTGTGCAGGGAAAACATGCAAATTCCGCACAGAAAATCCCAAGGCCCAGGAATCAAACCTGCGAACTTCTGGTTGTGGGGCAACAGCACTAACCATTAATGCGTCATGCTGCCCCTTCTACTGTTGTGTTTCATTTTATTGTTTCTTGCTGATCTTCGCTTTAGACAAACTCTTACTTTCCCGTCCTGCACCCTCTTCTATCTGTCCGTCTCTCTATCGTGTCTGCGTTGTGATCTCTGCCGTTAGTGTATCATTGTGAAACGCCAGCTGTCAGAGTGACAAACGCAGTGTCAGCTCTGTGCAGCCACGTCACCAAGGCTACAAGCCACCAACAATGTGCGTGGGTGTGTGTACGGTGGAGAGTGAGAGCGCGTGGACAGATATAAGATAAACTGGAGGGCAGAGATGAAAATGCATTTGATGCAGCAATGTGTGTATACAGCACCAATGCATAATGGGAAGGGTGAGAGGACAGAAGGTTGCAACAGAAGTGGAAAGAAGGACGAAGGAATGGGAAGGATGAGTGTTGAATGAGTGATGGATATGAGAACAAAAGAAAAGAGTAACCAAAGGTGGAAAGGGCAAAACTAAGAAACTGTGCACTGTCAGGAAGTATGGTTTGATTGACAGTGGACAAAAATGTAAGAAAGAAAATACAGAAAAGAAATGCAGAACAGAGGGTGAAAAGATCAGAGGAACAAGTACAAGAGCTGAATGAAGCCAGAGAAATGGAATGTACACTTGAAAAACTAAATAGGAGAGCCGACTGAAAGGATTAGAGCGACAGAGTGAGCACAGCAGATAACGACATCAGAAGACTAGATGGATTAAAAACAGTAGGACAAAGGAAGGATAGATGGTGGGATTCAGTCTGGTTGAAGAAGGAAAATGAGCCACTGACCAAGAGCAGATTTTTAGGTGGCTCCTCATCCCAGCCTTTGACTCAGCGGATAATGAACAAACCTCATGGAGATGCTGACGTTATACGTATTTCACATGAACAAATAATTTTCCAATTAGAGTGTATGTCCAAACAGTGCTGGAGATGTTGTTGTTGTGCACTAGCAGGAGTAATTTGGAGATTGGCAATTAGTACCAATGATTATGAAACTGATTATTGATATCTAAGAATATTTACTATCAGTAGTAAATCTCGGGGCACCACCGTTTCCAGGGACCAATGTCAAAATTGGCAAAATCAATATCAAGTCTCAAAAGGGTTAACAAAAGGAGTAAATTCGAGCACTGACTGTTATGAATCCAGCAGCTGTCACAATTATAGCCACAATAATCAAAAACAATGACTGTTCAAAATATAACAGAATTTATTCACAGCAATAATTATTCAAACATCACTTTGGATAAATGGCGGTTATAGTTTGATTATTCAATGACACACATCAGCTACTAATCTACAACGGGTAACATGGGTAATACATGTAATAAGAGTGGGTTAGCAATAGCGATAGCCTTAGCGATAGTGATTGCTATAGCAGTAACAATGGTAACATCATATGCCGATAGCAATGACAAACACAAAAGCAAAGCAACCGCAATCACACCTATACACATCTATTTATGGGTCTTGAGGATGTGTGCGTGTGTGTGTGTGCGTGTAATTGTGCGTGTGTATGTGAGCGTATGGGAATATGTGTGTGAGCTGTAAAGATGGAGAGTCACGTTCGTGGCATCTTCAGTGGCCAAGATGGCGACAGAGTGACGTTGGCTATGCACTAGTCGGAGCCAAGATGGCGACTGGTCGCTGCGTGTGAAGAAGAGGAAGGAGAAAGAGGTCGCAGGTGACGTCACCACAGTTGATTATTACGATATCACTGCACGACAGCTGAGCCGGGGAATGGACTTCACGGGTCAGGTATTGGTCCGATGTGTAGCACCATTTACTTTTGCAATTTATGGGATTAAGGGGAAAGGAAACAAAACAAAGCAAACAAAAGATAAACTGAATCCCCAAATAAACAAAAGACACGGTAAAATCCCTCGGCTCCAGCGGGGAAGATCACGGAAGACGATGTTCTTTGTTAGCTTTGGATAACAAAGCCAGCGTGCTGTCCTCTCAGCAAGTGGATCAGCTGATCGTGCGGCGGTCCGTGCTGAGTTTGAGGGAAAAAAAGAAAACAAACAAAAAGGAAAACACAGCAGTCTCTGCTCGTCCTGCGAGTTGCAGACTGTGAGCCAGGATTTTGTGGTGGTAGGATCCAAATGTTTGGTGTTGCTCCCCTCGGGGATCCGGTTGAGACGAAAGCTGCCGACAGCTTTCTACTGCAACTGGGGCACAGGAAAAAGTGAAGGTGGAGGGCCGCAGAGTGTCTTTATCACCTATGCAATGTCACCGGGGAGCCCTGCTGAGGATTCTGGCGTCTAGCCAATACCCTCCTATTCAAACTCTTGATCCACCCTTAGGGGTGCATCATGGGGGTTGTGGCGCCATTTCCAAATAGGCAGACAACTCTGACCCAGGCTTCAGGACGGACATGTAGGCCTCTATTGTTCTTTTCAGAGTACGTGGGAGGCAATCCCAACAATGTCATCCCATTGGCTTTGATTCCACAACACCAACATCTTGACAAATTATCCTCAGCATGAAATGCCAGAATAATCTACTAGCATGAAGGTTAACAGCACAACTTACTCCCGAGATTCTGTCTGCTCAGGATGAGTCCTGCCCTGTATGATTGAGGAGCTGAAGGAATGACACCAGCACCTCTGTCAAACAAATCTGAGTTGAGTTGAGATTTTCAACAAGAACCAATCACAGCGCCTGCATAATAAAAAGGTGATGTGTTCTGAATTATAAATAAATAAATAAATAAAAATGTTGAATGCACTCTTTGGCAATGATTTAAAAGAAATGGAAAAATGGACATGTGACCTTATCCAGCTTTAAGAAAATATATTAAAATTAACTTCTATACTTTCTTGTGTAAATATATCAGAAGGCAATAAGCTGCAAAAGAAAATGAAATAAATAAACGCCAAGGGAGTAATGGGAGTGAGTTGAATGTCAGCGGACATTTTTTGCCACAAGTAACAAGCTGGGTCTTCAAATGACTAAAAGTCAAGCAAAAGTATATTTGAGTTTTATCTCATCATGAATATCACAGCCATATAACAAAATGACTTCTGAATAACGCTACAATGACTCTAGAACAACAATTGATGCATCAGTAATACATGTTTATACCTGCACATCTTCTTATTCATGCAGTTATCCAATCAGCAATCGTGTGGCAGCAGCACAATGCATAGAGTCACGCACATCCGAGTCATCATTATCACTTTATGTTAACATCAGCCATCAGAAATGAGGGAAAAATGTGAGCGAAACCAAGAGCCCCAGCACTGACAACGTCAGGGCTCTTGGTGCAAGACAGGCTGGTCTGAATATTTCAAAAAATGCTGATCTCCTGCTGATTTTCACACACAAATGTCTGTAGTTCTGTGGTGTAAAAAAAAACACAACAAAAAAAAAAGCCAGTCGAGCAGCAGTTCTGTGGGCAAAAGCACCTTGGTTGTGAGAGACGTCAGAGGAGAGGATGGACAGACGGGTTGGGCAGAGAGGTGGCGGCATGACAGGAGCATCTCAGCTTGTGTTAACAGGCAGGGCTGCTGGAGGCGGGATGTCATGGTGTGGGGGTGTGTCTGATTTCATGGCGTACACTGGCCCCTTTAATAACCCATGCAGCTGTCACCCAACATCAGGAATCCCTGTCATCATGTTGAATGTGGGTTGCATTGGGGGAATAAAATGTAAATAATGGCAGCTTCCAGCGCTAGCTTTGATTAAAATACTGACTATAGTTGACTTTAAGATTTTGTTGCTTGTTTTGTTTGAGCAACCAAACTCCAACATCTTCCAAATGACTCATGGTGATGCCACTTAGATACAAAACACCAGCATAATACCCAAAATATAAAACTTTTATACAGTGATGATGACGATGACTTACATGATGTCACATTGACATCCAGTGCCTACTGGAATTGTTTTGAATTCCACAGGCTATGTGTGTATTATTGCTTTATTGCTACAGATTATCCAATTCAATTTCCCTCATTTCAATTCAATGGCCTCTGTTACAAAAGTGCTTAAAAGTGGTGTACACAGCTTAAATGTAAATGTTGGGATCTAAACAACGTTAATAGAATGTGGCTGGCATCGCTACATTTAAATTGGTGCATCTTACACATTTCGTTTTAACTACATAACAAGTTTGCGCTGGCATTGGTATTTTCACTTCTGCTAGTGAGCCATAAATATTCTTTGTGTTGTCATCAAATTATCATCCAGAAATTAAACTCAAATCAGAGACTCGCCATCACATTTACCCTCATCCAGAAAACAGAAGAGAGGGCCAGGCTGCTTGCCACTGACATTGGTGGCAGCTGATGAAATGGAGGGATGATGCCAGCATGTGGCAGGTGGCAGGAGTCAGGAACATCTGGCTTTGTCAGATCATATGTACATGTACGTGCATGTACGTAGACAGTATTTATGTCCTGTGTATATTTTTTTTTATGTTTATGTATCTATATATTTATATATAGATATATATATATCGAAGATCATGAAGAAGAAAAAAGAAAGACTGCTTTTCCTAAAGCAAATAATTTTGCCTCACACTATTTGATCTACACGTGGAACAGGAAGATCATTCGTTGAACAGCTATTTCAAAAGAAAATTGAAATGTTCATCTTAAGTGCTAACTTAATATTTTTACATGACATTACGTCCCATCTGGGAAATCATTTTGAGGGCAACCTGAGAAAAATAAATTCAAATCAGTTTTGGTCATGACAAAACAGACGTGCATAAATGATGATGCTGCTCCGGGTAGGAGTGGCTGTAATGGCTGTAATGATAAAGAATAAATATGTACCTGGTTTAAGCTTTTTGAATCACTTGAGTATTATATGTTCTACACAGTGGTGATTGTCTACTTGAAACAAGGCAGATATCTTGAGCACAAGCCGAAGAAACAATTTTTCTGCAAATTCTCCAACGGCATTTTGCTTATTCATGAGGGCCAATCACTACTAAGGTACCTGACTTGGCCCTCAATGAATACTAATGGCCATAAAGTGATAGGGCTGCAATTCACTTCCTTATCAACCACACAGAAGGCCAGAACAGACATGAAAATAAGGCAATAGGCATGCCAACAAAATGCCCCAACAGCTCTTTGTGGTGTCAGATGACAACACTTTCACCTCACGGTTTGGTAAGAAATCAAATAGCATTTTTTTTTTTTTTTTTTTACCTGGGAAACGCAAAGCTAGAGATATGTGCAAAACAAGGACAAGTGGGTGGATGCAGAGAAGGGAAGAGCATCACAAAGAGTTAGAGATACCAATGAAAGGGCTTTTTTAGCCCCAAGAAGGCAATGAGTCATCCAATTGTGCGTCCTGACTCATCCAAAGCCTTGCGACATTGTTGGTCACCGTGGCTACTGGGTACTTGCGTTACAACATATTGGAAGAGGAAGTGGGGTGGAAAGTCACATCTCTCTCTTTCTCTCTCTCTCTACATGTATTATTATTATATTATTATATTATTATATATATTTATATTTGTATATGAAAATTATAATGAATACTTGCATGATAGTAGGACACCAAGGTGTACAGAGGAGCATGTAGCCTGCCTGAAAGCAGGAGGCAGTGTTTATAATTGCTCTGCAGCTGTATGTTATTTCATTCTGCAGCCAGCAGGGAAATGTGCTGTCAGTATTGACAGACAAACCCTGACTGACAGGCCTGCCTTCCTCTCCATCTGTCTGTCTGCCTTCTACCCCCCTCCCTGCCATCGGCCAGCACCTTTATCTCTCCTTGGGCCTTATAATGAAATTCATTACTGTTACAGATAGTAGAGTACTACCCGTTTAGAGATCTGTGTAAAAAAAAAAAAAGAAGAAAAATCAATCACAGATTGTGTTCAGTGTGGGGAAAGTTCACTGAGGTTCCTCCCTGTGTAGATCTGTGGTCTCTCCAGCTTTGCTGTTTGCTCTTATCAGAAGTGGGATTTCGTGCATTGACAATATGATGCTTTCTTTGACCTTGGGCATTTCTGCTTTGTGTGCACACGAAAGAGCTATAGAGTCTTTGGGAAACTATTTGATTTAAGAGAATGAGACATGGCATTCATGTTATGTGTGGCCACCTACACTGATTTCTGATGTAAAAAAAGAAAGCGAGAAAAACAGGCGTAGGGTCATAGACTGGCTCGTTGAAATAAACCAGATATGGAGAGGGAGATTAAAAGTCAATGATTTATTGAATGTGTTATTCTCTACTGAGCAAATGGAAGTTGACAATAAGAGATTCAGTGCTGGATATGGTGAGTGATTCATTCCCGCTTAAAATGTTGTGTAAACACTGATGTACCTTTTCAGATTTTCTCTTGAATATTATAAGCTCATGATTCATCTTGTTACTGGTTCACTTCAAGGCTGAAATAGAGAGAGTGGTTATGTACTTTCTGGCCATCTGAGAGAGACTGCAGCCATGTTTTAGATTCTCAGCTTATATCTCTTTGTAGTTGCCACATTAAGCAGAGCACCTTGTTCACATATATATCGGTTCATTACTATTTCTTACCTTGGATCGACATTGAACAGCAAGCAATTTCAGTGGCGCCCCAAGAAAAAGTGAAAGTAGGTAGAAAATCGAAGAATTGAGTCACAGTGTGAATATTAGCTGCCAGGTGTCATAATATACGGCAGCAACAAGTTGTCAAAAAATAACACTATTTTAATCTTCTTCAGCGTCTTTGCTGACGATTAAACTGTGCTGTGATTATAGATCGAACAGTATTTGGAAAGTTCGTAACCTTTTGTTAAATGTAGATTTCATGTTCCAATGATTAAGAACATAGGAGGATATTTCCCTTAAACAGGCAGGGAAAAGGTAAATAAGCAGCAAGTTATGTTAAATACGAACGAGTAATAAACTCCTCGGACGGCAAGGATGTTCTTCTTCCAAATCAGACAATGGAAACAACATTGCTGCACCACAGTGGTAGCTGTCCAGTATGTGTGCTATTAATGATTTAGGTACCTTCTAATAAATTAGGTATCCAACTAATCTAGGCCAGCAACTATCAGATAAATAACAGTCAGCAAAAATAAAGAATAAAACATTCATTACATACATACGGCATTAAACATTTTCCAAAAAATGTTGTTACGACTTGCCTTCATTTGAATTTTTCTGACGACATATGAATGCACAGTCACTTTTAGTTAGAAATTTGGGAAAACCTTAATAGCTTTTAAAATCCAAGCTTAATTGCACGCAATTTCTATTTCCCATCATTTTCCATCTATTGCCATTCAGTAATTGTCTGACTGTTCTTAAAGGGCCAGATGTACAATGCATACAGACATGGATGATAATGATAATGTAAAATGATGTGAGGTAAATTTGCTTATCAGACCACATCCATGAGGGGCGGAATTAATTTGAATTTGCAATTTGAATCCATGACTGTTTTTCAGGATATCAGCCCCTTTTTATATGTGGCTTGAAAACACACTACTGGTCCAGAGTTCGCCACAAACATCAGATGGCTTCTGAAGTGCTTTTGAATCTCTTGATTTAACAGACCGACTGGAATTAAACCACAGATGGAAAAACTTTTCAGAGAATAAAAAGAAGATATGCTATCAGACAGCGTTTGAGCCAAATTCATAAGCCCTTTCTCCCATTCATTTTCTGGGGAGAATAAAGCTACACTATATCATATCGCAAGTGGAATGCTAACTTTCATTACAGTTTCACATCTCATTCCAGAATCAGTCCAACCTTCAGTCCTACAGAAAAGACATTTAAACAGATATGACTTCCTGTACATGCTGCAGAGACTTTTTTCAGAGAACAATTCAGAGAATTGTTCTTGCCAGGGAAAGCATGATAATCTCTTTGATTTTGTGATATTTCCTCGCACAACTATCATTTTAAAATGTCAAGCGTATCAGTGAAGATCACTCTGTGCCAATTTCGGTTTTAATTGCAGTGTCAGAGAACAAAAAAAAAAAAAAAAAAATATATATATATATATATATATATAAATGTAAGTGGTGGAAGGACCACAGTTCTGTATTACAAGCTTCTTAACCTTTTGGAAATTGTATTAAAAACCATAATAGAAAAATATTGGCAGATACAGAAGAGCAATAGCAATGGTAAGCAATAATAAATGAATGTAATTGCCACAGAAAATCACCTCTTTTGATTTTTAAACACTTACAACACAAGTGTGCGCATTTATGGCAGCATGACAGTGTGACAAATTTAGTAAGAGTCTATCTCTTGAATAGAATTGGCCCAAAATGTCCTTGAAATTCTTCTCCGGCAGAGACAAGACAAAGACAGGTCATTCATTCATTCCTTTTCTTCAGGCTCCCCATCTCCATGTGAAGAGCTCGTCTGAGTGAAGTGACCCTGCTTTTCAAGAAGCATGACTGTATATGCGTGATTCAGAATCCTGGCCTTATCAGCTCCAAAAGACTAAAATAGGGTCCATCACTCTGCTTGCTTAATGCTCACCCCAGCAGCTTCAGCAACAGTCCTGGAAGTTTGTCACCACTTGTCAGCTCTTCCATCAAATCCCCACAGGGCTCAACACTCACAAGCTAAAACTATATTTCTTTTCCTTTTTTAAATCCTATTGTAAGTTTGTGATGATAAGAGACCATGACAGGTCAGGACACTTTTTTATTAACTGTACTTTCTTGTCGAGGGAGAAAAGATAAAGACTTATTTTCCGAATGACTCTCCGATGACCTTGTTTATGTGGCTGAGGACTGAATAGTTATGTACTGAATAATCTTATAGAGTGCAATAGTTTGCCATCTTAGCGATCACACATTCCTTACGTAACCACCTTTGCTGAAACTATGTGATTTTCCAGCTTTTTAAATAACAAAATGTGTTTTACACTTGAACCATGGAACCTCCGATATAAAGATTTAGCATTCTGCTTAGTCAGAATGACAAAAGGAAGAGGCATATTGATCCCTGTCAAGACTTGCAGTCTTGTCTTGTCTTGTCTTGTCTGGTCTTGCTGTCATCCAACCAAAGAGTTTAGAATATATTGTTCTGGACATCTTGCCTGAAGGTGGTCAACATTTTACTATTGTTATGAGAGTCAACCAGCCTCTATCTGCAAATTGTGAGGCCCTGGAATTAATTTTCAAATAAATATAAGTTTAAATGGTTGTGGATGTTTTTTTGTTGCTGTTTTTAGAATGGATGAAATGATGGTAAAAGAAAAAAAAAAAAAAAAACACAAAGAATTCATAAAGTCGGAAAGGCACAGTGGCCTGATCATCAACTTTGCGTTTTATCCGTATCTGAGAAAAAAAAAGAAAAGAAATAAAAAAAGATAAGTGGTTTGTTTATGTGCTACAGCAGAAAGCGGCCACATTTACTAATCTCACTGATGTTTCCATCTCTTCAACTGTTCCTCAAGTATTTTCCTGACTCAGCCTCCACAGGTGGTAGTTATCTGGAGTAAATAAATGACAAATATTATTTTGGCAAATGTGTCAAGGCAAATTTCAAAATATGGAAATATTCAACCAAAAAGGGAAGGGAAGGGAAGTTTTATACTGCAGAAAATCAGTTTGAAAGCCTCGAGCATCTATTTATCTGTTTACATGTTTTCAACAAAGGCAGATCAGAAGGAAGGTAATTTAAGCAAATAGTTTAATGAACTTAAACGTAATTAAAAGAGATTACCTTTTGACAATTCACTAAATTCTCAGGGGTTTTAAACTACATAGAACCCTCTCAGGACGCTTGTTTGTTCATTTTCAATAAAAACATCAATATCCCTGTGTTCACATTACTGAAAGTTAATGACAAGGAAATTAAGATTTTCTCAGGGGGGAGTCCTGAACGCTCTCTGCTATGGTGCCCATAACCGAGCATAACCACTTGATGAACTGCTGTCTGAGAACTGTTCTGATTGGGACAACAGACTCTTGCAGAGTATTTTGTCACCAGTTCAACACCCCCTATTAAGGTGCAAAACCTGTTTAACACAGATGGGCTCAGGCAAAGCTCCTTTCTCCAGGCTGTGGTGAATGGTAAAGTTTGACCTAATCATCCCCGACAAATTGACTGTGAAACTTCTACACTGCCTCGACATGTCACAATGACACTGTGACATACTATGCATACTCAACATCTGAAATTAATAAAAATGCACACTATAGAGGCTGCTGCCATTCTTTGCATATGCTGTAGCCATGAGCAATAATGAGTAATAGAATGGAAGCAACACTCAGTCTGTAATCCCCTGCTTCCATGGCAAATGTACCTACACAACCAACCACTCCACATTTAGGTAATTTAGGAAATTGACGTAAGCAGCCTATCCAGGAGGCGTACAGCATGTTCTCTCCATCTCTGAAAAACCTAAAAGATATTGACACACACATTTGCATCTGTGAAAGAGCCACATACTGTCTTCTGATAAAACAAAGTCCATCGCTGTGCAACGGGTTAGCACGACATATGGTGTACATAGTTTTGGTTGCTAGGAGAGAGATGAATTGCTGACGCAGGAAGCAGCTGCCATGTGAAAGAAACACTTTATGTTATATTTAACACTTTTCATGAACATTCCAGAAATGGAAGCATACAGTTGTTAATGTGTCAGCAGAGATCTTTGAATGGTAAAGAAGTGCTACTCTTAACTGCTAAACCTAACCAAACTGTGGCCGTTGTCATAGTAACCAGGGCGCAAAAGGTTAGTAAGTGTAGCATCCAAAAGCTTAAGATTTATTTTCACTGCGTAGCCTTCCTGTTCACTGTGTGTTCCTGCAGCTTAATGATACTAACCTGATCCCACCCACTTACTTACATTTCTGACTGCCAGATTCTCCTTTGTTAGCTTTGCGAGCGTAACTGTTGTGTTTTCCTCATGTTTGATCTCAATATATGGATTTTTGCCCAGCTTTGGGACATTTAGTTGAATTTATTTATTTATTTTTGCCTGATTGGGAGTAAAATTTGTATTTTAGTTTACTACCAGGTCTTTCTCTGGATTTCAGCCAGACAATGCCAGCTGAATAATAGAATAGACTCCCTCTTAATGCCTATCTGGTGAGCCCAAGTCTGTCTGTTTATCATTTCAACCATAATAACAAGAAAGTTATAGAAGTACTTGATTTAATTCAAATCACCATTTTTATCCTAACTAAACCAAGTAGTTTTAATACTTAAACCTATCCAAGCATGATTTTTAGAACAATATTCTGAAAGGTGATTATGCAATTTTTCACGGCAAGTGCAAAATAACCACCGCTTACCAAGGCTTTAATGTGATAAACTTGTGCTTGCAAGAGTGAACCTGCACTGTGGGAAGTAGTCTGTTCATTGTCTTGTTAACATGCCAGCACAGTACCTCTCCAGGCACCTGAGTCAAGTACCTGAACATGTATCAGTGAAGTCCCACAGGCTAAGCTACTCACCACCCCTGCTGCAACTGCCCTTTGAAACTGTATCAGTCACTGCTCACATTTGCTACCATTTGCATTTGCACACTAAGGTCATCTTTGTTTTGTCGTCTGCTTCAGATTTACATCTCCTCACAAGTATCTTATATATATATCACCCTGGGATCTTCTGAGGAGGAAAGCGTGGAACATATCCGAGGTGTCCAAGCTGAATATGCATGAATGTCACACCTCGTGTTCAGGATGCATGGGTGTCAATGATTTCCTCCTGAGTCATTATCATAAACTGTGATTTATTGCAATAGTAGCACCGCTGCAGCGCGACATGATTATCCAAAGCAGTGGCACATAATATTCTCACCCGCATAATCAGAATCTCCCTCAAGAAGCAATATTACTTGAGATGTTCTGTCGCTTAGTGTTGTTTCAATTCCACACTCCACCTAAAGTCTGGAGGGGGAGAAACGCCTGTCAATTTTCATATCGCCTCTTGATTTATTTTGAGCAGTTATTAAAGTTCACCTCCCTCGGAGAATTTCCATAATGATCTCTCTTACAGTGGTATGTGTGAGGCACACCGACTGCCTGGGCCTACCAGCATGTCTCTTATTAAATCTGTTGAGCTGTGAATTTACTCAAAGGCATGTATGATTAATGAAGGTAAGGATTCAATACATGTCATAACTTCACAAGCCACAGCTTCACTCTTACAGGAATGAATGAGGCTTTTCTCTTACCTCATCAAGAGCATTTCAAGGTAGAGCTGCTTTTGTTCACTATGCTGAGCTTTTACTGGATCATTCAATACCAGAGTGTGATTATTGCGTTGATAATCACGCTTCTTGTTCGGAGGTTGTGTTGTGTCGACCCCTGACGCAACACCATCTGGCTGTCCAGGTAGAAAAGCACCTGGCCAAGATAATAAGAGTAGTTTTTTATTTTTTTTTTTTACAAGTGTACATTCATGGTAGACACACTTGAAAGGCAATGGCAAACAACTTCAGCGCTACATACAGAGGGCCACACACACAGTGAATAATATCCCTGTGTGTTTTTCTGTGCTATGTCAGTGATAGCAAGGGGAATGCGGCTGAATCTTATGAGAGTTATGAGAAAGTGCTGAAAAACTGACTCCTCTCTCTGCATCCTTGTCTGCCAGTCATCTCTCTGCAAGGGTTTAATCCCATGTGGAGGGGAAGAAACAAATTAAGCAATACATAAACGCTCTGAATTGCATATCTGTCGTGGTGGGCTCTTGCTTCAGATCTGTCAGTGCGTCCCAGGAGGCTGGCAGAGCTCTTACTGATATATAAACAGATGAAAACATCTCAACATCCAGACACACTTGCCTCGAGATCCCCGAGCCCCTCCCCTAACCGCCTGCCTGACTCCCACATCCTGCAACCCCCCCGCCCCATGCTGGCTGCAAGTTGTGGCAAGAGATACTTTGTCACTCCTTGGTCAATAAAGCCAGAGTCCCCTGTGGCATCCCACTTGTCACCTTTTAATTGCAAACCTTTAATATTTAAACAGATTTGAGGTAAAAAGTTCAAGCCCAAGTAGAGAGAGACAAGAACTTTATAATGTACTCCCTTTATCTGGTCATACTAATCTATCTTCTCTCCTTTCATCGCCTCTCTAAAAGACTTTCTTTTCTCCCTTTTTAACAAACTCCGCTTCGTCATTCCTCCACTCTCACCTTTATTCTTATCTCTCTCACCCTTATCTATCCTGCTGGCCCAATTTCTCATCTTTTTGATGTCTCGAACTTTTAGTTGTGGGTTCATAAAGGAGTGACAAACAGACAGATCTTCGCAGATGAGTGTGCGGGGAGAACGTCGGGGTGCCCACCTGCATCCATCAACGTAACTGTGCACAGTCGGCGAGCCCCCGCTGGCATTCTGACATCACAGCGGGAGTTACAAATGGATGTGACACTCTTGTTCCTTTTCTCACCGCCTTCTCCCCGTGTTTGCATGACTCCCTGGCTGTAACATTCGCTGAAATTCAGTGGGTGTCTCACACAGTGGGTGTTTTGAAGATCTATTTTCAATCTTTAACCTACAGCATTTTAGAGATGTGAGCTTTTACCTCAGCTTTGGATACCTCTTCCCCACTCTCTGCATTTGGGTGTCGTCAGTGGAGATTACATATCTTGCACTCTCTTGCGTCTACATCTGAAGCAGACACAGTATATGAATTTTGGAGCCTGACTACAGGGAATAATGGGTTGACCTTCAGATATAATAAGAGATGATTTTCATAAGAGCAAATTTATGTGCAAATAAGAGGATTGAGAGCAGCGTCTGAGAAGAAGCTCTAGGATCCATACAATGTCGTGATTACAGTCATTAAGGAAACACAAGAGAGGAAATGAACGGAATCACGGTATCCTTGTTGTGAAACATATTTCTGAGAAGAGTTGAATAGGTCAGGCTGTTGTTGTTCATGCTGCAGGTGAATACATTATTTACGTATTCATGTGTAAAATGTTTTATTTTGTGCATTTGTTGGGATGGCAACGGTGATGATTACAGTGTTCACAAAAACGGAAAAGGTAGTGCAGTTTTCTTTTCCATTGAAAGTCAACAATTTCAAAGTGAAACATGGCTGGTTCCAAAATGGTGCTGCAAGGGTGACAGCTCTCTCATTAACGAGACGCTGCTCATCACTGTTGTGTCAATTCATGGATGCACCACAGGAAAGCTGGTGTCAGCCACACATACAGAGTAACATGTAATTGATTTCATTTTTTGCTCTGTCGCATTTCTCGCTTTTACCCTCACCCCTCTGTTTTGCACATTCACCCAAAACATAATGAATGATGTGTCCCAGTTAAAAACTTTGCTCAACCAAGGGATTCTTAGCCCGTCAGTTCTTTGGTTCCCTAAAATTTTTCCCAAACACACCTGGTGGTGAGCATCAACCCCACAGGAAGCCTCAAAAAGCACTTAAAACAGGGTTTCCATATTCTACCCTTTCATTTGGGGAGATTTGCTTTTTAGAGTGAAAAACCAGTGCACTTTTACATCTCCTCTCTCAGGCCTCTCTCTGTTTGTGTTGGGCATATTGATTCCTCCAATAAAGTGTCAATACTAATTCATAAATGTGAAATAAAAGCGCATGGGTCACCTCCAAATCTTTTAAGCTAACTTAGTCCACGGTTTTGTGACCCCTGGCAGCATAAATTTGGACTACTCCTCACATGTCACGTGACCAGGAGATGCGACTCCAGTCCTTCCCCCAGCAGTCAAGGCCTATGCAAGCTAAAGAGTAAATTAACTTTAACTTTTTAACTATGAGCTCTATCATAAAGAAAAGATTTAAGCCTGGTCTTGAAAATTACTGAAGAGTCCGCCCCCCGGACCGATACTGGAAGTTGGTTCCATAGAAGAGGAGCCTGATAACTGAACGATCTGCCTCCAGATTTACTCTTGGAGACTCTAGGAACCACAAGTAAACCTCCATCGAGAGAGCGGAGTGGCCTACTAGGACAGTAAAGAACGATGAGCTCTCTGAGCTTGATCATTAAGAGCTTTATATGTGAAGAAGGATTTTAAATTATATTCTGAATTTTACCGGCAGCCAATGAAGAGCAACTAACACAGCTGGAGGCCAAAGTAATTCCATCCACACTGATTAGATGATCAGATAGGGTTTCTCTGAGGTGCTTAGGGCCGAGTACAATAACTTCAGATCTGTCAGAATTCAGAAGTAAAAAAATTTGGATCATCCAGACTTTCATGTCTTCAAGACTTGTCTGCAGTCTGACTATCTGACTAACTTAATTTGGCTTCATTGATAAATACAGCTGCGTATCATCTGCATAACTGTGAAAATTGATTATATATTTCCTGATAATGTTGCCTAAAGGAAGCAGATATAAAGTGAAGAGGACTGGTCCAAGGACCGAACTCTGTGGGACTCCATAACTGGCTATAGTGCGTGAGGAGGAGCTATTGTTAACATGAACAAACTGACTATCTGATGACTAGGATTTGAACCATCTTAGTGCAGTTCCTTTCATCCCAATTCCATGTTTCACTCTCTCTAATAAAATATTATGATCTATGGTGTCAAATGCAGCACTAAGGTCTAACAGGAGAAGTATGGACGCTGATCCATTGTCTCAAACCATTAAATCAAATCAAATCAAATCAGATTTATTTGTATAGCGCCAAATCATAACAAAGTTACATCAAGGCACTTTACATACAGAGCAGGTCTAGACCAAACTCTTTATAAATTTATTTAAAGAGACCCAACAGATCCCCCGATGAGCAAGCACTTGGCAACAGTGGCAAGGAAAAACTTCCTTTAAGAGGCAGAAAACCTTGAGCAGAACCAGGCTCGGGGGGGCGGCCATCTGCCTCGACTGGTTGGGTTGAGAGTGGGAGAGAGAGAGCGAGAGAGAGAGAGAGAGTGAGACAGGCATTGGAGGGGGGGGGGCAGGAGGCAGGAACATGTTGCTGCATGAAGTTCATGGAGTTGAGCTGTAGTACAGAATTCATGAAATATGGGACCAGCAGGTGTTGCAGGAACATGGGATGGACATGAGTCACCACCTGCAGGCTGAGAACAGGGAGAGAGAGGAGCTGGGAGAGACAGAGACTTTGGCAGAACATGGTTAGTAAATGCAGTACAAATGCTTAGAACTGGGTGAAACTGTGTTTTTAAGAAGGATGGTTCTTATCAACGCATGCGGGGGGGGGGAGCGAGCGAGATGGAGGGAGAGAGAAAGAGGGAGAGGGGGAGAGAGGGTAACAGGGAGAGACAGAGAGAGAGAGAGAGAGAAGCTCAGTCCTTCCCCCAGCAGCCTAGGCCTCCAGCAGCATAGCTAAAGAGTAGAGGACATTACAAACTGAAACTCTTCGAGCAAGCCGTTCCAATGGAGATGGTCATATAATTGGTTTGAGACTGTTTTTTTGATGATTTTAGAAATGAACAGGAGGTTTGATATGGGCCTATAATTGGCCAAAACATCTGGATCGAGATTCGACTTTTTAATAATAAGGCTTTGAATAAAAATAAGGCTGTCGCCACACTGAAAAAAAGGGGACAAGCTGCTGCAGAATTTGCTTAATAATCTTCTTTGTATTCAATTCAACAACTGCATCATTTTCTGAAACAAAATATATTGGTATCACATCAATTCAACATGATATGCAGTAAAAGCACATGAACATGTTCTGTTTATGTTGTGCAGAGCACGACGCAATGCATTATGGGGAGAAGATGTCCCCACCTGGCACTCACCTCTGCCCCCCTCAGTAAGTATGGATATCTTAAAATATTTTAAAAGTTCCTTATGTGTAATGATTTACTGGTGAAAGCTTCATGAAACATCAGCATGAGTTGATCATTCAGTCAGTGCTATTTAATTGCTAGACCGACCCCAGCAACCATCTCTGAGGTAGAAATATCGAGTAGGACGCCATTAACATATCAAACTTCATGTTTTAATTGCGCTCATTTTAGGTGGTGATATATCGATAAACATATTGTGTTATTTGTGGTGAATGATTTTCTTCCCTGAGTTCAGGTTTGTAGCTTCATAGCTAACACTATGTAGCTAATGCTACTTGTTAAAGTAGCATGGCTGTCAGCCGGTTAGTGAGCTAAACGCTGTGCTGCTGTCATTGTAACGGTGATGATGATGAATGCTCTGTTGACCCAACTGTGTTTCTTTTTCATTCATTTCTTTTAATATTTGGAGGAGGAGGTGATTCCAAAAATTATACAACTTTCTAAACACAGCACTCGCTGTGTGTTACATGTTTATGCCGTATGTATGTATATGTGATTTTCTTTGTCACTGTTACAGAATAAGTCAAGAGAGTCTCATTTTTATTCTCATTCTTATCATCTTTGCCTTGAGTTCTCTGGTGAGCGCCTTTTTTTACCTCCCAATTGACAGTGTTAGAATTCAGATTTCAGAATTCAGAATTCAGTATAATTTGTGTTCAGAGAAATATATAAAATTATCCTTTGCATTCCTTGTTGCTGTTACAGATTGGTTATTAATTACAGTTTGGAGTCAGCTCTTAGACAGAAGGTCCATGTTTTCATTGTGAATTTTTTTCCCTTCAATTTAAAGTAAATTTATATTATATAAATTATAAAACTGTACAACCTGTAAGTAACAAAGCCTGACAAGAGCACAAATTATACTTTTTAATTTTGTTTAATTTAGTTTATTAGTGAACAATAAATAAATGAAAATAAATGGCTTGGAATAACATGATAGTCTTCGAATAAAATTGTCAAATTATGTTAAAAGTAAGTGGTTAAAGAGTTTAATTCAATTTATTTCATCATAATGAATACAAAATTTTCTGACAAAGCAAACAAGTTGTGTGCAACAGATACCAGTGCATTTAGTAGTTTTTTTTTTTTTTTGTTTTTTTTTTTTGTGCAGTTAAACACTCCTAAAAACAAAATCCACCAAACTTGGATGGTGGGTGGCTGGCTGAGAGCAATTGACATCGCAAAGTACCAGAAGACCCGAGCGCTGGTTGTAAGGCTTAGCTTGCGCAGTTCTCTGTGGACTGAGATTGTTGATGCTTTCATGGTGTTAATATAGCACTTAGACCTGCTTTATAATGAGAGAGTAAATGGAAAATAGGAAGTGTGACATGAGACCTTTGAAAAAAATGATCCGCTGCAATAAAATCGCAAACGAGAAAACGAGACATTTTTACTGTGTTATTACCGCCTTAAGCTTTTAACGTTGTGGTTTTCATTTTTGAAAACACTGACTATACACTGGTTGAAAGGTAGCAATTACTGGGAGAGCATGTAATACTTTTCTAAATGGCAGTCACAAATTTGATATTTGCCACTGTTGGTGATGATATCTTGTCAGATGTTCTACCACTCAAGTCCAACAAGAACTTATTTGGGATCTAGAGGATAACAAAGGCCTCAACAGCCAAGTACTCATATACAAACTAATAATAATATTGATGATAACGATAATATTAACAACAATTCCTGCCTATTCACTTGAGTGAATTCAGTATGATAGAGGGGCGTCAAAAATTGTATTTCCCAGTCATCAGACATTAGTGAGAGAGTAACTGACCTTGCTTTACCTTTCTAAGCTTACCGCAATCTTATAAAAAAACTTTCAGTTTTTAATAACATTTTTTTTATCACACTTCAGCCACTTATTTTCTCCCAAAGCGGGATACATGCTGCGGAAGCCACATCAGAAACCATTAGAACCAACAGTCAGGGCTTCTGCAGTGCCAGGCACTGGAATAATATTAGAAATAAGATCCCAAGAGGCAGAGATGTGTAATGCCAAGAACACACCGTGTCGCGAGCTGCCATGTGAGGCCAGAAGTCTACTGGAGTTTCCGGTTCATACAATGAAGAAAAAAAATAATAAATTCCTCATGCTTGAGTGTTAAAGATTTAAACACACTGTCTGTAATTCAAAGTAGATCCTCAGCGGCAACCAGATGGTTGCCAGTTTCCTGTTTGCTCGCAAGTCAGCTGTTGACAGAGTGCATGTGGTTAGAACAGGCAAACACCCGAAACTTGTCAAACATGGACAGCCAGAGGAGCACGAGTCATGTCGTTTGCATCCTACATCCTACTGTGCATGGAGGATCTTAGACTTTCTTCTTAAACTAAACCCACTTCTCTAATCCCCATCCAAAGAATTGGACGTTTTAATCCTCACCACCTTTCAGCACATACACAATCTGTTGATCTTGATATTATTGTGCTCATTTTATGTTTATTTCATTTTTATTTTCATTTATTTATTTATTTATTTTTCATGAGGAATGCCTGAGAGCACATTCATTCCCTCTCCAAATAAAGCAATCTGGGTCTTGGTCATGCTAACATACCAACATATAGCATGTAGAGACTAGTCTTCAAAGCAATCCTGATAAATAGAACGATACAACCTGCTCTCTACAGCTCACGGACACCGTTATCGAAAGTAGATGCTTTTTAGTCAAGCAGATAATGGCACGTTGGTCTTCTGTTATTCTAAGTCGTTTCAGCAGCTGCAAGGGAACTGTTTGAACATCATGTTGAGGAATCTTCAAATGTGAAAGCTGTTAATATTCATGTCTACCAGAAAGATCTGAAAATGGTAGGTTTGCACAGGACTCCTCTGGAGCAGAGCCATCACAGTGGTCTATGTTCACTCGGCTAATGAGTTTATTAATATTTAAATGGAGAATTAATGCTACCCTTATCTTACCATCTGATTTCACAGCAAAGAGTTTGAGCTTGCTGGGAGATCGGGGAGTGATGGCAACAAATTTCCACCTCTCACAGTGAAGATTTGACTTTCAGTTGAAAAGGAGAGAAAGTATTTAATCTTCTATGATTCGTTCTAATTTGACAGATATGCGCTGACACCCAAAACTCTGCATTTAAAAACTATGAATGCAACAAAGGGAACAAAAAGAAGTTCATCAATTTCTAGAAAGACTCTTATCCTCAAGTTCACAAAGTTATCAGAACAGGAAATGTTGGGTCCATGGAGAGACTTCTCTGAGCAAGCCAATTTGTGATTTTTAATTTTTTTTTTTTCCAGCAGCTTCTCAACTATTGGCTAAGCTGGTTTCATTGTGTAGGCTGTCAACACAGGACAAAGGAGCAGGGTAAATCACCAATTCTCCAATCTTAGTTGTTTTTTCAGCAATCTGCATATGCAAAGTTGAACTCATGTATATGCACATGCTTGCAAACAGGCACATCCAAGATGAGGCTCACAATCTAAAAACTTACAGATTTGGGGCTTCTCTCAGGAGAGGCAAACCAATTAAAAAACAACAGCGGTTAGCCTTATCCGAGTTCTCTCTTTGTGGTGCTCAAAAATCTCCCTTCCTCATTTTCCTTCCTCCTCAACGCTCTTTCATTCCCGTCATTTGCTGGAGCTGGTCTAGTTTTAAGGCCAGAGTATGGAAGGGTGGGGGTAGGTAAGGGGGGCCATCTTTTGTGTCTTTGTTGCTCAGGATATTCGAGTGTAATTGCTGCACTTGGTGCTAATTAACGGTCTAACAGAGATAAGCTGGCAAGAGACTCAGAGCAGTATCTGCACGGATTCACTGATAAAGGGACATTTTCAAGAGGAAGCAGAAACCCACATGACAACCTATCAGACGTGGACTAACTGAGAAAGAACATTTCTTTCATTATAATTAGGTGGGATACATTGGTTCTGAGAGAGCAACCACTAAAAAAGTTTCTGGTTACACTATTTTGTTTGGAAGGACTTTAAAAGAACATCAGATATTTAGGAACTCCAAACTGTGCATAGTAGTTGAAAAAGAACATTATGATGTAGCTCTCATTGCAAATCATTGGTTGTTGGGTTGAAGAGGTCAACAAGTCAACAGCAAGCTATAAGTCTTTGCAGAAAAAATATCAGCTGTGTTTTAAAAGTCCTTATCAAAGTTTCTTTGCCTTCGTCTAAGTTTCTTTTGAGAGCATGAATGAAAAACACACACCAACAAAACCAACACGAATGCACACAGAGGCACAAAACACACACACCCCCGCGAGACTGTGATTGTGATGACAGCCAGACAGAGTTCAGTAGCATGTTGCAGTTCCATATCATCTCAGAGAAGTTCAGAAGAGTTAATCCGTCAGTGACGACAGAGCCTTAATATAGAGGCCAAGGAGAAGAGGGAATGTGTGCTGAGGGATTATGGGTAAGTAGATGAGCAAACATTAAACATTATAACAGTAAACACTGATGGATTTGGTCTTGCCATAAAAAAAAAAAGCCCAAAAACAGAGCGATTGGAAGAGGAGCTACATGTGAATTTGGAAGGGTGGGTGGTTTGATGAAGTGGATCCCCCTGCTGTTTGCAAATGTGAAAACATTTTTTTTTTTTTTTTTTTTTTACAAACACAATTTTTGATAACATAGCAATCTGGGAGGACTCATCCGCAGCTATTTTCAGTCATTACACAGCAAATTATAGCCGAATGTCAAGGCAATTTCCATATAATCACTGGTGTCGCCGAGATAGACATTGGTCCCTAGTCCCCCCCCTCTTTTTTTTTGTGCTGATGGCAGTACATTTCACTCTGCAGTTGAAACCTAAAGTATAGCTCTATTCTCTCAGCCGGGGCCTATTATTCCTTCACTCTGCCCTGTAGAGATTAAATTCCACAATCAGTCTGTTGAACTTGGCATCAACAAAGAGTAGCCTGTTCCCAGTGGACTGCTGCTTTCTCCCTCCTATCTTCTGTCTTTCACTCTCGTGCTTTCCTCTCAACAGTGCCCCTTTCTCTCCTCTCTCCACAATCGTAAATGATAATGGAAATGAGCTGCGGCACACAGATTATTTTTGGCCCATTTCTGTCTCCATTGGGGGTTCATTTTAGTGGCTGCGATCATTATCTAGCAACAGAGGGTCCCATGTACGATGTGACATGACAGCCACTGCCTGATTCGGCGCTAGCTTGCCACGTCTAAGATAAATCTCCAGGTTCCCTTGTTTGCACTGATGAGGGACATTAAGCATTTGTGATGTATTTACATGCAAATAGGCCTCAAGTGAGGCTGTGGACACTTGAAATGGTTGAGTTCCAAACAAGGTAGAGAACCAATTACGAGGTGGCACAAAAATGACGCTGTGACAGGAATGAGAGGCGGGGGAGCTCCAATGGCAGTTGAATTGCTCCTGAGGCAGGCGAGGTAATACTTGTCCCTGTTGCTTGCTGACAGAGTTAGGAAACAAATGTCATTGACACAACGCAGAGCAGAGCAGCCAGGCTGCTGCAGGACTCTGGCACACAGACACAGAGTCCATCAGGGAGTGTTTGCAGTGGTGAGACTGCATAAAAAGACATTCAGTCGGATGCAAAGTGTTTCTGCACCTGTTAGCAGGCTTTGCAGTGTGTTTTGGTACACAGGCAATTTCACTGTATCACGCTTAAATCCAAACACTGGAGAAACAACGGATGTTACCATCTGTCTTTCTACCTGCAACACCCCCTCCTCGTCTACTGCCTTGCCACGATTCATGTCTGTTTTCCCTGCAGCATTTGTGTTTACTTGTTTTTCGGCAACAGTTTCCCTTTCCTCTCTCTTTCCTGTTTCCACTTCCATTCTTTCCAAGCCACTGGCTGGGGCCTTTAATCGTCAGTGGCACCTGTCCCCAAGAGCTGTAATGTCCCCCATCCATCAGTGAGGGATGACGGGATGTATGCCTCCCTCACTGCCCCCTCCGACTGAAACAGGTAGGGAGGGCTCACACTCTAGTAGGCCGAGGCACACTGAACACTGAAAGAAGTGAAACAACTGCGTCATTCATGTGAAGCCAATTTTTAAATAGGGCTAATTGAAAATTGTGGTTTCTGGATTAAAACCTGTTTTTTTTTAGTTTTCATACAAATAACACTCCCTTTGGAGTAAATTGAAAACGACATTTGGACCAAAGTATTTACTTCACTTCAAACCAGATGTTTTCGCATCACATGACCAAAAGAGTTCCGCTGATATTTTCCTAGCCTCCCTTTGGTAAGCACATTAATACTGTTACTAAAATGTTATTACTGTCTCGTGCATCTAAAGAGCAGTCACAGAGTATGATAAGCATCGATTTTGAATACTGTAGCTTTGCCCGCTACTTGGCACTGACTACATGGGGGGGGGGCAGTGACACCAGGTGACTGAGGGTTTTCTGCAGACTTTCAAGAGTTGATGCTGCTTAGGGATATAGATATAAATTTGCTCTTTTTGCTTTTGAAACAGCATTTTGTCCTAAAAATATTGTGAAGTCACATAATATTACAGATAATATTACTTCTGTTATTCTTTTGTTTGTGGTATGTATGTGTGTGTGTTTTTTGTTTTTTGTTTTTCCTGTTAATGCATTTCCAGGCCTAAATGTGATATCTTGCCCTTTCCTTTGTGTTCACAGGTTTGCTGTTGTTTTATGAAAAGGTCACACATTTAGGCACATTGTCACACGGTCTTCCTGGCTTTCTTTTCCCATGTGGATTCAAATCAAATCAAATCAAATCAAATCAAATCAGATTTATTTGTATAGCGCCAAATCATAACAAAGTTACATCAAGGCACTTTACATATAGAGCAGGTCTAGACCAAACTCTTTATAAATTTATTTAAAGAGACCCAACAGATCCCCCAATGAGCAAGCACTTGGCAACAGTGGCAAGGAAAAACTTCCTTTAAGAGGCAGAAACCTCGAGCAGAACCAGGCTCAGGGGGGGCGGCCATCTGCCTCGACCGGTTGGGTTGAGAGAGAGCGAGAGAGAGAGAGAGAGAGAGAGGGAGAGAGAGAGAGAGAGAAAGAGAGAGAGAGAGAGAGAGACAGGCAGGCAGGCATTGGAGGGGGGGGGGTGTAGGCAGGAACATGTTGTTGCATGAAGTTCATGGAGTTGAGCTGTAATACAGAATTCATGCTATATGGGACCAGCAGGTGTTGCATTCCAGGTTATATCATCAGCAAAGTCACAATCTTCTAATTGGGACCATGTTGTCCTCTGAATGCACAGGTTTTGTTTGGCTGCGGTTTGCTTCGACTGCCAGGAGGGAGATAAAAGGAGACAGAAGACAGCCCTGTTGGACCGCTGTCTACTGTAAAACTGTCTGTGAAGTGTCCGTTGTGTATTTCTTTGCAGAATGACTGTAGATACAGCTGTTGGATGTTGGTTATGAATTTCTTTGAAATGCCATAGTTGGCTATGAGTTTTCATAACGCGTCTCTATCGAGACTGTCCAGTGCTTTGTGGAAGTCGATGAATGGCCTGTCCTGTCGAAAAGCCGCTTGTTGCTCTCTGAATTCTTTATCTACTTCTTTTGACAGTCTTTCCAGGATGATTCTGTTTAATATCTTCCCTGGCACAGATGTAAGCATGATGCCCCTGTAGTTGTTGCAGCCTTTCAGGTTGCCTTTTTTGGGGAGTTTCTCCAGGTATCCCTCTGTCTAGTCACTTGCCACGTTTTCTTCTTCCTTGATCTGTCCAAAGAATTGGTGAAATAGTGTTGTTGCTGTTTCCAGGTCTGCTTTTATGGCTCCTGGGGGTATTCCATGGGGTCCTGGTGCTTTGTTGTTTTTCAGTTTTTGAATGTTGTTTTTTGGGCTTGTTGGTATTTACCTGTACAGGGTGTACCGCTGGAGTGATGTTGGCTAGTTCCGTTGGTTTAAGTCTGCTCAGTATGTCCCTGAAGTGTTCAGTCTCTTTCCTCAGCTGCTCCTCTTGTTTTGTGAGTGTTTTCTCTTTTTTGTCTAGTATTTGTCTGTCAGGGATTCTGGGGTTTTGCGTTTACTATCCATTTTGTGTTGAGCTGCTGCTTCTTCTGCCTCAGTTTCGAGGTTATTGTCTTCATATTCTGCCATCTTTGGTCAATGGTTTCAGCCTCCTGCAAGACATTGTACCTTGTGCTGACTTTTCTTGCTGTGTTTGTGAATTTCCTGGGTTTTAACCAGAGTGTATCTATTAAGAGGTGGTGGTCTGTAGCTACAACAGCTCCAATGTCTTGGAGGGATCTCCTGCATTTCTTATAGAGGCACATATGGTCGATCTGGGTTTCTGTTTGCTGGCCTAGGGAAACCCATGTGGCTTTATGTTTTGTTTGGGAAGACACTGCCTCCTATGTCCAGGTTAAGGGATGCATAGAAGTCTGTGAATTGCTCTTCTTTATTGGTAATTTCCCCTAGACTGTGTTTGCCCATTATTTGTTCTTTTCCTCTGTTGTCTTGGCCTATTTTTTAATTGAACACACCTGTCAGGATGATGGCGCCTTTCCTTCCCTTTGATAACTTGCTGTCGTGGTTTGTAGAAGTCTGTCTTTAGATGTAGCTGTAGCTGTAGATGTCTTCAGATTGCTGTTCTGCCGCATTTGTAGTTGTGTAGCACTGGATAAATATATATATATTTCTTTTTTTTTTCGGTGAAGAAACTTGCTGTGATGACACGTACATTTACTGCCTCCCACTCCATGAGGGATCTAGCTGCTTCTATTGAGAGCATGGTTCTTACTCCCTCTGTGCATTAGATATTGTCCTAGTCATGACCTGAGTATATTATTGTTTGGCCACTTGATAGTTGTGTTTCTCCTGATTGAGCCCATCTAGTTTCACTGAGTCTTATTAAGAAAAGGTCGTACTGTTTCATTTCAGATGCTATCTGGGAAGCTTTACCAATTTGGTACATTGTGTTCCAGGAGCCAATTTTTGTGATGTGTTTGGTTGTAAGAAAGGGGGTCAGGGAAATAATGTCCTTTTGGATTGAGTTGTCTAGCAAGATTATTATATCCGGAGGGGTGGGGCTCCCTTAACTTCCGAACCTTGCAGAAAGTTTTCCATTAAAGTTTCTGTAATCCTGTTGACCCACTGCGCGGATGATTGGTCCTCCTAGCTTTTCCAAGGCCCCATTGACCGGCGGGTTTCCAGGTGGATACAGGCAGGCTAGTGCAGGTGGCCATGGAGGCAATCCGCCATACTTCACTCTGCCTGTGCTTCCAGCTGTTTTGACCTCTTAAGACATGGAGGTCGGCGTTGGATTTTGAGAGCCGTTGAAATTACGTGGCAGTATGAAAATTTATTGCCAAGTTCATGTTTTTTATTTCATATTTTTTAAATGCATGACCCCAGATCATGAAAATCTCAAGTTATCTATTTAATGTGAGTTTATTTTAACAGACAATCAGAAAAATAATTAGAAAAATCTCTGCACAGTCAAGCAAACAACAGGTGCATAGGAGGAAAGCGTGCACATACATCATGATGCACAATGAAGCTCAAAACGTTCCACTGTAAGAACAAGAGGGAAAATATTTTGAGTGAAAGGGGACATAAAAATCATAGTGAATCTTAATCCATGTATACTACTGTTGTACTATTTCAAATTTTGTGGACCAGCAGATGTTAACTTTTTAGAGGATAGCTGTTGAGCTGTTTACTTGCAATGAAGTCAAATGGCTTGCAATGAGAAAAAAATTTGACAGAGCTAATGTTAAAATTTGGCAGGAGTGTAAGTTATTACATTTCCATTTGCATTTACACTTGTCACTCGCACATGGACATGCCATATCATCTGGACTTGAACTATCCAAGTGAGTTACAGTAAAACAAACTTTTGATGCACTGCAGAAAATATTCATGGAGGTAGAACCAAAGAAAACCAAGCTCAAAATGTAAGATTGATCAAAGACAGATATGTGGGTACAGCATGTTCTTTGTTCTCGTTCCAGGAGCATGGGAGGTAAAATGTAAATAAGAGACAGGAACCAGCTTTAATGTAACAGTAAACATAAAAAGTATTTTAGCACTGATAATCCCGCAAAATTGTGAACACTTAAATATCTCAGATTTTAAAGGAGAGATAGAAATGTTTTGAGTTTTATAGAAGTTCTGTTCATATGAATTTGTGCTAAACATACAGGAAATGTTTACGTGTTAGGATTGGCTTCTTTTGTTGTTTATGTGTAAAATACATTCTAAAATTCATTGAGGGTTTTGTAAATTTGGGTTGGGTTTTTTTGTTATTAAATTATTCAAGAAAATGTTCCTGTCTTTATTTATTGTAAGTAAATAAATATTAAATATAGTAACAACTTCTTTTTTTTTTTTTATTTTAGCTGAAATTTTGTTTTATTTTATTGGAAATGTAAGTTTTCTTTAAGGTAGAATTTAACTACATAAAAAAAAATTTTGGGCTTGTGACTAGAGAAAATATTGTGATTAATGTGCAATTATCAGAATCAGAAATTTGACATGAGAGCCATAAATAAAATTACAGCACTTTAATTAGTTTATTGCAAAGCAAAAGCTATACTTAGTTGCGTTGTAGTAAAGTAAAAAAAAAATATTTTTTTAAATGAATAAATTAATGTTAATTTTTGCTTTTGGTAATATTTTTTAGTTAAACCAAATCAAAAATATAATTTGACAAGGATTAATACATTTAGGTGTAACAAATTACGTTTATTTATTTTTTTTTTTTTTGTTCCATACATGGTCACAGACTCTGGGCTCTTAATCATCAGGGCTTCATGTGTGATCTTATACCTCACACTTCAATCCCTTAGACCCCTCCTGTAAATCCCCAGGGGGTTGAGGATGGGGGTGAGCGAAGGGAGGGAGTGTAGAGGACACAGAGGACTGTCCCCTAAAGGATGATTCATCTACAATCTCTGGCATCCACTAATATGGTGATTGATGTTGGCCATCAACAGGAAGCCACTCTACCTTCTTTATTAGCAGAGAATTGCTTGTAAATGAATTAATTAATCAATGATCTGATTTTGAGCAGTTATCTCAACACGAGACATGCTGTTTGTTGTTCAATTTTGTTTTAGAATTGATTCATCTTAACGCAATTTTCAGATTGTGAGATGTCTCGTAAAATATGAACCTGCTTCAATCATTTTAAATATTACAGTGCAAACTATTGATATTATTGATATCATTATATATATTATCCTGTAGGTTGAGGCTTTCTTTTCTGATAAGGGAGCATTTCTGAGACAATATATATGGTACAATATATAAATATTTCCATCATCAGCCAGTCTTGACTGGAGTGTTTTGTTTTTTTTTTTTATCTTATTCACAGCACTGATGCTGTACTTACCAGCTGACTAGTAATCATGGCTGAGGTGGGAGCTCAGCAGGAAGTTGTGATTCCAAGGTGGAGTGCAAAGCCCTCCCAGCACAACCTCCCCCCCCCCAATTAATCCATTAGTCATGTAAGCGGGGATGCATTTAGTCATAGGTGAGTTAAATGGGTCCCTATGTTGGCACGAAACAGAAAAGAGGGAGGGAGGCATTATGTGGTTTGGTCCAGTGTCTACATTACATTGATCAGAAAATACTGAATAAACATCTGGCGGTGAGTCCAGACAGAGAGAATACTGTATGACAGCAAACAGCAGGTGAACCACACCCCTGCAGTGCTGTTGGCTGGAAGCGTCACTACCATTATTGCTGCTGATGTTAATCAGTGCTTGACTAAATGCAGTCTTGACCGCCTTGTAAAAGATCCACACCGACATCCTCAGTGAAGGATGGGTATTATTTTGAAACAGCTTTAGGACACTGGCCAAAGAAAGGATGTATTTTCTTAATGAGGAGCTTTTTGTGCGGAAATTGTTTTACCAATTTTAACTGAAGAGTGCACGCTGATTTTTATGACGAAGGAAAAGAGAGTCAAGGATTAGAGTTCAGGTAACCATTGGATCATAAAACACAGTGAGAACAGCTAAAAGGTCAAGAAAAATACAGTGTCCTGTGTCTATTTGGGGTGATCAGTAATCTGGATAATTTAATGACATCAAACAATCTTGATTATGACTAAAGAACCTGAGACATAGGGGCAACAGTGAAACTGACTGGAATTGAGTGAAGCTGGTTGAAGTGCCAAAGCTGTTGCAAAGAAATATGAATTAAAAAAAAAAAAGATCCCTATCAGCTCCAGTGGATGTCTGGCTATCTAGAACTGGCCCTGATTTCTTTTTAGGTCAAAAACGTAAAAATACTTGCACTCAGTTGATGAGAAAGAATGTAAACTAGGATTTTTTTTCCAACATTGTTGTTATTTGTTTCCTCCTTTTGGAGATGAATCTTTCAAACAGCTAAGTGACTTCAAGAATTCAGATCTATTTAACCACCCATCCATCGCTCCTGGATGCCAGTCCACTGATTTAGGGTTAGTTATCAAAATCTGCCTCTTTTGAAGACTAATTTGCCATTTTCAGATGTTCCTCCGACACACCCAGTGATATCGCCATTCATCATCAGCAGCTCTACTCCCCTGGCTAAAAACGGCCTTGGCTAAATCCTGTTCTGTCTTCCTTGGTTGTCTGATAGTTTGCCTAAGGATCCTCAAGCTAACCAACGATCCCTCTCGAACTTTCCTGCAAATCCTCCCACCCCTGGGTTTTTGCCCGTTCCTCTGCAGAAGGTACAGCCTTTCTTGCCCTAAGGTACTCATCTGCTGTTTTCTGGAAAACCTCAGGCCAGCAGTGCCTAAAGGGCCCTACCTCTGTGTGGTGTACACCAGAAGGTAACAAGCAAATGTAACCTTCTGACAGGCAATCCAAACGAATTCTGCACATAAACTCAGATTTTATCCTTACCTTCCCCTGAATGCATGACAGGTTGACCCATCCGTGCCTCCAACATGTTAGGGATGGTGTTACTTGAAGGACATTTTGCAAAAGGAAATTATAAAAAATAATAAATATCCAGGTACATCAGGTCATATTAATCACGTTCAGTCAATAATAGTGGCATGCCACACACCACAAGCAAGGTACCATAAAGATGGCAGCTGCAGTTTCAGAAACTGACAAAGTGATAAAAAAAGACAATGTGATCAAAGCTGACTGGGTGTGGAAAAAATTATATTTTATTTCTTAACAATTAGAAGTGTTTGGGGAGCATTTCTCAACGATATCTTCACTTTCATCTGTTACCTCACAGAGATCACATCAATAGATGATATAAAACTCATTAACTGCTGTCTCTAGTGAAATGAGCGCCAAGACCCTTGCCATTTGCTACACTACATGTCACTCAGCCATAATTGGAAAAAAAAAAAAAAAAAGCATGATCTGACAACATGCCAGCATGGGATGTTTCTCTTTCTCACTCTCACCTGCTCTATCTCTATATTTAGACCCAGGAGATGAACAGGAAAATGGTTGCAGCAAGAAAAGTGTTTGCTGGAAACATACCTGAAAAAAGACAGAAGCATTTTTATGCCCTTATGTCTCTTTCCCCTTACCACAGGGGTGCCTTACCATTAAAGTCCTTTGCCTGCAAACCTCAAAACAATTTCACCGTGAGCATGCGCTCTATCTGGGGTAGTAATCCAAGCCCCTAGCTGGTCCAACAGAGAATGTATGGCACAAAAATAAATATGAACATGATAACTGGAAAAATCTGTCTGTTGGTCCAGGAAATGGAAATAAACCAGTAAATGCAATATAGTTTCTTGCTGTATTTTCTATCGGACAAAAACCTTGGATCTAGTTTCTCAAGGTTCAATGAACATTAACAGACACTAAATGACATATACACTAATACAGTTACAGCAGAAGAGCTATGCTGAGAGTTTGCTTGAATTGAGCTGTGCAACTATAACAAATGCAACATATGGCTGAGGGGCTAGCTGAACCTGTCACATCAACAAAATAAGAGTCCCTTTGTTCCATAACATAAAGCAATATTGGAAGAAGTTCTTACAAATGTGCCTGTATATAATATGCAATATCTCCATATAAATAGGATATAAAAGTCATTTTAATGACCTGACATCAACAAAATTAGATTATCGAAGTCATTCTCCTCAAAGTGATTCGGCACTGAATAGTATTTCTGTGCTGCCCACCATGTTGCTCATGCTGTGCTCCAGGTTGCAATAGCTCTAATTACACCACGCTGCTGGGCAGTTTATTCTACAACACTGCATCATTAATTTATGAGCTCAGGTAATAGTTTGCTTGGGGAGAATTAATCTAACCAGTGGATAAGCAGCTGCTCCATGGACATATACAGAACTAAAAGATGTACTATTTATACCTGAAGTGGAGCAGGCAAATTTTGCACAATGAATTCATTGTTTTTTGCCACTATTCAACCCTTAATAACAACCCTTCATAACAGAAATAAACATTCTCAAAATTTTCTTTTTGAAGGTGTCGAAAGTCAGTTTTTAACAGGACAATGCATGAAATTTAGCGCTTGGTCTGAAACATGTGGAATGAATGCCAGTTGATCAAGCTGATGAATTTGTCACATCACATGCTTTACCATTGTTATTATTTTCTCTTATTAAAGCTCTCGCAAGACTTCTGTTATCTTTGAATGCAAACACCAATTTGTTCACAAGATTGCTTTGCACTTATCTTAAAGTGTAGGCTTTCAGAAAAGCCTACACCGCAAAAAGCAAGCAGCCAATTTTAACAACAGCTAAGGTGGACTGGATTTAAAAAAAAAAAAAAGAATAGGAAAAAGGAATAGCATCTTTTCAGCTTTGTATATTGTTGTAATTCATTCTTACAATCAATAAAGCCCACTTTGTGTGTTTCTTTCTCAGAGAAATACAAGAGGGATGAAGGATTGTAGAATTAGATTTTTTATTGACCTGCAGTCTGTAAAGGTAATATCAGCCAACAGTTGTGGTGTGTAAACTTGGCGTCCAAATAATAAAACATCCTCAACAAACTAGCATGTGCTCAAAAAGTCTCCAAAAATCACAAAAACACAGCAGCACTCCATCATTCTCGGGCTGTTACTTTTCACTCCTTTAACTGCTGCCAGTGTTGTTTTTGCTATATAAAGCCTAAGCGGGGGGGTTCGGTGGGTCGGGGAGGGGGGGTTACATGGATCATGTGTACAATTTTAGAGGATTTCTCACAAATCATATGTTGTAATGGTGAAAGAAGATCTCCTGATCAGCTTTGTGTGTAGATGTGTGCGTATGTGTGTGTGTGTGTGTCTATGCGTGTGCCGTGACTGCTACTCTTAAAGTGATGCCAGAAGGTTTTTTTTTTTTTTTACAAAGGACTAGGATCACTTTCCTTTGCCCTTCAGAAACCACTCTGATGTGTGACTTTCACCACCACCACCACCAGGTGCCTCCGACTATCCCTTCACTCCTAGATAGGATGACACATGAGTCTGTCTGTTGTTACACAGTCATTTCTCATGAAGAGGATAACATAATAAGAACAATTCCTGTAGATTCTTGCAGACAGTTCTTGCAGAATATAAGGTGTGTAAAAGATTATATTCTAGTGCTACTGTGGTGTGTTTTCACAGCATTTCAATATATTAGTATTTATTTTGATTGTTTCAGGTCCCCTAATGCCAAAAGTAATACTTCTCTTATGTATTTATTCATTTTTACTCACGGGTAATATTTTTAGGAATGAAACTCACCCTCAAATGGAGTGATGAATCCTCCATTTGAGGGTGAACGAATCCTTATACAGCAATTTTGGGATGTAATTATGCTAATAATGAAATTATCATAATATTTTGAGAACATGCTTGAATAAGACCTATTGTTTTGGAGAGAAGACAGTCTTTCAGCTTGTTCGAATGTAGATTTTCCGTTAGTTTTGTGAAGTGTTTGCAAATAAACTCAGAGGTATTTTTATTGTTATACAACTAGAAAGATGGCTGAAGTTTTGCTGAATTCACTTTTTAAAGGGCCCGTATTTAACACTTGGTGTTGTTTTAATTGCCTCAATTCATAAGAAGACATACTTGAAGTTTTATGGAACAAAAAAAAAAATCCGTGCGCTTTAATATCTGCTCTATTTCTCGGAGCCTTGGAGCTGTGTGGCTCTTTTCTGATTGGCTGGCTGTTTTCTGGATGATCAAATAAAAATATAAGATATATAAGATTTCAAGTAAGCACGAAGGGGAAACAAAATCCTGCAAAGTTTTCTGGTTTGTTTATGTTGGTTAGACTGAGGGTAGCACCTGCTTTGTTGTGACATCACAAAGTTGCGGATGTCCTGACACAGGGTGCAAGCATTTATGCCCTCTGAATACTTTGATTCTATCTTGGTATTAATATTGAAAAAGACAGCAACATCTCCTTTCCTGTATTGGACCTTTAACAAATTGTTACGGTTGATTAGAGTAGTGCCACTGACAGCATGTGAAGTGCACATCTACACACACTCATGCATGTATGGCCGCTTCCTGGTGACACATGCCTCAGGGATAGAGCATGGGAATGTGGCCGCCTGTTGTTGACAGAGCAGTCAAAATGAGTTAAAGGCAGTAAGCACTCAAGGTCAACCTTCATCAAAGACTACAGCCAATCAGGCCTGACACGGCCCTGCCATCGCCACATGTCCGGCCACTGGTACCACTGCCAAATTATCTCACTTCCTCCTCCTTCCTCATCCGCTGTCTCCCCAACTCTCCCGTCCCGTTTTCCTCCCCTTTGCCTATGAAAGCGCTGCTTCTGCCAAAAACCTGCTGCCCTCAGCACTGGTGGAGGCCTGTCTCTCAGTCTGTCTCTCACACTTACATCCACACCTGCTTACTCACTGCTTTGCTCATGCACAACACACACACTGAAGCAGTCCCATATACTTCTCCGATCCTTTATCCTTTTCCCTTCTTCCCTTCCCTCATCTGCTCTCCCAGCCTCTCCCTCTGTGTGACCTCCACGACCTTCACACCCTCACCATCGCCAGACTGAAGTTGCCCACCATGTTGCTATGAGCTTATTGTTTCTGACAGCAGAGTATAAACATGGAGCCTTTGCTTAAGTTAATCACACTGGGCAAGTGGCAGGCAGCTGTAAAGACTCTTTATTGTTAAACAGGGCTGCTCTATAGTCTAACCACGCCAGAACCAATCAGGAGAATTCTCCCTTTTTTACCCATTGTTGTTAGAATATCTGCACCTCTGTGTGTTCTTTCACATTAGATACTTTACTGTCTTTCTGCAAACTGCAATTGCAGATGGCAGAAAATTGGTGCCATTTGGCTTTTTGGAGCAATTTTCTTCCCAGGTTTTCTGAAGGGACTTAAAAGGAGTGATTGTCAAAAGGTACCTAACCTGTCCCAAGGCACACATAGATGAAAAGCTCCAGCGTACTCAAATGGCATATTCTCAAACACCGCAACAATCCCTGTATCTCTGCTTCAGAGGGTGGAGTTGATGCAGTAGATAATACCCAATAGTGGAAATCCAAAACAAAGACAATGTGTGCTATGGCTGTGCTAAAAGTTACAGCTACAGTAATAACACACCTGACTGAAAATCTTTTTGAACTGACAATTTGAGTTTCTCTCCCAGGATGAACTGCCAGTAGACTAAAAGGTGTTCTTAAAGGAGGTAGCTCATTTTGTCAGGTGGGGAAAAATGTATTGCTTTATGGTGTTTCACAGAAGAAAAAAAAAGAAAGAAAAAAAAAATAACAGCAAAGAGAGAAGTAAATGATATATTTGTTTCCTGAACCAAACAAGGAGGCTGACTGGAAGGATTCATCTTTTCTGGCAGTGAATGAAAAGGATAGATGAGGAGGTGGGCATTTAATGGTCTCACAAAATGAGTGACCCCTTTCATTAAAATAATTTATCTTCCATCCATCATGGTTCAAAACAATCCATCATTGGGGAAGGAACAATAAAGAGTCATGAAATGCTACATTTTTTATTTATTTTATTTTATTATTATTTTTTTTTTTTTTTTATGACTTGGGAATGTCATAACAGCAGGTTTCCACATGTACTAAACTTGACTAGAGACTCATTCTTTCATAATGTGGGCTTTCTGAAAGCTGTACAAGTACAGAAATGGAATCAGTGCAGAGAAGGACATGCATCATAAATGCGGCTAATGTTCCTTCTTGAATTATGCTTAAGTACAGACATTTACGAAGAGGATTTTCTTCACTGGTACAAGTGCGGTACATGTGTGGGAAATGGCAATAACTGCGTGTGATGCTGTTAAGCTCTAGAAAATTTATGAGAATTTCAATTTAGCTGGCACAAATGTGGATGAAAACGTTTTGCAAAGTTGTGCGCATAGAGAATTGAGTCCTCATCAAGTGAAAACAAGAATAATAGTCTTGTTTTATGACTCATTTTAATATTGTTCATTGTTGGTAATAATAATGTAATGCACATGAAACTACTGGAAATAAATCCTGAATTCAATGTGTCGTTATATTTTAGTAACAAAGTCACTTTGTTTGAGATTGATGAAAGCCTAAACAAAGTACTATGACTATGACTCTACATAATAAAAAGTCTGTTGTCATGCTTTAGTGGATATGGTATTGTGAGACTGAGCATTGTGGTAAAACAAATGAAGCGTGCTATCACTGCAGATTTTACTGATATGTTCAGTATCAACATTTTGTAATTTGCTAGATTAGGTTCATTGGGAAACTAATTTGGATGAGATAATGTTCTGTTGTGAGCATCCAATACAATTTATGCAGCCAATCTGTAAGTGTGCACACAAACCTTTCCTGTGCAAAGAGGGACCCGCTATTTGTGTTGCTGTGTATCACTAGAAACTTTTAATTTGCTGAATTTGATTTATGAAGGTTTTTCAGGAAACGTAGGCTATATTCGCTGGTTTACAAACAAACAAAAACGAGCTCAGTGTAGTTTTACATCTCCTCTTTCAGGCTTTCCTCTGTAGCCCTGCTAACAAAAGGTCAGTGAGCCAGTCAGAAGAGGCTGGTCAAACAGATTTATTTCAAATGAACAGAGAAACCCAATCCTGCGGGGCTGTATGGAGGTTCCAGGTGGGCTGTGCTGTGGGTGTGGTTCAGTGCATGGACTGCTTTGTTGTGACATCACAAAGTTACAGAAGTTTCAGAAACTGAAGTTTGTCTGAAATTTCTGAATACAGGTTGTGAGCATTCCTCTGGAGACTGAGATCTTTGATATTTTCCCCATATGAATATAGAACCGAGACCTGATTTATAATCAGAAAACCATGATTATGGGACCTTTAAAAATTCTTTATACCAACGTAGCGAATTAGTCAGACTTCGCTTCTGATCTGTTTTGATTTCAACTGCAAAGAAAGTGGCCTAGATAATCTGTGGGTTTACACATTTTTTGATTAACTGAATTCTTTTGGTGATATTTTTTTATTTACTGACCTGAAATTTGTGAAACTTTGCCTCATAATTACTCCCTTGCCTGGGTAGAAAAATACTAAAAACTCTCTTTTTTCCAGTAAAATTATTTGTGCTCTGATAAGCAGGTAGTCTGTGTTTCTCTTCTCAGCAAATCGTAGATGAAACATTTCGGAATCAAAACTGACAGAGATGTCAGAATAAAACCCCAAATTGCAATAAGTGAAAATTTTCTTTTTCATAGAAATGAATCTTCCTGACCTCCCAATTTAAGACGTGCAACTCATGACATCAGATTATTGCAACCAGTAGCAATGGTGCAATTATGGACAGGAAAGACGACGACTGTGTGAATCCTCCAGCAAAGTGCTATCTGGAGAGCCGTCTCACACTTGGCAATGAAGAATCTTTTTTTTTCCTTTGTGGTTTGCACATCTACCATATTGCCGAAGTCAATATACTGATTCTGATTTCATTTTGCCTACGCTGCCGTCTTAGCACTACTTATGACTTAGGGTTTAAAACCAATTTCTGGGCAGACTATTACTGAGAGAATTCCCCCATGTATTAGAGAAGCTGACTTATCTAAGTGTTCGGTGTTAGATTCATTTGTTAAATCTTTGCCTTGATGTGGTTAGACAAGAACAGCTGCTATGAGCTCCCTAATGAATTGAATACTGGCTTGTGATTTAGGAGATTCACTTAACCATGCTGTGCGTGTGTATGCGGGTGCTGATCGCTCGTCATGCTCATTTCCGTGTGTGTAAGTGTGTCTGCCCGCCACCGTATGTGTATCTGCATGTGTGTGTGTCAATCACTGTCCCTGCATCTGTGTGTGTGTGTGTCCGCCCATATGTGTATTTATGCCTGTGTGTGCGTGTGCTTGCCAATGATAACTGATAAACAAAGTGGAAGATTAATAACCACTCTCTCTCCCCCCCCCCCCTCACTTTGCCTCTCCCTCTCTAGTGACAGCACTGTCTGTTAGTGTATGCTGTTTCTTGACTCTCGGCACATTGTGTGCCCATTAACAAGGTCCACTGTGCGCCCCCACCCCAACCAAACCCCGTCTGCTTTCTCCCGCCTCACCCATCTTCCTCGCCTCTCAGTTGTCACAGCGCTGAGCGCTGACACATCCCAGGCGAAGCTAAGTGCTCTGCTGCGGCGTGCACGCACGAGGGAACGGTGGCCCAGCCTAGATAAGAAACATCCACAGGAGTAGGACGACAGAGGCGGTGGCACACTCTTAAGTATTAAACCTTATTAAAAGATTAAATTTGACAGAGTTCGGGCTTGTTCCCTCCTAGGCCAGACAGCAAGACCATTAGCATACAGAAACACTGCATGGTGTGCCACTTAGTCTCCATTAATAAGCTGAGCCAGAATTGAAGAGAGGTTGGCTATAGTTTTGCAGTGGGCAAGGTCCTGACACATGGTAATGTTTCTCTCTGGGGATTGAATTCAGTTGCCAGTGTGGTCCAATCTGAATCAGAAATGGGTTCTCTGGGCAAACACCTAATGCACCCAAGACCTTTTTTTTATTATTATTTTTTATTCTTGAACTGAGACACCCATGAATTTCTCATATTTTTAAATGCATTTTTAAAGCTGTGACAGCCACAATTCTGACACAGAGAGTGAGGCAAAGGCACATTGAATTCACAGACCTGGACCTGTTGTATTATTTTCAGGGATGAAGTCACCACTTAAACGCGATGATTACAAAATGAAGTTGTACTGCATTATCTCCGGGGAATACAAATTCAAATTCAAATAGTAGTTGGTAAATGAGAAGAAGAGCAGCAGGATTTACATATCGTCACCTTCCTAATATAATGGCCTGAGTCTTTTTTTTTTTTTTTGCCTCATGATATAGGCTCCTCATGATGCCTATATCCTCAGTTGAACGGATCATGTGATTCTACCCCTGCAGTATAATGGCCTATGTCAAGAGTGTGACTTGGGCTTTGGTTCAGTTTTTTGTGTTTTCTGAAAAAACTGAAAAAAAAAAAGAAAAAAAAAAGACGTTATTTCAATGTGGTCTCAACCTGTAGCGGAAAATAACTGGACCCATCAGTAAAAGCAAAGTAAAAACATAAATGTTCTAATTCTATCATTAATTCACACCTGCTCTTATAGTCTCAGTTTTCCCTTTGCCTAATTCCTCACTTGACATTTCCATTCCTTACTGAGCCTTTTTTGGAATCGTCTTTAGAACTGAACAATGGCTACTTGGTGTTTTGCACTGCAGCACCACATAGAGCATCAACTGTATTCAGCTCCAGATCAAGGACCGTGTTGCTGGTGAAGTCTTCCTGTCTCGCACAAAAACACTTTAACAGTGTGGATGGTTGCTATTATGATCTGCTTGTCTCACGAGCATTCAGCTGAAGGGCAGTTTCTTGACTAAGGATACCACCATCTGCCTGCCCTCCTATTCACACATGTTCAGGGACTTTTAACGCCCCTGTATCACAGAAACAGCATTTCTCGGCCTGATACTCAGCCACAGCAGTGATTACAGGAATTAAATTATCCTAATAAAGCTGAAAAAGGCAGAGAATTTTAATTATACCTGCTGGGATGCTACGAGACTTCATAAATATAGGTGTAGCTGCTTACAGGGAAAATGCTGTATGATAAAAGTTTCAACTCTGATTTCACTACTCTCTCCTCTTTGGGTCAATGTGACCCAACAAAGGGCAGAAAAATGGCAATAATCATTTTTCATGGCTTTTCACACTTCTACAAGGAAATTCTCGCCTGGGTGCTTTGAGGGTCAATATGACCTAAATGTGAAATTGAAAAAACCTGGACCTATCATGACCACAGTACACACAAACATTGAAGTCTCTCATATATTAGCACATATTTGTATGTTTTAGATAGATATTCCGTGAGTAAAAGGCTAATGCAGCTCCACTTACTGAACAAGCAAATCTGTGAACACCAGGTTTTTCCTGCTGCTTAACAGCACAGCGTGACAAAAACAACCCTCCAGTTGTTCGCCAATGGAAACAACAAATTCAGATGGGCGCGTGGATAGTGCCGTTCTCTGCAGATGTGCACACAGTCAGATTGAAAGATTTGGGATTTTGGAGTACAGTCAACTTGAAAGTGACTCAGGAGAGGCATATAATCTGGAGCGTTATCTGTGACAGGATTCAAAGGCAGCAATGACAGGGGACCCCAGGACATTAGAGGGACTAAGAAGCGTGATCTGGCCAAGGATGGATCAGCACATGGCGGGGCACAGATGCTTTGATCATACAGTACACACACATAAACCACGGAAAGAAAGGCAACTATCACCGCCTCACTTCCCTTCTGCAGTTCATTCCAGGTCTTGAATAACTCGTCAAAGGGACACATATTGTGTTGTATGTTATTTTAGAATCTAACCTAACATTACTGGCAAGAACAATAGCATATTTAAAGCATACGAAAAGTGGCATTAAGAACAGAGAAATAGAGGCTTGAGCCATATCCATGCACTGATTGCTTAGTCGCTAGCTTTCAAATTACTGAAGGAAACACTTGTGTGTGCCTTTTTTTGTATAGACTGAGAGAATTTCTGGTGTCAACTTTACCCTCCATTTCCTGTCACACGTGAAAGTCAGAATGTTGAGTAGTTACAGTGTAAAGCCAATCAGCCCAAGCACTCCTTTTCAATAAAGGTCTCTGCCTTTTCTGGTGCTTTGCAAGTCATGTTGTGTGGGGTGAGAGGAGGAGAAGAAAAAAAAAAAAAAAAAAAAATCAGAAATGACTACAGAAAAGGGGTCTGGCGCTGGCCCCAGACACATAATGACATGAGGACATGGTGTGTGCCTTAGCCTGAGGTGGCACGGAGGGACCAGTGTGTTTGGGGTTTTAAAAAATGCATCATGGAATGACACAACTGGGGGCCTCATTCATTCTGCATGAGCCACGCACAGCGAGGGATTTTATAGTTTGCACGAAAAACAGAGTGAGCTATTCCAGAATGAAAGGGAAGGAAATCACTTCTGGAGGCATCTCAAGCAGACTTGATGCCAGTGCGGGACATTTTGCTACAGTTTTGCTATACAAAACCATCACTGTGTTACACACTTGGCAGGTTTGTGGAATTTACTACTCCGCCTATGCTTCTGTTAAAACCTCCATGCCCATGAGAATACCATGATATGTCTTATTGATGAAGAAAGGGCACAGATCAAACAAAAATAAAGCTATTAAGGGTTTTAGGCCTTACAAAGGGGGATATGTGTATCAGGATGTTGAGAGCGAAGACAATAATTTAATGACAACAACAAAATGGAATATAAACAAAAAACAGAGACTAAATTGCAGGAACAATTGATGTGAACATACAGAGCAACTTCTATTGTCAATGTCAAGGCAGTAAAAACTCAAAAAATGCAAATATCCAAATCCCACATGTCATGATCAGCCCTGGGGATTATTCTTTGGATAGTTTTGAGCCCTATTGTTCGATATTCTTTTACTTCCTTTTTTACTTTGAAATAAGTTTCCTTGCATGTGTCATGGGCCTTCACTTCCTTTCTTTGTCCAGTTTCCCTCCATTAGTATAGCCCCACCCACCTGTGTTTTCACCTGTGCCCAGTCATTTCCTTTGTATCGACCAATGCAACTTTTTTTTTGTTTGTTTGTTTATTTTGTTAATCCGTCCCCAATTTGGATTCTATGAGTTCTGCCTCAGCAGTTGCATTTACCACAATAACTTAGTCAACTTGGTAATGCACCTGATTTGAGTTGCAGAAAACAAGCACACTGGAAGTTCCTGCTCGGCCTGGCTAGCATGGTGTTTTACTCTTTACTTGACAAACTTTTTGCCTTTGTTGAGTCATGTGTGACCTTTCCGCTGATTTTTGACAGTCACCTTTGTGAGTGTTTGGAAACTCTGAGGAGCGCAGCATGACGGGAGTTAAGTGGACTCGTCTTGTTTTTGCATTGAGAGCGAACAAGCAGAGAATTAAACCTGGGGCAGAGCTCGGAGGAGTTCATGGAATGCAGGAGTCGCAGGATGACATTCAGGGAGGTGAGTACAACAACAAACTTATTTGATTGTTGTAGCTCTCTCCAGAGGAGAACAACAGCAATCACCAGCATTTTATGTGTTTGTGCACGTGCGCTATGCCTTATGTTAATGCTTTAGTGCTACTTTATTCTGCTGTAATCTAATATGAAGTGTCTGGCTGCTTCATTTCATGTTTTATTTATTGTTGGTTGTTATTGTCTGAGTCTTGTGGCTAATTCTAGCAAGGGTATCGTGAGCAAGGTGGTTGTTTATCTCTTGTTGATAATCAGTGCTTGTAGATGGGAAATGAATGACTTTTGCATTATCTCTTTTTGCGTTGATGTGATGTTGTTCCAATAGTATCTTATATTATATTTTGACATTTTAACGCACTGTATTTTGTGGCCTTATAGTTCTTTTTTACTCTAATAGTTCTATTATAGTATCGATTGGATGGGCAGACAAAAAATATCTCACGCTGATCAAAGACAACAATCCTATGAACTCTTTGATTATTAAACTACTTTCTGGCTAGATTTATTCATTAATTGATACAATGTCTGTATAGTTTATCCATCAGAACTCACTGTTGACATTGGGCAGGTACAGACAGCCACTAATCAGTTGCGGACAACATATAGAACATTCACTCACGTGCTTCAGAGTCTAGAGGAGTGCCGGGGGGGGGGGAACCTCCACAGGCACAGAAAGAACATACAAACTCCACCAGGTCTGAACCCTGAACTTTCTGCTTTCTGGGCAGATTTATTTCTTCTCAAACAGGGTCATGCTGTACAGTAATCACCCGCCGTTCCCAGCATGAACCAGAACACCCCCAGAGGCAGCGCTGCCAAGCCAACCACAACGCTTTGTGTGTGCATTTACATCTAGAGTCACAATGCATTTGACCTTATCCTGATAAAATGTCCAGGTGTAGATTATGTGTTAGTGCCATGGGTAAATGGAGTTTGGATGATGAATCTGACATAGTAATAAAAATCCTTTTTCATTGGATGACAACTTTGATAAATTGCATGAAACCAAATGGCACAACAAGTTGACTGGCTGTGTACATTTGCAGTTAAAACCTAGAAGCAATTCCTCTGCACTGTCGTGTGTAAAGTTTCACCTTGACGAAGAACACTCAATTACAATTGTACATGACATTGGCTTTATTGATTGCATGCAGAAATATACCAAGCTGCAATGCAAAGATATGTGCCTGAACACTGCCTGTAATTCAAAACAGCTCTTTTCCAATGTCAAAGCCCTGTTTTCTAAGAATTCAGAGGAGCTGAGGAAAAGGCAGAAGACATATTTGACTCCACACTTGTTCCTCCTCAGACCCCCCCAGGCAGAAGCCTGCTATTACAAGACTCGGTAGACCGTTTGAACTGATGGAAACTCATCTGCTCTCAACTTCTGTTCTTCCGCAAATCAAGATAGCTTTGGTGTGTTGTTTTGACAGCTACATCAAAGATGATGAAATGGAAAGGAGTGAACGTCTCTACATCCCAGAAACAAGCCCTGTTTTACAAAATGCAGAACAATACACAGTGCCAATCACTCAACTCAATCAGGTACACTGCAGAAAGTTTCCTCTTTGGTAATGTAGTTTGCAATGTTCAATTCATAAACAGCTATTTCGCTCCATGTTGGCTCATTGTACAGATATGTAAAACTATGCCTTTACTCATTGGCTGCATGCACATCATTGGCTACAGGAGAAGCATTACCCTGACACACAGTGAAAAAGACTCAGCATGATCCACTGCTGTGCTTCCAGTGCTCCACATCTTTTCCTCTTCAGGCATCTTGGAGGTGAAGGATGGTGGGTGTCTCTTAGAGAGCCATCTGTTACGATTATGGAGATCCTGGAGGGGTGAGCAGTGACTAAAGTGGCCTTCTAATTGAATTGGGCATAGAGGTAATCTTGTCAGATTGCTGGGGTTGCTGGCACCACAGCCAACTACTCTTCCACAGACTTCTCTTTACCCCCATACAGAAATACTACCCGACAGTACAGTTATTTTATATACAGTGCAAGAAATTTGTATGTGATGCAGTATGAAAAGAGAAAAAGGCCTGAGATTCTTCATGTCAGACATTTGGCTGAGGATTGCTTTGCATTTATACAAGAAATATCTCTCTATGGCAAAGATTTGTCCTGATCTTCTCATGTTTAATCGGATCATAATTTTGATGGCTGTAATGCTTTAGGCTCATGCTCGCTCAAATACAGCACCAGTTTGTGGCATGTATACAGAGATTATATGAACAGGTTACCCTGGGATTACTTGTGTGGCTTGGTTTGAGGTCGGAGAGTACGAATTTCGCATTGGAGACATGAAAGAGTTCTCTAATGGAGTTGCTAAGACAGTGTTCTTCTGGTTTCTACTATAATTTTCCTTGTTTTGAATCCACAAAGAGGCATTTGTGGTTTTCATTACCAAAAACTGTCGCATTCATTTTTATTTCTCAGGAGTCCTATTAAGGAAAGATTGTTTTTGGTCTTTTCCGATTGGCTGTTTTCTGAATGACACACTGTAGACCGTAGTTTGGTAAACCTCAATTTAGTAAATGCAAATGGTGATGGTTGGACAGTGCTGAAATGTGTCCAGCAGCCTCGATGATGTTTCCAGCTGACAGCTGACGGCCTCAATATTTCTGTGCTTTGTAAGGCTCTGCAATAATACAACTTCCTGAAAGATTTTTGTTACAATTTTTCTGTCTAACGTTTCAGTTGAAAAAAAGACCACTTGGTGATATGTCATAATATAAAACTAAAAGCCTTTGGGCAGTGCTGAGGTCACGGCTGAGGATGCTGTGTAGCTGGGACATCACGTAATTTAATGAAGTAGTAAAATAGAGTTCTGACAGCTCAATTTTAAGGCTTGGCTTCTGGATACAGGCCGTTTGCATAGCTCTGGGGATGGAGACCTTTGGTAATTTCACTGTGTACATTAATATAAACTCTAGACCTTTTCTTCTCAAACAACAAAAACTTTTAATTTTTAAAATATAGCTTTGAGCTCAACCATGTCAACCATTTAGCAGCAAACCCTCACCCCAGGTTTCTGGTTCAAGTTTAAGCTCAAGACCTATATTTGGGCCATCCACAACAAAAGAAAATAACCAGTAGTTATTCCAGCTACGAAAGAAACTACTTAAATAAAAAATAAAAAAAATCAGCAATGTAAAGACTGAGTGAGGAAATACCATGTTTAACAGCATATAGCTCTGAGTTACAGAAGCTAATGAAACAAGTAAGCCTCGGGGTACCGCCTGGGCTAGGCTCCCAATTCAAAAGCTTTTGTTCGAGTATCTGGCTATTGAGGAGCTCTTGCATCAGTCTTTCTATGAAGCTGAACTGTGCCCTTGATGTTTGCTGCCCAACTGAATTACCTTCAGCAGAAATGGCTGGTTTCAGTTCACCTTTTAAAAAGATGTGTGTGTATATATATATATATGTGTGTATATATATATATATATATATATATATATATATATATATATATATATATATATATATATATATATATATATATATATATATATAAAAGCTGAGACTTGGACACAGGCTCATTATCAAAACCAAAGATAACAGTCTCATTATTGTTATTCCATTAAAATTTTAGTAACTGTTTGATGATTTTAAACCCCTTTGTGTCTGAGAGTGGGGATTTAGGTTTAATTTTTATTCATAAGAATGAAATTATTTACACAAATATGCTAGGGTTAAATTAAACTTACAAAATAAAGTCTACATGCACACAGTGAGGGACTTCACTCTGAGGTGTAATGATCTTTAAGTAGGGGAAGGATAAATTTGAAAACCTTGTTAAATAATATTCATTGGCTACTCTAGGATAAGTTTCTTTTAATTAACGTGTATAGCCCTCATGAAGTGCTGTCCATGCTTTACCTTAATGTCAGCTCATTACCCGCTTAATTGAAGGCAGAAAGTCAGTTGTCCCATGTCCATGCACAACTTTTATGATGTGTAAACAAGGTTCTCAGTCATGCACACTCGTGTGTATTCACAGGTTTATTACTCTTCCCTGAAGGTTTGAAGTTGCGTCCTCATTACTGTCTCTTAGAATTGTGTGATGGGGTTGCAAATAGCCAACAGTGGTTATAAGCCAAAACACTGTTTCCACGGCTACAGCCCAGCGTGTAATTATGTCAGACATTTAAGAGAATATTTAAAAATTTTTAATTGATTCTTCAAAATCAAATAGCATTATTGAAATGGTAGTCCTGCCACATCTGCAGTTTTTCACTCTTAAATTTAGATTGAATTACTAAATATTAATGCATATTATGTGAGTGACATTTCATTTCCATGTATCTATTGGTTGCAGACTTGTGATCGTGCAGTTCAAATTGAACTATTTTCGATCAATGAAGCAAACGAGGAGCCCTCTGAATACTTCAGCACGGTATGACAAACATCTTTCTGTTATTTTGGGCAAGGATACAGAAAGCCATTCGCACAGTCTCATCTGACCTTCCTGGAGGTGTGCAGCCTCCCAGGAGGCTGTCGCCCAACTTGGAACTTAAAAAAAAAAAAAAAAAAAGATAAATAAATCAATAAAAACCCAATGGCCTGACTTCAGGTCGCTTTATTCATGTGGTCGAGCTGAGGGCTGCAGAGGCCACGTAGCATTGTAGTAACTGAATAGGGTAAGTCATCTACAGGAGCATAATGCAGCAAGAGCTGAATGAAGCCAAGGTCCTCACCCTGAACTTTCTGCAGTGAAACCCTTTTCATTTCTTTTCTGTAAGGTGACCTTCATAACAATGGCTTCTCTGGAGGTGTCAAGCTGGGTGTGGAGAACAATAATCAGTGGGTTGGCCAGATAAATGCCTTACTGATAAGCCCTTCGGGTCTGAATTACGACTAGGTTTCCTCTATTAATTTTATTCATATTTTTTTCATATTTTACTTTAGGTCACACCCCTTCAATGTCGTTTTCATTGGCAGTCGATGTTGTTGTGGTGTTCTCAGTTTGGGTTTGCACTTTTTTTCTTGTTGTGTTGTGAATAATTATGTTTAAATTTGGTCTATTTACTGATTCTCATTTGTTGGAAGATGCAATTTGGACACAATTTCTTTTCTTGATCTTGGAATATATTAAATTCTAGTTTGTTTTGAGACTCCCACATGGAATTATTGAGCAGCAAAGGTAAAAATCCTCGGTTAACAGATTTGTTACTGCTCTGAAAAGGCTGAGTAAAATTTTGAACTAGTTGAGGATTTTTCATTTTTTTTTGTGTGTGTGTGTGTTTTTTTTTTTTTTTTCCTTTATTGTGGTGGTTTATTTTCAGTTTCAGTTAAAGCGATTACTTTTTCTTCATTGTGCGCTCTAAAGAGCCACACACATTCAGATCTCTGGCCACATCATCAGTACAAAAAAAGCACACACGGTAATACTGACCTTGTTATTCAGCCAAGCGTCACATTTTCACATTCCATTGGTCATTATTCCCCAACTTTATTGGACCACTTCCGCAGAACAGATTCCATGGATGGCCACTTGCCACGTCGAGTCCCACTGAGGGCCGATGCACCTCAGATTCACCAACATCTATAAAAGATGACAGGTAGAATCACTGAGGTGTAGTTCTGCAGCCCTAAGCAATCCTTAGACCACTGCTAATTGATATTAGCATTTAAAGCTGAGAGTAACACCACAGTCTGAAGAAGGGGAGCTTCTCGCTGGGGTCCACGCTATTTATAAATGATACAGTGGAATATTCTAAGGTTGGAAGCCTTCAGTTGTCTTATTTATTTTTCTTTTCAATGAAATGTGTTTATTCTGCTCACATAGGTAGATTGAGATGGATAAATAGAGATGCAAGGAGCAAAAGATGCAACTTAAAGAGCAGGGGCAAGGCACTAGGAAGGGATTTAAAATCCCTCCTCCCTGTGGTTTTCAAGAACTGACTGGAACATAATGAAGACAGTCCATCAGTCCATCCAGCTCTTTATTTAAGCTGTCCATTTTCCACAGTGGCTGCGATTAGGTTGGTGTATGAGAAAATGCAAGAGAATGAAAGGAATCAATTTCTTTGTGTCTGGGTGTGTAACTGTGTGTGTGTGTGTGTGTGTGTGTGTGTGTGTGTGTGTGTGTCTTTCCACACACACACACACACACACACCTCTCATATGTTTTTGTTGTATGAGTGCATGCATATCTACATAAATCTGCATTTCATCTATCTCTCTTCCGTTCTTTCCTCCCTCCATCTCTTGCCATAATGGCTACAGGCAATCGACTGAAACGTCAGGCTTCAGCAGGTGCAGGGAGAGAAGAGGACGAAGAAACGGGCAAATTAATGATCCTACATCACTGTTCAGATAAGAGCCAAGACATATTTCCTCCCCCCCAAAAAACCAAAACAAAACAGCCACCTGTGTTAGATTATCACTCCTCTCTTTCACTCAATCTCTCTCCCTCCTTCCTGTGTCCTTAATGCATTGCTGCCTTCACCCTGAAAGGGGACATTTATTTTGTTGGTAGGGGGAAAAAAAAAAAAAAAAAAACAAAGAGGGAAATTCGCAGGGCATCGTCCACTCCAGTGGTGCTGAAACACAGGAATTACTGGTGTGCTGCAGGCGGACACATCGTTTACAGGGTGCACAAACATCTCGCTGGACTGATCATCATTACAATTTCAATGACACCTTATTACCTTGAAAGGAAAAGCACCACAGGCAATTCTGGTGGAGTGTTGCAGTTTTTTAACTATTTGCTGCCATAATTCCGTATGTGAGAAAAGCAACTCCGTCAGGGTTCTAAATGGAAGGCAGCATATCAACCACATATGTTCCACATAAGTGCTGAAGCAGGCTACTTATTGTAGTGCTCATACATAACTAAAATCACTCGATGTAATGCAAATGCTTCTGTTTAGAGTAATTCTGCCTGTAAACATAATGAGAATGGAGCAGAGCTGGTCTGCATGCAGCCCTCTGTGGTAGTGTATTAAACAGAGGGGAACCAAGAGAGAACCCTGTGGCATAAATTGATTGCTAAAGACTTATGTTGGCAACGCTGTATTTCACTCAGTGTGAAATCTCCCCTATGGGGCAGGCGAGGCAGGGTAAAACAGCAAGGGTGGGAGAGAAAGGACGGGCACGGCGGTTGTGGATGGAGCTACAAATGAGGATGAGGAATGAGCTTCAGAGCAGGGAAGTTGTGAGCGCATGCATGTGTATTATTTGTGGCAGACAAATGCATAGCCTTGCAGAAAGCCTCGGCTGTGTGTTGGTGGTGGGTGGTTGTTTTTTTTTTTTTTTTTTTTTTGTGAGCAGGTACGATGTCAACACACAGAGCAGACCTTGATGATAAGCGAGTCATCTTACCATGCTGAGTGGGCCATTTAAAAGACTGCCATTTTTTTTTTTCTGGCAGGCCTATAGAGAGAAGTATGATAAAGGGGAAAGGATGAACTGGGAGGATGCAAATATGTGTGCACACGCATATATGGTATACATTTATACCACACATATATTCCTACATGTGCACACACAATCCCACAAACATGCAAATTTCACTTCAATGCAGTCCCACCAACATAAACATGAAGACACGCAGGAGGCAAATTGTACATCCCTCCACCCACCTATACGTAACCATCACATGCCACACACTGTGATTCCATTAGCTGCGCCTTTTTGTCAACATCCTTCATCATCCACGTCTTCAAGAGCTGATTAGATGTGACATTAAAATAAACTGCAGTGATTTCGAGATCCTATTAACTCGTGCGACTCTGAGGAACAACTGCCTTGACTTACTTATGCATTTACACAGACAAACATACCCCTGAGCAGGACCGTAACTTTTGCGGGCAGCAGGTTGGACTGAGGTCTTGTGATTTGTAAGCACAGCCCAGAGGTCATTACATGGACTAGTAAGCCATGTTAATCACGGATGCTGATTAGGAACCACGAAGGTCTGTGGAATGATCTAAGGTGGGATGATGTCATGGGGTGTTTTCTTACATGCAATCTAAAGGAGGATTGATGAGGATGTTTGTGTCCTAATGGTGCCATGATGAAAAGTTTCAAGGATGTCTTTTGATTTTTAATTATTATTATTTTTGCATAAAATAAGCTCTCTGACAAGCAATAGTTTGGTACTTAGACCTTTTGTTCAGCAGAATGGTCAAATGAACACCACTTTGACTTTTGAAGACGAAGGAATTGCCAGGAGTAATAACGTCAGGCAATAGAAGAACTACAGCGCTGCTGCACAACTTCAGTGTCACAACCACTAAACATCCACATTACAGTTTTATTTGGCTCTGATCTTTTAAAAATAAGGCTCTCCTCTTCCACAGTCAGTAACAGTTTGCAAAAGCAGGCAAATAACAAAGCTATAAAGGTGGAAAGTTGATTAGATCAGCTTTTGTTTTCATTCTTTGATATGGTGTAATGATTTCAAATATCCACACAACCTTTGTGGTCTCATTCAGCAAACTTCAAGATGTCATGACTGGGGTCATTTCTAATGCTAGTTGTTGTCAGATAAAATAGGAATATATAATAATACAAAATGTCTTCAGCTTGTGTTACTTGTTTACCCCAAAACTTGAACAAAATTTGTGAAAAAAGTGCAAAAATGCTAAATGACTGAATCCCTGCTCTTTTGACATTCATAAATATTTTACATTAGGAAAAATAAGTCTGAGTTCAGATGTAAATGTTCATTACAAAGGTGGAAATATTTACTAACCAATTTTTCTTTTAGCTGTCATGCATAAATACTGCAAAGGTGAATGCTTTCCAGGCCCTTTAAAGCTTCTTTACCTTTATTTTATACTGGCTTACATCAGACATGCCATTATATACAAAGCATGTGTATCAAAAGTAACGTTCACAATGTCCCCATTCTATTTACGTAAGCCATGGCAGTGTCACAGCGAAGCAACATTTTTAACACCATGACCATGGCATTGAAGCAGCTGAATTGAATTCAACCATCCATCTCTGATTTTATTATTTATAACTCCCTCCATTTTTTTTTTTTTTTTTTTTACCCTGACACTTCAAGATGTTCCTCTGCGAGAGAGGCTCAAAATCTTCATACTGAAAATACATGCAATCCTTCAGTGTCAGTGTCTTATTCTTTTTTTTCTTTTTTTTTTTCCGTCTTAGAGTCTCAAACTCAAAACCGTGAACCACTGACATGGCAGATGGAGCAAAAAGGAAAAAGTTTACTTGTTTACGACTGAGTAAAAGAGATCACAAGGCAAACAGGAAACTATGTCCATAGGGACTTAAGTCTTGGAAAGAATAATAATAAATAATCATCTTTGTCAGGAAAGAAGAAGGAGGAGTACAAGATCAGAGTCGTTATTATTCCTGTAGGCGGGACAAATGTATGCATTCAAACAGATGTGTGGAGTAGAAAAATCCTCCAAAACAACAGATGTTGGGTTTGCTGAAAGAGAAATGATCCAATCGAAAAAAAAAAAAGGAAAAGAAACAAAGATTGGGTCACAGTGAAGCGCAAAGCCAACATATGGAGCAGAGAGTTGTCATCTTCCTTGGACGAAGTGCTTTTCCTATAGAGTATGAATTGGTGGTTGGGTGGGTGTGTGTAAAAGTAGACGTTAAGGATCTGGTATGAGGTTGTGGAAGAGAGGAAAGGTGGTGTCAGGACATAGGTGTAAGTGGAAGGAGCGAGTTTGCATTTTGAAAGAAGGAAAACAGTTGATTTAAAAAAAAAAAAAAAAAAAAATGACAGGTGGAAGTGCTGCAAAAGCAGCAAAGCACTCAGAAGAGATAGAAATGTTCACACCTCCTCTCATGCTTTCTCTTTTTCCATTTTTAAAAACTCCCTCCCAGTCGTCTATTGCTATCCTGAATACTCACGCAGAGGACCAATTCCCCGGCAGGACCACGGACAATATTTTGATAAGTGCTTTCACTAACTCAAGTCTCTCACACAGCTGCCAAGATTTTTGGAAACGGTTTACAGCAAACTTAGCTCAGATCAGTAACTGGCCATGAATGCAGATGTCGCTCCCTTGCATTTACTGTATGCCAGTAAATGCATCCCAGAAGACTTTGCTGGACTAGTTATGACAATGAAGAGAGGGACGTTTTGTTTTTTGTTTTTTTTATTGTTTTTTTTTTTTTTTTTTCCTCCCATGGTTATAATTTCCATTTCATAAAAGAATGCAGAAGATAAAGAGCGCTTTGTGCAATACCCTCCTCCCAGTGCCCGCAACAGCTTAATGAAAAGCAGAAATCAATGGGAAAGGACTCGCTCTGTTCATTTCTCATTGGGTTCATGAGTGTATTTTTTTGTGGTGTCTGAGTGTGTGTCAGTGTGTGTGCATCTCAAAGGGCACAATGCACACATTGGAGTGTGCAGAAAACCAAATTAAAAGCAGAGTCAAAAATGGAAATCCATAAATGAATGCCGTCTCAGTCATCCTGCCTTTGTGCTACTGAGGGGAGCAGCATGTGTTGTGAGTCACTAAAATGGGTTGTGCACTCACTAACAGCTGCCAGACACACAGGTTAATTTGGATCCTACCTCAATGCGTTCTTCTCGCTTGAGGGAGAAGAAAAGCAGCAATAATGGCATCTTTTCAAATAAAACTAACATGAGAAACCAGCATCGCTGTAGTTCCATGACATGACAATATTCCCGCTGTTTGCAATAATGCCGATCACTTCTGCTTCTTGAGCTTTTCTTTATTTTGAAGTGATTTAATGTGCAACGTTCCAAAATGGACCGCAAAACACTTTTTTGTATGTGTAAAGTAAAGCCAACGCTGAAGGGTATAATGATGCTGGGTTGGTGGTGTGTAGTTTCAAGTCTTCAGTAGAACATGATGATGATGATGATGTTTTGTTTTTTTTTTTTTAGTGATGGTCCCATTTAGAGGAATATAGACCATGAAGCAGGGATGTGACTGACAGACTGCACCACCCAATCCAGATAGAGTACAGAGCAGGTCAGATCCCCTCCTCAGCTCGACCTTCTGAAAAAAGGTTTCTTCTTGTTTAATAAAAGCAAGACGGTGATGCTGAAATTACCACCCGAAGACCAATGTGTCAAGATCAATTGACACTTTTGACACACACTACTTCGTCCTACAGTTGAGCATTAAGGTTATATCTGATGTGTTCCTGTCAGCACAATATTTAGGTTTGTGGTGAAGAGCCTTTGATCTAGTATAGTTGGAAAAGGACAGATTTGTTATGTCATAATGTTGTTATACTGAATCCCGAACCGCTTCCCTGTCGTTGTCTCTGCTTTTTTAAAGTCTGCGCAAAACTTTATAAAAGAACACAGTTTACATTTCAGGACTGAAGAAAAATGTTTAACAATATGCCATATTTTTAGCCGGTGGGAACCCACCTTTAGGGATGGCAGTGTCATATTGTTGCCGGTTCCACACTGTATCTTAGCAACTCCTATATAGATTTCCACAGAATTCGAAGAATGAATTGAATAACCTTGCTAATCCCTCATCTTTTCATCCAGCACCACCATCAGGCCAAGTTTTGACATTTTAACCAGTAAACCTAGATGTCAGCACAGTGGCTTTAGCATTTCAATTCAGCCCCACAGAGCCACTGGCATGGTCTGACTGATTAAAGAATAAAATCAGCCTGTAGTTCTGTGTATAGTTTAGTCTGTTGGATGTGATAACAATGTAATCATCCTGGATCATGGCAACATCATTGCAACAATAAGACTGTTCCTATCTGCGAGGTCAAAGTGGATTAAAGGAAGTCTTTAAATTGTGATGGATGATTGTGACGATGTAGCTTTTGGCCTGTTAATTTTAAAACTTGCTCTGTCATCATGTTTAAAAATTGTATTAAGGAACTGTGGATGTGTCTCTGGATGTGCCAAATATCATCACTCCTGATGAGGTGCATGATTCAGGTGAACCTGGTCATATCCCTTGCTGATTTCTCATTAATCGAATCATGAGGGAGGAAGTGCAGACAAAAATCAACTGCTGAGGGAAAGATGGAGTTTTTTAAGCTTTCAGACAACTGTGAAATGGCGTGTGCATGAATATACAGTGATGTCCAAAGGGATTTAAAAAAAAAAAAAAAAAATGGGCACAAAGGGGACAAATTCAGCCCATATTCCCGGAGACACTTGCTATTGTTTGACAGGACAGTAGTTGAGACACAGTACACTATTATGCACATGCACGCACATGTATAATACACATAGCTCTTCCCCATGGCACATTTCCCACAATAGCAAAAACCATGTGTGTGCTCAACACAATGCATAAATCAATTGAATGTAACTTCATGTTTCAGCAGCCACATGCCACCAAGCTACGGCTGGCAAGCAGGCACGTGACGACCAAGCAAACACGTCACCGCAGACATCACGCGCTCTTCATGAACACATACACGCACACTTGCTCTTTCTCCTTCAACCACCATCTGAGGAGCCATCAAAATGGTGAGGGTAGATATACTCTTTCCTCATCTGTGTCATACAAGAGTTGGTTGGAGGCCATTTGTCACTGATGAACCCCTCAGGCACGCCACACACCAAGGAGAGATTCATTTGATGAACGTCTAACGTGTGTTTTTTTTTTTTTTTTTTCCCTCCCCTGCATCGGCTGAAGACTGCGGCTGTTATAGCGACACAGATGGAGATTTTGAAGCAGAGATGGAAAAGACACTGTCTGTTCCATTTTTACTCTCGTTCAGCTCTTTCAATTTATCTTTAACACCCTGTAAAAGGTTCCTTGCTGTATTATTCAGTCCAGGCTTTTTGTCGTTTAACATTTTCACTGGCATCCATAACAATTTTGTGAGTCCCAAAAAAAAAGTTATGTTTTCAGAATCAGCTCTTTTATGCATTCCGCTCTTTTTTTCGAAGGTTACAAATAATTACTGTCATCACTGGTAATATCTATCATGATATTGCCTTTATAATGAAAGGAAGGCAATGAAAATCGCATAGCTCTTTTTTTTTTTTTCTCCCCCTCAACATTGAGTTCTGTTGTTTTTCGTGTTTGGAATAGTCGACTGATGCACTTTTTGCAATCCATCCAGACTTCATCACACTACCCAACACGTGTGCCGCAAACCTGCAGCCTCAGTCTCCCACTTTAAAACACTGAGCCAGCTCATTTAAGCAGCTGGTGCTGAAATGCTTTGCTCAGTGGAGCAGTGACCTCTTCAGACATGAATGCATCAGGAATAACCTTAGCTCACACACTAAATCCCTTCATGCTTGGTTGTTGTAACTGTGCGAGTTAAACAGGCAGCTTTTTTTTTTTTTTTTCTTCTTCTTCTTTTTTCACTCCAGAGGTCTTTCTCTCATTACATTCCAACTGCAACGGCTACAGATGACTTCCATTCCTTTCATCTTTACAAAATAAGCCTTTATTTTTGGTCATATTTACTTTGTAAGCTGTCTAAATAAGATTAATTTTCATTGATTGATTGGGATAGAGCAAAGTGGACTGATCCAAAATATATTTTTTAATACAGATAAAAAAAAAAACTAACTATAATTCTCTTCTCTGTTACCCATGTTTCTTGTCATGTGGTAAATATATGATTGAAACGCACATGCAGTGGCCGGAATATGTGCCCAGTTGCTCAATCATTTTAATCATCACTGACATTTCAGGTTCATTAAAAATGACCCATGGACATAGTGGGTTTAAGCGCAAGCATTTGCATTAGGCAGTAGGCCATATTCAGTATTTGCAAAGTTAGAGCTTACAGTTGTTGAGCCACCTGAGGGCAAGATGCATCTTCCCTGTAGTACCAGTGAAAATGTGTTTGCATTATTGCACCGACACTGGCCCAAAGGAGCCAGTATCTCGAAAATCATCAGATGACAATTTGACATAAGACACAAGGCTGACAAATAGATGTTGCCTGTGTAGATGAATATCTTCTGAATAACCCCTGAAAACACTGAACCTCTGTGTCGCTAAATAGCCCTGTAGGCTGAGGAATAGACAATCATATTATATGTGGAGCGTTAAACCCAATCCAATTCCCAAATGATCTTCGGCACATAAAATGTTGCTTTATATACTGAAATCATTACCTACTGTACTTTTTAGCACTGTGTAACAATTTTTGCTTTTGGTACAATGAAATGCTATTTGTGATTTCAAAACAGGCCATGACCAGCTTCGATTTACATTATCCACACCGCAAGAGCCGCTTTCAAGAAGCAATCCTGATGTGTGCCATCATGTGACATTATATTTCAGAATTTTACAGCTGGAGCTGTTGGAAGGTATCTGACAAGGAATACTGTGCACAGTGAAAGCATAATTGCCAAAGAACCCGTGATGCAGTGTTGTGACATTGATGCTGATAGCAGGCGACGAGAGGAATCACTTGTGTTAAAATTGCCATTACAACTTGGTCAATCAATGATGGCAGCCATTTTAATGTTCTTTAAAAATGAGCTGCTTGTTGGTTGCTGTTGTATGAGCAGCGCACCGTCGTTGGATGCTGCGTTTACTCTTGAGCTGTTTAATTGCTGGCAAGGGTGTGTACCTTCCAGCTGAGCAACTGCAGAACAAGAGACATTGACAGTAATCTTTTTCTTTTTCTTTTCTTTTCTTTTTTTTTTTTTTTTTCAGCTGAGAAACCACTGAATAAAAAAATCAATCTGGCTAAGAGAGGTCCTGCATTTATCATTATGTGACAGAGATATATGTCACGCATGGGAACGGTGCACATAAAACTCATTATCATATGTCACGTCAGGCATGGATTGTGAGTGCAGTTTCGATCAGGTGAAAAATATCACGGCGTGATTTCTAGTGCAATAGTGTTTAAAATGTCAGAGAAAAGCGAACCGCCTCCTTTTGAATCATGCGTCCATGCAGCATGTCAGAGCCGATTGATTTTCATACAGGAATAGGAAATGCTAACAACAGCAGCACCTCACATTAATGGTCATTTCATTTTAGAGGCAGACTGCTATTACTTTCAAGGCAGTGAGATGTGAAGACTGTCCAGAGCTTTCAATATCAGCTGCCATGGACAAGGATGTGATTCAGAAAGGATGAGGGCTGAACAAGAGAAATCCATTAGCGTCACCCACTAAGAAGGTTGTCATATTTATCTTTTGTACCATAAACTACATCTATATCTCTTCCTTCATCTTTCACTCAGTGTATTATTTCCTCTATCTCTCCACTTTTGCTTTTATGCCATCTTTTTCTCTTAAATGCTTTACACCTCCCCACCTTTTTGCACTTTTCTCTTTAATATCCTTTATAGTAGGACAAAAAAGAAAGGAAGGCAGCCTGCAAATTTGACTCCATCTGGTGCCATCCCCTACATGCAGACAAAGCAAGATGCTAATTTTGAAGGTTAACCCTATTTGTTCATGTAATTGGCCACAAAAATGTACTCGGGTTGAATGGGTTGATTATAAATGACAAGAAAATGAAAATATATCTTACAATATAAATAATATTTTATCTTTAACCATTTTTTTAACTGCACATCTTTAAAGTAGAAAGTGGAGGCTACATGTTTTATGTTGTAATAAAAGAGACATGATGGAGGCCATTATTTATGCTTTAAAATGTCTAATGTTGATACACCAAAAATTTAAAGGTGAACCAAAGTGCAGATCCTTGCACCCCACCACAAGCACCCACCTTGATAGTCTCTTTATCACATCTATAATTTGTACTGTTTTAACTCATTTTGCCAGGGAATGGCTTTATATGTCTGAAGGACTAAAAGGAGAAGCTAACTGACTGAGCAACAAATCAAATAGCTAATAAGAGAAAGAAAAGCAGGAGGGAAATGGAGAGGCGAATTGTCCTTTAAAATCTCTATTTTTAATTCAATTTGTGCACCCAGTTGTTTATTTTATGTTGAAAGAGCATTTTCAAATAGATTTTTAAATTCCACCATTAATTTATGATTTCCTTTTCTTTCATTTTAAATGATGGGCTTACTGACTGTTTTAGGGTGATATTGTAAAAACTTATTTATTAATTTAAATAGATTTTTTTAATATAATTACTATCAAACATTAAATGCGTGCATTGCTCTATTTATAGCTTAATCCATTAATTTCCATTAAATTTACTCTCATGCTTATTGCATAATTATTAATCAGTATTTCTGTGGCATTCCATGACATGTGCTTTGAGCAAACAGCAAAAACCGCATTGCTAAAATGGCCATTTTCACGGTCATTTTAAAGTATTAGCCCATTAACATTTGCCCCTTGCTCCTCCACTGAATAATAATTTTAAAGGATATTTAATTTTAAAGGATTTTAAAGGATATTTGTTGGTCGAAAGGTGTAATGGTCAAGATAAGTTACATTTTGAGCTGACGAGGGTATTAGATGTAAAGCTGAGGGTTCATTGTTTTGTTTTTTTTTTAACATTTGTGCGGTGGGACCCTCCTTGCAACAAGTTTAAAGTCAAACAAGTCTGTTTGAGAAATTTGAATTTGACTCAGGAAATAAAAAAAAAAAAAAGTCAGGTGTAGAAGTCTTCATGTGGAGGTTATATGTTGGAATAATTAATGAAATCCATCAGATAGTTGCAAGTTAATTTCACACACTAGTAAGAATTTTAACTTCCTGTCAGTGTTAGAAATGCCAAATACATGTTCTTGTTCAAACTTGTGCAATGGCCGAGATACCAACATTGCTATCCAGTAAATTAAATCATGTTGCGATTTCATGTTTATAACTAAGTGGCCTTCAACTATTCGGGGCGGATAACTTAGCATAAGTTGCTTTGCTGCCATTAAATGCCTGCATTCTTTGTGCTGCTGCGGCCAGTAGTTAATATTCAAAAAACTGAGAAATTAGTAGACAACAAAAAACTGTGAAATTGCAAATTCTGTAATATGGTCTTAACCTACAGCATGTGTGACGTGATGTGATACGTAAATGAAAGACAAATATTTCTCACATCACATTGCATGACTTCTGGCTTCCCTTTAATACCTTGTGATATTAAGCGAAGAGTTCGCCATGAACATGCCATTTGCAGCTTAAAGTCACATTTTTCTGAAATGTCAGTACTTTACCTGAGAAATGAATTTGAGTCCTGCAGCTGTTAAACATATTCAAGATTTGAGTGCAATCCTCCCTGGCCTTCTCTCTTTTTTCTCTTTTTTTTTCCATCCTCCTCCTCTGTGCCCCGGCTCTTTGACAGGCCTGTCTGCTCTGCTCGTCATCCTCAGCTCCATGCACGCCATGGGAGAGGGAGAGCAAAGCTGAGACAAATAGGTGGGAGAAAGAAGCAAGAGAGAGAGACACCAAAAGAGGAGAAGGTCAACTCCCAAGTGAGTGAGGGCTGGCAGGACCAGATACCTGAATTATGGCTCTGAATGAATAGGTTATAATTCAGGTAGGTCATTGAGCATTTTGCTCTTTGGCGACTGCTGCTCTGTCGTCAAAGAGCTGAACAGTAAACATGTGAGGGAGGAAAACCTTGTTTTGAAACATTGTGCTGAAAACCACATGTCACATTTAATGTGTATATGCATGTGAGGTTTAATGTCGATGAGTGCAAACACTTCCCACCGTGGCCACGCATGTGTTGTACATAGATTCATTTTCAATAGTGCATTCAGTTCCAGTGCTGTGAGCCACTTTAGATCGAAGGAGGCGTTGTTTGGAATAGGATTACTTGTGTTTGTTCACATCGCTGATGACATTGAAAACAGAACAACTTGTCGTGTTTCATGTCGGATGGTTGAAAATAGATACTGCGATGCTTTCTCCGGGACATGATTACAGAAGTGAGGCGACGCAATAGGTTGCAACACAAACACACGTGCACAAAGGGAAAAAAAAAAACAAAAAAACCAAAACAAAACCCTGCGTTCGCGTCTGAGGGGGAACAACAAGGGTTAACGCCACAGAAAACAAGCTGTAATAAAAGAGGTGTATTGCACAGACAAAGAGAAGAGATGGAAAGAAAGACAGAGACAGGAAAGCAAGACGGTGCAGGAAGAATGCTAAAAGGGTTCGTTCTAACATCTGAAAGGGGGAATTTACAACAGGCACACAACAGCAATGCTTTGAAGTGCCTGCCTATGTGTGGAGATGCCGGTGCTTATGCTTTGATTAGCTGGAGAGTTCCACACCCCCTGCTGCCCATGTTGTTGCTGTGATACTCTGACTGAACAGGAGATGCGCTGATAGTCAGGGGCCCCAGCTGGACTCGTCTTAATAGGTGTGTGTTTATGTTGGTGTGTAGACATAGCGCACGTCGATGGGGCTATGAATGGTTGCGGGTGTACAAATGAGCAGCTCACGCGGGTGGCGGTGTAAGGGTGAGGGGTGCATGTGCAGTGCCTGCTGCAGGGATAGACTGTCGGCATAATTGGATTGACAGCTCCTACTGTGAAGGGTGCAGCAAAGTCAACTGCTGTATGTTCTAAAGAGATGCCCTGGTGCCCTCTCCTCCTGTTCCTCCACCTCCTTGTTCCTGTTCCCCTCTTCGCTTCCACCACCTTCCGGTATGAACGCAATCGGGAGAGAGAGGCAGACGAAAGAGCTTCAGCTTCTGGTCACCTGGAAATAGATCAGAGAAGACAGATGAGAGACTTCAGAAAAATGTATGCAAATATGTTTAATAGGAAAAGTAAAGTTGCATCAACTCAACAAAGACAGCACTACATTTTCCCCTTTGACCACTTAGGAAATGTGCCAGCTGTGTTTTCACATCTCTGCAATTCACTTGGTAAGTCCAATGTCACCATTAACAATAGGAATGATGGCCATAACTGTAAGAGGAAAATCTGAGCCTTTTGTTGTAATGAAAAAGAAACCTAGCCGTAATGGCTGTGATCTGAAAAGAACATTACTTTGGCTGTCAAAGAGGCAGGAGACGAGATAATTGTTTAAATACAGAGATAGCGGCGGGTACTTTCAGACAGTCTCTCCTGGCAGGCATTCTTAGTGTTCAGGAAGTGACAGAAATCTGGAAGGAAAAAGAACTTGAGGGAGAAGTTAAAACTCTGCGAACTTTTTCACTGTGGCACACCATAGGCCTGATGTATAAATTATGCATACACACAACTGTGTGGCTGTATGTTGTATGTTTGTGGTTTGATACAAACATAATAGAAATGTAACTGTTTATTCAGCAAAATATTATATGACAATTCATAAAATAATAATCATTTGTGTGCTTATTGCTTTTTTTCCCAGAATCATTTAATGCTATATTGTCATTTATTGAGACACATTCTGTAAGTTATTTAATACTATTTCATATTTTGTTATTATCAAGTCTATTAATCATATTTTGAGAGCTTTTGTAGCCGAATGAAAGAAGGATTTTTAGTGGGAGTCATTCTACTAAAGTTTACTGAGCTCAGTTTGTAATCCACCCAGAGACCAAACATTGGGGATTGCATTTCTTTTCTTCCATTCTCTATGCCTAATAATATTGTGGCACAGGTAATGATTTAAATTCCTGATGGATTGTGGGAGTGTGTTCACCCATTTGTGGGAGCGGATATGAGGATAAAGGAATGAGATTTATATAACAGAATAATGTGTACGCATGCATTTATAACTCTATCCAAATGAGTATGTGAGCCGTTTTGTGTGTAAATGTACTTTTAGCCATGCTTAATCTTCAGATTTCCATGCACCTGGCCCCTGGTCTGATGCAAATGTCATTTGGTACAAAAAGTTAGAAAAGCTGTTGCGCTATCCAATCTGATATAGGAAGTGGAGCAAATGGGGTGACAGGGCTTGTGATTTGGGTTAGATGGCTTTTGTTTTGATTCAGATCCAGACCAAATAACCACAACGCTTCCAGCTGAAAAAATTTCTTGCCCGTGGTTCGGTCATAGTGGATCAGCCACAAAGTTTTGTTAGCATCTTTTGAATTCAAAGGGTGAAGCAGACATAAATATACATTTATCAGTCGGCCATGGCAATTTTTCCCATTATGAGGCTTTGCAGTAGGTGACAACTGATGATGATACAATGAAATCCAGCTGCAGTCACAATAAATTGTGCTCTTTCGGTCTGAGTCCATGAACTCTCCATGTTGTAGCCAGAGGTATCCTGTCAATAACTCATTGGCCGAGTGAATACAGCCTAAGATGCATACACACACTTTCAACGCTTAAAATTGTGTGTCACAGTCACTGGAAAATCTATTTAAATATAAATGGTGAATTCCCAATTGAATGTTAGGATTGACATCTGAGACTTTGTAATGGAGAGCAGATTGAGCCCACATGTCTCTGTGGGTTGTTGCTGCTGAGATGCATGAAAGGAGAGGAAGTAAACTAAATTATTTGAGCTATTTCGAAATGTCACATTCGAAAATGTGTTTGTAAACTCTGGTGCTATGCATCTGTGCACCTTGTAGCTCGCACAACCATGAAATAAACAGAGTATTTATGCAATATGGCAGTATATATTATTACCATTTTCATTTTGTACATGTTACTGTGGTGTGTGTGCCGCTATGGGAACGTTTTTATATCCTTTCATATGCAGTGAGGTCATCTCCAAGCAAACAGCTCTGCTCAGTCTAGCTGGATCTCCGGGGAGTAGGGTCAGCAAGGTGAGAAGTGGCAGCTGAGGAGAGCACTTGAGAGGGAGAGAACGGTGAATGGAAGAAAAGTGGAGGTTTAGCAATAAGAGACAACATGAAATATATGTTGAAAGGGTGTTTTGTTGAGAAGACTTCAATGTGGATAGCTACAGTTCAAAAGGAAAAGTCTCAGTGTCTTGTTATTGATACGCAAACAAGGACAAGTACGAATGTGAGTGGTGTTTCAAATAGTCTATAGCCTATTAAAGCATACTTTTATTTTGATTCTATGCACAGACTGTACATGTGTCTTCCTTCCGCACCTGGAATGTGCGTTATTATTTTTTTCTCTTGCATGTGCAACTCATGTTGCTTCTTGCTCCTACATGCTGATGCTGTGAAGGACACTGTCATATTGCAAGTTAGAGCTGTGGGAAGCTAGTTAGCCACGCCACGTGAGGTTGATGTCTGAGGCCTAACAAAAGCCACGGGTGATCGACACTGATGGAGGGAGGATGGAGCTTTAAATCCCTTTGCTTTTGCTTGTCAGAGCCTGCCAGTTCTTGCCAAATGACCTCCTTTTTTGCTTCTCAGGATTTTTGTCTCTCTGGTTCTCTTCCACTTACTCACAGCTCCTGGATAATGCTCAATTGGGGAGTGTCTGACAAGTGGTGCCCAATTCTGCCTCCAAACCAAAAGAATCTTTTTGTGTTTGGCGTTCAGCTAACTCCGGCAGTTCTGAACCCAGCGGGATAACTAAAGTATGTCTGACAGAACTTTTAAAGAATTTTTATAATAAATTCATTGAGACCTCTTGCATCATTATATTTCTACATCTTCCATGATGAGGTATGGAATATTTGATTCAAAAGGATGCATACTAGATTATATATGTGGTTAACTCATCGAACACTGATTGTCTCTGTTCTCTCAAAAGGTCACACTGATTCATTTAAAAAAAAACATGTAGATAATGAACTACAAACCAATCCATCTGATTCACGTGACAATCTGCTTCCCTCCAGCGAAGATATCTCCACAATAGTTGAGGGAACAGTAAACTTACCCAACCAGTAGCAGCAGCAAATTCCTCATTCCCTGAAAGTCAAGTTAGATGATGCACGCAAAATGTGTCTCTAGGAGGAAGAAACAAAATACCATTGAGACAAGAGTTGACTGACTGACTTTTTGTTTGTTTTTTTTTTTTGTTTTGTTTTTTTTTTTTTGTTGTTTGTTGTTTTTTCTTTTGTTCCAAAAAGCAGCCTTGCTCAGGCTCCAGCTGGAGGGAGGGAAGGGATCATGTTGAAGTGGCTGCCAGTATTCATGCCTCTTCACCTACGGTCCGGTTCCCCCATCTTCTGTGCTCTATGAGCTCTACCTCATGACATGAGCTGCCATTCTTTAGGGGCAAAGATGATCTATGGCAGCGGTCCCCAACCCCCGGGCCGCGGACCAGTACCGGTCCGTGGGTCTTTTGAACCGGGCCGCGCAGAAAGAATAAATAACATACATTATTTTATTTATTGTTTGTTTTATGTTGTTTTATTTATTATCTGAATCTGAGCTATTTTTTATTTTGAAAACTGACCGGATTCTCTCCGTTACATCCGTCTATAACTCATTCTTGAGCTTGTCTCGGTCACGTGATACGTTACCGCTAAAATTAAACCCACAAGCTAGCGAAATGATTAAAAAAGGATAGTTTCTTTGTGAAGGGGAAAAGGCCCAGTGAGGAGACAGAAGAAGAGCCTGGTACTTCCATGAAAAAGAAAGCTGCATTTAGGTTCGGGGTTAAGGGGCAGAGAGGATGTTACGATGACGCTGCTAATAAAGTTGTATACGAGTGCACAGTGGATTCACGTTTATTATGACATTTAGAAAATAGCACAGTTTTTATGCCGATCATATCATTTTATTTTGTTGCATTTATATGCCACACCTTAAAGGCTGGTCCGTGGAAATATTGTCTGACATTAAACCGGTCCGTGGCACAAAAAAGGTTGGGGACCGCTGATCTATGGCATCCATATAACACTGTACAACACCGGTGTCTGATCTGAACTGGTATCTCTGGAGATCCCAACAAAATTTAGACACTTTGTCCCAGTAAACTGATGGTAATCACCCTGACCGTTTCAGCCACCATATCCAAGCAAGTCTGCAGTTGGCAGACCTTTCGAATGTTTAACAAGCAGTCATGCTTCGCAGCTCTTCCCTATGCACACTGTCAGACTAACTGGCTGGAAGGAATAGCTCACTACCAAGCAACTACCCTTTCTCTCACTAGACATCTTGATCACCTGCACCATCCAAACTTACTCATTGGAACTTTTGTTTTAGACAATTATCGCGTGCCCCTCCGTCCCACTATCTCCCAATCCCACATGGCTATGCTTCTGATAGGCTAGCTAGAAGCAAGAAGCTACGCTCGCTGCACAACGGCTCTCTCTCACATCCCTTCTTCTCGGCCTCTGCATCTGTCCACTACGCTCAGCCTGCTCATCCCCCTCAATCGATGTGTTTGCTGGCCTTTTTCAACTTTCTACAATGTCCCGAGGTCACTGAACTTCACCGGCCTTTTCTTCATCCAAGTTTGTCAGAATAGACTATCCGCACTGTCGACTTTCTTGTATCTTATTCTAATAACAATTGCGAGCTTAATTTCCCATCTACTTCTTCTGTCTAGAGTCCTACCTCAGGCGAATTGCTCTCCCATTTGCAATAACCTCAATGAGTTCAATCAAGCATATATTCACCTCAGCTCGATGCAATCTTAACCTTTTTTGGAGGCCATTGTGAACTCGGACAAGCCATCACCTTGATCGTGAATTTCTAGCAAGGTTATTGAACAATGTAGTATTTTTTTTTTTTTTTTTTTTCTCAGAAAAGTTTTATTTAATACAAAACAGGACAAAAGGTTGCTATTTTATATCTGGGGATATGTGATGTGATCCGGGGCTCACCAGGCAGAGCACGTGGTATTTCGGATTTGTCCTAACTGCAGTCGCCCGGAATTGAGACTCAGGCCAAGCTCACTGTGGCTGTCAAAACAAACGAAACAATATATAAAATATCCGCATAGTTCATATTTAATTAGAAATTAAAAAAGGTAGGACAGTACATTAACAATATATTTTGGCACAGAAGAGTAACAGTATACAGCACACACTTGTTATTGCTGTCAGTTTACTCTTAATGGCGTTTCTGCCCCTTAGCTGTAGCTGCTCCCTCCATACAGACTGTGTGTGTGTGTGTGTGTGTGTGTGTGTGTGTGTGTGTGTGCGCGCACATGTGTGTGGTGCTTATTATGCCTCTCTTGCATGCTGTTTTCCTGACAACCTAATTACTACTTTCAGCGATATACTGACACAGATCGAAAACAGCATTCGGGAATGCAGCTCATTTTTGACAGGGTGGTGGTTTATGAGATGTTTGTGGAGGATGAGATTTTTTTCTGCCCTTTTTTTTTTTTTTTTTTCCCTGTTTTTGTTTTCATTCTCAGTTCCACGAGTATTTACTTACATTGTTTGTGTCACTGAGAAGAATGGGAGAGAAGAACTGAGAGGGGAGGATGGATTGTGTGAAACATGAAATAAGACGACTTTCTCTTTCCGACTTTGAGTAACTCCAGGCATTTAAGCACTTTGGCTAATCTGCTTTCAGCCTGTAGGAGAAAGCAATGACAGGTTTTCTCTGCCGGTTCGTGGAGCTTCCTGTTCCAGACCCTGCCTGGGTAGAATCACACCAGCTTTGGGTTGTAAAACATCTAATCTAAACATCTAATGCATATATACATACACAGTTATTTCAGATCATTTAAAGGTGGTCCAGAGTGAGGAAAATATGACTTTAATGTCAATGCCATCTCATGTCCTATGCGGCAATAACTCATTCTAAGGATATATATGCAAGGATATATAAATAAGATCAACCATCTGAATGATTCGTTCATGTCTTATAATGTAGAGTTTTGTTTCATGTAAATGGTTGTGATCTACAAATAAAACTGATGTGGCAAAGTTTGTCTAGTTCTTATTTGGATGATTCATGATTTTCTGCTATTTATGAGTCAGACAGGCTATGTTGGTGAAGCAAATGAAGGCTATTTTAGCTCAGGATTCAAACAAGTATCAGATTGCAAAATATTTTCACTGTTATAATGAAAGCATAGTGCATACGCAAAAATAGAACAGATGAGAAAAACTTAGATTCATTGAACGATCGAATGTGAAGTTGAAGTTGGTTGCGATTGAACTCAAACAAATCTACCAGGTTACAGAACACTTTACATGGATGCCGTCCCCTTCTGCTAATTATCATCTGTCTGCAGCAAAATCACATTTGTAATGCCTTCATATATAAGGCAAATCTCCGATGTTTCCAAATGCATTCCATTTTATTCTTGTTTACTGCTTCCCTAAGTGAGAGACGAGAGCATTGTAATTGGAATAAATTTTTTTAATTTTGAGTTTTATGAAACTAATTCATAGAATAATTAAATTCACCTCAAACACTGAAGATGGAAAGCTTTTGGATAACTTAGTCAAGGCAATTCCTTAGCAAAGCCATTTTCACAGCAATAACAACTTCAGTGACTCTGAGTCTCTTTATTACAGGTTGCGATTGATGCCGAGCCACACTGCTGCAATTTTATCTATTGTCTTGTACCCAAGATGTACAGGACAGCAGAAAGTAGTAATGTGGTGGGAGGAAATCAATGAGTGGATGGGTTGCCTTTTTCTCTCTGGCTTCTTCAGGGCATCCCAGCCAAAAGTCATGTGTTTCAGCATGTAGCTATCACCTCAATTCATAGAACAATACACACCCAGCAAGACAAAGGGATGCACAAACTACTGTATGGTGGAAGGAGGAGATAAGACAGTCGTTAAATTCAAGCCCTCCTTCCCTCCAATTTCTGATTAGTCTGGGTCGAATGACCGGCTAAAGAGAGCAGAACATTCAAAACCTATGAGAGGAAATAAAAGCGCCGTTAGGAAAGCTCATCTTGATGGCACAGCGGACAAAGGCTCCTCTCGTAATTGCATTGACCGAATTAACTCCCTTGCTCCTAAAGATGAAGCGGCATCTAAAAACATTCAAACAGAAAATACATCTAATGATGTCCAGACTTGCTGACACGATACAGACTGTTTGATACAGTTATTTGGCATACGTGGTTGAAAGAATCAAGGATCGTGTTTAGCTGAGTTCCTATCACAGTACTGCATTTTTGGGAAATTATCATAATCTGTTTCTGTGTATATGTGTGTGTGTGTGTGTCTGTGTGCTGGTATAGTTGCATCACACTAACACATGCCAGTGTTGACCACCACAGTTAATCTGTTTGCGCTCTCTTGCTGAATCACTTTGGCCTGTATTTAACACGGAGCTCAGTTCCAGCACATGCGGTATTAATTCAAATTAACCTGTGTACTTTTCTTCCTGAAGTAACTATTCCACCAGTAGTCTGTTCTGTGAATTAGCATATTTCACTCTTCAGGCCATGTTTCAGATATTTGCATCAATTCACTGTGGATATATCACAGAAAAGCAAGTTGCTGTGTGCCACTCATGGGAGTTTGACTGTACAGATAAATAAATAATTGAACCACAGATTATATACACATCCACCACAGGAAATAAAGACATTCGGCCTTGTCGCCATGTGGGGGTCATGAAATTTTCAATACTTAACTGGAGAGCAATCACACTGAGGTTAAATTGATGGATTTGAGCGATGAGAGATGTTACTTTTCTTCGCCTACTTTTATTTTGTGTTGTTAAAGTCATGACATCTGCTGTACTTCATCCACAGAAAATTGTTTCCCAAAGCAGCACCTGGGCTTCTATTACTATTTTGACATAATGATTAGATTAATTTGATATCCTGCAATATGGAAAATGGCAACACTTCCTTCAGAGATTTTTTTATTATATTGAAAGCAATTGTTTAATTCAATAAAGAATCTATCAAGCATTATCATTCCCTACAGTGGCTCTGGGGACTCAAAGCACTAAAAATGCATGTAAACCCTCAGCCTTTATCACACTATGAAACTGCAGCAAATACACAAAATTCTACTAAACACATAACAATGCTGCAAGTGGCACAGGTGACAATGGAGATGTGCACTACATATGATTCACCACACAGATATCCTTTCAAATGGGATGTCGATTGCTTTCTCAGTTGTCGTTCAGATGGGAAAACTTCTCCTTGTCTGTCGCTCTTCAGTATGAATAATGACACCTTGGGCTGAATGTTTGTTCACAGATCGTCAGAAGAACACCAATTTAAAGAGGGTGAAGTGAAGGACGGCCTGCTTTTCGCCTTTAGTGTCTGAAGTGTGGCGGGCAGCGACAATGCACACACATACACACAGATTGAAGGGCTGATCGGGAAGGAAGGTTATATGTATTACAGGTTGAAAATATGGATTGAAAAAAATTCTTCCAGGGCGCCTGTGTGCTCACCTGGATTAGAAAGTTAAGGGAGAGAAAACACAAGCAAACAGGAATATATGTAAGGCCGAAGCTGTGAACTTGAATGCAAAACACAGCTCCCTGTTGAGACTTACTATTTTAACCAGGAAAGCAGATTTACACATTTATCTCGCCATTTTTGGCTGTGTCTGTTTGTGCTGTATGTGCCTGCGCTGCAGTGCACTGACTCATATGCATGGTTGAGTGTGTGTGTCTGCATGTGTGTCTGTCTGTGTTCATTTCAGCACCACCTGCATCCCAGTCAACTCTCTGCTGCAGATTTTCCACTTAACATGATAGAAAAGCCTTTGGCCATGAATAACATATTTACTCTCTACCATACCTCAGGCAAAGTATTACATGATCTGTTTCCTCTGCTAGAATATGTTAAAAATGGAAATAAATAAATAAGAAACCTCAGTACCTTCGGGAAGCAGAGACCTGGGAAGTAGGAAGATTTTAAGGATTGAGAATAATATGCTGGAAGAGACGGAGAAAACAAAAACCCAGACCAAAAAAAAATAATAATAAAATAAAATGGCTGCAGCAGTCAGTAATGATTTGCGTCCCCTCCAGAAACACAGTTGCCGGGTAGACAGAGAGATGGGAGTGTGCATTTCTGCGCACATGTGTTTTGCCTGCCCATTTGTGTGGCTGCGGGTGTCGGTGCATATGTGTGTCTGAAGGCTGAGTGTGAAGGGGCTAATGGAGAGTTGATTGCCTGGCAGTAAGCAGGCATCAGTGGGTAATTGCAGTTCGACGGTGTAAAAGCTCTGAAATGAAGACACATTTCACGTTTGATCACTGAGTCTCCAATATGGATCCGTGTGCATGGGATGGTGGTGGATGATGGAGGGTTAGAGTAAGTGTGCGTTCTATTGAGCTGCATCTAACAATTGGTTGAGTGATACTAAGCGGGCCTCAAAGAAAATGGCACAGACGCCTCAGCTACCTGACTTGGAGTTGATATGAGTTAGATTGTACTTGCAAGTTGTTTTATAGGTTTAGATTAAAGTTGCCAGATTTGAAGAGTGAGAAGTCAGTCATTGTGCTGCCCTGCAGTGTCATGCAGAAGAAAAACCGCTAGGTGGAAAGCTGGAGGTGGAGCCGGTGCGCCTTGCCCTTTTCTTTTTCCTTATGTTTTCTCTCCTTCACACCAGGCTGAAGTCTCCCTTCTGTGAACCTCACTGGTGTTGCCAGGCGACAAGGTTGCCTGGGAGCAGGGCTTTGATGAACAGTCACAGTGGATTGGAGGTAGCCCTGCCAACACACTAAACAGAGGGACAGTCAGGCGGACGAACAGATGCATGTGTGCAAACACATGAGGGGACTGTGGCAAGACAGGCAGGACACTAAGGCACCCAGCGGAGTCACATTTGGGTTTCTTCAGCTTAGGCTCCAATATAAACTATGATTAGTACTAATCATTCTTCAGAAATCTTAAAAAATTGTGCTATTTCGCAGTATCCTCAATCAATGGAATAGAAATCTATGAATTTATCTGTGAGGATTCTGGGTTTGGGCCCAGTAGCTGGACGCCACTGACGTGGTGTGAGTGTTGGTTGCGAAACTGTAACGGGCTAGGCTTTCCTGGGAGGGGCGAGGTCAGGGAATCAGTCCAGTGAAAAGTGTTGGAAAGTCGAGCATGAGGGCTAAGACGGTGAGTGAGCAGGAGAGGCTTGTATACCGACCGATAGGTGATCAGGACCAGCTGTGTGCAGCAGGTGAGGGAAATGATCCAATGAGGTGGGAGTGGCTGTGCGTTCTGGTGAGAGGAATCTAACAGAGACTGTGACACTATCGCTGTCAGAGGCTGCAGCCCTGCTGCTGATTTCTCCTGCAGTTTTCCATTTCCTCTTGAAGTCATCTTCTCCTCGTGTTTTCAAAAATCTATTAAAATTTCACACAAACATTCTGCTGCCTTGGCAAAAGTAATCCATCATTTTGAATATGAGGACATTTTCTTTTCCCACGCCAAACATTACTTTTTAAAATGTACACCTCACAAAAAATATTATATTCACCAAATGCTCAAGCAGCTACAGAATGTGCACTAGTTTGTTCAACTAGACTTCACGCACGATTGACAGGCAGCAAATAAAATATCGCTGCAGACCATCAGACAGTGAGATCGATGGAGAGCAACCCTCTCAAATGTGTCCAACGCCGGCCATCAAATTTTGGTACCGTGATTGGCTTTAAAAACAAACAAGCCTGAGCGAAAGGCCCCAGCAGAGCTGCAGATCTGATATGTTTGATCAGTCCAATTTATGAAGCGTCTAACCCGAACATTGCCGCCAGAGCTCAGCAGCTAACGTGTGGTTTCCTTATCTTTTTACATTCTTAAAGCAACAGCCTAATCTACAACTCCTTCAAATAATTGGCCATTTCCTCTCTCTCGCCCCATGCTGAACATGGCAGTGATTCGAGCTCTGACTTGGGTTCATAAAAGCTTTTACAGTTGCTCAAGGAAAAGTTCCTCTGGCACACATAAGAGATGTGTTTTACATTTCCAATGGCTCCAACAGCATTTCAATCATAGCTGGAGGCTCACAGCCAGAGCTCTCTCAGCCTTTCCAGCTGGCTGCATACAAAGATGCACACACCGCTAACGGTTATGTCTGTGAGAATGTTGCCTGCAAACATGCAGCTGGTGGCCGAAAAAGTATGGAATTTGACTTTTAGAATATTAGAAACCACCATGGAGTAAACCTGTCCCCTTGGAAAGGTGTTTCAAACACAAACACAAATCCACGAAAATAAATTCTGTCATAATAAATATCCATCAACTACAGCATCATCATGCTTTTTCAATGTTTCTGTTTAAATCCTGACTTGGTTCATGTGGTTTGGTTCACATGATGTCACAGCTGTAACTTAATCACAGACTTAATCACAGACCCCACATTCTGGTGATCTCTGGACACCACATCCTAGCAGCTCTTCAAACCTGAATATTTGCAGTTCTTCATTCACTCCAGAATGTGTAACTGAAGACTTTAGACTCTCTGCTGCAAAGTTTTACTTAAACCTGCAATGTAAGACTTTTTTTTTTTTTTTTTTTCTCCCAGCAACCTTAGGGCAATAAACTGTAAACACAACAGTGACACGTTCTCACCCTTAACACCTATTTGTCAAATGTGTCATCAAGCAGTTGCTGCTTGCACACACAGAGCAGACACAGACGGAGGTCTGTGTGCTCACAAGCTCAATGCAAGAGCATTCTCCTACGTTTTGCTTCAAGTCAGAGTATTCAAGATTCACAGTGTTTGAAAACAGTGAATATATATAGCACTGGAAGATCTGATCATTGGTGAAGTGAGTGATTTCCAAGGCAGATTTGTGTGATATGTGATATGTGATATGTACTGTGTGTGACCAGTCTTTCATTTTCAGTAAGTGGACCTGTGGTCTAACACTTTTGGTCCTGGTTGTTTTTTTTTTCCACAGGCACAAAGTAATGAAACAGTCAGAGTCATAATTTACTGATTTTAAAAGGTAATATCCTGCTGCACTGTGTTCCTCTCCTGCTCCGGGCCTGGTGTGAACGGTCAGGGTAAAAGCATTACACTCCACTCACATAACAACCTGCTGCTGTGAGAGAGCGAGGATAATAATTACACACTGTAAAAGTCCCAAAGAGAAGAGCTAAGCCACAGCAGTCAAGATATCACATAATGCATAAGTGCCCGTGAACAAACACAGACACGCACACACTAACTCACAATGATCTTAAGAGAACAGACACAGAGGGACAACACACACTGTGACAACTAAAACTTTGGACAAATAACTTCTTGCCCTTAAATAACCATATATACGAATTTGGATATTTTTCTATATATATCCTTTATGAAGACACAAATTGATCACTAGGCTATTTATTTTAACATATTTGTTCAGAAAGTGTTTCTGTATGTATGATTTTGTCCCCAGCTTTTGCTTCATATAATCAGTTGATCATTTTATGTGGTTTCCACTCAACCAGGAGATTTTCTGACTGAGATTTAATATTCTCAAAATCAAAGTATTCATAAGGGCATTTCAGTTGACAGCCCACCATGACATCAGCTGTTGGTTTGTGTATTGTCTTTACGAAGCCTTAAGTTTGGAATTTGTCCATTGGCCATCCTGTTTTTTAGTTTAGTTTATTTTATTTTTTTTTTAACTAGAAGAAACCAAGAAATGAAGATGTAGCTGAGGAGGAGTGAGGGGTGAATCCGACCTGCTCTTTGCTCTGACAATCACACCGTAGCCACCCCCTAATTCAGCCCCTGCTTTATGGTCCGTTTTTCTCTAAAAGGGACCATCATTTAAAATACGGGCATCATTTTATATTGAGTAACTAGAGACTGAGACCATAAACTCAATAGAAAAACGTTTACTGACATAATGAGTCAAGTGAGAAGTACAGTAGGGTCATTTTCACATAGATTTCCTAAGTCACATTGTACACATCATACATGTCCTTTAACCTCCGTGTGCCACATATGTTTAAACCAAAACACGCTACTAATAAACAGATTTCCATTATAAATACTGAATAGAGTCTGCATAGAATCTGCCTCTACCCACCAGACACCAGAGAGCAATCAAGATGGTTTTTGGCTTCACTTCAGGTGAGCTGTTATGTCTTCCATCTTCAATATAGTCATTAGAAATTAAGGGGAGTTTAACACCAACTTAAAGTTACTATAAAATATTACATTATCTTTAACTCTTTGCACTTTAGCAGTAATATGACCAAAGTTGCAAAATCAGACAGTTCTGTAAGGTTCCAAAGATATTTTAGTACCCATATTATGGAACAAATTGTCAATCTGTTGCATGCAGATGGATATGAGTGAAGTGGTGTGTGCATTTATGTAAGTATATTTATGTAGTGAGCCAGTGCACATCTGTGCACAAGAGTGTGCTGGGATGTCTATATCCATCAATTTAATTGTGATTATCGCATTAAATTATGCCTGATGATTTCCACTTCTCTGGGAATCATTTGAGATACATATATATATATATATATATATATATATATATATATATATATATATATATATATATATATATATATTCCTCTAAAACTGAGGATGAAACTCTATTTGACCACAGGATTAGCTTCATGTCATACTTTCTAAAGCAGCAAAGCCCCCACTGACACTGAAATCCTCATAATATCATCAAGTGTCCTCTTGTTAAAAATGGTCACCTCACGTCAAGCCACAAAAACAGTCACATCTCCGACAGCAGCTGCAACTCAGACAGAAGGCAACGCCTTAAAATGTCACCGTTGTCGTCCTTTGACCTCTGTCAAAGGAGTTTCAACAATAACACGAAGACAATGGAGCTGTTTGTGAGTTTTCTGAATGCTTGACTTTCTGCCGGCAAATTAAATGACCTGTGAAAGCTAGTATGGGAGGCACGAAGCTGTGATGTATAAACAGATGGAACTGTTTTACCGGCGTACACGCTAACTAGCCAAGTGTGAATGCTGCTAATTGGAGTAACAGTAAATGTCCCAGCCACATATGTGCGACGGATTTGCGCGAAGGTAGCTTTCAATATGCATGAGTGGAAAATGTAATGAGGAATTTCTTGTTTTGTTTGCCAGAAAATGTGTAAAGGTATTTTAGGCATTGCCTGGCATGACTCCATTAGTCTTTCACATAAACTTCGCTCACTTGGTTTGCTTTGATTTTTGCAGAGACTGCGTGATGCAGTAGCTTCAAAAGTGGAGTCCATGGACAACGGTGTTCTGTCTCTAAAGAAACAAATAATAATGCGTGCATTTTTATCTCTTTTCAATCCAAATTTGAACATTTCCATGTCCAATTTTATATTAAATAACCAGGTACAGTTTACAAATGGGCTCAGAGTAACAGTTTTTTCAGGCACTGAGGATGGAATGGTGTTTTCAAAGTATTCCACATAAGTAATGTTGGTATGAAGAGTAAATCAAGAATGAGTTATTTCTGGATAAAGAGGGAAAATTATTTCATGGGTGCAAAATACTTGAATAATGTAGTCGTGCTTGAAAATATATGCCTTTTTTTTTTTTCTTCTTTACTCGAAATTTCTTCAGTTGTTTTTTTTTTTTTTTTTCCCCTACAACTTTTTAATTTCGACAGAGCATAGTGCAAGTGTCAATCCAGCAGGAAGAGCCTGAGCTAGTTGCAAACAGAGCAGAAATTGGTGCTGTGGTGAATTTTCACTTTAGGTTCATGTTCTGGGAGAGATCAGAATTTTGTTGGGTGCCTAGTTACAATAATAAATTGTAGTTGGTGGGGAAAAAAAAAGAAAACAAAACAATGTTGACTCTCAATTTGAAATAACTGTATGATGAGGTCACCCATCCTCCTTTGTTGCTTTCAGAATTACTAGAGGACGCTGAAGGCCTTTGTTGCTTGAACCTACCAGATTCCCTTTGGAAATGCTGCTGAGCTGGATTTCACATCATTTATGTCATATTCCAAGTATTGTTCAAATGTCTTTGTTAAAATGTAAACATGACGTGTGACCAATACTTCTTCCTATTTTATTTACTTTTACTATGTGTCAGATACCAGTTAACATTAACATTAACATTCATAATTATACATAAATCGTGCTGCAATCATAGCGTGCTGCTATTTCGCATAGTATTTTGGTTCGGATAGCTGAAATACGTGTGACTTAATACCTCAGTATCAAACGTATCTGTCTCTGCAAAAACAAACAAACCAAACTTTAATGAGCTCAATGAGCCTCACACATAAAGCACTGAGTATGAAATGTTCCCCAGTCATATTTTCATTCATTTACTACATTTAATCAGTTAAATAGTGATGAATAACAAATTTATAATTCTAATAACTAATTTTTATGAAGTAATTTGTGGAACACATTAAATGTTTTCCTGCAGCTTTGAAAACTTTACTGCACCACCAGTTCAGTACAAGCGGAAATCTTGGAAAGCGAGACAAATAACACTCATGTTGCATCTTTTCCCGGCCGAGATAGGATTTCTTTTTCATGCAAAGCTTTCGAAACAGTTTTTTTATGCACCAAATCTGTTCTCTCCCTCTCATGCCAACATTTGTTAGATCAAGAGATTTTCTGCTTAACTGCATCTTTTAATGAGTGGACTGATTCGCTCACCATGTTCACATTAGCAAGAACTTTGTAGTTCAGTGGCAACAAAGTTAAAGATCGATGGTGAGCAATATTAGGGTTATAAGTGAGTAAAGCGGCTCATAAAACCAACTGAGTCCACACATGCTCTTGTCTGTGCTCACATTAGCTGCATAATCTCCCTGTAATGGGGGTGTCCTGTCCGTCCTAAACTGTCTCTGCATAGTATAAAGTGTTTACTGTCTAATCTAATTTTGTCTCAAGTTGGCTGCTTCTACAATCGAAATCAGAAATGCAGACCTTTTTATAGTAATAACATGACTGAAACACTGAGGGTTAGGATTACAAATGTCTGATTGTCTGCCTGACTGGTTGATGAATTTACACTATTGGCTTGTGGGGTGATTTACAGGCAGTGCCAATAAATTTACCGGTTAAATTATAGATTTTTCAGGCTCCTTTTGCAGCTTATTTTTTTTCTTCTTTCTTTTTTTTCAGACACCATTTTGCAACTAATCAGTGAAGTGAATTTACAGATGCAGGGCGAAAACACACACCCACAGCAATATTGAATACTGTTACATAGCAAAAGTTTTCTCATCAACCAAAGGGAGGTCCCAGCAGAAAATGTGCGTGCGCACAACAGGAGAGAATCAAACTTATAAAAGGCTGAAACCGATCGACTCAAGTCAGAATGAAAATATTACCGAATGACATCATGAAGATGTTAGTGAACACAATGCAGCTTGAGCTATTTTCCATTTATAGTATTTGAGTCCAGCATACAATTTCACACTTTGACCACAGAGTCCAGCCATTCTGTAGGTTTTGTCCTAGTCTTGTGTCCCTGTGCTTCTGTGTCCAAGTGTGACTCCTAAGCACTTGAGGGTGTGTTACGCCTGAAACCATTTTGTCAGTCAACTCCAAGCGCACCAGAGCCAGTGGAAGGAGACTGAAACTGACATTTGGTTTCCTTGGGTCGAGGCAGTAACAGAGAGAGTACAGCCGGAGAACTAGAGTAGAGCAGCAAGGGGTGAGGGAGGAAACCCTGTGCCTCCCGCTCAGCAGTCAGCCCAACAGTACAGTACATGCCAAACTAAATCCAATCTGGCGTTTTTCACAAAGGCTGAGGAACTGCTGTTGAATGTGGCACTTCAGCTGATGCCAGTGCACCCGCTGCAGCTGAAGGTGTTTGTTTAATATCTAGAAATGAAATGCTCACATTTAGAGGAAAACATCAATTCTTTCGAGCCAAAATTTAACAATCCGCATAAAAAAAAAATCTTATCTTATCTTAATCTTATTGATTATTGGTGCAAACTCAATGCTAAATGTATGAGATTAGATACACAAAAAAAAAGCATCAAGTGAGAAAAGAGATTACACTGTCAGCGTTTAAATGAAATGTAAGATTGAACAAAATTACAGCACTGAGTTAAGACTTTTTGGGAGGCAAGATGAATTTCCCCAGGAATAAGATATTTTCATCATGTCTCGAATCAGTAGCACTGTCCTCCATAGACCCGGCCCACCCTTGTTTTCCTCTGTTTTTCTCTGTCCTGTCATCATGTGACAGCAACAACAACAGAAGCGGCAGTGGTGGTGGCGCTGACAGTGCCAGAGGCCATGCTGCTCTGCCACACAACGATCTGGCAGTCTGCTGCCTCTTCCTGCTCTTCCTCCTACTCCCCCACCCCCTCACCGCTTCCTCCCCACGCTCCGTTCTCTGTCTTGGCTGATATGCACCTCAGCAAGACAAGAGGTCAACCTGGCATGTGCATTGGCCCACCTCCACCATTTGACAGAGCTTGCGTGCGGTTCCTGTTGCAATCGATGGGTGTTTATATTCGGCAGACCTTTCGTCTTTCTGTCGTCCTTTTATCTTGCAGTTTTGGCTCTTTCTCCAGCTCCTGTCCCATTCATCTATGCTTGCCCCATTTTGCTGTGCCTCGAATGCAAAAATATTCAAAAAAGAAAAGAAAAAAAAAAATGCTTGGCTGAAGTGGTAAAAGCAGCATATACAAAAGACAAGATGTTATAAAAGGAGGTGGAAACAGATTTTAATGCAACCGTTGATGTGTGCAGCTGTCCCCACCTTAAGTGTGAACACCGACGCTTGTAGAAATGATTTGGCAGTCTACGTGGCGCACTGGAAATAAAGATGGATGTGGCCTAACAGTCAGTGAGTTCTTCTTGGCAGCACCTGACTCCACCTAACTCCTGGCAAATGCCAAAATGAGTGAATTGGGACTCGCCCTGAATTCATAATTGCACAATTAAAACTACCCCCCACACAGTTTTACACAAAGGAGGGAATTCGCTATAGAGACCAAATGTTTTTTGGCTTTTTGCACCAGACGATAAACACGTTATGCAATTCTTTGCACCTCCATCCTCTAGCCTGGGAGCTGGCAGGTTGATCTTCATTTATGGTAGCAGGTCTGTGCGGCTGTGGGAGCATCTAGCTCTAGCATACTAATGCGCTTCTCCCAACAATGCTAATATTAGCAGTTATAACAGATGTTTGGTATTTTTGTTTTGGTATTTCAGTGCATTAGGATTGTAGCAGGTACATCTGATGCTGTCATTCGAGTTCCCAAACGTATCCCCAGGATGGTACACGTTTCTACGACGCTTCATGTTTTTCAATCCAATAGCTATCATTTCAACCAGTGCTTAAAATTACACCATTATTATGCCGCTACAGGAAAACATTCATTTTTATCCAAATTTTTCCTTTTGTAATTAGTCACCCTGTCAATTGACAGTCACATATGCTGCTAACATGCATTCACACATAGGGTAGGCCACGATTGTCTAATATTAGCCACCAGTAGCTCTGCTGAAGTGAGTTGGAGGGGGGCTGGTTTTGCTCATCAAGGGCACATTGATGATGCAGAGAGGTTTTTTATGTGCTCGCTAACAAATTTTCTCAGGAAGTCTGCATTTCTAATCTACTGCAGGCCATGCTGGTTCATCACCCTCCCTCTCCCTCTTCCACTCCACCAGTATTTATTTCCCCTCCCTGGGCCAGACAGATGGGAGTGCTCAGGAATAAAAGCGTCAGTATTTACCATATTATTTACTAGCATTACTGCTAGACCCCCCTTGGACATGCCAGCCTTGAAGAAAAAAAACACCCTCTTTGCCTCCTCCCTTTCGTGCTGCTCCTCCTCCTCATTCCTTGCCATACCTGGGCAATTTAGGATTTATGTGGGACAACTATCCCATTGGAGCCATTTAGTAGTTTGATCAAAGATGTGTCACCGCCAGGACTCAGTGCACTGACCCAGAGGTTAAGAGTGTGTCTCGCACACCGTGTAGCAAATATAGTACATCATACTGTGACAGATGAATGGTTTTTTATCACTATGGACAACCTGAACCTAAATACTGACCATAATGGATTTCTCCCTGCACTGTGAGTGTGACAAAGTCATAACAAGTGAGTGACTGGTAAAATTCTGTAAAGAATGGCTGAAGATATAAATCTGGGGGGTTTTATCGTATGTACAAACACAGGTCGACAGAGTTCAGCTAGTGGGTCTTAAACAAGAGGGCACCGACTTGCTCTCATACAGTCTTGGATACACACGATTACTCAGACGAGATAGTGTGATACGATTTTGCAGTGCCCTGACTCACACATTTGCATAAAAATGTGGAACAATTTATTCTTTGTGATCCACTGCAACATCCTATCGACATAAAATCCAGAGTTCACAGCTATCCAGACAAAATTTTGTTGCATGGATTATCCCAGGTTGACACTAGGACTAGTGCTCATTATTTTCTTAGCAACGGGAATGAGCAACAGCGTGCATTTGCCAGCCTATAGGAAATATGTTAATGTGCTTATAGTAGGACACTGGTGTGAAACTTTTTCCAAAAACTCCTATGATTTCAACTACCCCAGCAGGAAAACATTGCCAATAACCTTAAGATGAACTATTTTAAAGGCTGGGTGAGGTAGTGCCTATGTGTTTGTGTGTGCATTTCAGCATGTGTGTACGAGCACTGCTTTGTATGTGTGTGTCTGATGCTGAGAGTGTGTAATTATGGGCAGATTATGAGAGAAGCGGACGGCATGAAGCAGTCTTTGATGGGATTAAGCACTCAATTACCCAGCTAAATTCCCCACACAGACACACACACACACACACACGCACAACTTGCAGGTTAAAACACACACTTCATACACACATCCAAACACAAGGTTGAGCAAACACTTTTTGTGAGTGCAGCACACAAAAACAGAAGGCTTTATGTCTCTGTATGTTCCGTGCACAATTTATGAAACATATCTTCCTCCTTTTTCTTTCTGCAGACCATAACACCATCTGTTAGTGATTTTGTTTGTCCCATTTTTAAATACATAAAGCATTTTCTTTCTCTTACGATCACGGGCTTTTACCAGAGAAGCCAAGACTAAACACTGGCATCCTTACATTTGCGCAGTTTTCAGGGGTTAATGTGCTCAGCTGATTAGAAATGATATAATTTTCCCTTTGCAGTCTTTGTCATTGCAGCATTTTCCCATGAAACAACATTTATCTGTTTTCTGACCAAGTTGTATGAAACTGGAGTGTCAGAATGTCAGTTGTGGTGACATTTGCCTGATGTCCCTGATCTTGTCCATTGTCCATGTTTGAGAGTTCATACACTTCTGGGAATAGTTTGAGAGCGGGCTAACTATTACTTGCTTTCACATTTCCTTTCAAATGTCACACAGATCATTTTGGATGTAAATCCTGATACAAACTCTAAAAAGGTGTTGTTCCATTAAAGTCTAACAATACTGTAAAGCATCTAATTTAAATAATGATGCCTGAATTTACTTTGTTTTCACTTTATTGTGTATTGAAAACAACACATAGTTCTCGCAGAAACTTTGGGAAATGCTTGATGATGGTTTGACAAAATTTTATCCTTAGAACACAGGTTTGGCGTGGCTGTACCTGAGGGCATAGAAAAGGAAAACAAATACAGTCATTTGGTTCAGAGAAGTTGGCACTAACGCTGGTATTCCCAAGCCATGGGAAACTTCTCACTGCATTGTTATGAGCATGTTATTCATAGTAAGTTTTACTGATATATTCTAGTCATATTTTTAGCCACTTGTGGGCAGTGAAAACAACATTTTCCTGTGTAGAGCAGGTAAGGTACAGATGGTCCATGGAGGTTTGCTTTTTTGTTGTTTTTTTTTTTTTTTTTTTTCTGCTGAGGACACCAGCTTGTGCTGTGACACCAAATTGAAATTCTGGTCTTGCTAAACCACACCATTGTTCTGACAACCAGTATGGCACCCTGCAGGGCTAAAGGGACCTACAGAGACCCTTTTTCAGATACAGGTAGTCATGTAATCTGCTGTTAATATAAAATATTGATTATAGCCACTTTGACTGGTTCAGATGCATGTCAACAAACTGGAGAGTGACAAGAGCATGACCATCTAACATGAAGCCACTGGAGGAAACAAACTTTTTCCTCAAGAAATAAAATTCTAGCTTCTTTTAGCTTCTTTTAGCTCTAATAGGCTGCGTAACTGAATAGATTAAAAGGAAAAATGTTCTCCAATGATAACATCCAGACGGTTGTATGATGAAAACAAGAAGGCTTTCAAATTTCTACCCAATATGTTCAGTAATATTTAAATGATTAAATTCTGTTACTTTTTTTTTATATTCCTCGTTCTACCTAAATATAAATCCCTTCCTCATTCATTCAACCGCCCACTGAATTCTGTCTCCTCACCACCGAACTTCCATTTCTCTGTCCATCACCTCTTTACTGTTTATAGCTCTTCTTCTACAAGCAGACACTCTTCCCATCAGTATCCTTTTACCAAAAAATGTGCCTGACATTTTGAATGCACAAGTGCAACACTCTATATATGTCAATGCCTGTGTCCACGCCTGACTATATGCACACATAGATGTAATAGTGACTCCTGGGATGCTTATTATCTGCCTGTATTGGCCTATGGGCTGGTAAATTGAGAGGCAGCTTCTGTGGAAAGGTCAGGTCCCTGCAGTCAGGAAGAAGCTCTGGTCTCTGTTTATTACCCTCTTTGGAGTTTCCCAAGTACAGTAAGTCTGCAAGTTATTAGCCTCTCATACAGCCATAATGGTTGTAGGAGGATTAGTTAGTGGTTTTGTTTTTGTTTTGTTTTGTTTTTTTTTCTCAAGCAATATCCTGAATGCAGGGTCATTTAACTCACCCAGGTTCCAACAGTGTGAAGAAGTTGGATGTATTAGGGATTCATTGTTAATTTGTTAATATGCATGAACTCAGCCAGCAGGTTTCACTTCCACATAAACCCCAAGTGACTTTGTCTAGTTGGGATGTGATGCAGGCAGTTTCCCCAGAGACACGGATTATAATATTGATTGCCAAAAAATGAAAATATGTGACTTTTAGCCACAGTTTAGCTTCAAGAAAACACTTTCTTGAAAAATTTCATTCATTTGTTTTATACAGCCCGAGGGTGTCATTTGCCCCAACTAATGGATTTTTAATGATTAGAGCTGCTCAATTTATTCCCAGGCCAGACAGCGCTGGTCTCTGCATATTTAAGTTCAATATCAAATGTCCCAGTCAGGCTCCATTATAAACTTTGTCCGGGGAGCATTTATGCATTCAGTATGTTACATTATGGCTTAAGAAAAATGAACCTCTGGACTGTAGAGCTGTAGAACAAGATGTCAACACCAACTATTTCCCTTTGATGATTCTTTAAACTTACACTCCATGTATTTCATTGGTTGTACTGACATATTTATGAATTATTTGACAGCTGATCTGATTATCATATTTATTTAACTCATTATCTTTCAGACTCATATTTTACAGAGAACAAAATACAATAGAAGGCATTCTTGATTGAACCCGGGTTTTTTGTGGGGTTGGGGGGGTTCAAATAAATCTCTATTTGGATCCTTCAGTAACTTTTCAGATGTCAACGTTGTTAGATTGTTTTACTGAAATTACTCTTAGTGGCTATGGATGAAAAATTGGGCTGTACACCAAGAAAAAGATTGAAGTCCCAAAAAAGGAAACAAATTTCTGTCAGAAGTTTATTGTTCTTTTGCAATCCATTAACCACGTCAGGGCCCCTGAAATTGGGAGACACAGAATTAAAAATCTTACTGTATGCACAGCAGTAAACTAAAATAGTTAACTTGGTAATATCAAGAGTAATCACAAAGTGTAGAGCTTCGCAAAGGCCAACCAAAGACAGCATACACCAACTTCAGTTGATAAAATTAAATTTCTATTTATCAGTAAATTATTTACCCCAGTTCTTTTCTGGCTTGTGTTCCATCCCACTACCAAATTTTACCAGGTTGCAAATTGGTTGAACACTTCTTGTGCAGTGCAACTGGCACTAGTTTCCATCTCAAGCATCACTAATATGCTGTTGAGCCTTTGGCACATCAGCGTTACTGTTTTGAAGAGTTCACCTTGTGATGAAGTTAAAACATTTTGATTTCACTGTATTTAATCGCTGGAAATGCTTTTGCTTTTTATTTATATCCTGTCTTGCCACATTTCTCACAGCCTATTTCACTTTTTGTATGTTTTTAAACTCCCTGGATTTGGGTTAAAATGTGCATCTAATCCTTTCAGCTCACTATCTGCAACGACACTGGTGGCATCTTTGTCTTTTTTTTTGTTTTTGTTTTTATAATTGTCCAGGAAGGATATCAGGAAGTTTGCAATTTGCTATTGCTGTACCCATTTTGCTGAGTATCAGTTGGCTCTGTCTGCTGTATGTTAGACAGCTGTGTGAGACGATGAAACTACCAAGTTCATCATAGTACATGGTGTTCAATAGTGCACTGTGAAATTGATATAATCATGAGAATTGTCTCAGCATGGAGTCCGGTGTCTGCTCTGCACTAAATGGATTCATAAAGGCACAGAGAACTGTCAGGTTATTGTTAAAGCCATCAATGAACTGTGACATTTCTTAATGTGGTCTAATTGAGCCCAAGTATAGCTTGGTACTATTGTGAATGGTATATAATGTCTCCTGACCATTATATAAGCCAGGTAGCTAAACAGCATATAGATTGGTGCATGGGAAACAGCAACGACAAACCAAATGTGTAGAAGTCGGTTCTATGTATTATTTCTGGAATTGATTTATGTTTGAAGATGAAAATAAGTTGAACTGTTGATGGACAGCTTGATGGACAGGTTCACAGCACTAGGCTAGTCTAATTTCAGCACATGAAAGATGGGTGATTTGTCTGCAGACAAATGGACTTGTTGGTGTGTAAGTGGGAGTGGAGAAAAAAAATAAATAAAAAAAAAGACGTAAATATAGGAAAGAAAGAATAAAATGTGTGAAAGAAAGGAAAGGAAGACAGAAGATTTCCTCCTAAGCAGGGGTCATTTAAGGGTGGCCAATCATCCAATTATCTGGATGAAACAGGTGGCACCTCATTGGGAAAGCTCATTAAAATGGCGTTCAATCTTGGCTCTTGGCAGCCTCTGGAAATGAAAGCACATTTCCTGTTTGGCCTGTTCAAATTTTTCAAATAAAGTCGGTCTCAGGAAGAGGAGAGCCATTCCCTGCCACTGAATAATTGGATGTTTGGATCTGAGCCAGTCAAGATTTACTTGCTATTTCTCTAGTGGAATCCATGGTGGGCTAGTCACCATGATAGAGTCTGGTTTTAGGCCTTGGGCTTTGTCAGTAGAGCAAAGCATCCCATCTGTTCTGGGGTCATCTTTTTAATGCCAGAGATGTCTTTTCCTCAATTTCGCAAGTTTACAGTGACCGCTTGATGGCTATTTATGGCGCGTGAAAGTTCACGCTGAACTTGTAGATAAAGATACCTATTTGAAATACACAACCAAATACACACGCGCACACACTACTAAAGGCCTTTCTTTGCTGCTGCTCCATAAAACCAAAGGTCAGACTTTTTTTCATGGTGATTGCCCACCAATGTGGAAAGGAGAGGTGGATATGGGTAAAAGTGGGAATTGGTTTGCAAGTGCTGGCTTTACTGTTGCTATGTCAGGGACAATAAGTCTTAATGGCTCTAAGGGGCAAACAGGAGACAAACGCATGCAGCACTCGCACACCTTTCCACAAAGCAGCTGTCCAATTTTTTGCTAGATTAAAATTAACTTTGTGATACTCCATAAAGCATATTCATAATTACACACATTGCTTATTTGCTTATACAGTGTAGATGAATCGGCAAGTTAACAGACACTTTATTCATTTACACAGGAATTGTGTTATCACAATAACTTTGTGCGTCTTAAACCAGTCAAACATGAGTTTGAAGGTGTTGCAAACGTGGCGAGCATATTCCTATTTCTGTGCTCGCTCACTTTATTAGTGTTGCAACAAATAATACTGCGCAAACTTGACAGGTGCTACCTTGAAAACTTGAACTGTTCACAGATATCATGTGGCAGTGATTATTATAGTTGATTTCTTCAGTCAAATGTGAATAAAATTGCCTCCAAGGAACAGATATCACACATTGCAGTGACAAATTTAATAAATTCCACAGGGATCACAAAGAAAGCAATAATGGTTATAATTTAAAAAAACAAACAAACAAAAAACCAATAATTATTGGAGTTTGTAGCAATGTGAGCATTATTCCTGTTCAAAATTGCAGGGGATTGAAAAAACCTAGCAGATTGGTACTTAAATAGTCAGCAATATGTATAAATAATAGTGCTATTTCAATAACAACACAAAAGTTAATCAAACATGTACACAATAGATCAACCTACACTATTACTGGTGTCTCAATCACAGCCTACACAGTTTGTCGACAAGGAAGAGAAACTTTACTGGTTATTGTAGTTACAGTGCTACTGCTTTTACATCAAGTGTTTGCAGGATGACAGGAAATGGTTCCGCATTTACAGCACAGAGATTAAATCTTCGTATGGGGTTAGGTTGAAAATGCAAGTCATTACTCATTAAAAGCCCCAGAGGTTGTGGAGGAAGAGCTATGAAAAGAAAAGATGGAATAGACAGAGGTGTGCAAGTGTGGTGAATGGACAGATTTAATAAATGAAGAAGGCTTCATATTGAAGTGGATCTCAAATTGGGATCTTGGGAATCCAAAATCCATCAAGGAATAGAGATTTTCTTTCTTGATCACAAAGCAGGTCAAGGTTCTATATTAATACTGTCAAAGCAACAAAGGTCTCAGTCCGCAGAGAAACACCCACAGCGTGGCTTCAGAAACCAGATTTAAAAACCAGCTGGACTTCTGTTACTTTCCACTATCCTGTCTTCGTTCTATCTCTCTTTTTTAATTTTTTATTATTTTTTTTGTGTGTGTGTGTGTGTGTGTGTGTGTGTGTGTGTATTGACAACATAGTCTGAGCGCTTAAGTCTAAGTCTCACCATCTTTTCAGCTCATTTCCCCCCTGGCTGACCCGGGTTAGGGTTAGGGTTACTGTCTGCATCTACCTGTGACTGGCTTTGTTATGCACTCACTCACTCACAAAAACAGAGACTCTGAACTTCTCATCTCATTGGCTCACCTAGCTAAACTGGGAAGGAGGAAATTATGGGACATTTGATACTAATTGTAAACAAAACAAACTTTGATTGAATTCGCTTCTCTGTATGACGTTTGTTATGCTCAACTTAATTCCAAACTCTCTTGAGCATTGAAAAGAAGACTTCTTGTTTGGCATCTATTTCCATCGCTTCTTCTCCTTTCCTGAAGTTAGCATGCTAACTTGCTAACCTCAGCCTATCTCATTACCGTTCCTATTTTTCAGGTGTTTAATATAAAAGATTTCCGTCAAAGTGAGCACTACAAATGTCTACATCAGGAATATCAGGTGGCAAATTTGTAATATAGTGGCAGGCAGATACCTTGCTGCTGTTCTTGCCTGTGTGATATAATCCTCATAACACAATCAGAGCTGCTGTTACTCAATTGAAATACTCATAATACATCAACCATGTTGCCTCATATCGAAGAGATGTTATATGATGCGGAAATAATGTCTGTGTCATCTCACAAGCATGTTGTCCAGAAAAACCATATCAGCGTAACATGCAAGGTCCAAAACTGAATCAGGAAACCCATAAAGTTGTTAGATCTCTAATATTGAGTTGTTTTGATAAATGAAGTGAGTCTCGTATATGAAAAACAACTGAGTGTGAGGCACTCATTGAGTCCTTGTCAGGGGAAAAAGAGCAATGTGTTCAGCCTGAGAGCGTTAATTATAATGTTTGTATTTGCTGTGTTTTCCGCATTGTGCCATTAAACATAAGATACTGCAAAATGCAGTGAGCAGAGCGGTGCAGGCAGCTAGTCTGCTCTGTGGTTGTGGCATTCGTGTACAGTAATTACAGTAATATCTCATTAGTTCAGGTTACTGTGGGGGCTTATTTCAGTTAATACAAGTAGATGAACTATCTCCAGGTACACTTTGGACTAGTAGTCACACCGCTCTCACAGGGCCAGCACATGAACATAAGAGCATGTTGCTGTTCATTTTTAATTGTGATTAATTACCAATGTTTTCAACATAAGCAAACTCGAAGTGATGCATCATTATCAGCGCATAGTTTCTATTGCTTCTTGTGTTGTAGTAAGCACGCACTGGCCCTACCTGCCCTGCAAAAGACAGTACAGAAACCAGGTAAGGGGGCCAGGAGGCATCCCCAGTCAACCTGAAGAAAGAGAGCTAATCTTCACAGACAGCGGGGAACGGCTGCTATCCCGGCCTGTCACAACCACTCTGGGCCCTCACAGCTGAGGCCGTCACACTGAAAAGCTGGCGCATCACACAGGAGTGGGGGACACGATGGGGGAGAGGAGGAGGACGAGGGACAAGGGGTATAAAGGAGAGTATTTACATGTGCAGCTGCTCATTTTATGTCACCCAGAGGACACAGGTGGAGCAGGAGGATTTATGGTACAACCTGAGAGTGTATGAGGCTGCAGAGGGCGTGAAGGATATTAACAGTTTTATTATTTGCTCTTTTATACCATATGTGATACACCCACTAGCCATATGATCTTCTTATGTCCTTCTCTGCGTACATTCTAAAGTCATCAACAACAGTGGAGAGTCGAGCTGTACTAAACTGCTTCCATAGCAGCATCTAACCACCATTATGGTTCTCCTTTTCCGCACTTATTCCACCGCAACTGAACAAATGCGCTTATTCTCATCACATTCAGGCAACATACGAACCCGATACAGAAAGAAATTAGTAGTCTAAACTAAAGCTATTTTTCTTGTTGTATGATTTAAGAACCCATAGGAGAATTACATCTTGCACACTTGGAGCTGTACTTAACAGTGGGTCAAATTGCAAGAGCAGAGAGTTAAGTCATCAAAAGTGTGCCGTATCCAACATTGAATTTTTTTTTAGCATCTTCCCCTCTCCTTGCTTTGGTTCTGGTTCGCTCTCTTGCCTCAGTGTGGCATACTTTCAGCAAAGGACATCTGATTAGCCTACCTTCACTGAACCGAACAGCAATCGGGCGGTTAGCAACTAGCTGGTGAACACACTGTGAAGCTGTTAAACAGAGCTGAGGAAGGGGGAAAAGTGACAGAATGAGGCCTTCAAATGGTTGCCAAGGAAATCATTTATAAGGCAAAAAAAATCAACTATGCCTGCATTTAAAGGCAGTTTTTCATGTGCCTTGCAGTGTAATTACTTTAACTGTAATTATTTTATTTAGGCACCACTCTTTTCTGTTGCGCAGTGGTCCAGTTGTGATGGTAATGTGCCCACAGTAAAAGCTTTTGGTGGTGGGCAGTGTACAGCATGGACACCCTGACAATTAGTTGCTATGCATTCCCACACCCAACAAATACAACCGTGTAACAATCGTAAGCAACGTCAATTAGCACACACTCACATACAGTGTGTAAATTTACTGTTACTTAATATGAGAACTTCATTTGTAAACTCTCAAAGCCAGCTTTCACCCGACCAATCCACCTGACCAGACTCTGAAATTCCGTCAGTAGTGCTCTTTTTTTTTTTTTTTTTTTTTTTTTTTTTTTTTTAGCTGAAGAAAAAAAAAAAAATTACAACAACACAGGGAGTGGGGTTAGAACGAAGAGAGAAAAATAGATCAATATTTAATTTTCTCCCCAGGAGATATGTTCAGGGACTAATCAGCAGTGACTGAAAAAGATGACACCTGGAATAGCAAGCAGCAGAGCCGAGCTGTCCTCTTCTCTCTTTCCACCACATCTTTTGCCTCCCAGGGCACCCCCACGCTTTCGCCCTGCTGTCTCTGTCAAGCATCACATTTCTCATTTATTCAGTCAAATCCATCTCTCCATCTCTCTCCATGCTTCCTATTAGCTCCGCAGGTTCTTTCTCCCACTTGTCTGCCTTGTCTGCCTTCTCTGTCATCGTCTCCTTCTCCCCTCATTCATCCCCTGCCCTTGCTGCCTCACTTTTCCTCTCTTGCCACTCACATTCTCTTTCAGTGGCTTTTTTCACCCAATCCCTCCTTTCTCACTTTCAATCTTTTGCTCAATAACTACTTGTCCAGCATGACAGACCAACAGAGATTGCTCTTACAGGACAAAGCAGCAGTTCAGTTAACAAAATCACTGTATGTGCAGTAGTTATCACTCACAAAAGGCTTTCTAGCTGTGAGTAGAATTGCTAATCCTGCATCGTGCGCTCTTTCTTCATTACAAAACTCACCGATAGAGCTCTCCGCTCATGAATCTTACCTCACGCACATGTGCAGTACCTTTGCTGAGGAGCTACGGAGCTTTAGGATAAGATATATAAAACCGTCAAACTTGGGCTGTATTTCCCGGAGAGGACAGTGTATAGCACCGCGGTGGAGTAATTTCTCTAGACGAATTGTGAATTTGATTTGCAACTATTCCACATTTTCATTTAGCATAAATGGGGCAAACCATCTGCATTTCAAAAGCATTTCAAATTCATGTTCTTTCCCTCACTCTGAATTTAACAAGACCTCAAGCATAATGAGCTTTATTTCTAACTTGAACAAATTCATACAAATTGGGCTTTATTGCTTCAAATTACTGCTCTGATTCCTTCACCAGACATGGCTGCTTGATAGCAGCCCTCGCATTGCTTTGTTTGTTTGTTTGTTTGTTTGTTTTCACATAGCAGATCGGTAACCAGGTTCTTTACATGATGTAACTTTTCCCAAAGTAGAATGACTGAATATGACTCTCCTGTATATAACATCGACCCAGAAACAGATAATCGGTTGAAGATGAATGAATGAGTGTATCGATATTGTAATGGTCTGCCATTGTGGTTGTTTCAGCTATGTATTTCAACTATGTATGGAGAATTTTGGTCATTAGACTAAGAAAATAAATAAATAAAAAAAATCTAAGTTAATGATGGGATCCACATAGATATCCTGTGCCTTCCTAAGATCTTTGATGAATCAGAATTTTTTCACATGCAACAGTTTTTTTTCCCATGTTTCTGCCATTTTTAATCCCCTGGTTCAGCTGTTATTAAGACTATGAAGACAAGGGGGCCTCTGAAAATAATTTGGCCCCAGATAAAGGCCTCCTGAACAAGCAGTTCATTTAGAGTAACAGTTGAAAGGTTAGCGGCTCAGTTTCAGCTACTAGTAATTCCCTAAAGTAATGTGGTTCTTCCACTCTTGGAAATCTATCAAATAAGAACATCCAGACTAAAGCAAAGACACATAACACATTTTAAGCTGCCAACACATTGATACTTTGTATGAAGGATTATTGTATAATAGCACTCTGTCATTTCAGCAATAGTGCTAAATGCTGCTGAGAATGTAAGTACTGTTGCAAAGCTCTGAACAGACTGTTTGATAATATCTTTTTGATGATTTTGAGGGTGTCTGACCTGAACGGAGACGCCACAAGTCTGTTAGGAACCACCTACACTCAGCCACCTGGTACAGATCAGTCATGCTGTCCATTTAGCCACAGTATCATGCTTCTTTCCTCTGTTGTGTTCGAGTGAACTTGTGGTTAACGATACGGATTTGTCCAGGAGTTTCAGAATGTTTAAATAGCTGGTATTTCATTACTCTGCAAAAGATGTCAGTGGCAAGCTTCTAGGTGACACTTTATTTATTTAAACTTCTTTTCTTCACAATCTTCCTGTCCGTCACTGCCGGTTATCCCACTTTTGTCCGAGTGAGGGACTCAATTACATAAAAGATGGATAGCAGCTGACAGCTCCGCCGAGCATCAAATTCCACTTGTCATTAGATGGCTTTAATTATATTTACATCAGTCACTGTTTCCTTAGTTTCTTCCTTATAATATGGAATATTGATGTGTCGTACTAATATATCTGGAGGTACATTTAGATTTTCTGTAATTATCGAACAGGAGACAAATGTTATGCATCATCATACATAGTGTTCTTTCTTACACCAATATAGACTGCAGCAGTTAGGAGGAGAGACTCTGTAGGCAGTGTGTTGCCGAAGCAGAGAAGATTTCCTCACCTTCCTTGAGTGTTCTGTAAATGGGATTTTAAACAGTAATACAGCAGTAAAAGCAGTTTTTTAAATGAAGATCTAGTGGAGTAATAGCTCCTGAATGGACAATAAAGTTACAGCCTCTGTGTGCGTTTTCTGATTTTCTCTGTTCTGTTTGGGTTGCCAGCCTGGGCGGGCATGCAATGTTAGAGTTTGTATGGCCAAACTATCCAGGAGGTTTTACCTGCCCCATAGTTTCTAAGAATCCTTTATTGTCTTTAATGGACTTTTTATTGCCATGCTCCATCACTGTCCTTAAAGGGCCTAAACAGCATCATCCATGTGACAGCTGAAAAGCTGAGAAGTCACACCAACAGTGCAATTTAACTGGCTCACTGTTAACAATATTATGAATTTGTAATTTTACTACTGCTCGCTGGCTAATTGTTTGCATTGGTGCAAACAATTGTGATTTACTTGACAATTTGTATTTTATATCAATGGCTGATTTGCATTGGTGCAAACAATTAGGCATGGCCTAACAATAACCGCCGGGGCGGGCTTACGTCAGCTCTCGTGGACAAACAGTGGTTTTTCTGAGTTGTGCGTCTTGTTGTGTGGTTGAGGAGAACACAGGGGAAGGCCTGTGGCCGGATTTATGTGCAATGAAGCACTTGTTTTAGCCTGACATGCTGGTGGTCTCATATGGTATCGAGTGGAACTGATGATCATAAACAGAACGTTTGATACCTTCCCATCAACCACTTAATGCGGAACATGCCGGCAACAATTCAGTCTTAAAATAACACAGAGCTAAAAATCCAGCTGAAGTGGCTGATTAACGCTTCCTCTCCAAAGTAATGGAAGCTCTTTAATGTTGCCTGCACCACACTAATATCTTCTTACATCTATAAGGATGCATGATATTTAACTAATCTTCTGTTTTGTATGTATAGCTGCCATGTAGCTTGAGAAATATAGGTGAATTTCCTCTCTAAAATGTAATGCAAATGTACAAAGCAGCATAAAATACAAATTGTCAAGTAAATCACAAAGACCCTGAACTGTGCTTAAGTTTAAATTACTACCTGAATTAATGTTCTAAGATGTTTTTTTTTTTTTTTGTTTTTTTTTCCCCCACCTAATATACTGTTTTCAATATACCGCAATTTCGAATCTAAGCTTCTGCAATAGCTCTCTGCTCGGTTTCTTCCCTGCAGTGAAAGAGTGAATGAAATAAGAGCTTTGGGGGGTAAGTAGACCTTATCAAGCAGCCGGAAAGGTTGTTCAAGGTGGATCTCCTGTGGGCAATTCTGACATTGGACAGCTAGCTAATCAAGCTGTCTTGCAGTTACCGAGAACGCATTTAAACCACCACACACACTCGTACACGCGTGTAACCAGAGGAAAACAGAAACTCGAGAGAGAGAATTACCATACTGGACTTCCTTTTCAATATTTCACTTTAGAGCATATTTCTTCTGACACTCAGAAACCATCTGTGGCCTGTTGGTGAGTGAAGCACTGGTCTGTGGTGGAAGAGGAGAATGTGTGTGTGTGTGGATGAAGGTCTCCTCGGTCTATGCAAAGCCTCTGGAGGGGTGGGTGAGAAGAAAGAGAGAAGAACAGACAGAATGAGAGACAGGAAACCTTTGGCCTCCAATGGGAAGTCCCAGTACAGCTGCTCTCTGGCTGCCTGACTCTTTTTCTCTGACTCTCTGCATGTACTGTCAACCTCTCTGCTCATACACACTGCTACATACATTAAAATCCATACAAGATTGTGTGTGTGTGTGTGTGTGTGTGTGTTAGTACTTGTGCAGGTAGAAAGCAGGCAGTTACAACAAAGCTTTCGTATCTACTCTGCCCATGAGGACACTACATAAATTTGAATTAATCTCCCAAAGACTTAACCTTATCAACACAACCTTGACCTGTGACCCAAAAATAAATCACGTTAAGTCAGAAAGTTGTCCACAAAACTGTCCGACACAGACACAGTAACAGACACATTGCTTCTCCCCGAGGGAGAAACAACATGTTTAATTAATACTACCACTAAAATCGTTACAGGAAACTATATGTGAGTTGGTGCGTGATATTCTGTATGTGTCTGTGTGTGATACAATGAGCCCAGAAGCCACGACAGCTTCACCATGTGGAGCATGAGTGGCCATTAAATATTATGCAAAGCTCATTCCCACACATAGTGAAGCCAATATCCCCCTCAATGTCACCTACAAAGTCTTAAGCCCTCAATTAACTTATTAGCAATTCTGCAGAGCTTAACATGGGCGCTAATGAAGGAAGTGTGGAAAGGAATTGAACTTAATAGTAGGAAATAGAAGTCCGGGGCAATGTATTTTACAGTGCATTCACTTATTACTGATGAGGGTCGGAAGAAATAAGTTGTTTATCTTTTCTAATGGCTGGCGAATTTAAGGCTAAACCAGTAAATCTGGAGCTGTATTGGACTTCAACGGGTTAATTTCAACGCCGTGTCACATCATCTTATTGGGGACACTGAAGTCTTCTTGACTTTATTTATCTTCTTATTTATTCTACCACCTGTGCTTTTCTGATAGCCCTATAGCTGTAAAGCTTTACTATTTCCATCTCTCGTTTTCTCCTCTTTAAGTTTATTGCAGCCATCATTTCAATAATTTATGATAAAACTGTCACCTCATGGTGACATTGCCAAAAACCAATGTTCCAGCCTTATGTCTATAAATTGATATAATGGCAGCATGTGTCCTCATTGCTGAGAGTCTCTTGATGTGAGTCTGTATATGACAAATATATGCACAGTCTATGTATGTATTTCATACTCTATATGACTTAAAAAAAAAAAAATCCTATTTTGGCATCACTATAGAGTTATATATGTAACCACACAGTAAAGTGGATCAAGGATAAATACAATTCCCTGATGGCAGAGAAATATTATATCATATTAAATATCATTTTTAAATAAAATTTTCTATTGAAGTATTGAATGTGTTAAGCTGGAAACAATTCCCTAATATCAGATATTTAGAGACGCTGTTGTAGACAGGGCCTGGAATATCTTAAATGGTTTTATCTAACAACTATGTGTCTCGAACCTTTATGACCTGTCAGACTTTGTTTTAGCAATTTCACAGTTTTCCCACATCAAAGTAAAATAAATAGATAAAAATGAAATAGATGAAAAGAAAAGCTGTCAAAAATAATGGTGCCTGTACAATTCTATGGGCATGACAACATATCAACCACCTACCTACCTGAGGAATGGTGTGTGGTTAATATTTTTCCTTTGTCTGCCTGCAGTGGTGTTATGGATGGATATGTTTATCTTCATGATCGAAAATGTTTCAGAAAAGTAGGAATAATTGCCAAAACAATTGTTTTTCAAGAAGTCCAAAGTTGAGAGGCCTGAAATTTAAATAACCATATATTTAATGTTCCCCATCCCTCGTGTCTCTAAGCTCTGTCATCCCCTCCCTCTCATTTTCTTCTTTCTATCCTCACTTTGTTCCCTCTCTTTCCTTCTCCCTCCCTCTCCGCATCCTGCAGGCAGTAGCCGCCTTGCACAAAGTGATGCGATGGTTGTAATTGGCTGCCCTCTGCCACAAATCAGATCACAGCAGGCGCTGGGAGTGCTTTGGCAATTACCCATAAACCCCAACACCACCCCCACCCTTCAAATTAGGGGCTAACCCCAGGGGGGAGAGGAAGAGAAAAAGAGAAAAGGAAGACTAATTTTGTTCAACTCTGGTTTTCCCCTTTCTTTGGCCCCTCCCCACCTCTTCACCACAGTAGTGGTCATCCATTGATTATACACCAGCACCTCATCCTTACATGGCTGCTCCTCAGATTAGCACTGAGCTAATGTACCAGATCCTTGAAAGTGCAAACAATGATAAAGACCTACACTGTTTTTAAGACACTGGCAATCACTTACCTTTCTCCTCAATCCTCTGTCTGTCTTTTTCTCATTCCCATTCCCATCACATTCTTTCTGTAAAGAGAAAAGAAGCCGATGGGATCTTGGGCCTATGAGCAATTGACTTGAGATTGCATGGGGTTTTCAGACACTCCATCGACCCTCTGTTCTCAGGGTGGGGTCACACTTGATGTGATCCTTTATTAGCTCAAATTAGGGCTCTATGTCTCTAGGAAGGGAACATCCATCTCCTTATTCATTTGTTCTTCTTGTCCCATTTATTTAGTTGGCTAGGCAGTGGGCTGTTTGGACAGACATCATTGGTCGCCCCAGGCAGAGACACAAATAGCATCTTATGCACATTAGTTACAAATCACCAATGCAGGCTGAAGGTCAGAAAACAGGAAATAGGTGAGGCTAAAAGAAGAAATGGGGAGATTTACAGCAGCTAAACCTGCACTGTACGATGTAACTCAAGGATGTACATGATTTTAATTGTTTTCCCATTCTGCCACTTGTTTCAATTCATTCAGAAAAGTGAGATTGAAGTAATTTTTATTACAGTTTCGTGGGAAGCAGGGACAGGTTAGTATTGCCATTGGTCATGCCTTGAAGGAAACCTGATCATCTCTTATTTGAGTGACCATGACACAAAAGCTGGAAACATCTGCAGCACTGGAACGTTTAGGAAATCTTAAATTTATAAATATTTTACACATTTTATTTTATACATTTTAGAATCCATAAGAAGCTACATTTATATTTTATGTCAATATAGTTTTATATCTCTTCTTTTGGGCTTCTCTCTGGAGCCTTATAAACATGATGCCAATGAAGCTCTGGGCCTCTGTAACAGCAAAGGCAGTAGCGACATTTAATGCTGAATTTACTACAACATCTGTGAGCAAAGACAACATGTTCAAGAACACTTCTGTCTCTGAGACGTCTCTGTCTCTTCATCTCTGCCCTGGAAATCTGACTTTCCATCGACCTTCCATCGACTTTCCATCTGCCCCTGACTCTGTCTGTATGTCTCCTGGTTCTGGTCACTTTGGCTTTCCTGGGTGGAATTGCCTGCTCCCTCTTTCGAGACACTGTTCCTGCTGCCACCTTAGCCAGCCTGCCCTGTGGCTGAGTTGTACTATCACTGTCTGTCACTCAAGAAAATCAGGTTCATATCTCTGGCAGAGAAACTAACACTGAGAAAATTCGTGTGGATTGTTACTCAGTCGCTCTGAGTATTTGAATAAAGACTCTTTATATCTTCGCTGTTGTGCTGCTCTTGGGTCCTGCATAACCTGTAAAACTTATTTGCATGCATCAGAATCTCACTTTCTAGTGTCTGAATCAAATCCTAAGTAAGTAAGTAACATCTTAATAAAGATTTGAGAATATATACTTAATTGTCCCTGAGGGAAAATTTCTGCACTCCGTCTGACTGCAGTTACAACAGGAGAGTAAACAAAGGTGAACAATTCCAACTAGGAAATGTGTTTTTATCACAAAGGAGTGTGGTATGTTTCCTTTGCTTTTAGCCAAGGGGGGCCAAGCACAGATCTTTTATCAATGACTTGCCATTGCCCATTTCCACAGCTGATTCATGACTCAATTATTGGCTCATTAACACCCTGTATCAATTTATAGATTGATTGTCATGAAAAGCAGTGGACCCAGAGGTGCAGAGGGACCAGGCTAAAGACACTGACGAACACAAGCAATTTGGTAGATAGTGCAGCATTTCTTTTAAATGGATGTTTCATGTCGTGTGCATCTGTGGTTTCTACCGCAGAGATGGACCTGTGGGGTTACCGGGTGCAGGTTCGGCGTGTCACTAGCTGAATGCATCAAATACGAAACACGCGTATATGCACATACAGAAACACATTAAGAGGCATTCCAGCAGGAATCATGGGAGTCCCACATGACATCCAAATCCCTGAGCCCTTTGGTACTGTAGCTATGCTGCAATAGAAATTTTACTCTGGCTCTCCCACCGGACCTCTTCTAGTAGAATGCAAAGTGTCACCTAGCTGACTTCAATCTGGCCTTGTGTCTCTTTCAACACAGCAGGAGGGACAAAAGGTGAAGAAGTGAACAAGTGTTCTTGGTTGTTTTATTATTTTTTTTTTTTTTCTAAGCAGTCATGTAGCTTGCGCTCAGAGTACAATCATCTCTTTTTTTCCCCCCAGCTTTGGTTCTTTTAAAAGCCTCTATTTGAATTTAGAAAGAGAGATGGAGGGAGCACCTGCTCAGGGCTGATGGGAGCAAACAGAGAGTGCAGGGGTTACTGTATGACAGAGATCCTCTCTCCTCTGCTTATCTCAAATTTTCTCTCTGTCTGATCAAGAATTACAGCCCTGACTCAACTTTAGCAAAGAGGAGAAAAGCTGAAGCCCTTCAGCCATTTTCATTGCTTATAGCCCCTCTTCTCTCTTCCTCTCACTCCCTCTCTCTTCCCAGCCATCCGACTTGGGGCAGCTATAGTTGGCCTTTAAAAAGGCAAACTTGTAATCTGATAATTAACAATCTGCTAAATTTCTCAAAAGGAAAACAGTCATGAGAAATGTCTGCCTCATGCCTGTGAGTAGGGTGACCTTTTGCTGAGGCGGGAATGGCAGGCGAGGCGAGGCGACTCACTTAGAAGCATTTAATTAGCACTGCTCACGGCTGTGTGCACTGCCAATGGACAGAGGAGGGGAGGATGAAATGGAGGAGAGGAAGAGGAGGCGATATTGTTCGGGAGTGATGGAAGAACGATGTAGGAAAACCACTTTAATTCCAGAGGTCTCTTATTTGGGGTTTGTTCTCTATCTTTATGCAACAGTAAAGAAAGCAGAAGAGGAGTAGAATGTAAAAAGAAAGTAGTCATGAATAGCCTGGCTGGGATTTACAGTACTTCCACTTTTTCTTGTTGCTGTTATTGTCGACTTTGCTGGGAGTTGACTGTCATAGCCTGGAGCTGGAGCACTGAGGTCTTAAACGGTACATTTAAGGTGTAACTTTAAAAAAAAAAAACCGTAACAGCAATCAAACCGCTCAGCACCAAGCACTTTGTTTCTGTCCTCTTCTTCAGTGCATGCTCTTTGCCTTTCTCGAACTGCACAAATAACCTCACGGTAGTATTGGAACATTTCGTTTATTTTCATCTCACACAAATCAGAATTAAAATACAAGTGAAGCCCATGACACCACCTACTGGCTTTAAAAACAGCTTTTTTGAACCTTCCAGTTCAGAATTTAAATTTATTTATGTTAAACCAGAAGACAGTCCATAAGTTCCAACCTAATATGGTTCCTTCCAACCAAATTCCAACTTAAATTTATGGATTTAAAACATTAAACCCCAACAAAAAAAGTAAATCATCCAAAACATCTGCCCCATCAGTCTAGACACTGATTCAAGGGCTGCATAATGCGAAATAATGGTAAGCACAGTTTTGAAGGCCTCAGACTTTCAGGGTCTACAAGTTTGAAGTTTATTTCAATAGCAATTGCTGCTCAAAGCTTTTTAAAACTTCACTGTCAAATAAATATATATATTTTTTTTTTCACTTTATCAAGCTCATCCCACACCCTGAGCCGTCTGCAAAACACACTTGAACTCATCTTTCTTAGCCTTTAAAAGATGGTTTTCTCTCAGCCTGTATGTATGTCAGAGAAGGTAAATGGAACAAGGTCACAGTCTGTCATCGGGCAAAGTGTTATCTATGACATCATACATAAAACAAGGATTTGGAAAGATATTACATTCAGTAAGCTTCAAGAGACTGCAAGAGTGCGTGGCAGCATTTCTATTGTACCCTGATATAACATGATTCATCTTTCTTTGTAAAAAAAAAAAAAAAAAAAAAAGTATTGTAAGTATGTATAAAATACAGTCAGGACTGATAAAAGGTTTGAAATGGTTCAAATGCTAAAATATCTCAGCTTGGAGAATAAGCTAATATATTTAGGCTTTTTTTTTTTCCAACTCATCAATAAATTATAAATTATAAATTATAAATTTAAGAATTGATTGATGTGAAGTCACTGGAAATTTGTGGATTTCACTCAGAACTTCTGGATCATTTATGTTCAAATATTGGGATTTCCGTTCAAATGTTTTTTGCTGCAGTCCAGCCCTTCGGCATGTTTGGTTCAGCGGCTTCTCCCTGTCGCTGTTCATCTGTTGTAAATAAGCTTGTACTTTAGTGATAAACACGCAGCAGGTTTTCATCCTCTATGTAAATCCAGTGCTGGACTGTGAGTTGATGAAGGCCATGCCTCTATTCTGTTGTTTATATATACTTTACACCGTCTATCCTATTAGTATTTGCACTGTAATGTAGTTTCCCCAACTGGGATCATTTAACTTTTTTTTTTTTTTTTTTTTTTTTTAGCTTCACTGCCTCATTGCTTTAACAGGCACAATATGGAAATGTGCATCTTAAATTGAACAATGTCCTCAACACAAACTGAAAATTTCACTCTGATTTCCTGGCATGTAGAAGAAATAACGTATCTCGAAATTCCATAAACAGAACAGCCAGAGGACCAAATGCCAAGTCAATTCAACAAAGTCAATAAAGCGTCATTATGCCACCTCATTTCCAGCGCATGTAGAAAAACGGTGAGTGAGACATTAGCACTGGAGCAGCCAGAGCTAATGCACTTAGAGGGTTAATCACTGCATTTGTATGCAAATATGTATTTAAGTGTGTCTGCCCTTATGGGAGGGTTTAATGAAGGAATTGGGCACAGGCAGGAGGTGACATTCAGCACCTGTGTAACCCCGGCGGATAGCTTCCCTGACGCTATTTGTGAATGTTAATTGCTTTCTGACTGCTGCCACCTTCCCAGTCCCCACTTGTCCCTCAGTCCCAGGCAACATCCTTTAAGCCCATTGTTGTTCAGAAAAGAAACAATCCTCCAAAGACTAAAGTTTACTGTGTTGGAGTGTCACGCAAATCCCGTTAAAGAAATTTAAAAAGATGTGTGGCAGAAACTTCATTTATCAGAGCTTTGCCCTCTGTGGCTGTTTGGCTGTCTACCTGTTGGTGTGAAGTCTTCCTTTTTTTCCCCCCGCTCATTTCTCCCCCAGCCTGTATGCAGAAAATACAGTGTAACATTAGTGTATTCAGGTGACGAAAAAGCCAATCCAAATATAACATTTATTTATTTTATGTTTTTATTTATTGTTAGAACTAAACATAAGACAGAAGAAACTCAGCCCTCTATATGCTCCATATATTAATACTCACAGCTCTCTGTGTTCACACACAACAACAACAGCAAGGGGGAGAGAGAGCAGTGAGGAGAGGAGGTGAGATGAGGAGAGGGAGGGGAAGAGAAGGGGAGTGGAGATAGAGATCTTTCCATTTCTGACAGGGAGCTTTGAATTGAGGTAATCCACAGAACTGTGAAAATTAAAGCCTCATCTGTTAAAAAAATGCAAATAGACCTTTTGATTCAGCTGCAGAAGGAAATTTGCCCTATCTAAAGATTAGCACCAATAGTTATGGATTATGTCTCACTTTTATGTTCAGTCTCCATGTTCCCCCTCTTTTTTTCCACTGTTCCACTGTTTCCACCTCTCCCTCTCCCTCTCTCTCCCTCTCTCTCTCTCTCTCTCTCTCTCTCTCTCTCTCCGTTAAGATTTCAGTCATATTACAAACGTACTGTTTCACAGAGAGGTGGAGAAGAAAGAGAAATAGATACCGACATAGAGAAAATGAGAGTTTGATGAAAACTCTGAAATCTACCTGTGATCTAATTTTCTAACGCAGATAATATATAAGTTCTTTCTTCAGCCTATTGTTGGGATTCACATGGCAAATGAAATATTTAACCTGGCAAATCAGGCTTCAACATCTTGTCTTGTGCCTATAGAATGCAGCTCCATCAGCATGTATATTTGTCACCGTTGCTATTTGCTGCTAAATAAATAATGCATAAATCCTGGCTGTGCAAATGGTTGAAAGTGACACTAAACATTTATGAACGCCATGAATCTGTGATAAAACGCCAACCATTAAGTCTGGAGTGGTGTTTAATGGTCTTTGTTAAGTGGACAACATTGCTGCAAGTCTGTTTCATGACTATCACCTGCTACAACTAACAACCTCCCCTATTTTAATTTAGTTTCTGTAGCTTGCAGTCTCCCTCTTAGCTAGCAATATTCAAGCAGAAGCCATATAAAACCAAACAACAGGGCATTGATTTTATGTGTGTGTGTGTGTGTGTGTGTGTGAGAGAGAGAGAGATACATCAATCTCATTAAACGAGAAGCTTAGGTTGGAGGCCTGGACTCGGAACAATGAAAGGCATAAATTCAAATATAATGCGGCGTAGTGAACATCGGTGTCCACACTCTGCAATTATTTGACCCCATTAAAGTCATAAACTTAAACAGAGGTAAACAGAAAGGAAAGCCAGTTCATCTCCAAACCCACGAGCACGGAGGGCTGAGAAGTCTGTGTTTGCTGGACACTGCAAAGTTGTCACTATGGCACAGTGGCATTAGAAAGAAAGGGCAAAGGGATCACAGGGATCAGTGTGTGTAGTCATTTGTGTGTGTGTGGATGGGAAAGTGAAGACATTGTCCTGACAACAAGCCTTTCGCACATTTATTGAGCCCAGAGAAGTATGGAGCTCCAGAGGGTTGTCAGGGAAGATACATCTCAAACAAAGGAAAGTTAGCTGAAGGGATGTGTACTGGGAGTTTGTGGGTGAAACAGCCAATGGTATTTGTAAATGAATGGTTTTTGTTAAGTCAAAATTAACTTTGGGATATTTGTAGCTGCAGCTCGCACAAGGAAGTGGCACCGCGAGAGAATCACTGATGTATTGGCAACTTGCAGGTTGTGGTTAGTTTTGGGTCCAGGCAGAATGGATCAGAAGAGGAAACCTGCAGTGGCCCTGAGAGTTGAATATACTGCAGCATACCTGCAACCTGCAAGCAGACAAAAGAAAAGCAACTATGTTCAAAATGTCTTCGAAACACAACAGAAATATGGATATACAAAATGGATGCCTCTCTAGCTCACCTTGACCAGACTTTCCCTTTACTTTCAGAGTAAATGACATTCGAGCTGTCACTTCATCATCACACAGTGGTGCATACTTATTCCATTCATTCCTTCCTTCTGTTTCCGGGTCGCAGGGGGGTGGAAGAGCGAATCCCAGCTACCATTGGGTGAGGGCAGGGTCACCCTCGACAGCTCTCCAGTCCATCAAAGGGCCAACACACAGAGACAGACAGAGACAAACAACCATTTGCACTCACACTCACAGCTACGGACAGCTTACAGTCAGCAGTTGACCTAAACGAGATGTCTTTGTGCTGCCCTACTTTTTATTCAATGTTTTTCATTTTAAAAGTCCCAAAACATTGAACAACAATTGCGACCCAGACAGATTCATAAATTTTTAGTGTCCCCTGGAAATACTTCCGGTACGTTGTGAGTTTGATATTTAAAAAAAATTTCCATTGGGTATCTGTATGCGTTTTCTAATGCTGCTGTTGTGTTGAACTTCTCGGGCCACTGAATTTAATTTTGTGGTAATATTGTTCCCACAGCAATTAGATCAAAAACCAGTGGATCAAAATGTATCCACAGGTAAATAATAAATGGATTATTTTTCACCCCTGTCTACCATTCTGCAATTTTAGATGACAATGCATATAGAATTAATCCTTCAGCCCTAAACATAGCATGTATTGATAGTTCTCTTAAAGAGACAGTGCTTTCCTCCTGAAGGGGAAAGTAGCTCCCGTTTAGCTTCCTTCTCCATGGCAAGCAATCAACCACACACATTATATTTTAAGCTCCTAATTAATAATTAATAATTAACACAACACTTACATAATACACTGAACTGGGGAAGTTGCTATCAAGTATTTCCAAGAAATGAAAAATAAATGTTCTCTCACTGAAACTCTGAAAGAGACTCACTTTCAAGAATGTAACACAGTTCAGGCATTGCCAGTTGTGCCAGGGCAACGTGAAGGAGAAGGGTAGAAGCAGAGATATGTCATCAACTTGCGTCATCCAGCTGTGTTTGAAAAAGCATCATAACTATAAACCAGCTTGTGTTATTGAGATTGTAATTCTATGGCCCCCACAAAAAAGATGTATATATATATATATAGATATTTCTTCACTAGCCACTAGCCAGTGTAGTACTGTACAGTATAGCACAGTGTAGTACAGTGCAGTTTAACCAACAAAGGAAAGTTCTATTCAATTAGTTGAAAATATAAATGTTACTCATACCTAATGTACAATTTTTTAGATTTCTACATGTATCACCTTTAAGTTCTTGGTTGATTATGTTCCCAGAAAGCCTTACCTATTTCCTTTCCATGCTACCAGACAGTTGATATGCTTCTTTTGACATTTTGTATTTATTCTTTTTCTCTCTGCTAAACTCCTAGAGGTTAGGTTGTAAAATCTGAATCTGTAGCTGACTGCTGGCTTCATCATGCTCCCCTCTCTCTCTCTCTCTGTCTCTCTCTCTGTCTCCTTCCCTGCCCCCATGTTCCCGCTGATTGCGGAGGACAAACGCGTCACAGCACTCATAAGCCTTTTTAATCAGCGTGAGAGATTGCCCACATATCTGTTAACTCTTGTCAGTAATGGCTATTCTTCCTCATTAGGAAATGCTATCGCTCCTCTACCTCCGCCACGTGCAGGCGTGATCAATTCCTCTATCATTTAGGACCAGATCAATCTTGCAGCCCCTCTTCCTTTTTAAACTTCAATATCTCCCCCCTTCCGTCTTGATGCATTACAGCATCTAATTAGTCTCAACGCCTTGGGAGTGGAGGAACAGGTCTTTACATTCAAGGTGGGCTTCTGTGGAACAGATAATTTTTCATTAAAATAAAATGTCGTGTACGCAGGAAAAAAGTGTGAAGGAAAGATATCCAGAAGGTCTGAAATTTTGAAAACATCTTCTGTGCACCAGTGTGCTGTGCTTCCTGATGTGCTATCGCTCTCCCTTAATGTCCATCATCTTTGTGCTTTATGTCTTATGGGATACATTTAGATAACCCCAAAAAATCTAATTTGTTTGGATGCACTGGCCTGCTATTTGCTGCGCCCTTAGTCTATTGAGAATACTTTAAGTCCAAATGGAGTTATATGCTGTTTCTATACCAGAATTACATAAAAACATTAATTTTCTACATTCAGTACTTATATTTTGAGGTAATACATATTAATTAAAATTGACTTCATTGCAAATAAGGTGAGATTTTCATTTTTATTTTACTTTCTCATGGGAGTACCATTTAAAAGAAAAAGTATGAATTGGACATTTGCACAGTTTAATCTACTTTGCTAACATTATTAAAGTTTTAAAACAGGTGTTTCCTTTGAGACAAGTAAAGGCTTGTCCTTTAGTTAGACGTGAATGAAAGCATGGATGGTCAGGTTTCTAGTGAGACCATTTTAGAACCACTGTTTCCTTGGCATTTAGCTCTGTTATGAGGTCAATACAGCTATGAAAGCTTTAGAGACACATAACACACATAAAAGCCTGAGTGTAAAGTCTTATAGCAGAACAGCAAAGCAAAAACTCAAAAAAGGAATTAAGTAACTGTAAGTGAGAACAACCTGAGCAAAGAATTGAACAGTATACTGAAAGTTTTTTTTTCCTTTATTTATTTTTTTTTTTAGAACGTGATGAAGTGTTAATTCAATATACTGTTTGGATGATGGTTTAATCAAACTGCTGTGATTAAACTCTCTCTTGCAGCATAGACTCTATTAATTGGCAGTACAAGGTAAAAAAAAACATATATAATAAAAATATAAAAATACGAGCACAGATTTTTTTTTTAAAATGTTATACCTGATAAGGGTGAATTAATTACAATGTGTATTTCATGGTCAATGCACAACATTGCCGATTTGACTACAGAGGTGGCAGCTGGTACCAGACAAGTGGCATTTTTTTCCCTTTAATGTGTTGGAATTACGTTAGTGTGAGCTCAGCCCCTTTAACCTTCAGAGGGAGGGCATTGCAGGTTACAAAAAGGTGCTATTACCTTTCCTCTCCATCCTCGAGTTGTGTAGAGAGGGAGGTGAAAAAAGAGGACAGAGGGAGGTATTATTTATTAATAGTCGGTCTCCCCAAAGCTCTGTAAAACATCCTGTTGAGCTCCCTGAGGTAAGCACACGGCTTCAAAGCAATTAAAACGGAGGCTATATGAATGGAATGGGAGCAGAAGAAAAATGGCTACAGAGGAAGGGAAAGAGAGAAAGAGAAGGGGGGGGTGGGGGTTCTGACCAGCCACAAGGCCACTGGGTTTGGTTGGCTGCACAGCCACATACAGCACTGTACATTCAGCTTTCATGCCTGGCAGGACAGGGGCCATGAACAGAATCAACTCTCCAGGTCAGGGATCCTTCGTCTGCCTTTAGAGCCTGGGAACATGGTAAAAAACCTCTCCTGAGGATGATTTAACTTTAATTAAGTGAATGCAGTGATCCTCTGCCTCTCCATCCCTCTGAGTCACATTGAGAAGTTGCAGAGGAACAGACTTGAGAAAGAAAGGTACAGTCCCCTTTAATATCTGGTGTAATTCACCGCAACAGTGACTTCCTGTCAAAAACCTACCACACTGGAAAGATGTTTAAATCAGGTGGTTTAAAGATACTGAACCCTCAGGTCTGAATGTGTGGTTAAAGGATTATCTACTTCCTGTTTGCCCTGTGATAGACTGCTAACCCCTGCAGGGTGTTTAACTGCCCACTGCTGCATGCTGGGATATGCTCCAATCCCCAACAGTCTCCACATAGGAATAATTGCTGTAACAAAAACTGATGAGCATCCTACAAGCTGGCCAAATGATCCAAAAGTCATCCAGTAGCTTGAACTCCAACTTCTGAAAAGCTTCTTCACACTGTATCCAAAGCCATTCTACTCATAAACCCATAAACCGGCATGAAGCAAGGTTGTGCCTATACCCATCAGCAAGTGCTGTTAGGGATCATAAAAAAAAAGCTTAAGTGGTCTTTAATAAAGGCAGCTTTTACATGCCTCTTAGGCATTTTCTCATAAAAGCCCAAAAGGTTTTGGCGAGTCATTCTGTCTTACAGGCTTGTAAAAACCTTAGCCTCTTCTTCTAACCACAATGACACTGTGAACATTTTAAGCAGAGGATGTTTTGTTCCTCCAAGAGCCTCATAACCCATGCATAATTGCCCTGAGATGATGGTCTGTCCCAGTATCCTCAGTTGCCCCTGCATTTTCTTCTTATTTCTCCCTCTCCACTCCTCTCTTGCCACTCCGCATCATCTGATTATATCTGTCGTGAGCTTGATTTGATCAGAGGGGGGAAAAAACAGGAGAAAGAGAAGATCTGTGAATAACTTATGATTGCTCCCTCCTTGAAATTGAGGCATTATGATACACATATTAGTTCCACTGCTGTGCCATTCTGTGCCCATCATCATGGTGGGTTATGCAACTGAAAGGGCGAAGACAAAGCCACTATTTTGAGCAGAGAGGTTGTGTTTTCCCTCAGAGGCATGAACGAGGAGATATCTCGGGGCAAAAAGAAATGATCAAAAAGGGGGGAATTGGCAATCAAATGTGGACAGGGGATATTAATCAAAAAAAAAATTCCTCAAGTACAAATAGGAATGCGAGGGGAGAGGGCTGAGTACGCCCATTGTCTCATCATTCAGGTCCAGGTCTCTGCTGTATGATAGTCCAGAAAACTCAGAGAGGATCCCAAGGGGCTCTGAAGCCAGACAGAATATGTAATCCCTCCAGTGTGCTCTGAGTCTGCCCCAGGTCTCCCAGTTGCCTGCCCATACCTCCGCAAGAATGCATTTCGAAGAAAGCCAAAAATCTTTCTGAACTGCTTCCCTTGGCATTGGCAGCAGTCTTTCTCCGAGCTCATTCCAGACATCCCTGAGGATGACTCCCCACGTAGGAAGTTCATTTTGATTTGCTGATTTTAGAGTCTTTTGTGTGTGTGTGTGTGTGTGTGTGTGTGTGTAGAACTGTCCTTGAACTGGCTTTTAAATCAAAACAGCCCACCAATTTCCAGATCCCGTCCATCACTGTACCATCGCCCACAAAGATGAACTACCTCAATGACCTCTGGCGGAAAGATTGGCAAATTGCTGAATGGCTTCTTCGCCAGCTGACCACTGTTTGGCTAAAGCTTTGAGCCCTGCCCAGAGGAGATCATAATGCTGTGAGATATAGTATCTGTTATGCATGTTTCTGCTGTTTACTTCAAAAGCTAAATGAGATATTTTAATATCACGTGATGTGTTTGTGGCCCACCAATATACTCCATGCATAATTCAGAGGCAAGTTCTTGCATCCGCTACTCCTGAACTAAATCTAAATTTAATTTAAATGTTTTGTGGGACTAAACACATAAACGGGGGTGCAGCTGATCGTCCGAGATATCCTTCATTCTGAAGACACAACTTACCGGGCATTTAACAAACAAAACTAGGATTTTATTCCCCTTTTCTCACATTTTCACACTGCTGTTGAAATAATTCTATTCTCTCCAAAGCCGGTAAATACAACTAAACTGAGTCATGAATCAACTTCGTAACCTGCACTAGACATAGAGGCACATTGATAAAGGGATGATAAATACGGTATAGCTTACCTTTCAGGCAAATGATACATTCACGGCCTGCATTCAGAGAAAGCTCTGGATTGCAATCATCTTTGCATGCATACTTTGATATTAATCAGTGTTTTCATGAATACTTTCAAGCTGGAATGTTATATAGACCAAAGTAAAGGTTTAAGAAAAAAAAAAAAAAAAAAAAAAAACACAGGATGATTGAAGAACACACAGGGAAACTTGTCGTCTTCCTTTTTTTAGGGAACCTCTGACAGCGGTGGCAGTCTGGACACACAGGTTGGACATCGATAAGTCTGAGGTGCATTGCTATCGCTGACGCCCAGGTCACAAGATACAATCTACAGCTCCATCAATCAAAACACACTTGCCTGCTGCTGACCATCTCTCCCCTTAAGCCCCCCCCCCCCCCCCCCCCCCCCCCCCCCCCGTCGTCACATACACCTCTCCTTCCCATCCCCTGTCCTGCAGCTTCCGGAATATTAAACATACACACTGTCCCTGCTGCAGATGCAGTGCCATTGATTAAGTGTCAATCCTGAGGCCGCAGTAACTTGATTGGAATCAGTGAAGTCTAAATGAGAATTTTTCTAGCAGGATAGGAGGAGGAGGAGCAGGAGAGGTGAGGTGAAGGAGTTGGCAGGTTTCTCATTGTTATTATCTTCATTTTTGTAAGTTGGGTAATATTTATCAGCATGAATACGGCTGATCCCAGCATGCTTTCTGCCCGCGGCCAGGCTTCACAAAGTGTCTCTATTTGTGTCGTCACCTCTCCCTGCAGGCCTCAGAGATGGAGAAAAGTCTGACCTTGGTTGTTTTCCCTTGTTCACTCTAATTCAGAAAGTTATTTAAAAACGACACTGCGGTTTCGACACTGCAATATCCATCCTGACAACGCATTGTGCTATTGGATATTTTGTCAGTCTTGTACGGTGGAGCTAAAAGGTATGGGCGACTTCCCACTGGGTTTCTTAGGCATAAGTAAAATGTTCTTAAAGTAATGTTAATCATAACTGATTCTAGTCTAATGAGAATTCCAAACCCCTACAGTGCTGAGCGCTTCTCCAGAGTCAGCAATTAGCTTAATGCAATTAAGGCTGCGGCTCCTTCGACTTTGTGAGAGACTATTTGCCCAGCTCCTGCTAAAATGTGGACAAAGCCAGATAAGCAGTGCTCGAGAGCTGGCAACACATTAACTGGAGCCCACTTGACTTGTTTTATTTGCCATCAACTTTGTTTATTTAGCCGAATTTAAAGAACACTTTAAATCCCAGATGTTGATGTAAATGCAATGCTGTTATTACATCTTTTTTCCCCACTATATATTTTTGTTCTCTGCAAAGACGAGCCCGAAAAAAAAAAAAGAAAAAAAAGGAAAAAAAAAAAGCAGAAATGATCACAACACAGCTGAGAATCTGCATGAAAAGTGTTGTAGCTTCAGTGATATTGTAGGATCTTCCTCACCCTTTGTTTGTGTGTGTTTGTGTGTTTTGTGTGTGGGCGAATGAGAGAACTGTCAAGTTCTGAAAAAAACAGGCATGAAGCAACATTTAGCTTGATTTACAAAGTGTATCTAGCTATGCACATGCATAGGTTTGATTTTTACGGGAAGTTACATGTAAACGACAGGGAATTGTGCCGCTGTTATCTGCATTGTGATGCTGCATTGTGATTCACCATAAACCCTGACAGTGGCTGTGTGTTTTGTTTTTTTTTTTTTGCCACATCACTGGCAGCATTCCCATCTTCCCCACAAGAGCTCTGCCTCGCCAGCATGCACTCCCCTCAATAGCTCAATAGTGCCACCAAGTGGAGAATAAAGACCACCCCCCCACCCACCACCACCATCCTAACTTTAAACATGAGGTTAACAGCTCCAGATGCTTGCAGTCAGTGCACCGCAAGGGGGAGGAGGGGGGCGCGGCGGCATTGCAGATGCAGGAGCCACAGAGGGCTCAGATAGGAGAGCAGTCAGATGGTCGCAGGGCTTGGCTGCTGTCCCATTTTTTGATGAGCGGACATCAAATCACTAATCTGTTCATTAGTCTTACAAGAGGAGATCTAAGAGTGATCTCCCGTTCAAACAAATCAACACTGCGTGCTGTTAGTCATCATGCAACATCCTTTCTGCCATCCATGGTAACCTTTTTCTTTTTATCAATAGGTGCTAAAAGCCTATCTGCAAATATCTGTGGCAGATACTGGGCCATCAGGGTGCTCCGCATTGCAATCTGTCTTTAATTGCACAGGACTACAAACCTTTAGTGTCTCTATCAGCGATAAGTGTCGTCTTAGACACAGATGCATCTTTGAGATCAGCCTTCAAATCTTTTCTTTCCTCACAATCAAGGTCGCAGTGTGAGTGCTAGCATTGTGTGAGGCTCTTTCCCCCTCCTGCCTTCATTACTATGTCATTAGCCGTGGTGCTATTCAATTTCCCTCATTTCAGACTTTTCAGATCAATATCACTCAGGCTGCTGGCTAAATAGCTGTGCTGCTACGGGGGCTTTTCTATAGCTGAATGGGAGGTATCCATCACCGGGCTAAAAGAGACGTTCAATGCCGTTGTAGGGTGATGACCACACACATTTTAAGGCTCTGGAGAAACAGTGGTGGTGATATTTCAAAGAGGATATTACATTAGAGTGTCAGGTTTACAACATCACCCCTTTGCTTTTTTCTTTTTCTTTTTTTATTATTTTCAACCCTGCATCAAACACTACCACAGCAAAGACACAAATCTGGAAACTTGAAAATGAATTTTATTGTTTGCAGGTACTCGCAACCTCACAACAAAAGGGTTCGTTTTGTTCTCCTCCCAAATTCTGCACGCTCATCCTTTTTTTTTTTCTCCCCCCCTTTGTATTCTTATGATGGAGCTACTGTTTCCCTTTGCTGGCAGAAAAGGCAGCCGCAAGAAACGAATGAAGCACAGTCGTGTAATCGTGCGGTTAACGCCAAATGCATCCGTGTTTGTGACCAAGGTCGATAGGCCAAGTTATGAATGGATCACTTCTGTAGTCCATCAGCTCAGTGTTGGCCGACACTGTCCCACATGAGAGCGTTTAGCAGTATCATAGCGCTGAATGAGGCATGAGCCAACTAAAAGGCTGAAAACAGTCGGATCAATGTCCTCCCATTGAACAGAACACACAGAGTGGGAGTCAAGCAATCGTAGGCCCAGACTAGCTTCATCGTTGAGAGTAATTAGATGTGGCATCGACTCCAAGGCTCTTCGAGGGCTGATTATTAATGTCTACAATGGAATGTAAGAGGACACCAGGTCATGGTCACATGAAGAACAGTGTTGCAGAATCAATTTCAACACCTGGATTGATCTGTCTCGGGAGTAGACGTGGTTTGAGAAAATGGTGGTTTGGTGTGGAAATTACAAATAGAGAAATACAAATATTGCAGATGCAGAAGATTAGATTATTTCAATGGCGATTGTGGCTTTGAACGTAAGATGAGTAGTCCCCCCTTCTTCTTGGCATCTGTTCTTAGGCAAAATACTTAACTTCCAATGTTTCCCCCAATATATAAACTGTGTGTAAAAGAGAAACCACAGTATAAAAGTGTGAAAGAATGTAGCTTGTAGTGTGAAAAGGTCTAATTAAAATGGCTAATTAAACTGGAAAAGCACAGTCCGTATACCAATTTTGCACCTGCCACAAAGGTTTGGGTTAGCATTGGCATTCTTAGTAATGTAGATTGTGTTACATTCAGCGTTAACCTTTTATTTTTTTCTATTTGTTTTCAATTTAGGGACAGATTCAAGTTGTAACAATTAAATTATCACTGCCAATATGTCACCAAATGTGCAGTTACCCAGAGAGAATCGTTCTTTCATGTTAATTCTTCAAGTTAAAACAAGAATATCAGTAAAATTGCCCAACCTTCACCAGCGATTACAGGTATGAATAGTAATGGGTATAAACTTTTAGGTTATTTTAGATTAAAGCAGTAGAAATGCATGTGTAACTACAACCTCAGATTCATTAGCGAAAGTGATTAAAAAAAATATTCTCAGTTTCTGTTTTACAAAGGAAAGACAAACTCTTGGTTTTTTCTTTTCAGTAAAATTCCTTTTAGTTACAGAAATTCTTAACCAGGGCACATGTTAGAAAGATGCATTTAATACTGAGGGATCATCTGGGAACCACAAGAAGGAACATGATAACAGCCTGAAAGATTCATTTTCAGAACAGCAACAAACATCCGTTGTCAGTGAAATAGAAGGACCGGCAGCTATTTAGTTATTTATACAGAAAAAATAAATACCAGCAAAGTGATGAGTCTCATTCTGTGACAGACCAGCAGTTAACAATATGGCACTCAAATTCTGAATTCATCTCCGCACAGGCACAAAGCAACAGAAACATTTCCTCAGTCCGGAATTTCAAGACTGAGTGTTTCTTAAATAAGTGAAATCTTGGCATGCTACATTAAAAAAAGGGAAGAAATAGAGAAAGGAATCCTCAGTCTGGCTGGATAGTAAAACATGGAATAGAGAAGCATGCAGAATAGAAACAACAAAATTACAACTTGCATCAAAAGAGATTCTCAGGGAAATGTTTTCATAAGATGCTGCTGTCAACTGAGAAGCCTCATTACTCCGTTTTATTTTGTATTATTCTTCCGATTATTCTGTTTCATCTGACATTCTAAGAACATCAGAGTTTACACTAAAGCTAATGGAGCAGACAGGGTTCTTCATCTGACAGCTGCCGTTTCTGCTACATTCACAGTACTGCAACAGGATAGATCATCTATCAGTGCACCGCTACAGGACAGTACTGTATATTGAAATCATCACAACAGCAACAACTATAGGACAGTTACAGATATTCGGGAAAACATGACAAAAAGTGGAACATTGATCAAAGTCCACCATAATTATAACTATCCTCGCAGTCGTTTCGGCTGCTTCATTTGTTTCCACAATGGTTTGTGTTGTCTTTTCACACTTCAAAAGGCGCCACAAATCGACCACGCTTTATCTGACATCGAAACTGGCCCATTGAAATGTATTTCAAAGCAAGATGATGAACAATAAAAAGCAGAGATTCTCAGACAAAGGCCGTAGCTTAGTCTGGGCGGCAGGTTTTACTACGTTGCCAATAACAGCACCTCCATTATGTTTGTTTTTTGGGCTTTTCTTTTTGTTTTGTTTTGTTTTTTCCAGGAAAAACATAGATAGCTATTCAATCTGCAGCAAAGCGGGCTCAAATTATAAACTGCACTGACTTTAGCCTTCCAACATGAAAATACAATTTTATGGATTATTTCTTTCTTTCTTTCTTCTTATTTTTTTATTTTATTTTATTTTTTTAGAATATATAGTCTTTACAGTAACATTTGGCTGACATCAATGAATCAAAATGTAGAGTTAATACATAGAAAGACATTGCATTCACATTGGTCATCACATTCATGTGTGGCGTGGAGTTGCTGTTGCAGTGTGCGTCCACTGTGTGGCACCATGTAGGTATCCTGGCTTGTGTTTCAGTGCAATGTCCCCTCAGTGTGGAGGGCTGTAAAACTGACATACTGTAGCACATTCAGCGTCTGGCTCCCAACAGTCGCTTATTTGGCCTCTTGCACACCGACCGTAGGAGGGAGGGATTCTTAAATAGCGAGCTGGAGACTGGCCTGTGCATGGAAACCTCATTTCAGTTCAAGGCTCCTGCAAGGATTGCCACAAGGTGACTGATACATCCAATAATGTGGGTTTCATTGCTCAAGGGTAAGAGCTACATATAAACACAGCAGTGGTATGGTAACTTTGTTTAATAGGAACATCTCCTGTAAGGCTGAATCACCAACTAGGCAAAGCAGGAAACAGCCCCCAGGACTGCAAATGGGTAGAGGTGGTAATTAGTATCTTACAGAGGGGGCTGTTTGTCAAAAAGGTGATATTCTCCATCCTAATACAGTTTTGCTTCATCAAATTGCAACATATTTTGGCCTTGGGAACAACTACCAGGGTGACCTGGCCACGTTCTCTTGTATTTTTAGCAGCTCTGACAGCGTGGCTGGTATTGTTTTCACATTGTGTGTGTGTGTGTGTGTGTGTGTGTGTGTGTATCAGATATTAGCGAACACTAAAATAGAGGAAGGCATTTTAAGAAGAGATTTAAAGGAAGATATGGCGCTACAGGCTCTGATTTGAGTCAGGGGAGAGTGTTGGGGATAATAGCGAACGCCCACTGTTCCAATTCTTGACCTCGGGGGGGACCAGCAGGTCCTCCTTTCCCAGATCTCACCTCTCGGTGGAGCACATACTAAGTCAAGACTGCAATTATGGGATATATAAATGGTGGAAAAGCCTTCCAAAGCCTTAAAAGCCAGCAATGAAACTTTAAAATCAATCTGGAATCTCATCTAGGAGCCAATGAAAGAAGACGAGGGACAGAAAAATGTGACGGTGTATCTGTAATAGTAGGAGTAGCAGCATCAAGTAGTTGTAATTGCTCAGTGGTCCTGTAATAGAAATGTCTACTGTGTGCACACATCTCATGAGGTGGTCTCTAGTTTGACTTGTTTTGCTGTCATTTGTTCTGTATTGGCCTTCAGAGAACTGCAGGAATTTTTAACCTGGGGCTTATTTTCTCGTGATTTTGGATGTCAGTGATTCATAGTGGCAAAAATCTTTGGATTCATTGCACAATTGGGCAAACATTGTACAAATGTAAAATGTGTAACATTACTGTGGAGGTTCAGATTGTTAATATCTGTCCAGACGGTGATTCATTTTACCTTTGTGGAAGTTATTCAAATGAAACAAGCTTGGAAGAGAAAATTATTAATTGAATGAGCTGCTCATGTTCTAAGATACTTATGTGCAACCTGCAATGAGACCACATAAGTAGGCTTTGGTGTGAGGCAGAAAATGTTTGGTCACACCAACACATTTCCTGGGCAACTACACTTTATTTAGCTCATAATGTTTGATTTTAGAACCAGTTGGTCTGCATTCCTTACCCTGAGCAACTGATACTAATTGTAGGGTAAATATTGCGAACAATACATATTTTTTGTGATCTAACATCAGTAGCTTTCATAGGAACAAATCATGCAGTGTGATGAAAATGAAGATGGGAGGTAGCCACAAAAAAAAAAAACAAAAAAAAAACAACAATGTCAAATGCATCAAGTCTTTGCAGGACACCAGGAGCCATTCTAGTTTTGACTGGAAATTATTAGCTCAGGTAAAAACTATTTAGGAATGGCAAAAGTGAACAGGAACATCAAAAATGAGCACTTTTCTTTAGTAGCCAAACTCTCTCACCTGGTTATAGGTGGACGTCGAACACGCCCTCCTCTACTGTCTCCAGGTCCTCTTCAGCAATTACTGCAAAAACAGAAGGGGTGGGGGTAAAGATATGAAGAGCACAATTACCAAACAAATGGAAATGCAAAGCACAGACTATAGCTAATAAAATGTGTGGCCTGTCTGTTTGCCATTCCAGTTCATTTACTGCTGAAGATTTTTTTTTTTTTTTTTGTCCACAGCGATATGAAAGCCAGGCAGGGCACCATTTCTATTCATTTCTGATGAAAACGCAGCAAGTGTGAGTCACTGGCCTCGCCGTGCTTTGGACGAATCAGATTTCCTTGGCAAATCGCACTCTATTGTTTGAGAATAGCTTCCCGAATTTCAGTGCAAACATACTGTCAAGTGCAAGGGTGACAAAAGCAACAAAAAATAAATAAAACGTGGCAAGGTGATAAGTTGTGGAAAATTACTTTAAATGATATTTTTATGCAATTACACAATGTTTTGGAACAGATAATGGCAGCTTTCCACTGCTGTTTCTTCCATATTTAAAGATTGTGAGGTGGTTTGTCACACTGTTGTGTTTACACCAGTTTCTGCAATAAGGAGGAAACATGAACTTTCAGTCTTTAACTCTAAAGTTCCATTAGAGGATCAGATAATTTCCTGAATATTAACAAACCAGATTATAAAAAACAACAAAACAAAGTCATCATTCCTAAAGGGGAGACAAAAAGCTATAAATGACAAAGAGCAGTAAATATTTACATCATTTTTGTTATTCCAGAGCTTGCATGTACTTTAGTTTAAGAGGAACGCTTGCGACATGCACAGGATCTAATTCCAGCTGACCTTGGACCAGACTGCAGTAAAATTGTCGGTGCTTTTAGTGTCTGCATCATTGCAGAGGAGATTCGAGGAGTCCCGAATTGGAAATCAAATCTAAAACACTGATCTCTTCAACCTGAAAATATTTCCACACATTCATGATTATATATGAGTATTTCGGTTGGATTGAATTTATCAGGCATAAGCTACTTTTCTGCATCTCTCCTCTCAGTTTCGGCAGCAGAAACACTGTGGTGTGACTGCCTCAACTGCATCCCGTCTGTCCAACAACATTTGTTCATCCTCAGACAAAAGAGCATAGATAGAAAACTTATTAGAAGCTTGCTAAGAATCCATGAATAAATTTTCCCTTAATCCAAGGGCTGATTTTAATCATAGGAAGTCATTTGTCACAATTGTCATTTGTTTCCTTTATTCATGGTCTGAGTATTGTTGCGTCTCATAAAAATTCAGTCTCTTGCCACTGGAACACAGTCATAGGTAAACCAAAGTTTGACTGATCCAATTAATTATCAGCTTTGTAAGAGAACTTCCCCAGGGCTCATGTTATTCCAGATAACGAAAAGGTATTTTGAATTAATGTTAAATTGGCTTTGTCGCTTGGGCCTTGTGTGAAATGTTTGAAAAATGTAAAAAAATAATAATAATAATAATCTGATGATCATCACCAGATTTTGAAATAAAAATAAAAAAATATATATCAGGAGGAGAAAGCAACTCATTGAACCTGTTGTGAAACAAGGACTTCAGTATATTCCAATATGTGATTGTGTATCATCTCATGGCATCAGTGCAGCAGCAATCTTTGCCAATTTGATGAATGTTACATTTTTAGTTTTAGCTAAAAAAAAAAAAAATTTAAAAAAACAGAGTGCTCTCACCTGTGTTCTGCAGGCTGGGCGGGGTGTTTGCAGGTGGAGGGAAGCTATAGGACCTGGCCTGGAGAGCCGGTGGGGCCTCGTGGCTGATGCTCTTGGTCCTCTTCCGGCACTCAACGGCCAGGCGGCTGCGGCAGGCCTTGTGGCAGTTCACCCCACATGCTGTCCCCAGAGCATCCGTGCGGACGGAGAAGGATGGCGGCAAGGAGGGGTATCGAGAGAGGGCGAGAGGGCGACGGGGTCGGGGGAGAGGGAGGGAGAGCGAGGTCATCGAGAGAGGAGGCAAGATGGGAGGAAGAGAGGGCGAGGGTCAGACCGAGGGATGACTATCGACAGATATAGTGGGGCGAATGGTAGAGCTAGTGGCAACAGGATAGTGCATCTATATGCCATGCAGACACACAAACTTTGGCACATGTGCGTAGTGAGGTCAACTGTGTCCCCCAACAACTCGGTCAAAGAGGGGGCATCTAAGAGGAGAGGAGGGATGGGTCATCATCCAGCAGCACAGCAAAAATATATGAGAGTCAAACAAACTGGATCCTCACAAACACACACACACACACACACACACCGTACCATACCTAGTATTGTCTCAAACGCTTTATCCTTGACACCACTTCACGTTTTTTTTTTTTCTTGAAATTTTTAAAATGCAGCACTCCTAACAAATGTATTAACTTTCATATTATCATCTCCTGTTGACAGTAAAATAACCTGCATTGAAAAAAAGGCTAAATTCTTTCTCTCTCTCAGTTTCGAAGCATCATTCATGATGAACGATCTACCCTGAAATGTTGAGGCAGAGCCATTTTCTTTTATTCAGCGTTGCTGGCAGCCTGGATGAATCTCAATACTCTGTTTAGTACTTTTCATAATTAATGGACATACATCAAAGTCTATTGATCATCACAGCCAACTGTCAGCACAATCGTAAATAATAATATTTCTGAAAACGATCAAGCAAAGAAACTAAAAAAAAAAAAAAAAAAAAAAAAAAGCCTGTTATCCGACTGTGACATTTTTCTTTCCATTTTTGGGCGGGAGGGACATTTTGTGCCTTTAGTCTGTGGACAGTTTACAGAGACAGGAAATGGAACAGAGAGAAGGGGATAACCACGGAGGAAAGAGTCCATCCTGACTGGGGATCAAATCAGGTGCTAACCAAATGTCTCGTGGGACGTCCCATTGTTTTGTGAGTTGCTGTTTTGAAGCCTCCACTTTAAAATCTGAGATGCAATTTAGTTTTCTTTTGTTTTTGTTTTTTTTTTTTATGCCAGAAGACACCATATTTTGAGGAGAAAGTGCAGCTGAGGAGGAGTGAGAGCTGAATCTGGCCTGCTCTGTTCTCTATCCTGATTGTGTTGTACAGTCTTTCAGTCACACAGCAGCCACACCCTAATTCATCTTCTGCTTTCTGGTCTATTTTCCTCTAAATGCGACCATCATTTCAAAAATGGACATCATGTTGTATTGAAGGCTTGAAGCTTGGTCCTAACACCATTATATTTTACTGAGCTTATAAATCAATTGAGAAGAAGGGCCACTTTCCCATAGACTTAAATACAATCTGACTTCTTTTTACAGCTAGTGGAGTCACCCCCTGATGGTGTTTAGATAGAAACTCAGCTATTGGATTGCCCATTGTGTTCATACTGAAATCAGATAACTGCTATTGTAACAGCACCACACCAATTAAAATCGCAGAGATGCTTCTGAGTCTAAACAGGAGGTCTAGCTACACACACACAGACACACGCACAGAGATACACGAACAGACACACACCTGCTTTCACAGCTCTCAACATGGGTGATTCATTTCAATTACGTCTCTGCAGCTCTGTCTACCTCCCTGAGCACAGACTAACAATGGTGATGGGGATGAATGGCTGTGGGACTCTTTCATTGACTTCCTCTGGACTCATTACTGCGCTGGAACAAACAGAACAATCGCAGACTCCCAGTCAAACACTCCTACAGAGTGGAAAAAAGATGGGACAGTGTCTGTCTTTTTTGTTTTTTTTTCTGTGTACACGTGGTGCAAAGCAATATGTGAATCAATTTTTGCATATCTGCTTTTTTCACCTCTCTGCCATTTCCTTTCTTTTTCTCTCAACAGCATCAACAATGTAGCCTTGTTTGCTTTTTCTGCACTGAATTACCCTCCAAACCTTATGTACGAAAGCAACATTTACATTTTTCACCACTTCCAACATCATGTCTCACTAATTGAAAAATTAGGCAGCAATCAGAGATGTGTCTTTTCCCTTTTTGATACAATATCCAGGGTGCTGTGACCATTGGTAGTAACACACAGCAAGACCTCAAAGGCCTGAAGGAGCATTAATTACTCTAGTTGCTATGCAACACCAATGTTTGATGATAAATTCCGAGCTTTTTAAAAAGCATCAGCATGTGCCAAACTAAGATGAGCCTGAATGAATGAGGAAGCAATTAACCTAAAGAATAAAGATCGGCCAGAGACAGCTGGTAATTGAAATGAATGATTTTTTTTTTTTGGAGAGAATGGGGAGAAGGTGAATACTTTACATCCTCAGACACATTTAAGTCCTGTTTCTCAGGCTGTTACTGACAGGGCCAGATGCATTCACTAGGGTTTGTGCTTGTAAACCAAGATGTAAACTGCCAACCTCTCCTATTCAGCAGTGCAACTTGTAATCAATGATCTCTTGTAAGACTCCACCAGATGGAAACTTGCACAGTTTGACATCACTATTATAGTTGGACTGTGATGTCTGGATAGACACATGCTGTATATAGAGCAAATTTGTTAAACAAGTAGGTCAGGGAGAGGAACATGGCTGTGAGAACGTGCTGATGGAAGGTGTTGGAGGTTGCTCACCTGTGTATATGTACAGTCGTTAAATGAACCACCTTCCTCAAACATAAAACCTGGCGCGCTGAAAGAGCAAATAACTGTATTGTTCCCAGCTGATGGAGCATACCCAGCTGTAAGTGAACAAACCTGAGCAAATATATGCTCAGGTTTCTGATATGATTTAAATCTAAATCTGTGTTTTTGTTATTCACAGAGCACATTTGTCTGTGCGTGTGTGCGCGCATCTCTGTGAATGCTGCAAATAGATGGCGTCGAAAAGAATAAGTAATTCTTTGAAGGCTGTGCTCATCTGTGTGGAACATGTACATCTGTGAAACAGCTGTAAAAGAGTCGCTCTCTTACCTTTGCACTTGTAGCCTTGTTTGTAGAAGCCCCAGATCTACGCAGAGAAAGAATACATTTCAATTTTTTTGTAGTTGTAGTTAAGTAGTTGTGGCTCTCAAAACACAACTTTCAAACAGCAAAAATCACATCAATGTATTTACAAAGCCCATGTAAGAACCTTTTCATTCCATACGTCTGTAACACAGCTATGTCAAGCAAGTTTCAAGTCTGTCAGGTGTGGAGAAAGGTGAACTAAAATGAATAGAAACAGGCTGAAAGATTGAAAATACTCTGAAAACATATGCTTTGGGAAATGGTTGGCAGTAAAGAGAGAGTACACACAATCAGCAGTTAATGGGCTAAAACATTTTAAGACACCCATGTGGATTACATCTCGATTTACCCCACTGATGCCAAGGAAGGCTGGAAAAAAAGAAGCAAATGAAGAAAGGAGCACAATGGAGCAGAGAGAAAAATAGAGGGGAAGAAAGGGGGCAAGAGGGAGGAGGTTGGTGGGACAGAGGGGGTGGAGAGGGAGTGAGATCAAGCGGGGCTCGGGGGGCGCACAGACAGTGGGGGAACAATGACATGAAAGAGCGGAGCTGGAGATCACACACTTCTCTGGCACATCTGAGGAGGCACAAAATATCCTGACCTCTACTCTCACACACACATACACAAGTGCAAACGCAAACAGCCATATACGCACAAATGCACACATAACAAAGATGCACACAGTGGGGGAAATGGTGAGCTCAGTCAGAGGCTCCACAACAAAGGGAAGTTGGTTACGAGCCGAACATCTAAACACAACTGTCATCACAGCTCTGCCTACACTGACTGACCTTTCCTGACTCTGAAGAGTGCGTAACACAATGCACTACAAACAAGTGCTGCAAACACACTGGCATGTTAATTTACTGTCACATGTGAGCGCAGGCGCTTCGAAAACAGCTATGTTGGCACGTTTTCTGTTAAAGATGCTGCTTTCATTTTTAGAGATTTTTTTTCTCCTTTTTCAGTAGATTTCCAAGATCTGTTGACTGAGCACAGAGCTCACGCAATAGATCTGAAGTGTATTTATTTTTACACTGTTACACTGCCCATGCACTCCTTACTTACTTTTTCAAAATGTAAAAAAAAAAAATAAAAATAAAAAAAAAAAGCTTTTTAACTGAGCAAGAGGTCACCTGCGTTTGTTACAACAAAAAGCCAAATGACTACTACTACTACTACAAAAAAAGCACAGGCAGATAAACAGACAGATTGACAAGAGTTTCCATTTGCCGTTAGCTAAATTCACATTAACATTTCCAGCATTTAGCACCATACCATCTGTATACTTAAGTTTGATAATTCTCTTGGGACACGCATGTCCGGTGATGGACATCAGCCCTCCGGTAAGGGTTCAAAGCTGTGGGCTTCAGGTCACAGGACATTTATGATGAAGCAGCTTTTTATCTGTTATTTCCCCAGTTTTCCACAGAAATGTGCCATAGAACAATTTCCAGCTGTTGTGCCAGTGCTGTGTGTGATCCTGACCTCTTTGTACAATGACACAGATCATGCTGAGCTTACTTGTGCCTGGACATAGATGATTGGTTTATTCATTTATTTATGTAGAAAACAGTTTTTTTACAGGGTACCATTGTTTTGAGTTATTGGTTATACAAATGGTCAATGATAAAGAGCTTGGTGTCGTTAAATTGTTGAAATTTGCTGAATATTTGAAATCTATGTTTTAATAAATTAAAATACATTTAATAAACATTAATAAATATGTCACTTACCTAAGTTTACTTTTCTACTTGCTTGAACACCTGCCCCCTTAAAAGAGCTATACAGGCCCTATCTTCACATACACAGACAAAATATAATTCACTCTCACGAAAAAGTCACCAAATAAACCCATGCATGCAAAGAGGCCCCAGGCCCAGCAGTTGAATCCAGAGCTTTTTTTGATGTGTGACAGTTCCATGACACCGCTTTGCCGCCCACAAATTTACCTTCTTACGTCACTCTCAGCCACCAAGTCTTAAAATATAGAACTACTCTTTTATCTTCTGTAATGAGATGAGAGTGAAAAAAGGTCATCACTGTTCCTGAAATGGAGAGACTCGTCATATCAGATTCAAAAACTGCTACTCCACTGCAGAACACGAACTGAGCAGATCCAATATACAGTAGCAACCGTTATCAACATGCCATTGTCTACAGTCAAACAAACACTTGACCAGTTCAACATGGTTGTAGCTTCTGATTCGTACTCGTGCATTGTGCATCTTCAGTTTCTTTATGGATATCAAAGGAGGGAAAGTGTTGCTAAGAAAGTTCATTGTGTTGAGCCAACGCTACAGGGACTGGAAACAGATTTGTTTGGACACGCCCTTTTCCACTGCCAAAGTCTGCGAACCGGCAGGATAAGGTCACCCAAATACGTCCATGCCGGGTTTGTTTACAACATGCTGGCTTGCAAAATAATGCAGAAATAAATACCTCTTGGAGAAAGAAAATCGATCAGTGGGTGCGAAAACAGAAAAGAATTATTTATGGTCTAAAAAAAAAAAAAGCGTCAGCGCTAAAGCTGTTTTCCACATCACACTGGAGATACAGATTTGTGTGGTCTCACTCCTGCTTTTCCTGAAGCTAGAGTGTTGAAAACCAGTCTGCACCTCTCTCATATGAAATTGCTCTGAGCCCCTCGCTAAAAACTTGCTGTATCCTCCCAAGATGCTGAAGTTCAGACTTGACGCTGGGTTTCGTCACTCTGCGAATTTAGCCAAACTAATTTGTGGGTCATTAATTAGGAGGGAAGGCCAGAGATGAAAGTGGGACATGATTGTGAGGATCCATGTGAAACACTGGGGATGAGTGAACTTCATGGTATTTACAAGCAGGCCCCTCCTGGCTTGTACAGCACATTTGGAGGCAAGTGCGGGGGGGGGGGGGGGGGGTCCTGGGAGGCTGGGGATATTGTTTTTGCACAGGAGCCAAGAGGAATGCAGGCCAACTAGGAAGTGGCTGGTGTATCTACCTCTGCCACAGACACATATTGAAAGGAAGAAGCATGCTCCTGAGTCCTTATCTTCCTCTGCTCTCTATTCTGTGCTTCCCGCATGACAGTTTGAAAGAGTCTGAGCTTCCCCTGGATAATAGATGCTTGTCTATAGCCTGTGCTCATCTGAGTATTAATCAAAGTCTCTACCTGCGGCTAATCTATGATATACCTCTCTTATGAGGCCTGCAGTCTGCCAATCACTCATATCAAGTGTGGAGAAAAGAATGGGATGTCATCTCGGTGTCTCCAGTTCACCATGAAGGCCCTGTTCCTGCTCTCGTTACGGCTGTGTGCTGACTCACTGTGTCTAACAAAACACACAGCTCCTTGGGGGACTCAAGGGCCATAAGACACACACCCAAACAGAAGATGCAACTGAGGAGGGTTGAGGGTTGTCATCTCCCCAATTACCTGCTTCCCATATTTCCCAGAATGCAACTTCAGCAACGTGTGGCTATAGCTCAAAATAATTGGCATTGCCCTGAGCTGACAGGAGGAACCCTCTGAGAGATGAGGTTATCATACACTGCTGAGACAGATAATGAAGAGTGGCTATAGTCTCAGCGACTATGCAACGGCATGTTGAGCCTGGCCAACCTTTGACCTTTGAAAGGCTATGACACTTGCCATAAATTGGGATGGGGAAGAAATCAATGCATTTGAAAACAAGGGCAAACAATAAAGGGATTGTGAAAAAAATCAATGCATTTGCAAACAAAAGTGGGATCAATTTTTGTTCTGGAGCTGGAAGGGGTTATGATTCATACAACTGAGTCAGTCTTCAAAATAATCTATACAGGTTTTGAATGTATAGTATTTTGTGTAATTTTACTATCAACTGTGGATAGCTGAAGAGGGAAGAAACACAAAATAGGATTAATGTGCAGTGGGTGTTTACTCACAAAGCCGGCGCAGTGTTCACAAAATGTGGGCTTCACATAGGTGGCCTCAGTGAAAGTGTGGATGAATCCCATCTTGCAGTTAAGCAGAGAGCTGGCTTTCATAAAGTAGTCTATCATCTCGTCTCTGCTGATTTTCCCATCTCTGTAAGAGGAAGTGACAGAAAGGGAAAAAAAAAATGAGAGAGAAAAAAGCAAACTATGCCACAGATTGGAGGTCAGCGTGCAGGCCGTTGGCTCGACGTGAGTGTGTGTCTGTGAGAGAAAGCAAATCTGCAGACGCTCACTGGTTCTTGTCCAGTTCTCCGAACTTGCTGAGGTACGGGAAGTTGTTCCTGATCGCTTCAAATTCATCCCTGGATATGTTGCCATCGCCGTCAGTGTCAAAGTTCTTGAAGACTGACTGTAAAAAGAGGATTTCAACTTGAAAGAACAATAATTGTATCGCATTCTGTCTCTGCCTTCCTGGTCTGCGTCAGAGTACAGGCAGATAAACAGACAGATTGACGAGAGTTTATATTTGCCGTTAGCAAAATTCATATCAACATTTCTAGCGTTTAGCACCACATCATCTGTATACTTAAGTTTGATAATTCTCTTAGGTTCGACATTATGTGTCTTTGGGGATTCTGAAAGACACATCATTTGCATTAATAAGTAACAATGAGTGAGCAAAATTTTAGAGATTTGTTTATCACAAACCTAAGGAGCCAATCCTGCCCACTCATAGGACAGAGGGCAGGGCTAAAAAAAAAACTGAAACCTCTCCTAGAGAGAGCCAGAGTCTTAAATAATACAACCGTTAGCAATGTGTCAGCCACTGCCAGTCGAAAAAGCTAACAAACAGCATAAACACATAAAAGGTGCTAACTACTCCAGCCATTTAATTAGGTTTCCTTGACAACAGCAACTATTAACTTAAAGTCTGACTAAGTGGAGATGAGCTTCCATTACCGGCTTGGATGTAAAAAAAAAAAAAAAGAGAGAGCTCACCTCCACCATCTTCTCTATGTGTTTCTTAATGATTGTCGGGTCGGCGTTGGGCTTCACCGACACGGCCCACTCATCGATCATGGTGGGCTTGGGGTCGGGCGCAGGGGTGGGGCTGGAGTTCTGCTGCAGCCAATGAGAAACAAAAAGAGAGATGAGATCAATATGAACATGGACAGAAGAAGAAGAAGAAAAAGCTGTCCTTTTAGAAAACAACAAAGAGCGAAGCCAGCTGCTGTGAGAAAAGCAGTTAACTAAATGTCATGATAGAATGAGAGTAAGGATTTCCAATATGCCTGTGTGATGCTTTTCTTTATGCCGCTCAATAAACATTTGTTATAGCTTCTGCACCATTATTAGGACAGATATGGATTCTAGAAGGTCAGTGGGAAATTTAGCATAAATTTATATTCTTCTTTAAATACTTGGAACAATACGACAGAATATCAGGACCTTTCGCCGTATCAGGGCAGGAGTAGAGTGGCATCTATCACCAGTATGAATGAGTTCATAAGTTCAAATCGGTGAAATTCTCACCGCCGGCTTCCGTGGTTCTCTCTGTAGAGATATCTGGTAGATCTCTTCCTCTGTGTGGTACTGGTCCAGAGAGACCTGCACATGACAGGGCACAGAGCATTTCATCATGCCATCAATTCCAACAGCGTGGACCCCACCCTCAGCTGTGACTGGCTCCAGCTGCCTCACAGCCCTCTATAGATAATGAATGGTGGGACCTAAGTGTGTGTGTGTCTGTCCCAGCATGCATCACCAGCATATCATCAACATCAGACTGGAATACAATATGCATGTAACTGCCTTTGAGTATTGTTAAGTGCTACATAAATTAAAAATGCATAATTATTATTTCTACTAATATCAAAATTTTATTTGCGGCTATCAGGGCTCATGATTAAACCTTTGTGCTTATAAGACACTGTTAATCACAATTCAGAGGTTTCTTGTTTGGACACCATCTGATGTGTTGTAATGTTTTTTCTTTTCCTTTCATGCATGCAGCTTGTGAAAAGTTCAATTTTGTGGCTGTGAGGCACATTATCATAGAAGCATCGGCGAAATATGAGCTGAAGATTTCAGATAGTGACAACATGACTTTGTTTTTAATAGCTAATGAAGTTAAAGGTTAGTTAACTTCTCTTGGTTATGTTGTAACATACGCTGTTCATGTGCGTGTGTGCTCACAGTACTGTAATGCTGAATTATACATTGCGAGGAGTTAAGATTCGGAAGTGTTTATCAAAAGTTTAAACAGGATTTACACAGCTTGTCTTAATCCTAAACATTTATCTTCCAAAAAACAAACAAATTCCTGGACAGATTTCAGGAGCAAGCAACTGCAAATATCACTGAAATACATGCATGCAAATTGACTAAATAGGTGGCACAAAGAGAAATCCCAAGGACCTAAAGCTATTTATATCGCTTGACATTACTACTGGGGAGAGAGGAAATGATCTGACCCATCTGCAAGGTAACTACTTTCCGTTAAACTCAACACTGGATACCAAACAAAACCTTTTGTAGTGCAGTGAAAGGCATAAATACTGGCAAAACTTAAATGTATAAATGTGCATTTTTTGTATTTAACCCCTTCATGCTTATATTTGAAAATGTAACAATAAGTCCACAAACACAAAGCAAACGGCAGATGCAACGACAATGACATTTTCCAAACCTCACACAAACACACGCAGTCATGCTCATTATGGTAGTTGTTAAGAAGCACTATCACAAGCTGCTATAGCAACAGGTGAGACTACAGCATCTATTTTTCGCTCCAGTTAACACATTGCAGCCAACTGCCACATGTAATCATCCACCGCATCCATTGTTGGCCTCTAATTATTTCCCTCAGAGCTATTCTTTTACTGAAATTGTGTTTCCTGAGTTTCAGTGAGTTGAAGATGTTAGTGCGGAAGGAAATGGTTGTTTTTGTTTGTTTGTTTGTTTGTTTGTTTGTTTGTTTTATTTCTTGTTGGTCCTTCTGATTTACTATAGGGATGCCTGCAGTGTTTCAGGATAAAAGTCACCCAGGTTGTTCACCCCTTTGAGGATGATACAACATTTTAAACCTGGGTGGTTTGTTCATTTTTAGGTCTCTTCACATGCATGCCTTTGGTTTTCCTTTATTATTGAAGGATTTATTGGCTTTATTTCATCGTTCTTTCTATGAGCCAAGCAGGACTCAAGCTAAATCAACTCCAATAAGCACTGGCATAAGGTAATTGAATATTGACTCTGTCCAGCAAACTTCCCTCGGTGCGCCTCAACTCAGCTGTCAAGTTGGTCCCTTTCATTTATACAGAAGAAATAAGGGGGGAGGGAGGCAGCCACAGTCTCTCACAGACACCTGCAGCCACACTGAGTAATTGATCTCTCGGGATTGTTTTAAGTCAGAAAGCTCCCCATCTCAAATTCAGGAAACACGATCTGCCAAAAAATTTTAAAAATGCCAACCTAAATCCACAATAACACACACACACACAGCGTGCTGCTAAAGCAACGCCTTGGCTTTCATGCTGAAGCGAGCAAGTGATCAGTATTTTACTTCTACAAAATGTTTGACACCAAATATCCTGGTTTATTTAAACTGTGGCTGTACTGAAACAATGTGTTTCTGTTCTAATTTCCCACATAACGCTCATTTGGAGTTGACCCGAAAAACGCTGCTTTCTGCACGTCGCTTAAATTTCAAGTTGGATGCATTTCATGAGGCAGCGTCATGTTTTGGTGGGTTCATATCCTGACGCAGACTTCCGTTTCTTCCTGTTGGTGCTTGGTGATTGACAGCAACTCAATGTGAGGACTTTTTGTGAAGAACGTGCTGCAGAAAGGCTTTTACTACCATATAATGACTTCCTTCACATAAAGTGCCTCACTGCTCCGATAGAAAGGGAACCACAAAAAAATCTAGAAATGAACTTGCAATGAAGTAATGTGATCTCTTAAGTAAAGGGCTTTAGTGCAAAAATTCTGACATTTAACAACCTGTGCTGGTTCTGGTGGGATCAACTTTATAGTTATTTCAAGGCCAAAAAAAGCCCTTCAGCTTTTAACCGGGATACAGGAGCAGACAGCAGGTCTGTACAGTTCAGTACAGGTTAGCACATTAAAATGTTCAGAGATGTTCAGAGAAAAGATTCTTCAACAGGGGCCATGACTTTTTGAGTTTTTTGTTGTTTTTTTCCCCATCTATTCAGCAATTGTGCACAAAGTATTTCGGTTTACTAGCAGCAGATCACAGCCTGTGGAAACACAGGCAGTTCAGGAGGGATATCATTGGGGTCATCTTGAAATGGGCTCGTTTACAGAAAGACTGCATAGCAAAAAGCAAGTTGACATTTAGCAGACAGGGAGCACAAGAGCTGGTAGGTGGGAAACCGACAAACTCAGGAAGAAGGTCCAGGAGACCTCATACCCCGTTAAAACTGTTTACATATGGCGTGGAGATCTGTTCATTATTTCAATTAATATATCAATATAACTGATAAATGCACCGTACATATTCAGAGCTTTTCTCGTCTTAGCAACTATTCAAGGCATTTTACAACAGACCAAAATATTATCCTATAGCAACATCATATTGGTTCAAGGTAGAAATTTGTCTTTCTTTTCGCGTCATGTATTATTTATCCTTCAAAGGTAATAAATTGGCTGCACTGACCACCAGTTTTGAATGCTTTCATCCTGAATGTTTATGGTCTGAATGCTTTGGTTAGCAACATATAATCTCTAACCTTTGTCACAGTTTCTGGGCCAAACTGGCTGCGGTACAGCCTTTCTGACCACGAGCCAATCAAATCACAGCAGAATAACAGGAGCATAACCGATTTCCTCAAACACTGGCTGGACACTAAGTGTTCATCCCCCTCAGAGTTTTTCAAAGAACCTGATTGAGGACTTGGCAAGCCAAACATTTAGTTTGGACTCCACCTCATGTCTTTGCACTCACCGTGAGTAAGTTGAGCAGGTCTGTGTTTGCGTCAATGTTCGGTGGCGTGTTCTGGATGAGCGCCAGCTCCTGAAGGATGGCGTACAACTGCTGGGTCTTAGCCAGGTTGACCCTTGTCTTCTCTTTATCCGCCCAGTCTGGCAACGCCACGTGCACGGCTATCAGGTCTTTCAGGTGCACGCCAAGGATGGGGAAACGGAAGCCGGAGCACTCTGAGAAGCGCTTGCGGTAGTGGCTGTAGTTCCCACATGATGTCACCAGTTCGATGAGGTTGTTAAAGACCTGTAGTTGAGTGCACGCAGAGGGATGTATTTCATTCGGAGGGACAGCATTGACACGACAGAATGTGATGAGAGTTGGCAGGAAACGGAGTCTGTCGCGAGAGATTTGATTAAAAGAATCAGAAACATTCTGGAAACTTTGTTCCAGATGGACTTACATAACTGACAGGACTGCAACTCTCCCAACTGTTGCATTTATCTTTCCTCGGTCATATGGCTCAAATTCATAGTTTTAAAAAGCTGCGGTGTAGGCGTAACAGGCACAGATAAGGCGCTTGGCAGCTAACACAGCATGGAGCTAGATGACTGAACCAAGACTCTATATCACTTCTCTAAATGCATCGATATGCAGTGAGCGTTGAATTCTTCTGGACGTGTTTGGAGGCACATCGTCAATGGCAGAGAGAGGACAGTATTAACCTTGTTAGTCTCCGCACTGATGTGGGTCTGCGTGTCTTTGAGGCGAGAGATGGAGCTGTTGCTGAGGCCGCCCACCACCGCCATCAGCGTATTGAAGTTCTGCAACTGGAGCAGCTTCTGTCAAGGGAGAAGGAGGAAATATTAGGGATGGGTTAGGTCGGGGCATAGATGGCGAAGAAATATATTAGCCAATGATAGATGGGATTTTAGTGAGAGAAAGCGGTGCAGGTTCAAATTTTTTTATGAGTCAGAAAGATTAAATCTTGGAGTAGATTGAGAAAACCTGCACATCAGCACATGAACCTCATCTGAGTTATCCTGACATTTTACTGAATGTTCTGACCTGTCCATGTCAAACTTAAGCTAACACTTTGTGAATGGCACTCTGCAGGACTCCATGCTGCCCTTCAGCCTGCTTGGCATCTCAGTGAAAAATCAATGGGGGTCGCAGCTGTGTGGGAGGGAAGCCAAGCTCAAACACCCTTTGGAATCAATCAGATGCAGAAGGCAGCCCAGGATTTCCAGGGAGGGGTTTTCAGCTACACTGCACAGGTGGTTGCCCTGGTGAAAGTTTCATTGTCAACAAAGCAGGTCTTTCCACTGGGTGTACAACAAATGTGCGATAAGGGCTGGGATGCTGTTTTGTCCTCTTGTCGGCCAATAGAGTGGGGATTGGTGATGTTTTTATTACAGCCACAAGGCATAGGCACAAAAACACGCACAGAGAGCACACTGTGAAATGAATTGGAATGGAGTTTTCTGGTCTGCATGAAGGGGCTGTTTTTTGCGTTTTGAATCATACCACAAATCCTTGCTGTCAGAGAAAAAAAAAAAAAGAAGTAATGAACATGAGTCATTTGTGATGTGCTCCCAATAGGAAGCTGAAATGGGACACAACCAGCGCACCCCGAGGGAAGCTTTTGGAAATGTCGGTGCTACCTTCTGAACTGCCTGTGAGTCCATTTGAAATCAGCATGAACATGATTGTTGTCCCTGCACGGGCTCGTGCTGGACTACTTTTCTAAAGAGCAAACTTTGAGGCATTTCAAATTGGCAAAAAACGAACACCCATCCTGCATGAATGACACGGTCCAAAATGACTCCTGGACTCTCTCTTCTGTGCTCAATGAGAAGGAGTGTGAAATACTTAAGGGGCTCTGCTGGGCTCTCCTGACTGCCGAAGCATTGAAAGGAGGTGAAGGAACCTGCTGATCCCCCGTTAAGTAATGTCTGAGCCACTGAATTTCATTCTGCAGATGAAACTGGAACAGACTGAGACATCTCACAACAATGAAACCAATCCCAAAGTAGACTGACAATTTTTAGGGGAAATGCATTCACACATCTGAGCCGCAGGGACGGAAATTCTTCATTTGCCTAATGCAGACTTAGGACGAGTGGATTGTCGCATTGAGGGAAAACCCAGCTCATCTGGCTGACAAAAGTCAACAAAGATTACATCAAACTGAAATGATATAAATTACAGTGAAGCCCAGGGCACCATTTAAAGGGGTGTTTTTCGCAGCGAAAAGAAGGCAGTCTCCAGGCATATGGTCAGAGAGCCATATAAGGCAGTGAGCTGGTAGATTTGTTTGGGAACTGGCAGGGAGAGGTCAGATTAAGTTAAGATTAGGATTAGAGCCATTTTGTCTTGTAGATGACCTTTGATAGTTCAAGTCAATAAGTGAAGAAATGAAGGATTGAGGTCAGTTGTCTCTACAGGCTACATTCAAGCACACAAATGTTTATTCCTGTCTATATCAAAAGTTTCTTTTGCAGGTGTGGTTCATGTACATACTGCATAATGAATTTATGACACGTTATATCTTATTTTAATTCACTCCTTTTGCAGCAAGGAGCTGATTCTCTTCTGGGACTGATTATATTTTATAGTTGAATTGTGATTTTCATTGTCTCAAATAAATTGAAAGTTTTAGATCCTCCTCCACAGTTTGAGGCAGTTTCAAACCCATTGGGCCCATTAAGGCCTTTGGCTCAAGCTAAAAAAAAAAAAAACATTTCATCACCCAGTTAAAGCAGAGCAGTTTTCTTTTAGTTTCTGAAGATGGAAACTGACAGCAGCATTATCTTAAGGAGCGCTCAGTAATCCAAAGACTTTTGAAATGTGACTTACTTTTTCTCCTGATATGTGCTGCCTATTTCACTAGTGTGTGAGAAGGTAGATGTGTGTGTGAGTCATCAAAGCCACAGCGACCTATCCTCCCATCTCTCCACATCTCTTAGTTTCATCTTCTTTTAAAGAATTTTCTCTGCTCCATCTCTCTGGTGCCAGCCAATCACCTCCTATCAGGCTGCTCCATCATGCACCCTGAGCCCCACAGCAGACAGACCTGTGCCACTCTGATGAAATGGGAGATGACGTCAGCCCTCTGCTGGGCTGTGGGCTTGCTCAGCACCATAAGCTGGATCCACTGGGAGACACTGTTGAAGAGTGTGATGAAGCGCTCCAGGATGGGGTTATCCACCGTGCAGCCATGCATCACAAAGCTGTGGTAGTCCTGGAACTAAAAGCAGAAGAGGAGCAATTCTGAGGAAAATATCTTCAGAGATGTTGCTGTTTCTCTAGTTTCCATATTTGTAGCCATCATTATTCAGACAGCCACACTTACTTTCCTGCTGAGGTTTAGATGAGAAATAGCTTAGCATAAGTAAGACTGAATGTGCGCGGCTATTTTTATGCTTCCGTCTATTTCCACTGTGGCTTCTTTCTTTTAGAAAAGAACCACACAAAAATCCAAAGCCCATCGACCATGGTCCCTGTCTTGTCATCAAAACAGTCACGGTGGAATACATTTCCTAAAGTCTACCCTTTAAATCAGATATCAAAGCCAGTAATTTTCTTTGCTACCCAAAATAAAACTACAGTTACTGCCATTAAAAGTCCTCCTATTGCTTAGCAACTACAATGTGCCTTGGCATGTAAATACTGACTTACTCAAGAATTCACAAAATTCAATAGCTGTAAACACCACACACTTGATGCATAGTCTTGACATCTACAGTATCCTAGGCTGTGGTGAAACTGACCAGGATCTTGCAGAAGGATTTGTATTCCAAGTAGGTCAGGTGTTCTGCCAGCTCGCAGGAGTCAAGGTGGTCGAACAGCAGGGACATTTTCCTCTTTTTGGACACCGATGGGACCCGCTGAGTCACCTGCCGCTTCCACTTATAGGATGGCCTGACAGGGGCAACAAAGCACATTGTAACTTCAACGCGTTTGTTTTGGAACAATACCGTAACGGATTATGAGGATCGGTTTTACATGCACTGCTCATTTTAGAGCTGCACTCATAGTTGTGCTGGATGCTGAAGCTAAATTGTGGCAAAAACAATAAAAAAAAAAAAACACCACAGGGCAGCTAAAATGACCCAGCTTCTCCTATAGATTGGATTTCCTCATGGACCACTGGAGGGAAGTCACACAAATGGCTTTTATGGGAAAAAGAGAAGTCACTGACCCCGCATAGCATAGCTAAGCGACTTCTGACAACAGGCAATAAAAGGAAAAACTGCCTTCAACACCCACAGACAGAAACACGCATTCACAACAGACAGCTGGCCGCACGGCTTTCAGCAACTTGATTCACTCACACACTCTTCAAGTCAATGAGCTGACTCTGCCTCTCATTGCCCTCGGTGCACAAGAGGTCTTTATAGTCTTTGATCTGATCCGCCAGCTCCGGGTTCAGATTGAACTCAGCTGGAAACTCAGAGATCCAGTACCTGGAAAGCAGAACAAAGGATTTTCAGAGAGATGATGTGGAGGAAGACAGTCTTGTTTACACTAACACAATAGCATACTGAGTTTAAAACACACAAACACACTAAAGTCTATAAATCAAGTATATGAGGAAGACAAGCAGTTCAGAAAGTAACATCACTGGAGGGGTAAAAGTCAGGCCAACTAGAGAGTTTATTACTTGAGAAGGTGGCATATTCTTGTTCGGCGCTCAGCGGTGCAGCTCTCCTCTTGAGATCTGATCCCCAAGTCAAGGTGTGTCCTTGCTGCAAAATTGGAACTGTTTCCTCTCCTTTTCAAACGGCAACATCTTTGCCTTCAATCATGTTTAAATCAAGTAGAAAAAAACACAAAGTAGAGCCAAAGGTCCTTTGTCAAGGTCCTTTTTGCCATCCCAAATCCCTACAGAGCATCTGGCTTTGGCTCTCACACACACACACAAAACCACAAAATGTTTTCTAAGCTACCACAAAACAAAATTTGAAGGATACTTGAGCACCAGCTTTTTAGCCATGTCAGTTGAAGGGATGTACCAAGGGTGCATCATAAGAAACATACGGACTGAGGAAGTATCCTTCAAAGTGCCCCCCTCATCTGTAACATGAAAATAAGGAATCAGGGTTTAAATAACTGTCTGATCAATAATTTGCATAACGCAAAACAAACACTGTTGAAACAACGAACCAAAGGCTTGAATGCACGCTTCCACCAGTTCGTCCACTGTGGCGGACTGCTCCGATGATGTGGACTCCATCGTTCCTGTCTTCTGTGTCTGTCCCCCTGGTTTCCCTTTGTATGCTTTGATTCTTGGTTCTATCACTGAGCACAAAAGCAGACAAAAAAAAAAAAACCCAAAAACAAACGATCAAGGGGGAGAAAAACAGCTAACTGTGAAGCAAATAGAGAGAGAAAAAAAATTTTAGCTTCTGCAGTCACATGTTTTGAATAGTTGTGTGGTCAATTATTTTGCATTCTGCTCCTCACTGTGAGAGTAGGTCTGTTTACACTGACGGCCGGGGTGATGGTATTTTTTTTTGGTGAAATTTAATCAGGATATCTAACTGTCAGTGGCAGCCACTGCAGAGGTGAAGAGAAATTCCAGCTGTCAGTGTGAAAAACCTGCCCAGTTTCATTGGAGTAACAAGCTTTCAGTGGAGCATTCAAGTGTCTTATTATAGTCTAAAATAAAGGCATTTAATTCTTATGAATCTTGGTGGAATATAGGGCTGTGAACTTTAGATACTGGATGCTTAACATATACTACTGAAGGCCTACCTTGGCTTCATGTTAAAACAAGCAGCTATAGATAATAAAACTGGCTAAGTTAGGGTTTGTAGGGAGACATAAGATGACTGAAAAGGAATATGAAATATTTGCCCCAAGAGTTTTGTTTTGTTTTGTTTTTTTTCTAGAAATGCGCTTGCTACTGGCTGAAATACACTATTACATCTAGAGAAATGCATGATCACGTGATCTGTATGATTTATGAATACACTTTACAGTTCTACATGTGCTCCTTCGTTGAGGTTAAACAGCTGCCAACATAAAAAGTGCAGTCTCTAGGAACTACAGCTTTAGAGCAGAAAAGAGGAATTCAATTCATGCAAATACGTTAATGTGAGAACTTTTTTTTATTATTATTATTATAAAATAAGATACTGAAAGAAAACATTCTTTGCCTTTGCCGAACTATTCAAGGCATTCAAACAGCTATAACATTTAAAGGCTGCTTAATGCAGCAGTAATGAAAAAAAAACTTATCCAAATGTGCATTTTGTCATTTGGCAGTGTTTTATCTGAGGACGCCTTTTTCCAAGCAACTTACAAGTGAAGGAAAAACCTTTAAAACTACACATGCTCCATTGGAGTGTTTCTGTTTTCGGTAAAATTTTCTGATACTACACACTTGGTTATATTGGACTACTGTTACTTTGAGAAGCAGTATCAAGTATTAACTCAGTTTATATAATTTAGTACATTTTTTAAAAATCTATATAAAATATTGACAGCACTTTCAGTTCAAGTGATATTGTAAACAACATTTGCATATTCAAACACCCATAATGTCTAATTTACATTTGCACATCCACTCATACTTTTTGATGACAAAGAGAGCTGATTCATGTGTTGCACTGATGCTATTTTAGGATTACAAAAACGAGTACAGAAAACGTTTGGTAGCATGACAATTCAAAAAACAGGTTTCACTTATATGGGAATATGCTTTGTCAAAAAGAAGGCCAAAAGCCACAGTGCAACATCAGGAAACCACAATTATTATCTGTTCTTAACATGAAGCATGGCAGCCTGTGGACATAACACAATGGAGGGATATTAGGTTTTTAAGACATATCAGCAAATGTGTAGAGGCAGAGAAAACAATTACCTGGTTCGCCAGCATTAGATTTTAAGGTAAGAACCGGTATTTTGCTTGAGGATTGAGTGAGTCCTCCCAGCAGGCAACCATAGCAACCACAGCTTAAAGTTTCGTTACACTTTGACAACATATACGCACACACCTCTACACACTATGCGTCTGCACAAAATGCATGCTTTTACCCAGTGGAGTGTGGTATAACAGCAAGAGAGGCCTAACGAAAGCAATTTAACTCAAGTCCTAAATAAATGTATTGTGTCTGAAGAAGGTAAAATACGCCGATGCTATCTCCTATGTAGGTTAAATCTTGAGCGGATATAAAAAAAGCCAGTGGCTCACCGCTGATAAGGGTAAGGGCAACGCAGAGGTTGTGGCCAAGTGGCAAAGTTTGGGGCACATCTGAAAGGACATGCTTCATCTGCTAAGGGCTCTCAGCATTGTGGTGCTGTGGCAGAGCGTTACAAGGGTCTGATATGTAAGTGTATGTATCTATTGTGCCTGACACAATGAAGTCTTCCACTGCGCTGTCTCTGCTGCAACGTGGTGGGCGGACACACTCAATTGCAGGCTTCACAAGCTGTCTCAGCAACACACACATACATGCAATTTTCTCAAAAGGTGGAGGGAAAGGAAAAGACGTAGAAAGAGGGATATTACCCTAAAGCTCATAATACATCATGAGCAGGGAAGTGAAACCACTGTGATGTTGAGCGAAAAATAAACATATAAGGAAGCATAAATCTTTTTTTTATGGTAAGATCACCGCGTAATAGGCTGTATAAAAAATGACATACTACTACAAACAATACCTGCTCTCTATAGATAGACATGAAAGTTCCTGGGAGTGATGCAAAGGTCACCACAGGAAGTAGGTCTGTGCTGTAAGCAATAAAACCTCAAAGAAAAAAAAAAAAAAAAAAAACTCACACAAACACACTTGTGACACCTCAGCGCTAAGAATACCATCAACCCCTCAGCGAACATTTACCCCCCTGCTCATGTCTCAAGCATACAGTGTGACAGGATATGGGGTGGCCTCCGAGTCTGTTATTGTCAGACTTACTGATATTGATGAGAGATCTAAGCTGAATTGGATTTCACTGTGACAAATCAGCAGCTGTTTCAGTTTGTCTTTTTTTTTTTGTTGTTTTTTTACTGCTCAGGTCAGAGCAGTCTGTCCTAAGGAGCTGAACGAGGATATAAATCCTACTTTCCCTGCAGGCCTAAGGAAGGACTACATCCGTCCCTCAGAGAGCATTATGCTGCACAAAAGCAGCACTCAGGTGTGTTTTCGGTTCCAGAGCCCTCTGTATCCCCTTACCCATTCTTTCTAACCAACCTTTAAGTGTTTTATCTAAAGTCCTAATCCTGATATTGTCTTTCTAGCCATGAAGCAATACATGGATTGTTAGGTAGCACACACTGTGAGAGTTTTGGTGCCATCCTTGGTTGCTTGGTGACGATGATCCAGGGACATCCATCAGGGTGGATTAGAAGGTGGGATGCGACACAGTGGGGATAAAGGGATGTTGACCGGTGTCTGGTCAATTGTGGCCTTGGAGAATTTGCAGTGTGCTGTTGGCTTAGTGGGTAATGTAAATGCCACAACCTCTGCTTAGACAAACACACACATCTTCTCAATGCTGTCTTTTTGTACTTTCATCATTATAGCCTGTTCACCCCTCTGTAAAAGCTCCACACACTGAATTACAATGCATTCATTGTTTGACTTAAAAATATCTGTTATTGAGGAAGTGTATTAGAATGCCCACAGTTTGTAGTGTGAGGTTGTTAAATGCGGGGATACAACTAGTAATTACGCACATTATCTATTAAAGGAGCACTTCAGTGGTTTTGGAAATTACATTCACTTTGCTTGTCAGGAGAAGAAATGCTCTATTGTAGAATATCATCTGCAGATCTGGAGGAAAATGTCCAGTCTAAAAATAATAACTTTTATAAATTTTGACATAGACTGTTTAGACAAGACTGTGTTACAAGCTGAAGAGTAGTTGGGTTTCAGAATGCAAATGAAGGACACCGGCTCCAACTGGATAATAATGGGAATAAGTCCGGACATCTTGCCGTGTGTTCTGTCAATTTTCACAGTTCTCTTCTCGCTTCAAGGACTGAACAGAAAAATCCCTGAAGACAAACGAGACTGCATCCTTTAACAGTTTAGTCTTAAAGAGAGGTAGCAATTTTTTCTTCAGTGGTTCAAATATGCAAGTTTGGACGATGAAGAATGCCATTAGTATATTTTCTGGTGATCAATTGATTAACTAAATGGCTTATTTTCAGAAAACACAGTACGGTTTAATATGAGAACCTTTTTTCAATTTCAAAAAGTTTAAAATGACTTCTTATTCCACTTAATCTGCATCAACTTTGTAAAATTAGTATACACTTATAATTCATTGCAGAACGCCATGGAGCAGTGCTAAATCCCACATAGGCCTATGAAGAAACTGGCTAATTATATAGATCTTTTTTCGCCCTCTCGACTTAAAATCGACATTAGCACTGATGGATGATAAGACACTGACAAACATGCAAGACAATGATATCCATCCTGTTATTGATAAACCCATAATGGGCTTTTTTTTTTTTTCAGGCTAGTAAATACCCAGAGCTAATGCAGAGTCTGGATACGGCCATTGATTTGGTTTTATATTCTCTCTAGTGGCATTTGGGTAAAACATGAATGACTGATGGTTTCATTGATAATGGTCACAGGCCGCAGATGCATTTATCACACTGATTAACTGTTAGGCGGGCATTGAAAAATGACTCCCGGGCTTTTCTGGTATCAGGTCAAATCTATTTAGCGAAATTAAATCATCTTCAACGTCAGACGTGCCATGACTTAAGTATCCCGCTAATTACCAATGGTTAGCATGCTAATACATTATGGAGCAGACTAAGCCCATTACCTGTTAGAATTGTCATGTCAAGATAAAGATGGCACATTTCAGACAGCCGCTCTTATTTCTAATTAAAGGTGATAGTGATTCGGTAAGTCCGGAGATTCTTTCCCACACCACTGTCCACACTTGTGTTTCTAAAGATGAACATTACATTTGTGCTACATTCTGCTTACTGTCAGCAAGGATGTTTCTCTTCTTGTCTGTTTAGTCCCTGCTGTGAGTCATCATTATATAAAATCGTCATTTTATAGCAAAGATGTAGTTTCTGCCTCCTTCCATTGCGTCGCGTGGCTAGAAAATCACAAACCTGCAGATGTGCAACTCCAAATCCAACTTGCTGGCATATGATGAGGTTTTGAGTCTGGTTGAAGCGGATGAGCTTGCATGGTGAATATTTTTTTTACAAACCATCTGAAATGATAATCAACACCAGGTTCAGAAGTTAGGGCCAGTAATCTTGACTTGGGGGCTTATCTTATCTTCCTGTCCTTTTCAGATTATGTGGCGAAAATTATAAGTTTGCAACAACACCAACAAATACCACTTCTGTCCGTTTTACGCACATCACACATGTCTCTTGCTCAACACCCTCCAGTTTGTTTGAGGAAGTTGTAACAAGAGTGCTGCATGATGGGACCGATATAGTTCTCCAGAGGGGCCGACAGAGTGACTGGTGGCAGGCTCTATTTACAGACTGCAGGGTACTGAGGGCAGGAAGGGAAGCATTTCCTTTTCCCTGGACACGCAGAATGCCACATCGATGGGGGGGCACCGGCTGCAAACTGAGATTAGCAGCAACAGTTACTCCTTAGGGACGGATGGTAGAAGAAGCGATAAAGAGAATGACCGGGAGGCAGGAAAAAAAGAGCGTACTCTACCTCGTTTCAGCTCAGTCAAATATAGGAAGAGATTGTTGGCTGGAGGGGGTGAAAGCGCGACTTAGATCTGTCTCAGAACAAATGGAGTCCCACTAATACTGTGTTTGTAAAGAAAGCAGGCAGCACTCTTTCATCATTTTGAAACAACAGAAGGAATTTGAGGGATAACAATATGCAGATTTCACAACCTCTTTCTAAGAAACGGCAGCTGCTGGAGTGTAATGTTTTATTATATCCTCCACAATGAAAAGAAAAAAAGAAGTCACATATCCTGTTCCACATCTGGCACACTCTGATATCTCACATTTCAGCTTTCTGGCTTCAAATGAGAGGGTTATGTGTGAAACAGAATGGGTCTTGCAGCAAGTCCTAGTACAATATCTACCCCCTCCGAACAAAAAAGAAAAAAGACAACGTTTCATTGTGTCACAGTGTTTTTACTGCTTTGTTTTGAGGCTTCCTGCTCAAACTACTGTCTTTTTACCAGATGCGATCATTTGCTTCACAACAAATACCGGATGGGTGTGTTGGTATGTGTGTGTGCAATTGGCGAGTGGCCTCCTGTTACAAATAGACATCCATGCAGCAAGATAATTTTCTAAAAGAGAAAAAAAATGTTTGTGGTTTTGAGATCATAAGATTTCCGAGTGTTCCCTCACTCTGTCAGTTATTTCCCTGACACACACATACCTCGCTGCATGATCAGTGAAAGATCAGGGCACATGGCGCATTGTGTGAACATCTTTCGCAACTGCACATTAGGGTTTGCTTCTCACGGTCAGCACCCAGGAGATTTCTGCCAACCGCCTAATAATTTCTAAACCCGCCCCAGTCAAAGTTCATGCTCTGACTTTCTGTAATGCTGAAGTCAGGAATCTCATTTCCTGTTGTTACACAGTGTTTCATTCATCATGGGCAAATTCCTTGTAATGACACTGTAATAATCTGAATCATTTGTCTTTCCCAGAAGAATGTATTGTCAGAAACAATTTTTTTGTTAAAACTGATCTGCTTTTAGAAATGAAAAGGCTGATTGGTTTGAGGTTTTTTTATTAGTGGACTGTACTGACAGCAGCTGAACATAAAGGTAGTGCTAGCAACCAGGTAACTTAAAGTATTAACCTTAGTGATTTTTTTTCTTTAAACAGACCCTGCTTCTAGCTTTAAAAGAAAGCTTCTTGTAAATAGGCTAAAAAAAAGTATAGTCTTTTTTTTCTTAAGCCAGCAGCAGTTAGCTTAGCATAAAAACTGAAAATCATGGACAACAGCTGATCTGGCTATATGTAATCTAATCACTAACTAATCACAAACAAATTTACAAGCAATACTTGGTACCACCAGTGTCATGCCCTGACTTCATCTCTTACTACACTGATGCTAAGCTAAGCAAGCCAAATGCTGGTTAGAGCGTCGCCAAATGTTGAAGCAGAATCCACGTTCTTATCTCAAAAAGGAGACACAATTATAATTGGCAGCAACAATCGGAATGAATTAATTTCGCGTTTAGTGCTTCAACTAATAATTCCAAGTGCAAATGTGAGCCGTTTCGGCACGCCAGGGAAGCACCAGAAGAGAGGCCTCTCTGCAGAAACGTGGATGCATGACTGTGTAGCTGCAGGAAAAAATCCGCCCAAATACAGCCGCCATTTGAAAAATGAAATTCTTGCAAAAACACACCAGAAATCTTGCTTGCAGAACAGGGCAGAGCATCTGGTGAAGAAGTTGCTCTTTGAACAGTGTTCTGTTGCTCTGTTTACCTCCTGCCTGTCACCGTGAAGAGCAGTGGTTTCATGCATCAGTCATTCTGAACCACCTTGATCTTTTGTTTGAATGCTGGGAGTTTCACATTCACCCAGCCAGCGTTCTCACTGCAGGCTTTTGACTGTGTTAGCTCTGGCTAACAACAATTCCTGTTTATGTTGAATTTCCTTGCTAAAAGAACACGCACACTTAATAAGACCACAAACCCCATAATTTCCTGTCATCATAATACACAAATGAAACATGTCCGAGATTATAGATTGCAAATTGACTGTGTTTGGATTGATTGTTATATATGTATATATATATATATATATATATATATATATTTTCTTTTTTTTATTATTATTATTAATTATTTGTTGTATTTTTTTTGCTGTAAGTGCTAGGTCACAGCCACCACTTTTCAATTCCCTCTCTGAAACCAAGGCACGCCTCACACCTGTTGCACAGAGTTCAGTCAGCCAAAACCTCATCATAGCGGTGCAATCACTAAAACAGCTAATTCACTCCCTCAAGTAATCACTAACTGGGACGCACCACCAGTCAGGTTCGATCTGCCCTCCCAATCGGCTCATCTGCTCCTCGGTTTCCTCCTGACTGATTTAATCCCCCCGGCAGGATGATTTATAGCTCCCCAGGTCTGACACTTTCCCTCCCCAGCTGCCTTCCCCACCTACGGCTGTCTGCTGCATCTCCTCAGCAGTCCAGGTCCAATTTTAAAGGTGCAGAAAGCCAAGTGCATTAACAGGTGGGGGTGTGCACTCTTTTATTGGAGGTGAAGAAATGATGGCAGAACAAAAGAGGTGGTAAAAGGGTTGTTTGGAATTTTTCTCAGGACAGTTTTTGCAGTTTTGAAATAGTTTGTAAGGGTCACACATCCACATCACATTTAGTTATACAATCACTCACTCACATCAATTCGCTCTCTACTGTGTCCTTAAACTGTCTTTTTGGTGTTTAAATAGGTTGTAGAAACTCTTCACACAAGTGATCTCAGAGATTTCTTTTAATCAGATTGGTGTGAATGACCAGTTACATGCTTGGTGTGAAAGTGGCCTGGCAATGAAAGGATGATACAGCTAATTAAGACGGTAGTAGAGGGGCTTTAGAGGAATAGATGTGATTAGCTAGTAAAAAAGGAGATGGGGAGGGCAGACGGGGTAAAAAGTACACTGGACCTGGACCGTACAGCCAGATGATGGTGAACATCCAGCACACGTGTCCAAAGCCACTGCTCTTGTCTGCAGTCTGTAATTTTTTTTCTCTGCTTGATTTTCCTCTCATGTAGATTGATTTTTGTTTTCCCTCCTTCCTTACGCCATCCTGCTCCGCTTGGTAGTTTATCCCTCCCTCTGCTCCTCTTCCTCCTCCTCTCAGATTTGTTGCCTGTTGGTCTTTTGGCATTAGGCAACAGCCCTTCGCGATGGATCCAATTATGGCTGGCTTTCCTGATAAATGCAACGCTGCAGCAGGTTGAGGTGGCTGGAAGTAATCCTAAATATCAAGGGTGCCCACTCCGCAGACTTCAAGTAATTGCACTGCGGCAGCAGAGGAGAGAAAGGAGGAATAGAGGGACACAGACTCTTTTTTTTTTTTTTCTTAATCTCTTTGGCTTGATTTTAACATTTTTGTTTAGGTGCTTTGAGTCCTTTCTTTCTAAAATGCTATACCCTTGAAGTCACTGGCTGGATAGGTGAGATCACAGAGGCCATAGGTTACTCTGAGGCAACTGGTGGTCAGTTATGCTTGCGTCTAATTAAATGGACTTCAGACTAATTGTTCTATTGATTTTTTTTTATTTTTTATTTGGTGACAGATTTGTTTGAGTGGGCACAGTACATATGGTGGCTGATGGAGCTGGCTGCTTCATTTGCATCCCCTGAATCAGATGCTGGTCTGGCTGAACAAGTGCACACAAAGCAAGGTTGTCCAACATTCAAAATAGGAACAGTTAATCAGCAACATGCAGCTCAGATGGCAAGTTCAACTGAAATTACTTTTCTGTCCCCTGCCCAGCCACAGCCGCTGAGACTTTTAGATATGCAGACAGGCCGTAAGTCGCAGCTTACAAGTCAAATCCCACTGCTCTGACACCAAAACATGGGTGGAATAGAAGTCTGGAGTGAAGTCAAAAAAAAAAAAAGCAGCAGAGCAAATAATCAACAGCTGCAACATACAAAGATGCCTCTTAATCCCCTATATTCTGAAGGTGGTGGGAGAAAATCACCCAGAGGCACATCAGTCTCTTTAAAAAAAAACGGGAAATGAGTGGGCCGACTTGATTAAAATGAAGCCAGTAATATGAGTCCATGTTAAATTGTGCAGTCAAGGCTGTGTGACAAAATAAGCTTTTGGCGATGGCCTTGAGTGTGATGCTCTCCAGTCGGGTCACTACTCGTCAACACACAGGTGTTCGCTGATAATTAGCTGAGCCGCCCTGGGTCCGTGGAAATTTGCTGGTCATCTCAGCAGCCACGAAAGCTGTATCAGGCTCAAAATGATCCCCCAGCATATCTTTGCATACAAGCAGACTTTTGTTTACAAGCAGGATGAAGGCCCTGCCACTCCTTTCAGATCTAATTTTAGGAGTAGGGATGCTCCTCCTTCCTGAAGACCACTGTTCCAGTTGTTATGGACTCACTGAGCTCCCCATGAAGCAGGATTATGAGGTAATTGTGCCTATACGGCATATCTGACTGAGTCATGAAGCTAATGTATTTTTGCTTTCATTCCTCCGTACAAGCCAGCAAGTCATTTGTTTTTTTTTTTTTACAATCCTTGCAGATAAACTGACCAACTGTGAGCTGTTGCCTCCAACCTTAACATGACACCATACATTAATGCTGCTCTACTGGTAGACATCTATACATCTACAGAACACTTCTTCATGTCTGAGCTATGAGTAGTTGGTCCAACACAAAGTTCAAAGCTCATCCAAAGCCCACATCCTTAATGAGTCAACATGAAAACATCAGGCTGACGTGGAGCAAGCAGGCGAGTACATTCCTGACCTGGCATACTCTTGCAACACAACAGTAAGATGATGTGCATCCAAAAGATCAGTTTGCACGCAAAGTCAAACAGGCGCTCTTGCAGATTTCCTCAACCAGAGCATGTACCATATCTGAGACTCGTGCATGCGTAAAAATGTCAATTGGAGCTCTAGGCGCCTCAATCCAAACATGCGACTTTACCTTATCCAGATCTTACCTTCAGAGTTTGAAGGGCCCCATGCTCTGGAGCCGAGAGGTTGCGCTGATCTCAGTTGTTGGAGTGAGCGCTGAGATGAGACTCGTTACATCACCGACTTCGGCGGACTCGCAATTCCTCTTTGTTTTACCAGGAGGGAACGCCAGGCGGCAATGATCGAACCCCACAAGAAGTCACCAAGAGGAGACGCACCCGGTTCCTTCTTTTGGAGTTCACGCTTCCCTCCTCCTCCTCCTCCTCCCCGACCTCCCCCCCCTCCCCACCCCCGCCGCTCACCCACCACACACCCCTCCTGTGCAAGCTATGAGCGTCTCTCACGGAACATTAGCCCGAGTCCCCTTAGTCACGGATGCGTGTCGGTGCGCATCGGATCGAGTCATCTAGCAGCGGTTGGACCGTGTGCCAGCCTCCTGTTCGAGCCCCAGCTGTGCGGCTCGCATTCATCACCACAGATCCACAGTCCCGCCTATTGGCAGCATCACAGCAGCGCCACAGTCCGTCCGCATGGTCGCTGAGTAAGAGCGGACACGCACCATTAAGGACTCACACCAGCATGCACACACACGCACACACATCCTGTCAAAGTTTCACACAAACTCCTGTAACTTGGGTTTTATCTTCTTTCCACATCGAGCTGTGTGTATCTTTACTAAATTCAGTAAACTGGAAACAAAGCAGCTGCAGCTGCGACATATTTTAGGAATACCATATTTTCTTTTACGAATTTCGTGCATTGGATTTTCAATATATAAGAAATAAATTGATAAACGCTCCAAAATAAAGAAAATTGATGGAATTCAAATACAATGTGTGTTTTCTTTCTTTCTTCTCCTTCTGGTCTAACTTAGAGAAAGTTTACAAAAATGCTTTACCATCAAATGTCACGTGTTTTGCACACTTCATGTGCAAACCACTTTCCGCACGTCCAACGGCACTTGAACGCGGCACTGTGCGGTACTGCCCAACCAGGAAGACGCGGAGGAGACGGGGGGGGGGGGGGTAGGTTGCGTTTTATTTAATCACGACATGTAAATGTTGTGTTTCATGAGTCCAACTAAAGAGGCAGTCTCTGTAAAGGCAATCTTTAATTGAGAAGAATAAATATCAGAAATGTGTTGACACTTAAAAATGAACAAAAACTTCTTTTGCTGCCGAGTTGTGTGTTCGGTGTCGTTCGTACCGTTGTCAAATAACAAATCAAAGTCTGCATTTGAATGAAAGCGTACACCAAACTTAGCTTAATGTTGTGCTTTCTCAGGATCACTTCGGGTGAGAGGCAGTAAACAACAACAATGGCATATTATAAAATACATACTTCCTTATTCTACAGAGGTGACAATCTGAAAATCCAAAATGTTCTGTTCCAATTAAAGGTATAGTTAACAACAAACTCGTTTATTTAGACTTAGTACCTCGTGGAAAAGGATCATGAACATGGCATTTTCATAACTGACAATTTTTTTGGTCATGAGAAATGTAGCACATCAACATCATGCTGGACTTCCCCAAGGGGATCGATCTAGCACAGATATATCAATTTGTCTCTAAATGTGTGGAGTTCATTTGGCAAAATACACAGATTATTATGTTCTTTTATTCAGGTTGATTTTAGATTGAGTTGCTTGATTTGTTAGTTGTTTGTTGTTGTTTTGTTTTGTTTGGGGGAGGGTGCGTGTGTGTATTTTGAAATTTCATGCACAAGCATCTGATGTTGCAATCCTTTCTCAACAGCCCTGAGGTCTAAAGGTTTGTGATTTCCTTATGTCAGGACCAAAGTTGAAGACGCAGCAGAGGGTATACTCCCTTCAATTCCAAAGCAGCAATTACAGCATCTGTGTACCAGAATGGACAGTCAAGAGGTGGGGGGCTTACTGGAAGATTGCCTAAGAGCAGCAGCAGCAGCAGCTCAGCATTCAGTCCAGCCCAGCGAAGCAGACACACTGATTCACTGCAGCAGCAGAGGTTAGACACAAGACAGTGCTGTTTAGTCACTTTCCATTTGGGTATGAACTAAAGTCTGATTGGGGTTGGGGAGGATCAGAGATTTTTTTCATGACAGAATCATGCTTACATTTCTCCTCAACAATCAGAGGGTAACGCTCAGCAAATAAATCCAACACCGAGTTCGATTGATTTTGAGATATTTTATTTTGTTAATCTTTTTACTAGCTGGGATAGTGGCCATAGATAACATCTTTGTTGGGCAACAAAGAACCGCAGTAAAGTTTTGTAATTTGCCGTGAATTTCGTCCTGATTTTAATTCTAAAATATCACTGCAGCAATTCTAAAACACAAAATACGTTAGTGTTGGAAATCAGTTTGCTGTTTGAAGCTCTGTGCTCAATATTTTGCAAATTATGTAATCAGGTAAGGAGATGCTGCCATACAGAGGGAGCAAGACACAGCAAGAGCATAAACTGGTGATCTGTCCACGTTTTCATTGATGAAGTTGTTAATGTGCAGTAACTTTCTTGTGCCCATTAATCTGTGCAGTGTCATAGAGTTTAATTTGACTTTAAATGCTCCTTTTCCTTCCTCTCACTTCCTGCAGACTCACTGTGTGCTGAACTGTCCACGCTCCTGGGAGAGGCAATGGAGATGAAGTGGCCCTTTGTGCCAGAGAAGTGGCAATACAAGCTGTCAGTCAGTGCCAACGACAAAACCAACCTCAGTGACCTCATCAGTAACCACCTACCTCACCTGCTGGTAAGTGACTGATGTTTTTTCTTTGTTGTGTGTCTTGTTTTGTTTATGTCATTGTTGCGTGCGTTGCCTTTTTTTTTTTTGCCAGGCTGTTTTAAAGGCTGCCATCGTGGCTCATGAAGCACGGACAGCTTTGGCAGTGGTCTTCATAGTGGACCGTTTCCTCTATTGGAAAGACGAGTCCAGGCGGCTGCTAAAAATCACCAAGCTGCTCCACAGATGCCACCCTGATGCTCCTGTGGCCCCCCAGCTGGTCATACGACTGGCCAGGGTCTACCTCAACTCTGGTACAGCATGGTGAAGGGGAGCGGTTAAGCAAATGGGATCGGTGATCATACTTCATTTCTAGTTTTAGTTTTGGAATCAGCTAATGTTGCTGAATAAGTGCAAATAGCAGAGTTATATTTCATCCATCAACACTGTTTGAGGAAATCATAGTCACACAGAAAGTACATATGGTAAAGCTTTGATGACTTTGTCAGTATTATAGATTTTCATTAAAGAGAAATTTGGTGTATAGGATATTAAGAGCTGAATAAAGGTGAACATAATTCTCCTTTTTCCTTCAGGCAAACTGCAGAGTGCAGAGTACATCCTGAGCCGGCTGATTAATAACAGTGGGGCCACAGGTAAGAGTGTTGCTATGTTGTTATACCATGATGATGTATTCTGTATATGCCCTAAATAGCAAATATCAATTTGTATCATACAGGTTGTTGGGAGTACCGTTCTGAAAGTGACAGGGCTCTTGTTCAGGCTGTTAGCATTCAAGTGCGTGGAATGATTTTGCAAAAGCTTGGTAAGATCTTTGTCTTTCTTTCTTTTTTTTTCTTTTTTTTTTTTTTTGCTAAATGAAAGAATCCAGACTCGGATAGCTATAGCTACTGTCGTCACTCTCCTTTGCTCTGTTTCAGGCCTGTGGCTAGAGGCTGCAGAACTCATCTGGGCTTCTCTGGTTGGTTACTTCTCACTTCCTCAACCTGACAAAAAGGTAAATGGGCACAACCTCATTTATTACTTTATAAGCATGCAAATGTCTGTTTACACAACGCACACTCAAACTTATGTGCTCTTCTTTTACAGGGCATTGGAACTTCCCTTGGCATACTAGCCAACATATTGCTGTCTATGAATGATGAAGACTTCCATGCATTTAGGACAAATCCACATATTGAAATGGTAAGTGATAAAATGTCAGTTGATAGATTATTTGCTGTGTATAATTTCTTTGTCTATCTTTTTTTTTTCCCAGCAGTCCTTACTTGGTGACGGGAGTCATCGTCTTCTTTCAGCAGCCCAAGCAGCAAAGATGGCAGTGGTCTACAGCCAGTACACTTCACTCTATGTGTTGACCAATGTAGTAAGTCATTTTACTGCTACATGATTGCCGGCAATTGAGAGAGATCAATGAAGTCATAGTTTCGCAATGGAGATAAGTAAGACGGTTAAGGATAGAAAAGAGCCAATGAAATTTTCGACTGACATGCTCTTCTTTTTATTTAGGCAACTCAAGGAACCTGCTTGTTGTCATACAGTTTTTCTTTGGAGTGTCCTGACTCTCAAAGGCAGTCATTCCTTCTACAGGCCAGAGAGGCTTTTGCAATTGGGTTGCTCACCAAAACAGAAGGCGAGCAAGTTTCTAGCAAGCAGGAGCTTCACACCTTCATCAAGGCAGCCTATTCCCTTACTGTCACTCACAAATGGCTTGGTGCTCCTCAGGAGGTTGTAGTTCAAGCGACACAGGCTTGCCAAACAGCTTTAGCCAAATTCTATGATTACTGCCATGCGGATAACCAAGAGAAAGATGACCTCTGTGCTGAGATCATGCTTTTGGTCTGTCAAATCAAGCATCTGTGGCAAGTGGAGCCCTTCATTAATTCAGACGTGGGGTCTTACATTCCCGAAAGCTACAGAAACATCAGAGACGCATCGCTGCATTTCACTGCGGAAGGTTTCTCTAAGGTGATGCAGAGATTCCAGAAGTACCACACATCTCTGTGTGAGACCATCAGCTCTAACTGTAAAGGGACCAAAGACAAAATAAATGGGGCGAGGCTGTGTATAACTGCACTGGGAACAACTGTTGCTGCACTCACCACAGAGTGTAGCACTGAGGCCAGCAGTCTGTCAAAAGGAGTACACAAAGAAGAGGAGCCACAGCAGAAGGGATCAACTTCATCTGCACAGCATCCAGCACAAATACCTGAGCCATTCACCACTCTAGGAAGTGAAGATGACCTTGGCTCATCGTGGCAGAAATTGTCCCTGAGTAATTCGGGGACCTCTCCCAGCATCAGTGGCTATGCAGGAAATGCTGCTATTGAAGGTGGAGCAGTAGCAAAGAATGAGAGCTGTATGACCACTGATTTTGATGATGAAAAATCTGAAACTGGTAGAAACCAAAAGGTAGATGCTGTTAGTTCCATTACACTGCCAAGGTCTGCAATATCTGACACCTCCTCCTCCTATGTGAGTAGTAATTCAGAAAAGTTTGATATAATACAAGCTGGAATAGAGAATCTGGAAACTGAACAGGATTGGATCACTGAAGCTGCTGATATGGCACACACACCTTCGGTAGCTGGAGGAGTGCCCAAGTCCTTATCCCACAGAACTCTCAGAATATCCTCCAGCTCCCTCAGTAGCAGTGCTGGTTCCCAGTCATCATGGGAGAAGATGAGTTTAGCTGACCTTAACAGCCCCACGGACAGGAAACCAGAGCCATCTAACCTCTTGAAAGCAAAAACCAGCGAGAGCAACAAATCACCAGAATCAGACAGAAGTTTCATCATGTTAGATTGTGATTGTGCAACCAGTGATTCAGCTCAGAGTCCCATACCCAAGAAACAGCCCCCTAGACAGGATACCGCAGCCTCTTCCCAGCCGCAACCTGCCCTGGACCTCAATTCCCTTGCGAATATGGGCCCTGAGATGAAGAGTTCTTTAGGAATGTCATGCACAGACCCTCCACAGTGCACCTCCACTGAAAGTTCATTTGAGATGCTGGAAGAGAAAAATCCAGAAATAGTGAATGGCCTTCAGGGGAAAAATCCATTGTGCTATACCTGTCTAAAGCACAGCATCACGGATGGTGCTGTCCCCCGGCAACAATATTCGCTGTCAAAGAAAGATTACCAAAGCCTACTAGCCGGTATTTGTCATGAATGTCTGATGAAGAGGTTGTGCAGTGACAAGACACAATTCAAACTAAAGGAACACAGAACTGTCTACAGTAAGTATGAAGTCCCTTTCTTGTTGAAGTTTGGATAGCTTAATAGGTTGATATTGATACAGGCTGTATTCATGTAACATTCATGGTCCCATTGGATGAAGCCATTTCAATTACCCCATGACTTTAATATTCATCATCATCATCATCATCTTCATCCGCTTATCCGGGGCCGGGTCGCGGGGGTAGCAGCTCCAGCAGACGACCCCAAACTTCCTTTTCCCTGGCCACATTGGCCAGCTCTGACTGGGGGATCCCAAGGCGCTCTCCCAGGCCAGTGTGGAGATATAATCTCCCCGCCTGGTCCTCGACCTGCCCCGTGGCACTTATGACCATCCTTATGCTTGAATATGGTGTTCAAGAGTGTTGAAGTCCCCCAATAGGACTATGAAGTCCTCTAATGGAGCCCCATACAGGACCCGATTCAGGGTCTCCAAGAAGCCCGAATACACTGAACTGCTGTTTGGTGCGTACGCACAAACAAACAAACAGACAGACTTTAATATTTTCAGATCTTAAGTTGTGATAAATGTCTTGAATGTGGGTATCAATATTGATTTGTCATGATGATGTCCATGACTACCAAAGCTTGAATCTTCAATTTGCTAAATTGAATAGCATAGTTTGTAATAACTTAGTTGCTCCCTTCGCTTTGGTTCACTTTTGCTAACACACTCATTGGGTCAAAACATTTTAGCATTGTCATCGTGGGCCTGTCAGCATCCTGATAACAACGCCCTGCTCGAAGCACTACTTTAGCAGGTACAGCTATACAATAGCCACTGACAATATTTTCTGGACGGAGCAGATAGGCATTTGCATCATAATAAACACACATGGGCTTTAGGTACTTTTTAAATGAATAAATCCTGCTGCATTTCCAGAAGTGCTGAAAACATTGACTGTGAGTGACTGCTTATCTCAGACTGTCAAATCCACCCACCAGGTGCTCTTCATCTAAAATTCTCCAAAGCAAGTGGACTGTGGACAGCGAGGGAGACCTGTGTTTACATTGGAGAGCCAACAGGGATGGAAGGCAAGCAAAGAGCAGCAATTTGGGTGCAATTTTTACACCAGGAGGAAAGATTAAGCAGGTACGCAGCTACGCATCATTGGGCACTGGTGAATAGATTGACTTAAAGTTTCACTTTGTCTGTTTAATTATGCCCTCAGTTACGTGGGGAAGGATTACTTGATGCCAAAGGAGATCCAGTTTCACCTGAAAGATGTGGAGAGACAAATGACAGCCCAGTACTATGTGACTGAATTCAATAAGAGACTCTATGATAAAGACGTCATGGCTCAGATCTTCTTCATTCCCTCTGAAGCACTGTTGGTAAGGCCAGATGAGAAACACGAAATGAGCATAAAGCTCATGAAACAAATGCCTAAAAGTTTCCTTTATTCAGAAGGAGTAGAAATGAAAACAACCTCATTCATAAATGCAATTTTAAAATATCAACTTAAGGGACCGCAGTGTGCAGGGTTGCCTTCAGTGGTTTTCTTGGTTTATATCCAGCAAACCCTCCAGTTGTATGTCTATAGCTTAGAGTATCCTTTTGTTACAAGACCAGTCTGCATATTTTTAGTCTAGAAGGTACTTTAACCTGTCAGAAAGAGAAAATGGGGAAATATACATATAAATAGGTTCAAAACAATAGCTTAGTGATGTGTGTGCTCTTCCCTGAATGATTCAAACCAAATAAAAGGCTCTGCTACTGACTGAGTGCAATGGCACACACTATATTTCATAAATTTACATTTTTAGCTTCACATTAGTTTTGAATATAAGCCTCATACAGTAAAAGTATCTTGACAGTTTTATAGGCCAGTTATCACCTTTATCTAAGCTTATAGTGACAAAATAATTCAACCTCAGAATTCAGCCATATCTTAATTTTTTTTTTCTGGTGAATAGATTTTGAATGGAAATAAGATTGTGGGCTGCGTTACTGTGGAACCCTACATGCTGGGAGACTTTGTCAAACTGACCAACAACAAGGAGAAGAAGAACAACAGTATCCAGGCGACAGAATATGGAATTGCCTTCGGACACTTCACTTACCTGTTCTCTAATGGACAGGAAGTTGTTGTGGACCTTCAAGGTGCGTTTGACAGAAAGCACTGAGTGATGATTGATATGAGAAAAAGACTTTATTACTTTTTTCCCCCTCACAGGATGGGTGACAGCTAATGGCAAAGGGTTGACCTACCTTACTGACCCTCAGATCCACTCCACCAAGATCCCGCAAGGCCCATCCAACTTTGCTGCCAGAGGCCTCAGGTACTTCCTGGAGGAGCAACATGGACCAGACTGCAATGGCATTTGCCAGGTCCTCAAACTACCTCCAGTAGTCAGACAGACTCATGCAGTTTCCTAGAAAGTTCAACAAGCTGCTCATACTGAGTTAATCAACATTTTATTTCACAAAATACTGTATGAATAACATACCTTTGGTTCCAGCTTCTCATATTTTATGAACCCGGTTACAATCAATGTCTCATATTTTTAATCAATCATTTATGTATACTTCTATTGATTTGAAAGTTTATTTTGAACATAAAAAAGGAAAATATATATATATTTTCGCTACAAAATGCAGTTGCACAGTACTAAATATGTTTTTATAAAAACATAGCAGTTTTGATTCAAGTTCTAAGTTCTCTTTTTTTTTTTACCTTGATGAACTTCTCTGAAGCGTCGCTCATATTGTTTGAAATGTAAACATGGATGTTGCATGCAAACAACTACTTGCCTCAAATTCAGCCTCCCTCTTGTGTCTTTTACTCAGCCTGGTAAAAGTATTTCATTTCGGTAACAAGGAAGTTAAAATAGACACCAAATTCTGTATGTTCCAGTTTATAAGAGTATACATGCATGAGAACATAGTTCATATGCACTGGTAGGTAAAATATGGTTTGAAAAAGTTATTGAAAAGAAATGCATATCAGCAATTTATGTAATGAATTATGAGAAATGAAAAAAAGAGACTGGTAAAATAGTTTTTGTTTTTTTTTTTTGTTTGTTTGTTTGTTTGGTTTTTTGTTTGGTTTTTTTTTAAGTATGGTAACATACAACATTTTTTTTTTATTTTGAAAACATTAAATCATAAACATAATAGTGTTAAAAATTACTTTGGGCATTCTCTGTTAGAGACTGCGGGGCTGTGATTTGTAAACACATCAATGTGGAGGGACTAAATTGTATGAGGTTAACTTTTGCTGTACAATTCAGCTTTACATTTTTAAATATGGAAGGGCAATGCTTGACATAAATCAGATGTAAAATATGGTTATTCAAGATCATGTGCTACCTGATAGAGATGTTCCTGGTTAACAACAAACAATAAATTGCTGTGTCACACCTTCACATCATATGACAGTGATGTCATTCATGGCAATAATAACACATGTGATCCTCCAGTCAAAATCCATTCCTGGGTTTACAGCCTCCTGTTTGTGTGAGCACAAACAGCATTCTTTAGCCCTGACCACTGACACAGATCTCACTGCAACTCTGCTTTCAAGTAAACTGCTTTATGAAGTTACATACATATCGTAAAATTATGTCTTCAAAGGCTGTCAAAAGTACTGGATTGTGTGAATTAGTTCCAAGTTTGGCAGTAAAGTCTGTGTGTCAGATTCAAAATCTATTGAATTGTGTCTTATAACAATCATTAACCAGGTTATAGTACAAGTAGGACAATGATAAGTTGTAGGAACACATGACTATATCACTTTTTATGAGTCTCCTTTAACTTAGATTTTACTTAGACTCCCATGATGCTCCGGCAGTTATAAATAAAACCCGGAGGCTGGACTTCCTGTTGGAGCCACAGTTTTAAGGTATATAAAGAAGTACTCTCTCACACAAGCACCATTGCCCGAGGTCTCCTGTGAACAGTAGTGTGGAAACTGAAAACATGAAACTCCTCATAGTCCTAACGTGCTTCCTGGTGGGTTGCCTGGCACATAAGCCTCTACCATGCAGTAAGTAAGATACCAGATACAAAAATATTGTTGCTTTCTTATTACTTGTGATTTTTATGCTCGCATGCTAGCAAAAGCCATAACTGCCTTACAAGTTCATATTATGTAAACTATCCTTTCTTTAAATGTTGACTTGTTTATAATGTGGTGCGATTTCTTTCAACAGCAAGTCCTCCTCTCCTGACCGGGTCCTTTTCTGTGGTGAGTGTTTGTTTAAAAAAGGGTTTAAAGGCATATTAACTAAGTACAATGGTACGTGAACTCACTTTTTTGTTTGTTCTCCAGTCCTCACAGAATGAAAAGCTGTGGGCCTACTCCCCCTACATTTACGATGCTCTTGGACAACGGCTGAGGATCAAGGAGATTGGCACTTACAATAATAAGTCCTTTAGCTATGATGCTCTTCTGCTCTTCAGAGAGGTAACCAAAGCAATGACACAGAAATCATTCACTTAATGTACAGTAGTCCATGGTCAGACTTCATATGTAATATTTCAAAGCTGTGTGGTTTAAAATACATGCAAATGACTGTGATAAATTTGGGTGTAAGTTCAGTGAATGTGCAAATTGAAGTGCTTTTATTTGAGGTTGGATGATAGATTTGTTTGTGCTGGGTTTGAGATGTGTGGCTGAGGGCAGTGACTGCTTTGCTACGACATCACATAGTTACTGAAGTTCTGACGGTTCACTTGAAGGTTCAAGGTTCTGTGCAATTCCCTGTGGAGACTTTGTTCAGCAGATCTGATTTGCAATAAAAAAAAATGGTAATTTAATTTCATACAATATGGGGCCTTTAACATTTTATTTAATTAACTTGATGAGGAAATATGGGGCTAAATAAGTATCTTTGTAAACATAGGTGGAAAAGTCTCAAAATATCCTTTTATCCTTATCCTCACACTTCTCCTCCCTCAGAACGCCATCTACCAGATTTTCAAAAATAACCGTACATGCAAGAAAAGTCCTTTTAAGGCAGACTTCCAGCCTCTAGGAGTCCCAAACAGTGCATCTCTACTGGGCCAGTTTGTATTGGGCAGCTCATCCGGACCTGGAGAAGGACTTCTGGTCAACAGCTGGACTGGAAAGCTGCCTGACATAGGAGGTGAGCGAGCATGTAATTTTCCTGTCTCTTGTACCATGCCTGTGTCTTTGTTATAATCAGTTAGTTACACCATTTTTTCATGTGTCCCTCCAGTGGAGTACCTGTACACATTCACTGAATTTGGATGTATCCCTGTCAGCACTGTGTACCACACTGTTGATTATGGATGGATGCTTACAAGGTAAGATCAAGACGATGCTGTAAAAACTTTATAGGCCTTATATGACAGGAATGAAACAGACTTAAAATGAGAGATGTATTCATCGGGAGAGCTGATCTTTATGTCACTGTCTGTTCACTAGCTTCTTTAACAACGTCATTGGGATTACGGACCCCAGTCAGCTCAATCCTCCAGACTTCTGCTTAAACGCAAAGATGGAGGAAAGCACAGCAGAACTGAAAAACTTCATCACTCTGTTCCTTGGAATAAAGTAAAGGCTCTAATTTAACTAATGCCAAACCTTTCACTTAAATCACAGCTTACTGAATCATAGCTTTGGTATATTTGGTATTCATCATAGATACTCCTGCCTCACACACGTGGTATTCAATCCTTTTAAATCACTCAAAGTAGTCTTAAAAACATTAACATCAAATGATTTTAGACAACTTTTCATTATATACTGTAAAAGTTGGAGAATTCAACCTTCTTAACCCAATCAGCTATTCCTTTATTTGTATACGTTTCATGTCTGAGAGGAGGTTCTTAGTGCCTAAATAAACCAAATGTTCATCACACTGGTCAAATGATATTGTTAATTTGAAGAGTATATGAATATGAAATGAGCTTATACTAGACCATCTACATTACTGATAACCAGACTACTGATATACTTGCAATCCTTTTTTATCAATAAAAACATAGGAATATTAAACAAATCTGTTTATTTCAACCTTGTGTCTGTGCTGTGCTGTGCTATGCAACTACACTGTACAAAAAAGCTCCTTTCTGGATAAATACTCCCCTCCCTCCGCATATGTCAGTGAATGTAGCCCCAGGTTAAATTTCTTTTCACTGTTTTTGTGGCAACTCAGAAAGAGTCTCAGCTTTATTCCTGCTCCAAACCAGGTTGTTGTCCTGGCCATTTTAAGTAGCTTTGTTGTTTGTGTTGTGTGTTTTATGGCAGCAGGTGGACCTTTGTTGGTGAATCCAAGGCCCCAGATGATTGATGCATTTGAAAGATTTCACTCACCTTTGATAACTGATCGGATTATTATTCAAAGTATCTTAAAAAGAGAAGTGGAAACAAATTTGATAGAAAACTGACCAAGTCATATGGAGCAGCAACTGTAGCACATGACTTTTTGTTGCTCTTCCTTTGTGTTTTAGGTTCCTTGACCTGCTTATCTGGTTGTGTTGCCTCACATTCTTTGTTAACTACTTCTGTTTTTGCAGTAGGCTCGGAGACATGAGCACAGTCACGGAGCTTACAGTTGTGCCTGTCAGCACTGTATCATATAAGCAGAAGTGGCTATGCAGTAAATTGTTTTATTATTATTATTATTATTATTATTATTATTATTATTATTATTATTATTATTATTATTATTATTTTATTTTTATTGTCATACCAATGTGGAAAAAACAATCATTGTGCATTAGAAGTTTTTTTATAATGAAGGCAAGAAAAAAAAAAAGTTTAATTCTTCCAGAATTTATAGTTGTCAACAGCAGCAGATATCAGTGAATATGTCTCTCCATAAGGGCTGCAGGGTTTCTGTCAGAACTGTTCATGGGACCAGATCATTGTCTGTTCAGTGAGTCACCTTGCTGTCAGCCAGAGAGCGGGGAAATGATTCAAACCACAATCTTCAGCAGCCTGAACAGATTCCAAACAACAAGGTACACCTTTCTGAAGACAGACTTAGAAGACAGGTATGCCAGACATCACGTGATCAAACCGGAAAACAGGTCTCTTCACTTCCGCTTCTCGAAGAAGGCGTGTAGGAGCGGTAAGCAATGACAGTGTTTTCTACTGACTTGGGACTAGCTAACTTAACTAGCACTTTTTACGTCGGCTGCTGTATCTTATTTTAATATCTGGTCGTTGGTAGGAAGAAAATGGCTTTGTCAAGAGAATTAAAGTACCAAGAGCGGGATAATCCCAATAGTGATTTCTGCTGCATACCTCAGTGCGCGATGTCAGGGAAGTTTAACGCCGCCGTAAGTTTCCACCACTTCCCAAAGGATGAAACCGTAAGAAAAATACGGATACGTGATAATTTGGTAATCGAGATGACCACAACGGTCTGTAGCAGACATTTCGTCTCCAAAGAAGTCGTTCAAGTTGGACGGCGACGCTTGAAAGAGGGGGCGGTTAGCCGTGATGTTGACCTGGAACTACTGCTCTCTGCCGACAGCCAGAGTAAGTAAGTAAGTGTCTGAGAGTAAAAGCAGTGACCAGAGGATGAATCTGATGAAGAGGAAGAGATGGATGTTGGATTGATGCTTCGGTGCCATGATTCCGATGCAAAACCACAACCATCAGCTCTGGATACAGCATGTGAGAACATAGAAGCCCAGCAGCTGGACGAACTACACATGAAGCTGGCTGAGATTACTCTGAAGCAGTCCTTCGGCTGATGACATCAGATTTTATACCAGGTACATATCATGCCAATTGATACTTAGCTTGCATGCGGTTATGACCTAGATTGTGTTCAAATGTATTTACTCATGACTGGATATACTATACAGTATATATAATAATTATTTTTCTTTCACTCTTTTAGATTTGCCAGCTACTGTCATCTACAAGCCTTTTGGAGACAGATTGAACCTGCAACAAGCAAAATCGTGCGTCTTGGTACACAGTCATCCACTTCCAGAATAACAGCAGCTCCTGATAAGGCCACCGATCCACCTCATCAACCAGTAGGCATAGTTCACACCGAATAATTTTGTTTTTAAAAGTAGTTTATTGATAAATCAGCATCCACAAGAACACTATCTCATTCAATATAATTAAAACATGTACAATGGTTTCAGAATTTTGGACCCCATTTTGAATACATTTATGATGACCAAGCAATGTTTCTAACTAGAGCCGATGCCTTCTGCTGGTTGAACTGTTCCTGTTCTTGGTGTACCTGTCGCTGGGTCTGAAGGAGAAAGATCTGGGTGAGCATTTAATCCCCCATCTTCCTGCAACACCTGCTGCTCTCACATCTTCATCAACTTCCTGTTCCAGCTGCATCTGTATTGAATATCCCCTCCTCCTGCTCTCATTCTGTCCCTACTCTACCTAACCTTGTCCCCCTGTTTGTTTTTCTGTTCTCTCTCTCTCTCTCTCTCTCTCTCTCTCTCTCTCTCTCTCTCTCTCTCTCTCTCTCTCTCTCTCTCTCTCTCTCTCTCTCCCTCCCTCCCTCTCCCTCTCCCTCTCCCTCACCAGTTGAGGCAGATGGCTGCTCCCCCAAGCCTGGTTCTGCCCAAGGTTTGTGCATCTTAAAAGAAGTTTTCCCTTGCTCATCAGGGATCTGTTGGATCTCTTTAAATCATTTTATTAAGAGTTTGGTCCAGACCTCCTCTATATGTAAAGTGCTTTGATGTAACTTTATTATTTGGCACTATATGAATAAATTTGATTTGACAAGTTATATGTTAATTTTTCAAAGTGCCAACTGTTCATTAACTGTCCCCCTGTATCTCTCTTGTAAATTTAATAAAATGTATGAAATCAAACAATTGAATAATTTTTTTTTGTCCATAAATCTTTGTGAAAGAAAAAAAAACAATTTATTGAATATATTGAATATAGAATTAAACAAAGCATGATATAAAAAAACAAAATACACATAACAGGAATATGTTAATATAACAATGCAAGAGTGAAATAAGCCAACATCCAAATTCAGCTGAAAGGCATGAAATATTTACAATTGCTTCTTTTCACAATAACAAAAGTTTACTGCAGGTAATATTTCTCTTCACACAAAGTCCCGCACTTTCATTCTCCTGGATCAATCAATTTGATCTTTTGGAGATAGACAGGTACCTCTGCATGCACACACAAGTAAAACTGATCCACCCGCTCTAATGACTGCTTTTACCTTCGGGTCAACCTGTATACGCTGCACAAAATGTCAAAAAATAAAATAAATAAATAAATAAATAAAAATCAAGGATGTCCGGTCAGTCACATATACCCCAGTACCCTCACTATACACACCTTTCAACAAGTGAATTTAAAACACCTGTGCATGCATTTACCAAGCATCTCTGACTGACAGCTCCTGCCATTCTGACTATGGTGATGTTCAAGGGCACCAGGTCCTGATCACCGATTAGTACTTTCGACTTCTACTCTTACCGTGAGAGGTTTGACTCTTAACTTTACTCTTAAGCTACTCTTCTCGTTTTTCCTCATAGACCTGTGACAGCCAGTCAGTCTGTCTTTGTTTGATACTGATGAACAATACAGTGACAACGTCATTATATAGGTCAATGGCTAGCAATAAGAAATCAGAAATGTGAATAGCGTTGACTAGTTAATGTTTTCGTTAGCTACCATAGCTAGTAGTGACAACTGCATTGTTCCCGTTCGGGAATGCTAACATTAGTTAACGGTAAGCTAGTGGATACAAAATTTAGTAGTCACATATGTAAGAGAAAGCGTATAGCTCAAACCCCTTGTCCGTTTTGGTGGTAGGAGTTTTAGATGTCGTCCTGCAGATACGATGGATATCAGTTATACTCAGTTTTGGTAACTTCTGCAGGTATTTTGAGTAAAACAGCGCTATACTGGTGAGGACTTTGGCCTGAAGTTGTGAGACCTGTTTAGCAGTTGTTCCGCATAAACCCTATTGATGACAAGGAGGCCGCTGACCCGGAGAGGCAGCTGCTGACTTAAGAATCCAGCTTGCACAAGCAGACGGAAGTAAACAGCAGGGTAATGGCTACCCTGACGCAGAAAAAGTTGTGTCTCCTGGAGTCATTACATTATGTCCAGCAGACTTTAAAAATAAAGGAGAATAAATGAGCGTCACTGCGTGTGAATAGCGAACTAAAAACTAATGAAGGGCAGTGCAGGTTCTCAGCATCTCGACAACACAACAGCCACAAACTCTTCACCCACCAAACATCCAATAGCCATCAAGGCCTCCACTACCGGCTTCTTCCCTAGAGCTGTGGCAACACTCAGCAGCACCCCAACTAGACTTTTAGAAACCATCTTTGACGTCCACATATTCATGACACATGGTTTCTTGTAGTGCATGCGAAAACAGTCGGAGAGCTAACCATGCCTCTGCAGTTTCATCAGTCCAGATATGTATAGCCAGCCTCACATACAGGTAGACATTCATGTGCAGGGTTGTGCAGGAATGGTTTAACATTTTCCTGCCAAGACAAACTGAACAACACCATCACCATGTAGAAAGAAGGGAAGATGCATGCATCATTTTCAATACACTTGATTGTATAATGAAGTCTAAATAGATATGCTGGCATTATACCACCAGATGGCAATAGATGACAAGCAATGAGAAGGACTTAGAGCAATTGTGCTTCTACGTAGCCTTATAAAAAGGACTGATTTATTAGCATATATAAAATTTTATTTATATACCAAAATAAAATTATTTATACACTGAGTCAAGAACAACATACCAGTCTTTCTTTAGAATAGCTTTCAATAATTTATTCATTTAACACGTTTAACTATTACCATGTAAAGAGTTACTGTCCATTACAACGAGGGGTCATTTGGTAACAGTAGTAACACACGCCTCTTAATTCCCCAACTTCCTGCACTGCAACACCTGCTGCCATCACTCCCAGCTCCTGAGCTTCAGTCTCTAGCCACAATAGTCTAGCATCAGGGTCCTCATCAGAGAATTGGAGCAGAGATCCGGAGCTCCGCAACACCTTCAAACACTGCTTCAGGACCAAGCCGGCTTTCCCTTTCCCTTCCTTAGACCTCAACAAGGCGTCTGTGGTGCCCTTGTCAACTATCAGGTCCACACTGCCAGAACCATAGTGCTTGTAAAGCTGTGTGCAGTCCAGCTCCACAAAATCAAGCTGAGATGAGACGTTGCGAGGCTGAATGGCTTTTTCTCTGACATGTTCCTGCATTAGTTTCACAGCAATGGGCGAAATGTCAGCACAAGTGACCTGGACTGGAAGAGGAGACTGTCTATAAATGCAGGGTCCCAGATCTGAGGTCCCGCAGCCTATATCCAGGATGTGGAACAGAGCATCTGGATGAGATGTGGACTTCAAGAGGGGCATGATGAAACCCCCAACAGATTCAAAGCCGAAGAACCACTCAAAGTTTTTGAAGGGTTTCGTGCTGCTCTCAGTGTAGAAACGGTCCCAGGTGTTTTTCTTGTCCATGTTTTCTATCAGTTCAGCTGCACACAAATAGATGCAACGAGTTAAATTGAGTCAGGGAAACAACCCCCCCTCGGTGGCTGAATGGCCCTGTTGTATTGGACTTAATCATGTCATCGTTATTTTAACTTAAATCTAGCAGATCCCTGACATTATTTTATAATGACACGAGATGTAAGGCATGAAATCAATATCAGAAATTATCTCTAGCGTGACTTTGTTGTGATTTTAAAGTTTAAAAAGGAACAAAATTTATCAGTTAAATGGCCGTGAGGTCAGCTGAACTTGCACAGCGCTGCACATTAAGATGAACTAAAACGTTAATTTCCTTGAAAAAAAAAATCACTTTCATGTATCTATTCATTTTAGTGCAGCTAACCCAGGTTAGCCGCTAGCTAGCATTAGCTAGCCGACACAGACCGACACAGGAACGTTTCAGACAATTCGGCTACTTTAAACAGACGCAGTGACTCAAACCTACCTGTGAGTGAAGAGTGATGTCGTACAAAGGTCATAACTCCCCGTTTACTTAACAAAGCGGAGGTTTTTAAGAGCAGGCACATTTTCCCCTCAAGGTCTTCGGACGTTTTCACCCGTTAGTGGGAAGCTGTGGAGAGCTCACTCTGTCCATATTTCCCGGTACCGCAATCTGTGCTGACGTCATAGCATGCGCCGTTTGGAGGAGACGATCTTTGATTACGTTACGCTGCGATGACGCATGTGCGCATGCGTCAGTGCAGGTGTACACAAAGTGCTGCAGCTCTTCGAGCTGGTTTTGATCGTGTTGTGTAAAAACCTGCTGCTGTTTGTGGTTAAAACTATGACTCGGAGTTAGGATTTCCGCTGAGATGCTACCAAGTAAACAAAATGAAGCCTTCCAGTAGGCTATTTTGTTTCGTAACGACAGGAAGATAATAACTTCAGTCAAGATTTATTATACATCTAAAGCTTTTCTCCAATGTTTTCGTTTGTTTGCGGTTTTAACAGGTGCAACATGATCTCGAACAATAATCCTACCTTCTCACCGTGAAGTAGCGCTCTGTATGGGAGCATCTTTCCGTTTATTTTTACATTTGAAATGTTGAAATGATTGGTTTGTTAAGTCAAAACATGGAGAAACTCATGTCTCTTTCATCTTCAAGTTGTCACAATATCCTACTTTTATGCCCCCACATATCATTGTAAATTGACCATTTTGATAAAACTAGCTACTTCATGATGTCCTTGATGCAAATTCTGAAAATTTGTAATTGTCGAACACATGAAGGTAAATAACCAGGCCCAAGTTTAACCAGAAGAAACAGAGGATTTGACACAAGAGTTAAGATGTAAATCCCTTTAATAAAACTCAATGAAACGCAGTGTAACAAAGGAAAAGAATCCAACATAAAGCAAGTAGATAACATTTACAACCACAAAAGAAAAAAAAAACCTGTACAACTCTAAATGCCTGGAGTCACTTCTATTTTTCAAAAGAATTTGTTTTATTAACCATTTTGTGATGACTGAAGGAAAACTTGGGAGTTAGGGGCAGAAGGGGTAGGGGAGGCATGTAAATGTGATTTAAATTTTAATTGTTTCAAATACACGTGTAATCTCATACACAGATGTATGCTTCAGCAACACAGCTGCTGAACTTATTTCTTTTAATCATCTGCTGTAGCGTACAGCAGGAGGAGGATGAGGTGGGCTGCGGCCAGGAGTGCTATTTGTATAAGATGTCATAATGGCCAGGTCTATACAGGAGGAAGATGCGTGGGTCACCGCCTTCAGGGAAGACATGGTGATTGACTGTTCCTCCCTCTCCTCTATCCATGTACTCCACCAGGATGGATACGTTCAGGGCCTGGGCTAAGGCGATGATGTGAATGTGGTCACTTTCTTTAGACATTGGCTCTACCTCCTTAAAAAAGAGGGGGAAAAAAAAATACAAGAAAAATTACCATGGTTCACGCTCATTTTACAGGTTTGCGCTGTAAAACAAAACTGCTAGAACATCCTCATACATGTTTCATCCTTGTTTACCAAATTACAGTAGATTGTGTAATGTGTGCTCAGTACATTAGCAAAAGGACTTAGAACCAGTGTCCTCTTTTCAAAATGAGGTCCTATAGAATATGTGAAACCCACCTGCTGACAGAACTCCTTGACAGAGCGTCCCCCTTCTATGAAATGCTGAAAGAAACTGTGCTCTCGTTGCAGGTAGCCTGAGGTGAGCAGCCGCAGGTACACGACCACATAGTCTGACACATTCTGGTCATTGAAGGAGCTCAGCAGCTCCTGCAGGCTTGGCTGTTTCTCACACAGTTCTATCAGGTCCATGAACTTTGAGGGTAAGACATCAATTATACCATTAGACTGGTAAAAGTAAGTGTAGCTTGTCTGCAAACTAACCAGCTAGCCAAAGCAAACATGGCTCAAACTATAGATAACATGAACACTTTCACAAATAAAATAGATGGACTTCCTGAAAGGATGAATAAGTTATGTAACCCCAGAATAAAAGCCTCATCATATAAACTATTCATATTTAAATCAATAATCTACAGGCAGTAGCTGACTTAGAATGATGCACTTGGGTTTTTCAGAAAAAAGAAAAAAAAAACAATTGATGTGCAGCTAACTCACAGTGTTGTGGAAGTCTTCAATGGTGAATTCAGTGAAGCCTTCATTAACCAGGTCCAGTTTACTTTTAGCTGCAACTGCTTTGAACCTCAAGAGACCAAAACATACACACTCAGTCATCTTCTACTGGGATTGTTAGTTTAAATAGTTCAAAAAGTGAGATAGAAACATAGTTTACACATTTATATTTATAAAAGCTGACAGTTAACTGACTGTATACATAATGTATTGCTAATTCCAGTGCAACAATTTTGCACGCAGTTCAGCCACTCAAGAACAACACTGTATCTGTCCCAAATGACAAAGGTGTGAATCTGAGCGTTAAGAGCAGCAGGACTCACAGCTCAGAGTGTTACACTCACTTCTGAAGTTCTTTGCTGTCATCTAGCAGGGACTCGAGATGTGCGAAACCAAAAGCTCTGTAGAAACAGTTCCCATCTGGTCGCGTCTTACGAATGTATGAGTATTTTTTGTATAGGTCCTGCAATATAACAAAAATCAATTAATTACACTATGTTATAAATAAAAAACAAAGAAAAAAAAATCTCAAATGCAACTCTATGTTTGAAGTCTTTGAGATAATGCCCTCCATCATGATGTGGGCGCAAGAGTCTGAGAGCAGGTCAAGCTGCTTGACTGACCTTGATCTTGAGTTGATAAACGGTGTCATCCTCAGCATACTCCCTCTGCAGCACTGACAGGTCCTGTCTGTCTGACACTAAAGGATTACTGTTTGCTATCTAGACACATACAAAAATAAAGTTAAAATTAATCAATTCAACTTCACTCAGGAGTGACTGTTCTAACCAGTTTTGATTTTGACCATCAAAACCTAGCTACGTATTCATACTTAGAAGTAAGATAACTGATTTCCCTTACAGGACACCTCATTTAATCATTAGGTTATAACTGTGTAGAAAGGTGTCAGTTATTTAAAAAAAAGTCTTTAATGAGATGATAGCAGCATATTTCCACCCATTTTATGGATGTTTCACAATATAAAAAAATAGAAGAATCTGGTTTATTAATCCTGGTTTTTGCAGATGTATAATGATCAGTTGCCTCTCTTTCTTGTACCGTTTGAAAATGAAAGATGCCCCTGCTAATAAAGATGAACTTCTTACCTCCTGCTGAATTCTGTCCTGCTGAGCAATGATGGCCTCGTCATATGCGAGGCAGTTCACTCCTGTAAGAAAAAAGGCGAGTAATTAATCAGGCTCCAGGAGTAGATGCCCAAAAAAAGATACCGACAGGCCGGCAGGATGGCAGAGCTGTGGGCAAGTAGAACACCACATTGTCCCAAGACAGCAAATGCATTGAGACTTCACTGCAATGCTCCATATTTATTAAAAAAAAAAAAAAAAAAGCAAATACAAACAGGAGGAAATAACAGCACTCAATGCTGTTAATAAGGGATTCCTACTTCATAAATATTAACACGAATCTGCCTGGAACTATTGCTTTTATAGTGAGTGTGAAGATTTCTGGTTTGTTTGTTTGTTCCAACACGTGCAACTTCACTAATCCAGCGCAATTGCCATATGCATGAAAAGCAACAATTTCTCCCAGATTGGAAATGGCTGGATTCATCACATGCAAGTATGAAATCATCGCTGGTGTGTTGTTTGTGAAGGAAAACATCAAAAGGTGTAGTGAAGGTGGTGTGCTGTTCTAGGTGGAGGGAGAATCTGTGCAGAAATCCTGAACTGCTTTTTCCAGTCTAAGAGCACGTGGCGCTTATTTTAGAGTTGGAGTACCAAACGGGACCGGTTTCGTCCGACAGCTGCATTCAGGCAAATCAGACATAAATAAGACACGATATTAAACACACTCCAAGACGACGATAAAGATTCACGTTTTCACTTTCCGCGCACAGTATCTGCGACCTTAGGAGCCCGCAGTGAACATGAAAACAAGTTAATCCGGCACGCCGGCCACCGTCACTCGGCTAAACTTAGCTGGGTCGACCTGAAAACAAAACAAATTCCAGTCACGATGAACAGCGTCGTTTTAGAGCCCGAAATCGGCGCGTCTCCCCTGCAACGCGAAGCCCACCCTTGAAACACCCCACTAGGTCAAAAACACCGCGACTGTCATTCGCTGCCGCCGCGTCTGTTACTAAACAGGGCTTTTTTTTTCCTTTGTGTGGCAATGGCAGCTAGCTAACGTTAGCCAACAAGCTGTGGCCTCTCTGCCTCCGCCAGCATCGCTGCACGTCAGCCGCCTTCCCCTTCCCCGGACGGCCCGACCGCCGGGCAGGACACCCGGGCCGGTCCGAGCCGGCCGCTGGCGCCGCGAACGACCGCGCCGCGTGTGAAGTATCCGGCGTCGCGGCTGTTTGTCTCACCCTCCATCTCTCCCTGTGATGATTCCTGCTGCTCCTCCGCCATCTTAGCTGTCGAGATCTGTTTCCTCCTTCTGCATGACCTCATTCATTACACACTTCCGGGCAGGGGGGGCAAACAAAGAGTAAAAGTTATTTATTTATTTGTCTGTTTATTTAATTGACAACAAAATGTCATGTCAAAAATCAGCGTTGGCCACACGGTGTCCCATTGTGAAATACCTGAATTGCATCCAAATGGCCCCTCATTTTCACAGGAGGCCGCTGGACTGAGGGCCACGTTTGGATTGGCAACCTTTTTACCCATTATGTACGTATAGTAAGCATCAGAATCTGGCTTTATTGCTTTTTATGTCGCAGTTGATGCTTACATAGGGCTAGGGTTATTCTTGAACTGCCTTGTGTTCAATAAAGCTCAATTATTGCGCACTACATGGAAGTAGTGTTGCAGGCGATATACCTGATAAGGCAACAGGATATAAACAACATTTATATCATAGACTATGAACCTGGAGTTGGAGGGATGGTTAGTGAATAAAGGCCACCCATGGGGGATTTGATCACGGTGTCCAAACAATGATCTGATCTTTAAATATAAGCACTATAGAAATATTCACATAATTTAATTAATTAAAGTGTCAGCGTAAACCCGCATTTTTGTGTGAAAATTACAAAATATGAAGGTTACACAGAAGCTGTTATTATATAAGTAGTGTATAATTTGTGTACTTTTGGGGAAACATGCACATTTGTGTCACCTAATTAATACAAGTTTGTACCTATACGTCACCCTGAAAATAAATGAAACTCCAAACATGTTAACAGGAGGATTATTTTTCCAAAGTCACGGTAAAATGCAGTCTTTCATAGTTAAATTCTCCGGTTTGAAGGGTAATTCAAGCTCCTGCACTTTCCAGCAGTACACATCAGAGGGCGCTGTCTGCAACATAATCCCGCTTCTCTGCTGCTCTTACCTGTTGGTCAATATGATAGCACATTGTTTTTTGCTCCTGTTGACTGTGAACCAAACATTTCTAAGAGAGATTTTTTTCCTGACCATCATCTGACTGTATTTACATAAAATAGCAATACATAACAAAATAATACTTCATGTTTGCCCCAAAAAGCAAAAGTACGTTTTTTGTTGTTGTTTGTTTGTTTGTTTTTTGTTTTTTTTATCTATTTCCCCTTTGGCACACTGGCTCTGACAAAACCCAACAATATTAAGAACCAATATAAACAAAAAATAAAATAAAACAAGTAGTCCACACTTTTAATTCTGCGACAGTTCATGTCCAATCCCTCTTCAAGAGCCGTCTTTCTGCCTTGGATGTTGAAGAAACTCCATCAGGCAGAGGAAACTTTATAATGTCCAAACACAGTCTGTCCACAGTTCCACTGGCTTGGCATCATTGCTCCATGTTCTCTGGTGAATCCCATCCCAAGTAGCCATTTCAAGCAATACAATGACAAATAACAAAGTCGTTAAAACGTAACAAATATTTGCCAGGTCTTTTACTTTTCTGTAGGCACAATTTTGCGTGTATGTACATATTTAATATGTAAAACCATGTTTCAGAAGTTATCCATAGAGACAGAAAAGCACTGTTTGTTGATTTTGTATTTACTGTATGTGTATGTGTGTGAATGTGGGTCAAATAAGTGGGAACTAGAGCCTATAGTCAACGGAAAAAAGTGCATAATGTGTATTTTTGCAGATTTACAAATCATTATGAATGGCACGAGTTGTTGTGGCTGCATCTGAACCAAACTGTCTGAGTGCTTAAGGCACATTAACAGGAACACAATATGGAGGTATGCATGTTGCAGGTGTGGCAAGAGAGCACCAGCCCCATGGTTTAAAGCAGATCCCAAGTTGTGTTGTGTAAGGGAATTTAACAAAGGCATTTGTACTGAACACCACAGAAGCAAAAACATAAAAAAAAATAAAATAAAAAATCCACCTTCCGCTCAGAGGTGTTGCAATCGCCTTCTCTGATGTACCAACCATTTCATATCCTTCACCTGTATTTCCTGATTTCTTACTTGACAAGCGTTTGAGTTTTGGCAACATCCTGCACAGAGAGTAGACCTGCTAGTAACAGATGGGCCAGAGCAACAGATACTGTAGTGTGAACAGTCCTGTTTGTGATTAAAGCTGTAGTAGCTGCACTGGAAATATTGCGACCTTGTCTTGGTTCGAGTCAGCAATCAAAGAATACACAAAACACAGCACTGACTGAATCTTCAAGTACATATGGCAATCCAGATATGTGCAGCAGAAGTCTTAGAGTAAATTTTTCCTCGAAAGGCTTTGTTTTCTTGCACTGAACCCAATGAAGTGGATCCAGTACTGTAGTCATGTTGCAGGTTTTTCTTAACTGACCACAAGCTGGTTCTCTTGGTTTGCCTGTGTCTCCTGATTTTAATCACCTTCAGGATGAAAGCCAGTGAGTCCTGTGCTTTCACATGTTATTTTTTCCTGCTAAACTATCTGAGCCTTGTGGATCAGGGAGGTGTGGGGACTGATGATAGTGGGATTTGGTCGGGGTTTGGGTCTTAACGTGCCATTAGTCTGCTGATAGCGCATACTGTGACTCTCTGACACCTGGGAGCTGTTGGTCTCGCTGTACTGGTCATCTGGATGCTCCTGACTGGCAGGACCCCCCAAACCTTCATCCACTTCATCCTCATCATCTGTCACTGGGGGGTAGTTGCAGCTTATAGGAGCGTGCTGGTGAGTTCTGGCAACACTTCCCGGGCGCGAGTCCCCATCTGTTGGGATGGAGGCGCTGCCGTTTAGCTGTCTCACAATCTCAGTGGACGGCACACTGGGGTATGCTGATGGCGCAAGTGGAGGGTGGAAACGGGTATCCTGCAGCAAAGACAAAACAGATGCAAACTTACCAATGACATCATCACCAGCTAAATATTTAGAGGTTAATAAGCTGGGTGAGCTGCATTACCAAACCGGGTGAAATCAGGTGTCAACATGCCCAGAAATCCAAACGTACACACTTACTAAAGACATGGTGCTGTTTCTCACATATGTCTCCACTCTGAGACGACTGTCCTCGTCTCTGTCCAGAAGCCTTTCTCTGCCCCTTCGCGAGTTGTTGTGTAAGACTGGTCTGCCCAGGTAGTCAAAAGCACCCCCTCCTCCGCCTCCCCCACGCCCACCTGAGATAGTAGATCTGCTGTCACGGCAGTGAGCCTGTTCCTGTCAGTGCACAAAGGTCATCCATCAATATTCAGAGATAAAAGGAAGAGTCGGTCTGACTCTATGACTGACTGTGTCCTTCGTCAGCACCTTTTAACTTAAACTCAACATGTTTTATGGGTTTTTAAAACAGTTTAGTTTTTTCAAGTAAGATTAAGTAAAAAAAAAAGCAGATGTGTAAAGGCTTGAAATTGTTTTTTCTGTCTGCTAATGCCTTTATCTATTTCCTCATCTAATTTAGCCGGAAACATTTATTCCTGAGAAAATATTATTGGCATCAACATGAATGCCAACAGTATGAATCATTTGTTTAGAATATCAATTTATCTTGAATGAAAATTCACCTTAGAATTGAGATTGATTTAGATGTATTTAGTTAAGTAAATACCATTGAAACGGTATATAACTGCTCCAATCAAGTTTTAAAGAATAAGTTAACAACAATCAATGGTTGCTTGGATTTAAGCCCATATTTTATATATTTAATAAATTACATACTTCACGGCAGAAAACCTTCAAAGAAAATGAATTACAACCCTCTATAATCAAATGTATCCCTGTAGTCTTGGTAAAACAATGCCAGAATAATTGTTTTGATTATGAGCATATGGGAACAAATCGGAAGTGAAGTAACCTTGCGATCAACATGAAATCATAAATGGACCTACAGACAGTTAAAAGATACAAGTGGAAGAAGGTCTTCAGCATTGTTGTTATCAATATCTAAGGTGAACTACAGTCAGGTAGCCACCTAGCGTTAGGAGAATCAAGTCCCTGGCCGTGGGCCTGCATGCAGAATTAGATAGATGATGGATACTTATACTGACCCCAAGGGACGACAGACTGGTCCTCAGAGTTCCTTCCACTCTCAGAGGGATGTTTTCATCTGTCTGAGTCAAAAAAAAAAAAAAAAAAAAAAAGCAGAGGGCAGGATTTAGCTGCAGGGACCTACAATGAGGACCAACTCTCCTTTCAGAAACTCCAAACTCGCTCCTTCACATTCCCAACAAGCTGACAGCCATGTGTCATACAACACAGAATCAAACATTTATCACAGTCAAATCAGGAGGATCTCTGAGGAATATCTGAATTAATAATTGTGAAAAACTATGGTGACTCTGATCAGTGTCACACTGCCTGAATCAGGTCATGATGAAAGCGAAGAGAGCAAAAGACGACACAGATGAGTAAGAAGAATAATTCAGTTATAGTACCGCTCCTCTGGTATCTGTGCTGACAGAATTCATTCTCCTGAAAGAAGCTTGCCTGGAGAGAGTGGTTATTTCCTCCCTGTGAGAAATAAGACATGGAGAGAAAAGAGGAAAAACACATTTCAATGATTGAAGTCCCATGTCGTACATATTTTCTCCATCTTCATAATTTCTCTGCTGTTTTTGCACATCTCGCACACAGTCATTTATCAAGTGCATTTCACACTTTTCACTTCTCTACTTCCACTTAACACACAACTGTTGTTGCTGCCTGTGGCCCTGATTTGTTTCATCCTTTCTCGCTAATACTTCCCTGCAGAGATAATTTAAAGTTTCATCTTAATTAAACATCAGTTATATCAACATACTTCTTCTCAGTCAGCTCCTGTTTCAGCTTCAGGTTCTTTCGTCTGTGGTGGCATGTGACTGTGATGATGGTGGCGACCATGAGGATCAGCAGCCCGACAGCCACAATCAGCACGATGAGCATCAGCATGTGTTCTGGCAGGTTGACCTGCTCGGAAGATTCTGCACAGGGCGAGTGAGGAAGCAGGTGCAATTAGATGGATGTCTATGTCTATCCCCGTGCTACATAGCACGCGTTATCAGTCTAACATCTTGACAGTGTTGTCATCACCTGCCACAACAATCTCCACCTCCGCCTTGCTTACTCCCACCGTATTCTTCGCCTCACACTGGTAGACGCCAGCGTCTGACAAGTTCAAGGGTCGCCCAAAAAGTAGTGTTCCATTAGGGTGGAGGATCACACCCTGTGGTAGCTCCCCTCCTTTTCTGCAAACACAAAATATGCAAGGTAAAGTCACACGATCAGCATACAGACCATTTGGTGGAGTCAACTACCATTCAAATACATTGATGGATTAAAATTTTTCACATTGACCCCTGCTCATACATTGGAGGTGGAACTGGCAATAATGCTAAAAAATAAGAACTATTTGTAATCAGTGGAATGGAATCAGTACTTTTACTTTTTGCTGAGATGCAATGCCAAAAGATAATGAAGAGGTAGAATTTAAGGCTCCACCCTCCCTTCAAAGAATTCCCTTATGAAGTTGGATTTTCGTTGGGTCAGCAATGGTGCCTGTCTGATCATTCAGTGCCTATTTCTGCTCTGAATTTAACACTAAATACAAAAACACAACACATCATCCTCAACATCTAAATAATCCAATTAAATAAACAAAATGGCACCCAACATTGAAGATACTCAGTATATCATGTATGAAGGAAAGTGAGTGACCACCACCTAGGTCACCCACCATCCTTTAGGCATAATATACTTAGTTTTTCTTGTGCTGTCACTGCTCCTCATCAAACTCAACGTTTATTTCTGTTGAATTCATTATTTTTCTTGAGTTTCGGTTTTCTGTATGAATAGCAAAATCTCTTGGAACGACACACAATATTTCCTGGCAGTGTGACTCAAACCATTTGGATGAGCAACAGTGTCCGGGGTGTTGCCTCAGCGTTGTTGTTTTGATCTAACTACTGTGAACAAACCTGAATCTGGCATCTTGCCTGTCATGAGCATTTTCAACAAGAAATACCTGGTGTGTTTCCATCAGTGCAGCAACACAAATCTAGGTTTAGTTTTTTACAGAACTTATTGCACAAACAGTCCATATTTAATGTTTATCAGTGAGCACAAAAGAGGAACGGTTATTTTTACATATGCAGCAGACACACAGCACCAAGAAAAATCTTGCTTCCCCTTTCTCCTGATGCACCAACCCACTATTAGTTCTATCTCCTTGTTCTCTCCCTTTCCCTTTTTTTTTTCCATGCCCCCTCATCCTCCCTCCTTCGTGTGAAACCAATTCCTCTGTCTGCTCTTGGCACAGGCCGCAACATGACACTGTGACACCAGCTATTACTTCACCCTTCCTTTTATTGACAAATCCAACAGGTTTACCCACTGCTGCAGCCATGTGTGTTTGTGTGTGTGTGCGTTTGTGTGCATGTGTGTTCATGTGTAATGGGTACACTAGTAAGAACGGATTGACTGTAACTAGAGATTTTGGGTGCTGACTTGGTTTTGCGTGTGTGTGTGTGTGTGTGTGTGTGTGTGTGTGTGTGTGCGTGTGTACGTGTGTGCGTGCGTGCGTGCGTTTGGGTGCAAGTATACATGCTCATTCATGAGTGTGTAAGCTGTTGTGCATGTTATGTGTCTGGTGAGCCTTACTCACAAAGCCTATTTTCCCAAGGTGTGTTCCTGTGCTCTGACTAACAACAAGTCGCACACATCATCATATCACAACAAATACCCACTAAGCATTTAACTTCTTACATTTTCGTTTACATTTCTAAGCCACCTTCCTCACTTCTATCTTGGGACTTTTTTATCCTCAGGGGTCCTAACTGTCACCGACTGTGGGCCGTTTCTCCTCCAGTCGCTATTCGTGTCTCACATTTTTCTGGCTGTGTTCTCCACCACGCCCCGAGAGTATCTTAATACACCAAAGGAAATGGGTCTGAAGATGACACCGGCTGATTCAACCAAAAGAAGTCGGGAATGCGAGCAAAACCTTTCGTCGATTGGGGGGGGTTGGGAGGCTTAAAGCTTCCTCTGACATACGCGACATTTGAATCTGTCAGTTTCCAACAGGATAGCAGAAGCTGGAGGCAGTAGTGCCAGGGCTTGTTTGGTGAAGTCATGTGGAAAGGGTGGATCTCCCCCCACGTCACTGTAAAAACATATTACATTTATGTGACCAAGCTATGCTTAAATAGTTGGCTCAAAAAAACATTACCGACTTACTGACTAAATACAAACTGAGAGTAACACTAAAGGGGAAGAGTGGGCTTTACTTTTAAGCACACAATTGTATGTCAGATATCTCACTACATCCTGTATGAATACTTAAGTTGAACAAATGTTGTGAGTGAACTCTCTTACTCAGAATCTAGTTGTTTTGTTGTTTGTTTGTTTTTTTTATACATATATGTTTTAAGTGCATTCCTTACATTCGTGTTTACTTGCTGGCTGTTTTCTTCTTCACTACAATTACAACTGGCACTGAGTGGTATGCTGTTGAGATGGTGATGAGATGGTGCCTTACGGTACATCGTAGTCCTGAAAGTTATTCATGTGTAACAACTAAATGGCTCAAAATGTTTAAAGCACCTGTATGTAATTTCTTGTGGTGTGGAGTGATTGTGATTATAGCATAACATGCGCTTGGGCTGTCATTTCATTTACAAGTGAAGAGTTAAAAAAAAAAAAAAATCAGTGTATTTGTGTGTTTTTAAGTCAAAATGGAAACAACATGGATGCTACATAGATGTATTGTATTTCAATTTCATGATATGTCTAGTATATTTCATTTATTATTATCCAATCAAAACCCAAAGCAACAATGAATTGATCCCATTTTATTTGAAGTCTGATGAAAGTAAATAAATAAAATAACATCAATGAACCGCACTGCTGCACTTGGGTGGCATATCTGTTCATCTGAACACAGTTAATTCCACAAACTGCCCAGCTGCAGTTTATGTTCTTGTTTTACTGTTTTTTGCTGTTGCCCCACAACATGAAGGTCACGGGTTTGGTTCCTGGGCCTGGGACCTCCCTGTGCGGAGTTTGCATGCTGTCTCTATGTCTGTGTGGGTTCCCTCCACGTACTTCGGTTTCCTCCCACATGCATGTTTAGGTTAATTGGTGACTAAATTGCCCATAGGTGTGAGTGTGAGTGGTTGTTTGTCTCTGTTTGCATCTGTGTGTTGGCCCTGTGATGGACTGGCGATCTGTCCAGGGTGTCCCCGCCCTCACCCAATGTGAGCTGGGACTGGCTCCAAGCCCCACCGTGACCCGGAAGACGAATGAATGACTGAACTAAGGTGCCCTTCTTTTAAGAACAACACATGATGATTTGCAACATGTCTTGCTGCAGACGTTGTGTGCCGTTGAAAGCAGCAGACATGCTGAGTGTGTTGCTTTCAACCTTTAATGGAATTCAGTGGCAATAGGGGAAATGTGGAATACAACCCATGTCTTTAACCAGTCATAAGGCATTTGAGTCAACTGTGGCGTTGTTCTATTGTGGGTATGAAATCAGCAATGTGGAGTTGTGTAGTGTTTAAATATTTCTGAAAGTAGTTTTACATAGCCACAGGATGACCTGGTGTTACCCTACTGAACATCCTATTATAATTCTTCACTGGTGGAATCATTGCAAAGTGATTGGCATAATCATGAGGAAAAATAGCAGTGACCAGACACATCAGACAGTTAGTCACATGAGTACCAGACAGTTGGAGAGGGAGGCGGGCCTTACTGTACCTGATCCAGGTAAAACTCTGTGGTTTGGGATTTCCTCCACTCATGCACTTCAGGAAAGCATTCTCCTTACCGACAGACCAGTCTTTATTATAGCCAGAAACCTCTGCATATGGGGCATCTGGGAGAAAGAAGAAAAAGTTAAAAGCTTTGTTCTGTTAGAAAAAGGAGGGATTCGTCGATTCTTGCTAAGCCGAAATATTCAGGCTCTTAGTTGATGCAGTAATGAGAAACTACTTCTTATAAATACAAGAAACAAACATTATGGAAACATCAAGTCCCAATACTCAGACAATGAAAGGGAGAAATATGTTTCTCAACAGTGACTTGGAATGGAATTTTAAATTGGAAAGACATGATGCCATTGTGTGTGATGCAAATGAGAACTGAGCGAGGAACTGATACTTAAGTGGCACTTGAAAGTGATGCTCACAATAATAAAAAGAGGAAGTCAAACTATGATGCCACATAACCATCGCAGCTGTACTGTGGTTTTTTGCACATTTTGAATTTGCCAGTTTTTCGGGAAGGGTGTGATTTTTTTCCTTAGCATGGAACAAATTCCTCTATCTTTCTCCTCCTAAGATCCGGCATCCTCAAATGCGAAGATTTTGTGATCTCTTCGTCCGTATACGTAATTTTGCTTAACTTAGACTGGGAGCCTCATTAGAGGACACTTGTGTCCGTCATCTTGTGGTCGCCAAAGCACACTACAATGATCAGTGTAGAATAAAAAAAGAGGCCCACCAGCATGCATACAAAATAAAAGCTCGGGTCCCAGGAGGTTTTTTAAAGTGTAATGTACCTCCATACTTTTGATGAATACTCACAGTGCACTACCAGTTGGTTGCTGAGCCTCCGGGGGGTATGCGAAGTCGCGTGCCACACCAGACAGTCTAGCTTCTTGCCATTCATGCTCCTCAGTGGGTGCAGGGAATACTGTGAGGACACTGCACCGTTGTCAGAGGAACGGTTGGTGGATTGGCCATTGAGGTCGGTGTCCCAGGAGAGACGGGGAGGTGGCCGGGCTATGGAGCGACAGGATGCGGCCTGTCTGTAGGACTGTCCTTCCACCAGAATCACAGGAGTGATGGAGGAGATAGGAATGGCTGGGGGGAAGGAAATTTACATCAGGTTTGATCAGACTAAAGGTCAAAATAAGTCACCACATTTAACTTAACAATTAAGTACTGATAAATACACAAATAGACTTGATGGCATCCTGAAAGGTGTTGTATATACTCCATACTTTCTAAATGAACTCCCTGGTGTGAATTGTGGGTTACTCATACGCAGTCGTTGACAGCATTTGAATTTATTTTGCTATTTAATATGTGTATTTCTGCATGATTTCAAATGGACAGGGCTCATTTGTAGAAAACTGATTTCACTAAAGTCCCACCAATCCCAATTTAGAATCTGACCTGCTCAAACCAAACACACAGTCCCGATGTATTCAATACAAACTTTCTAATGATAGCCACCATTTGTCCTTATCTCCAACTTGTCAATTAATACTTTTCAGAAGCTTTTAAAATCAATAATTGGGTCAGCTATAGTAAACTCTTAATAAATAATACTAGTTTGGGCACTGTATTCAGACAGCATCAGTAACTTTAAGGTGAAACATTTGAAGTAAAACTTTATATATATATATATATATATATATATATATATGACAATATATCCTAATAAGGAGTGAATAATCTTAATGTGTGAAAAACTACCAAATAAGACAAATAAGACAGTGAGTAAACAAGTTACTAATATGTGTCATTGCATTATTAGTCACATAGAAAAACGTATCATGCTTTGGTATATTTTTTTTATATTAAGTTGTGCAACAGCAATAATATCCCACTGAAAAATGTTTCACTTCCCTTTTCACACTAGGATTCTTCCGTGCGCTACATTTTAACACTCAGTTAAAATGTAGTGCAGTGTAACAAACAGTGAATCTGATGTCTAACATTATGCCAGAGCCATGATGGAGAGACTCACTCCATACAGTGAGCGACATCTCACTGTCAAAGTTGCCAGAGGGGAAGGTGCTGATGTGGCAGATATACTTCCCCTCGTCGGAGATGTCTGTGCTCATGATGACCAGAGATGAGTCCACTGTAGGCTCGCTGCTTTTAAAGCGTACCCGTCGAGCCCACGTCCCAAATGCTGCAGATGGAGAGACAGAGAGATGAGGAGGGATGAGTTAGAGGAGCATATGAGCAACGTCTGTGATTGAAAAGATTGAATCCATTAAATCCAAAACAGATTTTGGTGTTCCTTTGGTCACGTTAATTTTTACACACATGAAGGATCTTGCGTGATGAATCACATAACATTCTGGGAATTTAGTTCAGCCTTATCAAAAGTATTGTGTTCTGTCTTAAAGCTTCAAAAAAAAAAAAACAACTCTCTTTTCAGCTGAAACTATCAAATCAGCCATTTGTCACTATGAGGAGAGAAGAAATTGCCCTTCTAGTTTGTGGGTGTGAATGTAAAGCATAACATGAGAAGGCCCCTTCAGCCACAGGTGCCAGCTGACCTGTCTGTCCATTGAGATGGTGCGCGGTGATCATCTGATCCTTTTTGTCAGCAGATGTCTCTTTAATCCACGTGACCTGCACCACCACATTGCCCGCGCTCGGCTGGTAGCGACAGGGCAGCACGGTCTCTTCTTCAGCCAAAGAGAGTATGGAACCATTCTGAGGCACCTCCAGAAAATCGCTGTGCGTCTCTGTCGCTGAAAGTAGAGAAGGGAATGGTGGGTCAAGCCGTCTCAGATGTCAAACATGCTGCTAATTAGTTGGAGGTTGACCTTCGATGTGCAACCCAAACATGTAAATACTTCCTGTTGCAAGAGCTCCAGGAGAAAGAGCAGCTCAGGCAATCGTCTCATCTGCTATATTCCTACTCTTTTTCCGCAAATTAAAATAGACAACATCTCAAAAGATTTTCTCCTTGCCTTTTAGCAACTTCATCTGACCATATCACACACACACAATGAATAATGTTTTTTTTTTCTTTTTTTTTTCCACATTTCAATAACAACGAGAGCTGCATTCGAATAATGCATACTTGAAGGTTAGCACAAAGGAGTTGTGGGTATGAAGAAGCAGATAGCAGGATCCATAAAGCACACCAGTATATCCAGTTCACTCATGATGCCCTTAGCAGCGGCACCAGTCCGAAATCTTTTACAAGCGCACATCTCGTCCCATAACAATACAGAAGCCATTGTACACAGCTTTAAAGCGAGGGGATGCCATTTTGAGATGCGGCCTACAGCTTCTTCTTTTTTGTTTCTTAGGTTTTGATACCACTTTCTGTCTGTCTGTCTGTTAAATATGAAGAATTTAGCTCAGCTGAAACAGCTAGCCTGGCTATGTCTGAACACATATCCTGCTGTGAGCTCCTCTGATGTCTTTTATCGGTGTAAAATATTTGAGCTGTGATGTTATGAGCGGCCAAGTGCCAAAAAACTTTTTAAAAGCTTAACTCCTGAAATATATAATGCTTCATTGTTTGTGACTGGACTATAGTTTCAGTTGTACTGTTAGTGCGGGCTGCAGTTGGAAAATGTTTTGGCCTTCAATGGAAAAAAGTTTTTTGTGTGGACATTTTCAGACTTTAGTGATTGCAACTGGATGTCTGGCCCTCGCAGCACAGACAGAAAGAGGGAGGAGACCAAGAACAGGTTGTCTACCAACGGTGTTCATGAGCGAAGATATGTCGCTTAACTTGTCGCCCGGGATGAGCTCAAAAGCAAACTCAGTGTCTGCAGAGGGAGGCATTCCGGGCCCCAAGAAAAATACAGCACATGACAAATGCATATTGTCTGTGCACAGTGTGTCCCCCGTTGTGTGCGGCTCTACCAACACTGTAGCACAAAACATGCATGCATCCGTGATATTCTACTGCTCTCCTCCCTGTCTGTTTGCAGACAGCCTGTACCAGACAGATTCACACACACAAACAGAGTCATATGCGACGGTTCCCTGTAAGCGTATTTGTCTCCAAAAGATATTACTCTTGGCACGGTGCCTGAATAAAGCTGAATTCAGTTTTGTGAAACTTAATTCAAAAGAGTCAAACGCTTGTGAGGGAATTCCAAACATTATTGATGGATCAAGCAATCCCAACTTTTAACCAGCTTTTATCGGCTGCCCCGAAAATGACCTCTTCTCTTAGGACTCACAACTCTGTTGTCCGCTTTTACAAACAAGTCACTCTGCTGCAGACATGTCGTTACTGATCGCTCACTGATTGCTCATCTGAGGCTACGGTTTCAGCTTTTGCTAGTTTTGACTTGTTAATGTGTAAAAATTTGCATGTAATTGAAAGTATAAACGTACGCTCTTCAGGTGGTTTTATTCGTGTGTAGGAAGTGTCGATGGCGAACAAAGAATTGATGCTGACATCAGCACATTGTTGAAATGTTTATCATGTTTTTGCATGCTAACATTAGCACCAAGCATTTAACATGGTGAATCACGACTACAGACATCGCCACCCACTCTGGGGTCTGCACTTTCACGTATTCATGCTTCATGCTGAGCTTTCAATGAAAATACATACAAAAGCAATGTTTAGTGTATGCATAAGAAGCTCATTAATGCTGAGGCTGACGGATGCATGTATTGCACGTGCTAATTGATTTTGATTTCAAATCTGGTATTGGATTTTGGCGCGTGTCAAAAATGAAGAAACAGACCCCGAAAGAGGAGATGGATATCCATTTAATACTTATTGAGACATTTCCCTGCAGCCCACAACAAATTCATGTCTCATTGTGGTGCTGAAAAAAAAAGGGAAATGCCCACCATCCAAAAATTGTTGAAAATTTTCAGTCTAGACCAAAACTGTGACAAAAGCGATCAGATTTCCTGTGGGCTGTTGCTGCTAGAGAGGCTGGCAGGAAACACAAAGTCACAAACCTGATCTGATCAGAGTATTGCATAAGTTTTATCAAGCAGTCACTCCAAATGGTAAATTTGTGTGCGCAGGTGGGAGAGACAGAGAGAAAGAGGGAGTATTGCGCAGCCCTTTTCAATAGCTGAGGTGTGAGAATCTTTTCAGATATGCTCATGGTTTGGTTGTGATTCATACATTTACCATCAGACCTGATGAGTGTATTCTGCTCACAGGTGTGTGTTTTTTTTTTTTACTTTTTTCTTCTTCTTTTTTTTTTTTTTTTTACATATGTTGGTGTTTGTCACCCGATGGAATCTGCCTACGCTGACTGGAATAACACTCAGCCTTTCCTGCTTTCAAAAGTCTAACATGTTTATGTCATGTTCCTGTCCATCCTTGTGTGGCCCTGGGAAAGTATTGTTTTTCATTTCAAGTTCATTTATGACATCACCAGATGAACAGGTAACAGGTAATAATGCAGTATTCTGTGTGCAGCAGAAAGACTTTTTGAAGATGACATGCATTAAACGGGATTTATCTCAATTATAGGCCTATATGTAGGCTTAAACAACACACACACACACTCATACATACACACTAGGAGGGTCCGGACAGGAGGAGGAGGATTGATCAACAGCAACCAGTTTTTCCTGAAATATCAGACGGCATCACCAGTGTTTTTTTTTTCTGTAACAGCACAGCTCTAGCCATATGTCTGCTCTAGAGAAAGGCTTCCCAGAGTGTACAGAGCTGAGCTTGACATTCTAATGTGGGTCCGTTTTCATTCACAAAGAAATCAAATGTCACATCCACACGGGAACATTTCCAGCGTTCAAATTTGTTCAACTTCAAATGCACTTCACACACATCCGCTGTGGTGACATGCTGCACAGACTAGACAGCAGAACACAACATAAACACACACACAGACAAAGAGCTGTAAAGGCTTCAGGGATACAACAACATCCAGTGAGTCTTACCAAAGATCCAGAAGAAAAAGAGACGCAGGGAGATTCCTTTCAGAAGAGATGTCATTCTCCCCAGGAGTTACTGTTAACTGAGCACAGGGGATACTGGGTTAAAGCTCATCAGTCCAGCTAGAAATACCCCAAAGGAGAGGCACACATGGAGCTCTGAGGCAGACTCATGCCTCCTCCTGCCGGATCATCCTTGGTGTGGTTCTTTTTCTTTCTTCCTGTCCCTTCTGGGCAAAGAAAAAAAAAGTATGCACATAGATCTATATAGATATAAATCAATATAGATATATTAATCTACACTCAGTCCTTAAGAAATATGTAACTCCTTCCAGTGTGATCACCTGTTGGTTAGTCAAGCACACGCCATAATGTTGCTCCTTGGAATAAGAAAAGAAAAAAAAAAAAGGCGCAGCTTTACCTGTTTTGATACACCTGTTTTCCCTAAGTGCACCACCCCCTGTTCACCCAAGCCTCTCTCTCTCTCTCTCTCTCTCTCTCTCTCTTTCTTACACACGCCTGCAAACCCTCGCTCGCACACGCACTAAAAGTAACCTTTCCGGTTTGGTTAAAGCAACCTGACAGTTATTTTCTCGTCTTTACTTGCTCTGCGGAGAGGAGAGGCGGCTGAAAAGCAGGCATCGACAGTCCGTCCGTGCCAGAACTAAAGGTGTCCCCTCCCATGGGAGACAAAACAATTAATCCTTCCATTTTAAAGGGATCACACCGCACAGAGACACTGGGCAAGGAAGGACAAGGAAACAAACAAATCTATAAAAAAATAAAAAATAAAAAATAAAATAATAATAATAATAATCGCGACACCTAAAGGTTCCATATTATATGCTTTCTTTTCCGTATGCTGATTAGAGCACTGAGCCTCAAAATCAGCCTTCAGCACTGTAACTTTGCCAATTTAAATATATGTTAATATATATTTATAATAATAAATGATCAAAAGATCAGTCAGCTAATCAAAATAGAGGCTCAGAGAACAACAAAGTCTGATGGCGATGATGTAAAAGCATACTGAGTTGTGTTTTAGAAATAACAGTGATGAAAACAATCTTATGAGTAAAGATGGAAATATAAGGCAAAAAAACAAAAAAAACTAACAAGCCGTAGGGAGTGTGTAAATATATTGGGTTTTTAATGGTCGACTCAAGGAGAAATTTCATCATCTTTAACTTATTTGAGCAGTTTATTTCTTTCCCGTTTTCCTCACGTTATCACATGTATTCGTCTTTAATGGTTAAGACAGATAGAATGAAATCTCTTCAGAATGAAAAGGCAGAAGTCTAAAATTAGCTTCACAGTAGTCAAAACCGTTAGATTTGCATGTTGTTGTTTTGTTTTGTTTTTTTTAACTGAAGTTCACTAATGTGCTGGTTTGTTTCTGGCCAGGTTTACCATATATAAAATATTACATACAGTTACGATGAGACACAGACATAGACATAGTTGTCTCATACTACATATTGCTGCAATTATAAAAGAGTCAAAGAAGTTTTATTAGCATATGGAAAAATAATATTTATGATAAGAATATGATGAATATGATGCATAATTACAACAACGCAAGGCTTCATGTATCTCAAATAGCTTTTATGGCAGTTTGTGTGATGTGAGTGTGGACAAACCATCACTGCCATCCTGTGGTGAACAGGACATAAAGCACAATTCCTCTGAGGCTTCACTGTACAAAATAATCAGGTAAACCATGTTTGTAAATATTTTTGTTTGTTTGTTTTGTTCTGTAAAGCTGCTTGTATTACACATGGTATTTAGTAAACAGAGTGAATCCATGTCATTGTCATTCACAAATATTGACACATAAACAAAATTAAATATAAGAGAGAAGTAAAAAATATATATATCTTACACAAGTGTAAGCATTTCTGAGAAATGCCTCTCCTCGTCTCAACTTCCCTGTTTCTGTTTCATCTTTCTTAACTTCCTACAAATTTTGCAAAAGCAAAACACTGCTGAAAAACAAAAATGGCACATTCTCAACCTATGCAGAGAAAAAAATAGGCTATACTTAAATACTTAACAATCAAAAGGAAATCTGCTAGAAAATCGCTGTCTTGGAATTGAGTTTTGGCATCACTTCTTTACTCCGATGGTTTCATATGTGTCCTGGGCATGAGGGGACAAACCCTGATAGAAAGCCAGAGAGGGGGAAAATCAGCATAATTAGCATTAATATTGGATCATATTTTACATCGTTTATGCTGCAGATACTGACCGTATAAATGCCCTCTTCAACATTCTACCAGACGGGGGAAAAAAGACAAAAACAATATTATTCAATGTGTAAACAATATGTAAAGAGGGACAGTAAGCGCTGCGGCTGAGAAAGATAGAGAAAGAAATAAGCCAAAAAAATACAAAGCATGAACAAGGAAAGGTTGGTGTTTAGAACCTAAAGGTATTGCCATTATGGGATAAGATATTATATATTATCATACACAGACACACACATTAACGCCACTATGTCAGTTTCATCTTTTCAATATGCAGCTGCAATGGAGATGAATATAGATGTGTTTGGCTGCTTCTTGGTCATCTCAGGAAATCAAAATGTTTTTTCGCACCAGTTTTACTTGCCCACAAAAACCCGCCAGTGCAGGGCTGCTCATAAAAAACACTCAGCAATGCATGCATGTGGAGGTTTGAGTTGTGTTTCTAACTTTTTTTGTCAGAGTTTCCCACTGGGGTTTGGCTTGACCAGAGAATGTTTTTTTTTGGTTTTGTTGTTGTTTTTCTTTTTTTAAGAGCGCTGCCTCTATTTGTTGAGCAGTGTGAGTGTCGGTGGTATTTGGTTCAACACTTTAGACTTCATGTTATATCCTTACGTGTATTTTGATGATAATGATAATAATACCTATATTGATGTAGCAGCTCGAAAACCCAACTTTACAAAATGCTTTTATACAGGATTCAGAGCAGGAATCAATACAAATATAAATAAATTTGACATTATACAGCGAGTCTGTAGAAATGATTTTAAAGAGGTAATATAAAAGAAGTCACTGATTCTGCCTCATTTCCTGAAGTCAAGGTTAAAGTCTCAGCTCTGGAACTGCCAGACGTGTTTTACAGTAGTCGGCAACAAAGCGACTTTTTGTGTTGTGACATTGCTGTCGTCCATTGAACATATTCTCTCTTACCTGCTTTGGCTTTTCTGCCGCCTTCTCAGCCTTCTCTGCATTGCAGATCTGTAAAAAGACAGTAGACTTTTTTCAGGGACAGTGTGTGCGTTATCATACAAATGTGGTCCTGGAGACCATCTGTGGCAGTAGCTACTATTGAATTAGCGTCAACTGTGCAAAATAGAGTTGATCAATTTCTGATCAAAATGAGGGATGAGTTCAAAGACAGGGGACGACCAACCTGTCTCGTGATTCCATTGCGAGATGGATTCAAGTTTTTTATAGCAATTCAATTCAATAAAAGCGCAGATGTAGGAGTATGTCATCAATTTCCTCTTCTATAGCTCATTTGACTTTTATCTAGGGATCAATTGACTTGAAAATTAAAGAAAAATCCTCCTACAAGACAACATTTCAACTGCAGTTTTACACTGAACTAGCAAACACCACCTAATTACTTTCTGATGACCCCCTGAGTATTGTGTTACATAAATCTGAAGCACAAACAGTCCACGTATGTGTCTGGAACATATTTCTTTAAAAGTGTAGGTGGGACAAGCGACAAATGTGACACACAGACCTTGATTCTGCAGTAGAGAGCCGTGAGGATGATGCCGTACAAAAACAGGATACCATCCAGCACATAACAGATCTGAGGTTCAGCAAGAGCCGCTGAGAAAATACAGGAGAATGACATATTAGGGGCAAAATCTAAATAAAGTATGATGAAAAATTCTCAAAACTGTCCAAAATTAATTGATTATTTTAATTCCCTGGGTCCCTTTGAGATAAAAATAAATAAATAAATAAAAAAAAACAAAAAACACAACAATACCTGAAACATGAATACCAACATGACATAAATACCAACCTTTAAGGGAAATGATACCTTAAAGGTGACAGTATATTATTTCATTTTTTTGTATCCCAGCATTGTTTTGTTGTGTTAAAAAACATATTGCAAGGTCAGTTCACAGAAAAGTAGAAGAACTGTAAAGGAGTCCTCTTCCAGCTTAAACTTTGCCTGGTTGTTGTGTCACCAAGTGTCAAGTCTGCTGGTGACGATGAGGCTACTTCTCTGTAATTTACGAAATGACTGAGAAGTGCCAGTGTCTCCATTTCAGATCATGCACAACAGATGCCCTTACATGGTAGTTAGTATAATGTAGGAAACAACGTGCATGTGTTCCTTCAAATTTACAATCGGGAGAAGTATTTAAAGAGGACATACAAATATGATATGTGTCATGAGAAATTTCACACATCAATATTCAGAACAAGTGAATATGGCAGCAGTAACTCAGGCTGAGGATGTATTATGATTTATTTTCACTTCTGTGGATATTTGGATACTGTTATTGCTGATCATCACTAATGATCAAGCAGCTGTAGTTTTGCACTTGTTTCAAATTGATAATAAAGAATGCTAACAATGGATACTATCACCACCCATCCATGTTCAGACATACAAATTGATATCGCAGCAGATTATTCCAGCTGGTAAAAGCGAAATTACAAGTCACTTAAGATCTGAACACTTCAGGTAAAGTGAGCTGCTTCCTGAAATCTAATAAGACACCCCTCCAGGTCCCCCACGTACATACAGGCCTGTGATTACATCTGACTGAAAAGCCACAAGCTTTTTAAAGCACTTTTAAAAGACGATCACTGTAGCTGAGTTTTCTGTTGTATTTAACTTTTGATGGCAGATGAAGCAGCTGCAAAAATGATAAGCAAGCTGTCCAGGAAAGCACACCAGTCAGAAACTGCTGTCTTTCCCACCCCTATTTTTATTGGCTATTTATACTTTGTTAATGCACAAATATGATTGTGGGTTTAAATTATTTGCAAAACCTATACATTTTGCTCAGAAAATAAATCTGAAAAAAATGAAAGAAAAGTTTCTCTTAAAACAATTGTTTGAATTTGATTGAAAATGTTTAACTTTACTCTTTCATTTTGTAAAATAAAAAACAAAATTTTATATTTTTTTTATATTTCACCAATCATTTTGTAGGCATGTTATTAATACCTTAACATGTATAGCTCACAAATGAAACTAAGTTAAAACATATTCCCTTCTGATAATACACAGATAACACGATTCAGTTTAAAAGATTGTAAATGCAATGTAATCTAAGCTTTTATATTTTAAATTATTCATTTTATAAAGTAACACAGGACATAAAAGAAAAGTTAGTTCCCCATGTTTTTAAGTGGTAAGCAAAGCATGTCTTCTATGGAGAAACCCCCCAAAAAACATCATTGTTCCATTACATCCCTTCCTTCCCATTTTCTTTCTCCCACATGTGAATTTAAGGAAATGAATCAGCTTTTTGACATTTGCAATCAAACTGAAAATAACCTCAGAATAATTTCAGAACTGCAGGAAAATCTCAATTTGTTTGGTGGTTCCTGACAGAAATCCTCACATTGGTGACTGATGGACGGGGTTCTGATTCAATAGATGACATGGAATGATGTTTAAAAATGCACGAATATCCAAATCTTGTCACCTATGGCTTTAATCAGGTCACACAGGGTTGCTCAATGTGGCGGGGAGCGGAAATGTATGAATATGTGAAGTCAACTTACATCAACAAAAAAAGCCCCATATCCTTCATATGTCAAAACTAATCAGTCTCATTTATCGTGTCCTTTAGGCTCACAACTAACAAATTAGCCTTTTTCCCTGCAAAAAAGGTGTACCTGTTTCTTATGACACCATTCGGCCCCAACTGTTGACAATGGACACTGGCGGTAGGCCATGATCAGAGGTTTTAAGTTTAAACAGTTTTATTTGATGGAAAGTTACAATTAAAAAGTGTTAGTTTTGCCATTGGTTCATTTGCTCTCTAAAAATAAAAATTTGTCACAAGAAAAAAATATTGTTTGCTATTAACTGGCAAGGAAAAGCACCAACTATCCACTGAAAGCTGGAAACAGATTTTACAATATTTTTTACAGTAACTGTCAAAGAAGCTGCCAATTAAAGTATTTAAATAAGTTTACTGTACCTGCCCATTGAAACGACATGATTCCAGGGTAAAAAAAAAAAAAAAAGTATATAAAAGTCCTCACTTGTGTCGCGTTAGAATTTTAAATTCCCCTTTAGAACTTTCTCATGTATTTTCTTGATGAACTGTAAATACGTTCAGCACAAAAGACAGAAATTATGTTTGAAGGCTGCTTAGAGAAACAAGATCATTTCCTGAATTTGTCGGAAATTAGCCATAAGCATGGCGTATGTATCCAGAAGTGAGCGGAAAATTAAGAAAAAATTAAAAATTAAAACAAGGCCCGAGGAAGAGGTTTTGGTTCCCGTGGTTAATGCTTTTCAGAGGAACACAAAACCTCACCATGAGTGAATTCACAGCATCAAGCTGTCGTGCCTCACTGTCCTGCTGTGTTTGCCCTCCAGAGCAAATTTTGTAATTTACTCACTCACCTGATGTGCCAAAACACATCCACAGAGGAAATGCCACCAGTAATGGGCTCCTGCCCCACAATGCCATGGTAGTGCGGGCTCAACACGGGAAGATGGGCTCCTTCAGTAAACAACTAGTTGTGAGCGCTGTCTTCTGTGTTCTGGTGAAGACTAGAGGATTGCGTGCTTCTCTGCCTAGGGGGGAAGTTGTGGTCTGAGCTTGAAGTCCATTTGTCTCAGATCTCATCAGACCACTCCCCCTTTTTAACACCAAGCCAGAGGAAGGACAAACGGTAAGGCTTTTGGTCTCTACTTCTCATGTTCATGCTTGATATTTGCTCATGGTTTCAGACAACTCAAGGAAATGGCACATTTTAAAGAGAGCAGAGTCTGAGCCTGCCCTGCCCCACCCCAAATCTAACAATCATGAACAATACAAAAACTTAAATCACTAATTAAGTGTTTCGGTCATAAAATATTTATTAGGTTTATTTGGACATTATACATCACCGATCATAAGCTGAGTTGCACTACAGCAAATAGTGAACAGGAAGAGAACCTGACTACTAGATGCGTGGAGGGGAGAATGAATTCTCTTTGGGGAACAAACACATTAGCAGCATCGTGTTAACGGTCAACTTCGCCAAACACTATGTCCTGTGTACCTGTAAGAAGAGGAAGAGAAGACTCATTAGCCTCAGGACCATGATAACTCCTTGGCCTTTTGTCCTCCTGAAAGCTTCGATGGGCTTTTACACTTTCGAAATTCTTCAAGAATCACTCTCTTACCAATAATGGCTACAACGTCAGCAAGCATGTGTCCTTTGGCCATTTTATCCAGTCCGGCCTAGAAGCAAGCAAACATCAGTAAAACTCAAGGCCAGCTCCCATTATTCAGGGCACGAGCTCACAGCAAGTTGATTCATAATTCATGAGATTACTGCCTGAAGTTAATGCACTAACTACTCTAATAGTTTGTTTATGCAACTTTAAAGATATTTTGAGCCCTGAAAAACTAAAATTCAAATGACTAATACTTTGCCCATGAGCTAAGAGATGGGCAGGAAGGAGGGACAAGGAACAGTTGTTTTGAGGGGGTGGGGGTCTGTGTGCTTTTGAAAATGGGTCTACAGTACTTCACAAAATGTACTTAATGAACTAAAGGGTAGCCTTAAGGACAGGATGTTACACACATTGAATAATTGATATCCGATTAATATTTCAGTCTTGGGTTTTCGGTTTTTTGTGCGTACCAAGTGAGCAAATCCAGGAGCTTTGATCTTGCAGCGATAGGGTCTACTGGAGCCATCTGAGACCAAATAAACACCAAACTCTCCCTGCAAGCCACACACACACCCACACACCCACACACACACACCCACCCACCCACACACACACACACACCCACACCCACACCCACACACACACACACCCACCCACACGTTAGCATATTACTTCACAATAAATCCTTTGAGACTAACAAAAGGTTCCCAATTAATGAAGACGCTTTGTTTATATAGACAGTTATAAAAGTAGGAGTTTTGTTTGTTGTTTTAAAAAGGTCAACTTGATCTGTGGGGAACTTCGTTCACATACCTTTGGTGCCTCCACAGCTGTGTATGTGGCCCCTGGGGGGACTTGGTATCCCTCAGTGTACAGTTTGAAGTGGTGAATAAGAGACTCCATAGACATCTAGGATGAGGAGCAGGGAAAAAAAAAGTGGGTAGAATTATACCACTGAGGTGAACTGGAGGTGAAGTCAAACAAATGAAAGTGGATGTTACAGCAGAAGTGCCCTGATTTTGTAATGAGGACAGTGTGGAGAAAATCTTATAAAAAATTAATTAACATGGAGAAGTGCTAAAGCGCAGGGGGCAAGTCTGGATAAGGTGCAATGTTTCCTATGCCTCAAAGTGCACGAAGCTGAGCTCACTTTCATTTCAGATCTCTTGGGCGGGGCCACCTTGGCATCATCCACCTTGATCTCTCCTTCTGGCATCTTGTTAAGTGCCTGGTGCATGATACGAAGGGACTGTCTCATCTCCTCCACTCTGCACAGATACCTGGATGACAACACACACACACTGTACATCAGCAATAAACTGGCATAACTCATTCTTTAAAAAAGTCAGACTAAGAGCTGATCATGTGAAAATAGATCCCTGCACACAGTGGATGTCATTTCTTTTCATTGCTTTTGAATGAAATGCTTGTGATCATTGTGCTGTGTTGTTTGCTGACAGCTCACTTGTATTCATTTCTCAGAAATCTTAATGAAAATAGTTCACTAGTTGCAGTGTACTCAAACTTATAGCTGTGTCTGCATGTAAACAACGATTTATTAGCAGATGGTTGGCCAGTAAAGAAATAAAAGCATATCTTATAGACACAGTGCTGGAATAAATGTTCAGTGTTTAAATAATGTGTCAGATTTTATATAAAAATCAATTTCTACAAATCCAAAGATGTGGTTTCTATATAAACAACTCAGCATGATTACAATGATGGCTTTTACTGTGCCTAATAGCATTTCAGTAATAATAGTAGTATAATGCCAAAATGTGTGTTTGTCACATTAAATCGGCTTTAATCAGCAACACTGCCAAAATTTACTTGAAACTCTCAGTTGCATTTGACATTAAAACACTGACTTCTTGACTCTGTTGTAATGAAAATGCAGGTTTAAAGCCCTTCAGTACTTACTTAATTTTTCAGCCCGAGTTACTGTCCACTGTTAACAGTATGTGGATGTCTTTCGGCTCCAAGAATAACAAAAACAATGAATTCAGCCTCTCATAAATCTTCATACCTGTCATAGCAGTCTCCATTGCTTCCAATAGGGACGTCAAACTCCACCTCATCATATTTGTCGTATGGCTGTGACTTCCTCAGGTCCCACTTGAGACCAGAACCTCGCAGCATAACTCCACTAATAGAGGGACAACAGGCGGGAGGTAAAATGTACGATTTACATATAAAACCATTTATCCTGAGCATCTTTTTCCAATTTTATTATTTCAATCAAGCTAGGATTCTTCATACATGGGGTGCTACACAGACACTTCTGCTGAAGGAGGCTAAAATGAGGCTTGCGCACACAGCAAATTACCTGAAGCCATAGTTTAGGGCGTCCTCTGCAGAAATCACGCCAATGTCCACCGTACGATTCTTCCAAATGCGATTGTTTGTCAACATCTGCGCAGAGAAGATTTACTCTTTTACTGTTTGCATCTTCACCACATACTGATCAGCCTTCATTGTGGCCTGACTTTGTGAGAGATGAAATTAAGTTGCTGCTCACCTCTTCCACTTCATCAATTCTTATGGAGAAATTCTTGCACCACTCATAGATGTCATCCATCAGGCCCATTGGTAAATCCTGAAACGTGAGAGCCCATTAGCACCTTCTGGATGATATTAACTTTTTAAACCACAATATGACCTGGCTGATTCCTACCTGATGAACACCGCCAGGTCTGACATATGCAGCGTGCATTCTGGCTCCAGACACTCGCTCATAAAACTCAAACATCTAAGGGGAAACAAGGGTTAAAGCATTAAAAGGATTCAACAAACAACAACAGTTACAATAGCCTACCAAGTAATGAAAGTGTTCTGCATTGGGCACTGAATCACTTAATTAAGCGTCTCTCTTGCTCTAACTTCACCAACTTCTTTGAAGAGCTCCCACATTGCAAAGTATCAGATTTGGCAATTTATCAGAGGGCAAGTCTAAATCTGTGAGTTGTTGGGGCCAATACTAGCTATTATAGTAACTGTGTCAGGAAAAAAAGCTCAGGGCAGAAAAAGCTCAGATAAAACTATGTAAATAATTTCGAGACACACTTTAAGATTATAAATAATATTTAAACTGCTGCTTCCTGATGCACACAAACAGCCAGCACTTGCTATTTAGGTAAGTCAGTCACCCACTGACAGAACGTTTCACTGTGGGCTGGTCTTTGAGATTCTTTCCAGTCTAATGTACAATTTGATTATCAGACGAAAAGCATTTTAGTGGTTGACAAATTAAGATCATTAAGATCAAGGGATTTCATGATACAGACACAAACCAACTCACTATAGAAGCCATATTGGCATGAGGATTCAGACATGACAGAATCACACTCATTTTTGTGGCCCAGTTCAGACACTTCAGTGATCTGATCACAAGGCTGAAAACACCAGCACAGTAATCTACTGACTCTTAGCTAAACTGTGCGCTAAAAATTTAGACAGCAGCATTCCTAACCTTCTCTCTCTCCTCAAACATCCAGAAGAAGGGTGTCATGGCACCAATATCGAGGGCGTGTGTAGTGACAGCCATGATGTGGTTCAGAATGCGGGTCAACTCTCCATACAGCACTACAAACAGAGTACACAACATATCCAGCCATTTAGAGCTGAAATTATGATGGATCAGTTTATTAAGAAAAATAGAATTATCTGCAGAAATTTTGACAATTAATAGTTTGATGTGGCTTTTCAACAAAAAAAATTTGCCATTTTATTTACTAAAGAAATGTAACAATAAAAACAAGTCACTTTAAAGATTTACACCATTTGATTTAATGTTTTGCACCTCTGCTTAATCTCTGCACACACTTCCTTTCCTACACAGATCCTTTTTAGTCTGTACCTCTGATCCACTGAGCACGGGGTGGAGCTTGGATGTTGAGCAGCTTTTCAACAGCCAGAGAGTAGGCCTGCTCATTACACATCATGGAAACATAGTCCAGACGGTCAAAGTAGGGCAGAGCCTGTACCAAACAAAGACGAGGAAGTTTGTGGGTTAAGGGACTTTTGTAACAAAATACATTAACACATGGCCGATACACGATAAGAGGGATTTTATTATCCAAACTCCTTTTGCTTGACTTTGTCAAAATGAATTGAGAGATTCTCCTCTTATGCTCTTGTGTCTTCTAGTTTTTAAAAAGATCTAATGAGCACCACCATTTGTTTAGCCCTTGATTTCACAGTCCTGTTTCCATGCATAAATCACACTATTTGGCTATAATTAAACTGATATGAAACACAACAGAGTAACACAGTATTTACAGATATTGTACCTGCAGGTAGGTTTTGTATTCAATAAGCTTCTCTGTGCCCCGGTGCAGCAGGCCAATGTGTGGGTCACATTTCTTGACTGACTCTCCACTTAGCTCCATCACTAAACGGAGCACACCGTGAGCTGCAGGATGCTGAGGGCCAAAATTGATGGTCAGGTTGGAGACCTCCTTCTCTGCAGGAGGATCCTTGTCTATCAGAAGACACCAATGCAGAAGAAGATACTGAAAAATGTCCAGTTCATCAAACATAACACTATAAACACATGGTTACAGCCATATAGCATACTGGCAAAGTCAGATGTTGCATGCCTATAAATGTCTTAGTAAGGGACTTCGGTCACTTGAAACAACAATTTAAGTAAGATATAAACAAAAGACTGCTTCACTACTGACACACACATTCTTGGTAATACATTTTATATTTCCATGTTGATCTAAAATCAATAACAGCATTGAAAACATGAAAAGATAGCAGAGAACAAGAATCCTTTAACCAATGGACTGAAACGTGACTGCGTGTGGATGGTGTTACCATTCCATGGGGGTGGGGTCCACTTCTCATTGAGGGCAGTGGGGTACATGACTGCCCCGGCAAACTGCTCCGTCCACTCCACATCTGGCTGCCATTGTTTCTGCCTGTGACATACATTAGATGTGTTAATAACAGGGGGCTGGGGACCTGTTGCGCGCCGAGCAGTTTTAATCTCCTTTTAATGAGACTTATTTGGACCTGGCAATGATCTTGTGAACACTGTGCCAGCCAAGCTAATCCGCTCAAGCACAGACAAGGTGTAGAGGTCACGCTATTTTAGCAAATGTGGCTATTAATCACCCAACTTTGCAATACATAACAAAGTAACACGGGTGAGTAAGAACTACGCCGTGTTACAGGAATAACAAGCCTACATGGATGCTCTCTTTATGTTTATACCTTCTGTGTGTGGGATCTTGAGGATAGCTGACACGATTGCAGGCATTGTTTACTTGTTCACTATACAGCGAACAGTTGGTTTTGCTTATGAGCACGGAGACAGCAGAGAGTCTGAGGTAAACACTAACACACTGCGGCTACTGGGATAGCTAGCATTTGCAGCAAACTGTTAACGACAGACAGCAGGAGAGCAAACACACCTTGCAACATGCGTGAGCTGTTAAAGATGCCATGGGTGCTATAGCTATAATGGATGGTTTAACCAACCGAAAAGCAGAAGTAGTATCACATGAGTCATGTTTCGGAAAAAAATAAAATCACCTTATCTAGCATTATGCTAACATTAGCTTTTAGGCGTGCATATTTCTATTGGAACCTTCATCAGACTCTTGCAGCTGATATAACGGTCACACGAAGCGCCACGTTCCGCGTTTCTAACACCTTACCTGTTTTGCAGAACAGTACAGCTAGGACTCGATAAATTATTTTGCAATATTAATTTTGTTGAAGGACGTCCTAGTTTGGTAAGCGACCTCAACATTGTCGCCGCCATCTTGGCAGACGAACAGCCTCTGGGCGATGACGTAAAGACGTTTCTTTTTCAGTTGTTTAAAGCTGTATAAGGTGGCTGTCCGCCATCTATAGGCCGCATACCGCCATGACGTATCCTAAGTAGCTATCTAATGGAAGTGGAGGTTCAATTCCTGCAGGTTATACTAAACAGTAACCAAGAAATAAATGTTAAAAAAAAAAAAAACTTATTACATTATTGAATAATACAAAATCTACTCAAACCACAACCAAAGTATATGATAATAAAATAATATTCTTCAAAATGTATGGCAGGTTTCAAACTGAAAGTTGCCCACACGCAGCAAGTGTATGTGAAAATACCCATCCCTTTAAAGACAACAATAAACTCTGCATTTTATAAAAAACAGTGCTTTTATTTATGTAATACTGTGGAAAAATAATTACATACCATTTTTAAAAAATATTGAAGATAATGAAATTAAAAAATGAGAGTTTAACGTTCGTTGTATATGTTTTGAACAGTTTTCTCTGCTACGAAGAACAGTACAATAAGATAAACATTGGATTTTTCTAAATTCAAAGACACAATAATACAGGATACAGTCCTACCAGAGGTATAAAAGTACTGTAACAGGATTGTGAGAGAAATGATATGGACATATACTGAAACACACACCCACACATTTGGACACAAACATGCACACACACACATACGCACACACACACAAACACACACACACTGTATACACACCAACATGCATACAATGTCGCGCGCACACTCGAATCAGGCGCTGCGTGTTTACAGTATCCTTCCCATATACACGCAGTCATTCACACATCTATACAAACACTGTACAAATCGATGTGTGCGCCAACGCCCACACACTCCCGCTTGATCTCTCGCTCTCTTTCACACATGCACACTCACACACACTCACTCAATCAGTCATACACTACTACATGTCAATAATGTGGACAAGCCTTCATTAAACCTCTCCATACACATTCTCCTCTGGCCATTTTGGCAGACAGACGATGAGGAATGATTCAAAATGGAAATGTATGACATGTTCCCCTGTAAGGCCACTCAGTTCTAAACCCAACATCTGTGTTTTTCTCTCTGTTTGCACCAGGCTTTTAGTTAAGAGCTCAAGAGAAAAAGGCTCCAGCCTACGAAAATGTCTGGGAATGACTCAAGCCTGGTTTGTAAAGCAACAGTTGCCAAAAGAAGGAGCTTCTACTGCATATACGTGGTCTAAGGTGATAAACAACATGAACACTTGGCACTAGGTTTCTCATACACTGATATACTGCTCTGATGTGAAATACGTCCTGATATCAGGCTGTCATTGGCACATCTCCTCCTCCTGTCTCAGTGGCTTTCACCCAGGTAAATTCCCGAGTCATGTGCACTCACGTTCAAACTTTTGGTCCATACATACACATTACATGTTTTACACTGACAAAAATAATTCTGTAATGTTAAAAAATAGAATACAAAGCTCTAGTCTCGTGTGCAAATAAAAAGAAGACATACACAGATATAGATAAGGGGCGTCCAAGCATGAATACTGTAGATGCAGTGCAAAATGATGATAACCCTCCCAATCCCCACTCCAGCCTCAACACACTCCCCTCATGCTGCCGAACAGCCATGATGGCATGTACCATTGTACGGAAGGGCATTCTGGGATGCTATACATATATTTGCTCTATGATCATTGAATGACAACCAGCAAAAAAACAAAAACAAAAACAAAACAAAGAAACAGAGAATAAAAATGGCGGCCAGAAATGACTTCCACTGGTTGAGGTTTTTCCCGATCAGCGTGTACCATATTTGACAGTCAGTCAGCTTGCCTTAAGACGTTCACCCTCATCATTTACAAAGTCAGTTCATAGCAAAGGCTATGGGTTCCCAAGATCTGTGATTTCTTCTCCCTCTGGTTCTTGCTCTCCCCTCCCCAATCTTGATTGTGACTTTCGCCATCTGCTCTTTCAGAGCTCAGATTTACAAACACGTTGGGAAGTAAGGGAATTCAAAATTGTGTGGAATTTCCCTTCCCTGTCTCTCTAAAATTTCTCTCCACTCGACTCCTTTTCTCTCTCTGTGCCTCTGCGTTTCTAATACCCTTCCTGTCTCATGGGCATGGTCCTCTGACTCTGTGTATGGGTGTGTGTGATGTTTTTTTTTGTTGTGTGTTCTGTAGTGTTTGTGTTCAGTTGGTGTGGAAATGTGTGCATGTAAATTTGTGACTGTGTGTGATATTTAGATGTGATGTTATTTATAAGATGCTTCCTCATGCTCAGCTTAGACTGTGAGGTGTTTATGCGTTTCAGTCTCACACGTGAGTCTGCATCCTCTGTGTGTGTCGGCTGTGGGAGTAGTCAGAGTGTTGCGAGGTGTAGGAGAAGCGAGTGGAGCTGCCGTATTTCCCTAGTCCAGTCTCTGATCCTGAGGGAGCTGGGCCCCCAGGACTGACCGCAACCCCAGGGCCACCCACCCCAGATCCGACACCATACATCTCATAAGATGGGCCAGCCTCCAGCGGGGCCAAGCTGGAGGGGGCAAAACCCATGCGGTAGGTCTGGTAATGTGAAGGGTATCCATAGTTGTCATAGGCCAGCTGCGAAGTGGAGTCCAGGAGGCTGCAGTCCCCTGGGAAGTCGCTGGCTGCCGGGGCAGGGTTGGCAGGGGGCTGCTGGCTCTGGCCCCCACGAGTGAAGGTGTTGAACTGGGCATAGCTGATGTGGGACAGTCTGGATGGGGGTCGAGGGTCATAGCAGGCCTGTGGGCGTCCAGGGGAGGTAAGGGGTCCAGGGGGACCAGGAGCTCCTCCGCTCGCTGTAGCTCCGGAGCCACCAGCGCTGCTGCTAATAGATGCTGCTCCCCCTGGTGTTCCTGCAGGGGAGCGGTAGTCGGAGTAGTGCACGGTGGAGCGGGAAGCAGGGCGGCCTTCATCATGGGTGGAGGCTCGCACATTGTAGTAGCCATTGGTGGGGTCCTGAAAGGAGACACAGATAGGCATTAAGAAAATGTATAATGTGGGTTATGCTGAGAATTTTTTTTATGGCATTGCATAGACACTTAAGGTTTATAATAATAGCATTATGGTCTCCTCTGATCCCCTCTCTCTTATAGAAAGTCAGAGGTAACCGTGAACTGCACGCCTGGAGCTGGTCAGCATCCAGATTCATTAAGACTGCTGCAAGGGTAGGCAGCTATCTTTTTGTGACTCAGCAGCTTGAGATCACAGTCTTTATCCTTTTCAGAAATATCTACAAGCAAAGTTGTAGAGAAGGACTATAAGACATACACAAACTGCTATTTACAATTTTACTTCAAAACTGTGAGAGTAATCTATTGAGTATGGCATCACAGAGCTCACTCTGATTGTACGTCAAGTGCTGGTGAAGATTAGTAGGGGGCCATCTTTATTACTAGTGACCTTCAAATAAATATTCCTTGTGAACAGTAATGAGTTAAACACTTACAATGTCCTTTGTCCTAATTCTGCATAAAAATTTATGGCTCATGTAGACCTGTAATAACCTTCATAGTATGCTGTTTTTTTCAGTTAGTAAAGAATTGCAGTGTGCAGATTAGTAAAAATTCAGAATAGCCCTGTCAAATAAATCTAATAAAAAATGTTTTTTGTATGTTATTGTTATTTTGCGTTCAATGAGAGAGGTCTCATCAACATCTACATCTGTTTTAGTTTGTTTTGGCAGCCCTTCCATTTCCTTTGGAAAAAGGCCCCAGCACCAACACACTCAAATCATTTCTTGGCATGTATACAGGGCTTTAAGTAGAGTTTAAGTTATATTTGTCACTTCTGCAGTGAGCAAACTACCTCCTTCAAGATATTATATTATGTCATATGGAATTGGATCACAGCTTTCATTTTCATAGCAACGTTAACAAGAAGAAATACACAATTCAAATATCCACGTTTTATTCCTGGCCTCTCTAGCAGTGTGGATCCATGCCAGCATACAGGGTCAACCCCACGTTGTCTGGAAAGATGGGATCTGTGCTCATTACCTCCCATGATGCTTTACTGCTATTTCTGACAGGATTCTATCATCTGATCATGTTTCATATTCACAGAGACCACATCCCTCCCCATCAACTTTGTTTCATTTGCTTTGGTGCTTCAGGCAGCGGTGGGGGGGGTCTGTCTGGCTGACGCTGTTTGCTGGGTGATCTAACCATCTCCTGGGGTGGATTCATGTCTGTATTCAAAGTGATCCAAGACAGCGCTCCAGCTATTGGGGCAGAGTGTTTGCCCTCACAAAATATTCATGAAGTTACAGCAAAACATTTTGGCAGCTTCACACATGAAACTACATTCATCACCTTAGCCTAACTCACCGGTGTCAAATTGTATAAATGATTCATGCAAGCTGAGTAGGCATAATATGCCTGAACTTCCTTTGTTCTTTTTCAACTCGTGTATTTGTGCCTTAACATATCTTGGTGATGAACAAGCCAAATATTTAAATAATGAGAGAAACTAGCTGTCTTACAGCCGAGAATGACAAGGAGGACCAAAAGCAATCCAGGAAATTTCTTCTGTTTTCGATAACCACTTCTGTTATTCCTGTGAGGGAAATTTTCTCCTGTCCACCTGATGAGTAACTGACTCAGGGTCAGAGTGCACTATGAGGCCTAGGTCTTGATGCCATGGCTACCATATTAAATCTTGCACGCCTTGACACAATCAGCTAGCTCCTCCAGAAACAGCTGTGGGTTTCTGCTGATAGTACCATTGACTACTGGAGCAAGGACTGATAAAACCAGAGCTTGTAAGAATCAGCACTTGGGTGAATGTAACCATGTTTCCTACTTTCTTTCCGTCTCTTCTTCAGATCTAAGTTATCTCTATGCAGTATATCAAGCTATCTTCACGGGTTGCTACTTCATATTTGAGGTGACATTGTGCACAAACATTGTACCAATGAATCCTCCTTTGTCATTGAGCTTGGGCTTTAATAAGCATCCATAGCCCAAGACATCTTGGACTCCAATGCTCTTTCCTTACCACTGACAATAAGAAATCCCCTAAATTCCCTCAGATATTGGTTAAAGCTCTCCAGCATATATACTACAGGCAGATGAAAGTCTTCATCAGCTGTTTTTGTTGATTACTGCAAATGATCACCTGGCTGTAAATCTGAATAATTACTCCGGCAATGGTTTCTTCACTGCTTCACAGCCAGCAATGTGTTGCCCAGCAGAAATGAGGCCAGTGCCAAAAAATTATAATGATAATAATTATAATCAACAGAAACTTAACATAATCTAGAAAGAAGAAAAAAGGACAGATAGAGGTTTAACACAGCTGTACTGAGAGAGAGATCTATATAAAATGTCAATAATTCAGAATGATTAAATTTTGATGGAGCACGTTTGTTTTAGGCTTAGACTGCTATAGCTTTACATTTATTGCTAATGTGACACTACTTGAACAATAAATGCAACTCAAATCACCTGCTAGTTTGTGAGCTTCTGTCTTGAAACCTGGCGTTTGCAATGTGTCTGTCCTAACCAATCTTGGCTTTTTGAAACCGGAGAAAACCACATACAGAGGATACAGTAGAGCCGAGGGGTGAGGGTTGGCTCTTACCTGCTCCGTGCTCTAGCCTGATTGTCAGGCAACCTGCTGTGTGTGATACAATTTGTCAGTTACAGGGAAGCCACACCTTAATGCATGCCCTGCGATAGGGTCTACTTTCTTCCAAATGGAGACATCGTTGAAGAATTGAAAATCATGTTGTTGCTGTTGTTGTATTGAAAAATACTTGGAATGAGAGACTGAGATCATAAACTGATTAGCAAAACATTTACTGAGCTAATAAACTAAGTGAGAATAGGCCAATATTTCCATAGATTTCAATATAATCAAACTTATCTTTAAAACTAATGAATGACCATCTCGTCATTAGACAGAAAGCTGGTTTAAGGCTTTTCCCCAGTGGCAATTCAATTAACAGCTTATGATGGAAGTGTGGGAGAAAAGAGGAACAGAAAGACAGAACAGAACTGTTTTTGAAGGTAAGGTTTTTTGTACCCTGTTTAGGAAATTTTGTCCAATTTGATAACTTTGACCTTTTTTCCCTATTAGCCATGAAGGTATTGCAAGTTGATGAACAAATCATTTGCAATTTGGCGGAAAGTTATGATAAGAAACTTGTTTGAAAAATCATAGTTATACACTACTCTGGAAACTGAGGTATATAACATATAACACAACATATAAAAATAAGAAAATAAATAAATGTTTAACTTCAAAATTCAATATCTTAAACAAAAACATGTTTGATAAGGTTGTTTGGCTCCCATGTTGTTGTAGGGTAGGATGTCTGCCACCGAATTTCAAGGTTGGGAATGAAAACCTGCCAGTGCAAGTAAAAAGAAGCATGGAGGGCAACAGCCAAAAATTTACACTGGTTTAAACGTTATCAGGATTGCAACAACACTCTATTCGATTTATACTTTGAGGTATAATTAGAATGAAACCTCACTCTAAATACAACCAAACAAGACATGACTTGTTTTGTTGGGTTCGTTATGTGTTTTTCTACCTATGTATGATGGAACCTCTCAGTAGAAAAAAGGACTACCTGTTTTCCAAAAGAACTGATAGTTTGTGTGCGTTTCTGGCATCTGTGATCTCACCTTTAGGTCGTACTCCTGGCGGGTGTCCAGGGTGTCACTGCGGAGGTCAGACTTGAGCTCTATGTCATCCTTAAAGGGCTGATTGGAAGGAGAAAAGGACACAGAGGGGAGAAACTAAAGCGTCAAACAAGAAAACAAAACAAAAGAAAAAAGGAAGAAAGAAGGTGCCATAACGAAGGAAAAGAGGGAATGAGGTAACAGGAGTGTGACAGGGAAAGAGAGAATAGGATTAGAAGAGTTAAAAAAGGGGAGATTACAAAAGGAAAGCATTGAGTTTATTCTTAGTCAAAAAGTATAGAGTATGGAGACGTTATTGAGTTAATCTGAGTTTTCTTCTACAACTACAGGCTGCGTAAACAGTGTGCGTCACGATCGCACGACTCCTGCTGCTGCTCACCGAGTACATGGCCTTGACCATGCGCGAAGCTGTGGACACGCTGCCAGAGTCCTCCTCTAAGCTGTGGGTCTCCTTGTTTATCGTCTCCACCTTGATGTCGGGCTTACCCAGCGTGACCCCGCGCCGACCTGCAAGCAAAACACACATTTGAGGTTGAGCACAGCTGGACACATGTATCATGGGCTGATGTTTTCATGAGCTGGGGGAGCAAGTTCAGAGGGGACCCAGATCCATATGTTGGAGAGGAAGTAGTTTTTTGCAGCAAGGACTAGTGATGAGCATTAAACTATGGTCCTTCTGCTGTATTTGCAGATTTATGATTGCCTTGGTACTCTATGTGTGAAGCACATGGGGAGTATGACTCACTGCCTTTGCGCTGCCTGTAGAAGATAAGAACGAGGACCAGCAGAAAGATGAACAAGAGGATGGTCGAGCCCACGGTGCTGCCAGCGATTATTCCCACTGGGACATCCTCTAAAGAAAGAGAGAGAGAGAAGCAGAGATAAAGAGAAATGGTGACTTGATGATCACACACACAGCATTTTAATGTGGAAATTTCTTAAGAAGCTAAATAACTTGTCCTATTTATCCATCGAAATTTTGGGTTTCAAACTGCCTTCTGTGTTGAGTTTGCATGTTCTCCCTGTGTCTGTGTTTTTTCCCTCTGGCTTGGCATGTGTGTGAGTATGAATGGTTGTATGGTCCTATATGACGTCCCTGTGGTAGACTTGCAACCTGTCCAGGAGGCATCCTTGCCCAGTGTCAGCTCGGATTGGCTCCTACTCTGTAAGCCTGCATGGTTAAACAGCAAAGGTGAAAATTCTCATCTCATGCTATATAATACGGATTCCCAGGTCTGTTTGTTATGTGGACTACATGTGGAATGAATAAATACATTCCCTTTTATGGTACTATACATAAGATATCATATACCCAAAACCTTTCCTTTGCATTTACATAACACAATGTATGTAAATAGAAGTTATTGTTTGATTTGAAAATAAAATAAGGTCTATAATTTTTTACACTCTTTTTTTTTTATCAAAAATATTATATTTATATTAATATTATAATATTATATATAATAAATATATATAAATAAAATCATTCTGTTAAGTTTAAAAAGTACATAGTTATGATTAAATAATCTTCTTATGTTAAAATGAACTATGATCAAATATATTTTTCATCTGCCTGGTCCATGAGCCAGATCCGGTCTGGGATCCACTACACACCTGTCTCCTCCAATGTGATGATCATTGTGCCGGGGCCGAATGAGTTCCAGGCAGTGCAGTTGTACGTGGACAGGAAGTCGGACTCCATCACGTTGTTGATGGTGAGAGTAGAGAGGACGCCACCACCTTCAGCTGATGACTTGCTCTGCTCCACCGTGTACCTCTCCAGAAGAGTCCCCTTCTCCTTCTCCCACACATTCTCCTTCCAAGCCCACACCTGCAGCATGCAGAGACGCGCGCGCACACACACACACACACATAGGAGGTTAGATGATTTACCAATATCTTTTTAAGATTTCTTGTACAAAAATATACAAATATTATATACAGGAGATTATCAAATGTGACATCACTTAACTATATGATGACAGTTTTCTCATATTTACAGTAGTCTTATCGGAATGGCTGAGAGTTACAAATATTGTAGAAGCGAATGAGAGAAAATGGCTACATAAATGCTCATTGAATACACATGCTCATTTTAAATGCACACATTGCATGACTTCCGAGGGTCAGCAACAGTTTGTCGGTTTGCACAAACAGATGTAGTGGCGGGTGGGAGCAACTGAGCCGAGAAAATCTTGCACATTCTCCAACTTTAAAGCCACTAAAAGTAGCTCTATTATTCAGCATTGAAGCACTGTACTAAAGCAAGTTAATTATGCATAAACCCACATGTTTCCATAATCTGTCCATTTATTCCAGAGAAGGAAAAGCTCCTGGCTGAGGCGTTTACTGGGACAACTGTTCCTCTCCAGTCCTTTATAATTTATATACCTTTTTCTGTCCCCACCTCTGCCACTTGCATTACCAGCGCACACTGCGAGTCAGGATGGATCAGTCACAGACGGCCAGGGAGCCAAGGAGCTACTACTACTCTGTCTGTGCGACACAGCAGAGCAGAGAGAGCATCCGAGCTGATTTCTGACGCAGGAGCTAAAAGCGGACCGGCTTAGTGTTGGTTTGTTTATGTGATGGGTTGGAGGAACATTCTGGGAGAGTTTAAGGTTGAGTCCCCACTCAGAAAAAAAGGGGACATTGCCTAGAAGCATTTACCACACAGGAGTGGAGCCATTTAGGAACATGCAGATACAGTAACATTAAAATACAAATAGCTGACTGGAAATTACATCTTTGTGCTCTTTGTGATCAAAGCTTTTCCCTGTTTTACATTTTGGTCTGAATCAATAATGTAGTGGCTAAAATTTAGAAATTTCAACTGTGTGCTTGGGGTCACAAATATTTCATAGCTCTGAATTTTTTCTCATCTCTTCACTTACAATCTTATCTGGAGGAGGTGTACTGGCTATGTAGCACTTCACTTCTCCTCTCTCCCCTCTTGCTGCATACTGGACTGGATCGCTGGAGATGATGGGAGGACCTGCAATGGCCGAAATGACAGGACACATGAGTTTATATCACAAACAAAAAAACACATAAGATGCAACAAAATACAAAAACCTTACAAAGCCTACTGAAGAGGAAATGAATAGCCTCCGCTTTAGACAATTTTCAACTGCTGACAAACAATACAGTTTTCGAACGCATAAGATTTTCATCTTCATCTTCATCTTTCACAAGCAATGAAACAGTAAATTAAGTGGATTGCTTTCTGACCATTAACTGTGAGTGTGACCTCCGTCTCTCCTACTCCGATCCGTGGGACAATAGCTTTGCATACATACTGGCCGGCGTCTGCCTGGCTCACTGATTTTAGGTACAGCTGGTTGCTGTTACTCAGAACCTGTGGGGGAGTGAACAAAAATTAAAAATACAAGGAAGGCAAAGCTGCTAAACAACAGGAGGGGAAAATAAAAAACAAAATAAAAGCCATATTCAGATTTACGTAGAGAGGTAATACACAGTTTCTTATCTAAATGTCTGGTTTTATTTCAGTGAATGTGTTATGTGCAACTCTGACCCTAAATAGCTAACAATTCAAACCTGAACATCTGCTTTTAACCAGTCACAAAGGTTTTGCAGTTGCCTAGCAACCTCATCCACAAGGAAATTAGCTGTGTGAAATGAGGGCTAAATATGTAACCACCTATTGAGAGGGAGCGAGAGATTGGTGAACAAAACGGATTAAAGGGATGTAGGTGAAGGCCAATCAATTTGTGCGAAGGCAGATTTAATTTTACTCTGCGGCATCTATCTTGTCTTAAGTCCTGGTGTCTAAACCGAAAGTTAAGTCCATATCGGTCAAATTTCAGCAGCACTTGCTTAATACAGAGAAACTTTATTATGAGATGTATGCATACTGGTATTTGCCCTTCATGGAAATTGGACTTCTACAACGATGATCATTTGGCTTTTAGCCAAATGTTATATCAGGCTGGTAGAGAAGTGGACGTGGGTGACAATAGCACTCCATAGCCAGGAAAATTGTCATATATATTAAAAGCCCAGTGAGCAGTCAATCAACCTCACTGCATCCCTTAATGAAGAACTACAAATAAATAAAACAATAATAAGTGCAATACAGCAACCTTGGACCAACAGTTTGACCATCTGAATGTCTGGGAGTGAAAACTGTCTGTGAGGGAGCTGGTGTGGGCCTTGATGCCTTGCAGACTTTTAACAGAGGGTAGGTAAGTGAACAAAATGTGAGCTAAGTGATGAGAGTCTTTCAAGATGAAAAAATTTCTCCTAATGGGCTATTTTTTCTCCATGCATATTGGAAGTAGGCAAGCCTGAAACCTCTCCAGCCCTAGTCCAGCTAAAGTGGAACAGGCTGTGTATTATCAGGCCAGCTAGTGAGTCATTAGCAAGCAATGCTACTGTTTACATACACCTACTTGGCATGTCTTAAGCCTCTGGCCGGCATGATACAAACAATGTTAACAACAAAACAGCAATGATTCACTTTACTGTGAGTTAAAGGCCTAGAAACAGTATTAATGCAACCACCAACATGGCTGCCAAGCGTATGATGTCACCTTGCATCCATATACTTTCTGCCTCTACACTGTAAAGGGTGGGGGGCTGAGCCTTCAGTGATCAAAAGATTAAAATGAAAAAAAAAAAACAAAAAAAAACGTAGTAAGTAAAAAGAGAAGAGAGATATCTGGGAGCGCAGACAAGATAACATTCAGGCTGCTTTTGTAAACACCCAATGAATAAAGTGAACTGTAAAAAGAGTGTGAATGCAAAAACAGAGGAGACGTGCAAAGCGTGGGCTTTCAGCTGCTTACCATGTTTGACCCTTTTTTGAACCAGGTGAGTGTGAGCGGAGGGTTTCCAGCCCATTTGCAGTTGAGGCTGACATCAGAGTCGACATCGACTGTTTTTGGCTGCGGCTCTACCAGCAGAATTGGCCCAACTGGAGGCAAAAAGACAGAGGAGCATGAGAGGGGTGTTCTTACTTATGTTTGAGTAATAATGCAGCAGGACAAAAGAGGAAATGTTGCTGAGAGAAAAGAAACACAACAGAGGTGTGTTTTATCCATCTGAGGCCAGACTGTGTTACGTGAAGTAGCCCACAAGTGATGGAAGGAGATAAGATGAGTAAAGTGTGACTCACAGTAGGGCTGAATGGTGTGCAAAGAAAAAATAAATAAATCATATTATCATAATTTTTGTTACAAAATGAATCATGATTTTAGTGGAAATTTCACTCACAGTGCACATCCACCAGAATGCTGACATTGGTCTTTCCCACAGCGTTGAAGACAAGACATGAGACAGGCTCAGTGAAGAAGGAGTGGTCTGCCTTGGTGGTAAACACACTCTCCCTGGCACCCTGCAGCACCACACCACCCTTAGCCCACCTAGGAAAAAAAAGGACCTTACATTCACAACTCTAATACTGGAAAAACATATGTGACAGAAATGGAAACTACAAATATTAGCTTTTTTTAAATTTCCCAATATGTTCTTCAAAGATTCTTTTTTTTTTAAGAATGCACAATCATAATAAAGATAGACAGGACAGGCAACTGTTACTTTAAGAGGCCCAGAGAAAATGACACTGTGCTTGTATGTGGGAGCAGACCTGTAGCCCATAATAGGAGGGTTGGCATGAGCCTGGCAGGTGAAGGTGACTCGTTCCCCCTCCAGGACAGAGCGAGGCTCAATGGACAAGGTAACTGTTGGTTGATCTGGATGAGGGAGAGAGTCAGAAAGAGCAAGAAAGAGAGAGACCATCACATGAAGAAGTCTTCCACTGCAATTTAAAAGATTGTCTGATGCAAAATGGCTGCCATGTATCACCTAATAATAGCTATAAAAACATTTAGCCTTTTAATTTGCCAAAATGACAATTGATGTACCCGTAGGAAATGTAATATAATTGTGCGCTGGTTGTGTAATAAATATTGTATTTTGCCATATATAAATATTTCATTTTAGTATATTAAACAGAAACAATATCCCGTCTTGGCAGCTTTGCTTACGGTGAACATTGAGAGTGACAGTTGTGCTTTTGCCAGTGGGAATGGCATGGTTGGTGGCCACACAGCTGTAGTTCCTCCCGGTGTCAGTGTCCACAGGTTGGATAGGCAGGTAGCTGCGTGTGGTCACCCTTTTCCTGTCTGGAAGCACCTCCTAAGGACAGAGGGAGATGGACAAAAGCTTGAAAGGTTCACAAATGAGCATTTAGTGTGTCTGGATGCATATGTGACTTTCTTGTCTTTAGACGTACAGTGGTGCTGGCAGCCCCGTCCACTGGCAGACCATCTTTAAACCACTCGATCGTGGACGGCGGTTTGGCCCCTCGAGACACGCAGCTGAGGTTGTAGGACTCTCCTGCATTCAATAACACCTCGGGACCCCCATCAATCACTGGGTCATCTGGGGGGACTGGAGAAGAAAAGAAGGCTTTCTTTGAGGCATGGACACAGTCTGACAAGGAAACACCTGCAGACACAAATACACTCAAAACGTACTGAGGACAGTGAGTTTAGCCCTCCTGGACCTCAGCGCAGCATCAGGGGCCTGACACTCATACAGGGAGTCATCAGACAGATCGGCCGACAGGATCTCCAGGTTGTATTGCCCCAACTCCTGCACACGCAAAACTCGGTACCTGGGCCAGGCTGGAGCAGACAGACATACACAGTAGATTAAAATTTAAAGGATCACAATACATTTAATAAGCTATCCACCTCTATTTATATCTACATTATTTTAAAGTTACATTATTAATGGGATACTTTGCTTTCTGCTACTTTTGAGACGCTGTGCTAATACTCCCTTTTAGTGATCTATGTGTGAGCTTAGGATCCACTCACAGCAACACCCCACTGCTTGTTGCAATTCATACTGATAAGACAACATCAGATGTGTGTCACACATGAAGCAAAAATACTGATTCTCCTTCATAAGGGTAAATGGCACCGGAGACGCAATCGCCACATGATGCAATAGACCCATAACACATGACCAAACGTATACATTCAGACATATACATGCTCAGCACAGCCTCTCCGGTCCTTCCTTTCCCTTCCCCCATTTGCCACACAGCCCAGCTGTGTCACAGCTCTTCATTCTCACCATTAGGTGGCAACCACACTCTCCTCCACCAGCAGGGGGAAAAAAGATGAATGCATTATGACAACAACGTTTTAGAGGACTCAACTCGACTCCAGTCCATGGTGCAGAATTCATGTTTGCTGCCCAGACATAGATGGCATGTGAAATTTCGCAGTGTCTGTTCCAATGTGCACAGCTTTGCCTCTTGCCTAACCTTGTGTGCCCTTGTTTCTGCATGCATGTGTGCATGTGTGTGCGTATGCCCCTGTATATGCGTACATTTGCATGTGAAATGTAGAGAGCGAGAAAGCGTATGAAAAGCCCAGAGAAGAGACAGAGAGAGAGGGGAGGGGGCTGGAGGGGCAGAGGTACAGAGCCTCATACACAAACATACACACATACCCACTGAGTTTATGTGTGCATGAAGCAGCCAGTGCTCATTCACATGTTTTTATTTAAAAGCTTTGGCTTGAAGCACTGGACCATTACAGCAACAATATGATTAAAAGAGGGGGGGCAGAAAGGATAGGAGAGGGACAGAGGAGGACAAAGAGAAAGTAGGGAGAGAAGGTCTGATAGAAAGAGGAGGGTCTGAACTGAGAGTGTGTCAAAAAGATGAAGATAAGGGGGGAGATGGAGAAACAAGGTAGAGAGGTTGAATGGTGAATAATAGGAGGAACAAGAAAAAAAGAAGAATGTGGGGTACAGAGGGGAATAAGGGATCTTAGATGAGGAGGTCACAACGGAGTAGCATGACAAAGGAGAGGCGAGGAGAGGAGAGTAACAAAGGAAGTAGAGGAATGGGAAAGGAAATTAAACAGGAATATTAATGGACAAAGTCTCGGGGAAAACAATATGAACAAATACAAGGCAACAGCGTGGCACGAATGATGCAGTCTCCCTCTGGAGCACTCACTCAAAGATATGCCTGTTTGTTATGACCGGTGATTGCACAGTCCCCTTTGGGCTAATCAGTGCAATTCTGAAAACTATGCGACACAGCAATGAGACGCATCATTCCCCCAAGTTTTGTCAAAGTCAGAGAAGCTGCGTCTCATTACTGTCGCTGACAGACAGAAAAGCCGCAGACTTTATAAATCCAACTCCAAATATCATCACTCGGGACAAGGCAAAGACCAGAGAAGAGTGAGGGAGAGCTGAAGGGCGATATACTCGTTGGTGAATCTCACCTTTCAATAAAAAATTGCGTATTACCTAATCCGTATCACCCGCTGCTTGTGTGACAAAGGTGATGATGTGATTCGCCTCAACCAAGTTGTCAGTCTGTAAAACGTGCCTGAGGCATCTTATAATTTCCCATCAAATGTTGGCGGACACATGCAGACATATTTAACAGCAACCTAAAGAAGTGCACAATGTGTCGCTGCCCGATGTGACGGAGTAGCTGCTGTAGTAGTTAAGCTGTCTTTCCGTAGCATGACAGCCTCTATCATCTCCTGGGAAAAATGCTCCGTTGGCTCAATCTAGCTGTAACTAAAACAATCAGCAGCATAGAAAAAAAAAATAAATAAAAAATTCTGTCAGCATATATTAGCCACCACAGATACAAACACGCAATGTCAGGCAAACTCCGGATGAGTGTGTATCATTGAAAAAAAAAAAAAAATTGCTCTGAAGGACTTTTTTTGTGGCATGTGGAGGGAAAAAAAAACAAAAACAAATTCTGTGCCCATAATGCAAGAAAGAGCACAGTGAGCTCCACTTCTGTAAAATGGTCTGCTGCAAAATTGTCTGCTGACAAAAAGACGCTTTTGTTGTTCAGCAGGTCAAATGTTGAAAAATGGATACGCACAGTCAGGCACGTCTGCAATGCAAAGAAAAAGGTAATCAAAAAAGTAACTACTGGCCTTACATGTGTTCATTTGAGTTATTCATTTCATCTCCGTGTCTCTTTATCACACTCAGTGATATAAACCAGTGGTTCCTGTTTACAGGGCACTCACATAAGCGTGTGTTGTTGTCATTATGGCTAGGTAAAAAAAAAAAAAAAAAATTCAAAAATTATCCAAAAATTATCCAAAAAGTCTAAACGTCCATCTCTGAATGTTGGCCCTATATGTAGATAGTGTGGAACTATAACCCCATTATGCTTTGAACACATATTAGGTGAGCATTGTAGCTGATGTTCACACAGGTTGTGTGTGAGTGTTTCCAGGATACTCATAGACTGTATATACTATAAATACAGTACTTTTTATTACCAAGGCACACTTGTATACATTTATATTTACATTGTATTTTTCTTTTCTTTTTCTTAGTTGGTCTTGGCTTAACCAGCCCTCAGTTCTCAATTTTGTACCCTCCTTATGTGCATGCATGTGTTGTTGGTTTGACAATAAAGCTTCCTTGAATCCTTGAAATGGATGGAACACCCAGGTAAACACCTGAAACCTGCATTCTATTTAATCAACATCAAGAGACAATTTGGTGTAAAAAGAAGTCAGACTATATTGAAATCTATTGGAAAATGTCATTTATGGCATATGTAAATGTTTTCTGAAATTGGTTTATTGTCTCAGACGCTAGTTTCAAGTCTTCTTCAATAAAACATGATGTTCATTTTTAGAGGGCTCACACAGCATGTATAACACACAGCAACCTGTCTGACAAAGAACAGAGCAGGTCAGAGCCACCCAACACGCCTCCCCATCTCCACCTTCTCTTCCAAATATAGTGTCTTATTATTCAAAAAAATCAAGATGGCAATGGCCAGATTACAAACTGAACTGAACTAAAACGCAGCTGGCTCTGCATGCATCTTCAAAAATGGTTTAAATGGCTCTGCTCAGGCAGAAAACTGCAATGGAGGGTTTAAGTTTTATCTTACTCTCTGGTATGGCAACAACAGGTTTTTTCTTTCTCTGCTGCCAGATGGAGGTAAAAAATGCACAAAAAAACAGGCATGACTCTGAATCGCCACTTTAACATGGATGCCCAAATGAAAGCCACGACAGGTGCCATGCATACTGCTCATCCACTGTGCTCCTGGCCTTCATTGAACGTGACTATCCTTCTCGTGCAAAAAAATATGGTTACACTGAGGGACATAAACATTGTTCCACTGCAGTCCAAATGCAGATGAGTGGCTGCAAAAAACAAAAGCAAATGCATATGCAAGATGTGCAAGAGTAAGCCAACAGAGGCTACACACACATATTACTTTCTCAACTGTAAAACAGAAACATATCTAGAATTAATATTTCTAATAATGCACCAGGTTAAATTGACATTTTACAGATCATAGCCAAGCACTACAATCTCACTGGTATCCCAGCAGCATTAACTTTGAACCACCAGTTGTCTTTGTTTTAACTGATTTTAAACTAGGTGTCATTTATTTAACACAATAAAAAATTTTTTTTGCAGATTTTGATGTTTTGCAGTAGTTTCATTTGTCCATTATTATTTTGACTGCCAACTCAATTACATGGTGTGGGCTTCTTATAGCCATCTAGTTTTGGAGTTGCTGATGCTCAGGTTAACATTTAGCTCAAAGCCCCACGGCAGTAAGCACGAGATGGGCTTTACTTATTATACTTCCCTTTGTACTTTGTAAGCGTGGTACTGTTTAGCAAGTTATGTGATGCAGCACAGTGGTTCTCATGGAGGCCGTGTGTGTGTGTGTGTGTGTGTGTGTGTGTGTGTGTGTGTGTGTGTGTGTGTGTGTGTGTGTGGGTGGGTGGGGGGGGTCCTGTAGGGAATCCCTGGAGGTATCCAGCAACAATGGGCATAATTTATTTTTACTTTAATTCTATCCACACGCAACACAATGATTGAATGAGTGAACATGTTGCTCATGGGTTTTAAAGACTTTTGGTAGTAAAACTACATCTAAGAGCTAAAATATGATCAAATAACGGTCCATAGTTTAGGGATCCTTGGTGTGAATAAAGTTTGAGAAGTACTGGCGAAGAGAAACAAAAAGAAAAGTTCTTGGGCTTTAAACACGTAGCGCAACATTTGTCCTCAGCTGCTCCCATCCAAAGATATCATAATCAGCTTTGAAAAACCCATCTTAGTCACTGGAGGAAGCCTGAGGAGGACGCATGATGTCTCACCCTGCAGGTCCTCTCCGATGCCCAAAGCCAGGCCATCTTTGGTCCACTGAACAATGCCAGAGTAGTTGAAGACAACACAGGACAGGATCACCGTCTGGCCCCGTACCACCGACTGGTCTGCTGGCTCCTGAGAGAACCTTGCTGTCCAAACTGGAGAGGGAGAGGACAAGATATTGGGAAACAAATAGCAGAAAAAAGTTAGAGACGCTCAGATCACTCTGACACAATGCAGGAGAGATGATGTAAAAAAACCCCAAAAAACAATTAGAGCATGCTTTTGTATCTTTGGTTTCATGGTTAATTGATTAGAAACTGTTTTATTCCAGCAGCAGTGGAATGCCACGATTACCACCTTTGATCACACAATGGCTTGCGGCCATTAACAGAGCACCAAGGAGTAAAGAACGGCATGGAAAGACAGAGGTGTCAAAGAAGAGGAACCCAGTTAAAGGAGAAGAAAGAAAAAGAACCAAAAGGAAGAAGCAGTTAATGCTGACTCAGGAGAGACAAGTAGGGAGATCAAACACACAACTTCAGCCATCGGGTCTCTCACACGCCGTTTCTTCTCGCTCCTGACTTTTATTTCTTCAAAAATCTCCAACCCTCCCTGTCCTCTCTTCTTTTCTCTCCCCTCTTCATTCCTCCCTATGAGTCATCTCCCAGGCTTCTACTCCCCAACCAAAACTACAGTGGCTGTCATTGTCTACTAAACTCTCCATTCCAGTCTGTAGTCCACTGTCACAGCAGATACCCCAGCGCTGAGCTGGCCCAACGACCAACTGTCGAATATGAGGAGGGGGGAGAAAAAAAACAAGGCTCTGCTATTCTTCCAAGCTGTATGATGACAAGTTGTAATTAGCTGTCCCTTGAAGACATGACACTGGTATAATAGAAGAGAGGCAATCAATGTGGAGGATTTGCATCTCACTTTAAATTTTCATTCTTTCCAATATGTCTCTTGCTTTCATTTTTCTCCTGTTTTCCATTTATTATTTCGAAGAATATCGTAGAGTAGATCATTAACCCAATCGTCCCCTCCACCTTCCTCCTCCTCCTGCTGCTCTGCCATTACCTCTCTCCCTCTGTTCTGTCTAATGTTGTATGTCCTTTACCCAAATTGCTTTTCCTCACTCTCTGTTTTTGCCTCAATATGTACAGAATGCATCCCTCACTTTGTACATCTCCAATGCTGCCTATCAATGTCTTTTTGCCACCACTGATTTTCCTTTACGTCTCCCTTACTACAGTATGTGCATGCCTACTTCTTTCCATATACATATATAATGCTGTATATGTCCTTTTACCCATAATGCTTTCTATTTCTGTGTTCCTCCTCCTCGCTGGTTGGAAGGGGGTTAGAGGCGGACTGTCACAACTCATTTATCACATTAAATATCAGCCCTCCAGCACTTTCTCTCTCCCTCTCTCTTTCATTCCTCTGTCCATCCGTCTCTTTCTTCTCTCACGTTTTCCTTCACTCCCCTTTCTTCACCTCCTACCACTTACATGTCTCCTTTTCACTTGTCCTCTCCACTTTTTCCTCCCCTTACCCGCCCTCTCCCCTTCCTTTACACTTCTCCCTCAGAGCCCTCAAGCACTTTTCTGAAGGTTCCCATCTCTCTCACTTTTTTTTAACAACTGCCATATGCCTCTCCACCCCACCTCCCACCTCCCAAACATGACCCTCAGTCCCTATCTCACACATTTCCACTCCCTTTCGTATACACAGACAAGCACTCTCCCCCTATCATGTTAGATTTGGTGCAGAGGTACAATATGCCTGATATTACAAAAGAGCCCAGTCATGCAAAAAGATTTCCATACCAATCGCAACAATGGCTTCTGACATTAATATTCTGAAGATAGTGGAGTCGGTAAAAAGGGAATTGGATGCAGATGAAGTTTTGCATCTTGCATACCTAAAATAATTCAGAAAAAAGAGGAGGCCCTTAATTTGTTCCCTGGGGAATGCCCAAGTTAATAGGAATAATGAAGTACGATAAACAAAATAAACAACATAGCAACAATGATTTGGCTATGAAAAGTTGGAAGGTGAAATCATGTGAAATGAGTCACAAAACTTTCAACTGCCAACACTGGGAGGGAGAGTGCATGTTTTCATTATAAATCAGAGTTATATAATTCTTCTAATAGCTGCATGGAGGCAAATAAGGAACTACCAAAACAAAATCAATATATTTCTTATAATAAAAACTTTGCAGCAAATATCTCATTGCCTTACAATGAATGATGGGGTCATATGTGCGTGAACAATTTCTGACAAAATTAGAAAACATTTTGATGGTTTCACAGGATAAAAAAAAAAAAAAAAAAAAAAATCACAGTTTCCATTTTTCTCTAATTGTTTTGTTGAAGGGGTTCAGTTGGAAAAAGCCAATATGTTTTTCCGTGCAGTAATTCATACTGCCCATTTCATCAACAATACTTCATAAATAACATGTAAATATGAAAATATTTTCATCCTGATCTTGTTGCTTGATTTTTCAGGAATATTAAATGTTCAAAAAGGAGTCAGGAACCAAAGATTCTTCTTTTATTCAGCCAATAACAGTTTTATAAATGATTATAAATAATGTATGTAATAATGTATTATAAATTGCATACTATATGTGCAACATCATTAGAACAGATTTTGTTGGCCACTTGTAGACAGTGGAAACATTCAATTTCCAGGTGACAAGGCTGAACATGTTAACGTGCAGTTGCATATATAGGCGTTCAGCAAATCCAGAGGGACTCCAGAGTCAGTTGGTAATTCTCTGCGGGTTTGTTGTTATGAGTGTTCCCTTTCATGATGTGGTAATTAAGTTAGAGAATGCATAATTAGCATGATATTTTTTCACAACATGCCATTATAAACAGAGGGTAATTTCAGACAGTATATATTTCTTCTTTAATTTTTCTTTATGTTGATAAAGCACACAATGTTAATTACTAGAATGTGTAGCATGAATTTGTACCATCTTAAAAAGTGTAAAGCCTTTTCTCAAGTATACATGGGTGTAAAGAGAGTTTAGCTGGGTTTAAACTACCCCACAACCTCGACAGTAGCCTGAGGGCAAGCAAATCCTTTTCCTCCACCACCTCAGATATGCTAGCTGGAGGTATTCCCTCAACTGCTTTAGTAAACCACAAACATAATCCAAACTGAATACTCCTGAGTGGAAGCTACACAATCTGCAGAGAAAACACCCATGCACACTGCTGAGGACTGAAAACACTGACTCATTTGAACATATGCTCATTGCCTTCTGATTTCCATATTACCCAGTTACCACGTGTCAACACTGGTGTATGCGCCTGTGCCCATGTGTGTCTGCGTTCAAACAAGGAAATCTACACACAGAGAGGAGCTAGAGCAAAGCCAAGACAGGAGAGTGTATGCAAGGGAGCTTGTATTCTTTCATTATGTGGGTTATGCTGCAGTGACAAATTTAGAGTGTGTCCTGATTTCCTTGAGTCACTGATCCCCAAGATACCACTAGGAGACTCCAAGCACCCTGTCCACACAAAGACCATGGTCACAAAGAGTTGTGACCAGGACCATGTGCACATAAAAACACACACACGAAGAACAGATGACCTAACCCTAACCACATGGGCTAACCATTTCCTGTCAACACACACACAAACATAACCAGCCTAAACCCCAAACATATAATCGACACATAGAGGCGGTTTCCTGAACATAGATTACACCACGACTCGGACTAAACGTCCAACCAGCGGAGCATCCCCATCTCCACTGGGAATGGGTCTCAGTTTAGTCTAGGATTAAAAACAGCCCTAGTCAAAGTTTGGAAAGGGATTAGGATTAATCTGGGGCCGAGGACAACAACCCCTGCAGACACAGTGACACCAACCTCGGCTTGTCAAAGCAGACACAAAGCCAAAGGCGAGCACGCACTGCCTTGCCGGGTGACTCACCAAAAGAATGGCCACACGCCAACGTAGTGTGAACCGCCACAGCAATTTAGCCCAAGAGCACCTCTCGCACCACGTGACCGTGTTTTAATAGCAAGGTAATGAACCGTCAATTTGTTGCTGAAAATTACTGAAAGGGTATATGCATGCAAAGATGTTTAGGCTATTTTTAGAAAGTGTGCTGCTCATATGACCTGTATTCCTTAATTTGCCACACACCCTGCAGTTTGGTGGTGAATGTCAAAGCTTGCTTTTCAGCATTTAAACACAGGCTTGCCACTCCTCACAGAACGGGACAGGAGGCAAGGTTGGAAGTGATGAAGGCATGCCATGCAATAGAGACTTCTGGGAAAAGGTTCACTGGTGGCATTCAGCCTCATTGGATTAGATGCTATTAAATAAAATGTCATTTGTATGGATTGTTATCCATCCTGCTAATTATCTTTGTGTCTGGCCCCCTCCCCATAACCCCCCCCCCTTTACCCCTCCACAAAGTCCCCCAGCCTTCCTCTCCCTTGCTCCTCGCCAGCCAATCCTGTGTTTCAACTGGATCACAGACTTGCGTCACCATAGCAACAGCTGACGTGGAAAGTAACTGCCCAAAAAAAAAGTTTTTTGTACAAGCATGTCTCACAGTGTATGTGCATCTGTGTGTCTGATGAAATCCTCCCTTGTGTTCGGTACACCCATTTTTCAGGGAAAAAAAGAGAAAGATTTTTCAATGACCTCATCCTCCGTCCACCTATCCAATTAACAGTCAGACAGCCACACTGATCTCTCATTTTTTCTCTATTTCTCCCCCACTATGCTCAATTCCCCTCCAAATTGATTTTGTTATCTGTCTAATTCCATATTGCCGCTGCATGTAGCCGATGTGTTGGTGTCATGGAGGGGCCACCTGAAAATGAGATGCAGGAAGAGGAGAACAAAGAGACGGCGAGGTCCACAGACACAGAACTGTGAAGACTGATGGAAGAGGATGACATCATTGTTTTAGGACAAAGTTGCAGCCATAGGAGTCATGCGGCACTGACTCACTCTCTCCCTGTCTGTTGTGTTCAACTGCCCATACATCTAGTTGTCAATCCACCAGTCAGTCAGTGTTCTGTCACATCTGTCATTTCTCTGTATGTCTATGGCACTGCAAGGACTTTATCCGTTTCCAGGTCGTGGGAGGTGCTAGAGCCAATCCCAGCTCACATGAGGTGAGGCAGACTCTGGACAGAAGAGACAAACAACCACTCACACTCACACAGACCTACGGACAATTTAGAGCCACCAGTTAACCTAAGCATGCATTTCTTTGGAAAGTGGGTGGAAACTGGAGTAGCTGGAGGAAACCCATGCAGGCACGGGGAGAACATGCAAAGGCCCCAGCGTTAACCGGTATGTTGCCATGCTGCACCTAAGTAATTATTATTTTGTATTAATTTCTGCAAATTAAGTCAATAAAATGTCATCAGGATCAATTAAGTGATTATTTTTGTAAGATTTTCTCCTCCCCTTTGAGAAGCTGGAAGCAGCAATCTTTTGCTTGACATTAAACAATCATTCAGATATTGAAACAGTTTTCAGGTTTATCTGTCGTGATTAATCAATAAATCCGCCAAATCCTTTCAGCTCTAAAACCTCATCCGCAGAATACAGCAGAACATTCAGTCTCTCTGTGCATTTATACAGCCGTGGGAACTCAAGCACCTGTGCCCGTCCTCTCTTGACAACATGGCCGCCTGGCAGGATGGCCATAATAACTCGTTGCCATGGTGACGCCGCTATAGGAGCAAGCGAGAGACATAGATGAGGGGAAAGCAGGGAGTGAAAGGAGGCAACCCACTGAGCCAGCTGACATAGTGTCAGTCAAACACAAAGGTGACTCCTGGAGGTGGAGACGGAGCAGGGGGAAGATTAGGGCTGAGGGGAGAAAGAGGCAGAAAGAAAAAGACTCAGAGACTCCTTCTTTGTTTGCCGCATTGTCTGCTTGCTCGCTCCCTTCCTCTGTCATCTTACCTTGCCGTCCTCCCCCTTACTCGCAGTCAGCGACCTCTCTCTTTCGTCCTCTCTTTTGTGGTCTTGCCCCTTCTCATTCCCTATTCACTTCCTTTTGTATGGCAGCCGTCTACTTAGAAAAGATCACTCCTCCTTCCTCTCCCCAGCTTATTCCCGTCCAGTGCTACCTTCCCACCTTCAAGCATGTAGCTTTTCTTTCCCTCCATCAATCCTCCCTCTCAGTCCTTCTTTCTGTTATTACCAAAATGGTTGCTGTGGAAACAGATTTATTTGGAAATAGCAGGAGGAAAATTAGTGCTTTGCTTTGTCTGCTCATTTTGGTACAGCCATGTGCATGAGAGTGCACATGCTCCCATGAAGGTGTGCACACTCTTTTCCCAGGAATATGAGTTTTTGTAAGCATAGTGTGTGGAGCATTTCTTCATTCTCTTCACATCTGAAGACCTTTATTTGTACAAAACCCGTTACAGACATCATTACCATGGCTACAACCTGTGAAGACCACTGACACAATGATAGACACAGTGGCCATGGCAACCCCAGGATCAGTGGTGGATAATATGATAATTCATGGATGAGGTATATGACACATTACAGGCACATAAATATGCTCAAGCACTGGCAAGCGGCTGGCGGTTTGTGGTAATCCACGAGTCTTTGTGCAACCAACATGGCAAGCGGCTGACAAAGAATACTCTGCTGTAACCAAGGGTGACCAGAACTAACAATAGCCGTCCTCTGGATAAGCTTCAACAACATACACATCAACAGTAGTGTGCTGTCTAGTTTGTAGTGTAAGGGTCACTACTGAAATCAAATGGCATGATCAATATCATAATGGATCAATAATTTACAGCCGTGGTTCCCCATTGATTTTGGGCAGCGACTGATTACTGCAGCCACTCAGCCACCAAAAAGCTACATGATCTAGCAAGCGCACGTCTGCACCATCAGCTGTCATGGCATCTCAGATGGTCCGCTTCCCCTCACGTTACAGTACGGGACAGTGATGGGATCCAGCAGGACTATTTTACAAGCAGCGTCCTGTAGATAAATCACCTCCTCCAAGGTCTGCTTTAATTCAATCCAGTGCAATCTAATTTTATTGGAATGTACTGTAGCTTCTTGCAATGTCATCTGTCACAAACCATCCAATAAAAGCTGGAGGCCTTGACCTCCGAGAGTGAAGTAAGATTCATACATATCCCCTCAGTAACATCACCACAAGTGTAAAGTGTCACTCTAGAGAAGAGGCTTCTTTGTTGATAAGGCACACTGGAAAAAGCTGGGCTGAGACTCAAATTTAAAGTAGCAGATGTTGGATATTTATACATGTATAATGTAAAGTATTGTTAATCAACTCTAATGTATTTCATTGTTATATTTACTTACATTGTCACTTTACTTTCAGTCTCTAATCTTGTTATACAGTCATTTTCGCTTTCTATTGCACATTTGGTGAGGTGTTTGGTTGCTACCTCACCACCAATCCTATTTAAGATGGTTTGTTATTAAAAGGTTGAAGGTTTGGTATAAAAACATTGCAATTAGATTATTGTGTGTAGATTATTACAAGTTAGACACTGCAGGATATTTTAATTGCAAATTCAAATTGATTCATTCTGTTCTTTTACAACTGCCACAATAATTAATTAATAAGTCTTCTGCCTCTTTTGGCTTTTGACACTTAAAACATCCACAGACTTGGCTTTCAACCATTCAGTTTATGCTATGCCTCAATGAATTGAAATCTTGATACTTAGAGAAGTAGTGCTCCCCAATTTTGTGGCAACACATTGGAATAGGCTCTTTTCTGTTTCATTGTGTCAACGCCCCTCTGCACAAAGCTTGGTTTATTCAAAAATGGCTTTCCACAGAACTCTGACTTTGGTCCCATCCAACACCTTTGGGATGAAGTGGAACACAGACTGTGAGCCAGCTCCTATCGCCCAACATGGACAGGAGCAAGTCCCCAGAACAAGAGTTCCAGAGGTTTCCCTGCCGAGTGGGTTCTGCTACAACAGATTAATGCCATCTTTAACTTTTGGCCCTGTAGCAGATCTTTCATCAACTTGAGATGACCTCCTATGATGAGAATTAAACCAATCTAATCTGGATTTAAGATCATGGGTGAACTAGGTTAAGGTAAATTTGGCCTCAAGGGTGTAGCATTAAGATGGAAAAATAATGCATCTGTGCAACATTGTTTTAATGACTGGACCTCAAAGCCATTGATGATTATTTCTACCAAGAGATTGCTCACTCATTACAATCCAGCCCCCAGGCTGTTATATTACATGATGAGGAGACAGCAGGCATTGCGGCGCTGTGGTAACCGATTTAGTTAGACGGCTGACCCTAATGTTGTTATTGTAAGAGGAAGATGGATGGAGAGAGCTGAATCCCCCACCTCTCTCAGCCCTGTCCCTCTTGAGGAGCAGAAACTGGGAGAGCAGAGAAATGAAGTGACATCATCAGCGTCAGCCACATTCCTACGGAGGGAGGGTGAGGGGGTGAGAGGGAATGAGGGAATGAGGGAAGAGAAGAAGGAGGAGGAGGAGAATGTCCCAAAACTTTTGAGGTTACAGCACCGACAGCACCCCCCCTCCCCCTTAAACGCACACAGACATGTACAAAAATGCTTCTATTCTCCCTCCCTCTGACTGTGTGTGTGCATTATTGTGCCTGTGTGTTACAGTACATGAGCTCCTCTTTCCTCATCATGCGCTCCCTGTTTTAATTCATGTGCCTCTTCTCCTGTCCCCTCCCCCAACCCTGCCCCCCAAACTTATACCCCCTCCTCCTCCTCCCCCCTTTTTCTCTCTCCACCGACCAGAGGAATGCAAGAACCACATCTGGAACTTATTAGAGAGCAAGAGAGAGAAAGGGGTAGATGGAAAGAGAAGGAGAAGTAATAGTGGGGGGAGGAGGAGGAGGACAGGAAAAAAGAGAAAGATAAAAAAAAAAAAGAAAAAGTCCAAGAGGGGACAGAAAGAGACGAGGAATGAACTTTGCTAAGCAGAAAGAGGCTCATGTTGTGGGGAAAAGCAAAAGAAATGAAAGAGGAACTAAGCAGCAACTCCGATTAATGCCAATTAACCTCCGTGGGGATGGAGCAGGGGAACAGCTCAGCTGGCAACTCATGCGTGGGTTCAATCACTCCCGATTCCAGTGCAAATGTAGCCTTTGAACTGGCCTCCACCATATTCTATCTCAATGAGCAGCTTCACTGTCCCCACTGAGGGAGCAGTCAGGCCTGAGTAATGGTCCCTTTCTCTCTGCCACTGGCCTCCCGACCACTCCTCCTCCTCCGTCCTCGTCCCCTCTCCGGGCTCACTTTTCTTTTCAGCCAACACACCCTCCTCCCAACACTACAATACTGCCCCCCTGCACACATACATACACCCTCCACCCTCTATCTCACCACTTCTAAAACAAATAAAAGTCTAATCACTCTCGATCGGACTTCACCTACCCATGAGACTACCCCCTCCACTCTCTCTCATGCTCTCTTCTTCTCTCTCCTTCAAGCAAATTTTTTTGTAACCCCCTCCCCAAATAAAAACAGTTCGTCCATCACCCCAAATTGGTCCACGCAGCAGAATGTGGCAGTCCAGTTTTGGAAAACAAGGCCAATAGATTCAGTCAGATGTGATAAAGTGTTCCGCTCTTGCTCAGGGGACTCTGCATAAAGAAACATTTTTAAGGGGATGTTGTTTTTTGTTGGGTTTTTTTTGCTGTTGTTGTTTTTCTTTTTATAACTTTGATGCCCCCAGCCTGTCAAGCACAATCAGATTATGGGGCCTTTAAATCCCGCGGCTTCACTTGAGAAACATTCACATAGCTGTTGAGGAGGCTCAAAGAAAACATGTAGACTTTTTATTGAATTTATCTGACGTCAACTTTGCTAACGAATTATCCATTTAAATACTTGTGTTTCAAGTTTTTTTTTTTTTTACTGGATCATCTGAGAGCACGCATGTAAGCCTCTTTGTTCTCCCAAGCACCACTTAGAAAAACATTACAGGACACTCGTGTCCAGAGGAATGCCCTTAAACAAACAACTGAGAGAAGCAATCAACATGTCACACATTGACAAAAACCCGCTGGGACAGAAATGCCAAGAATTTGTTGATTGAATGGAACCCAATGGGGAACAACAGGCGTGTATGTACATTGTAACATTATGGGCTCCATTCCCAGTTCGAGCTTTACAGCTGGTTCAGTGATTGCTTTCAGTGGCTGATGTCAATTAGAGATGCTTTTCGGTAAATGGGCTTCATTCAGATCCCGTAAAAACCATGACACAAATTCACATATTAACGCTAGAATGCTCCTACTGGAGTCATATCTCGCTTGCTGGCTGAATCAAAATTAAAAACAGTCTTCTGCCTCGTTACATATGTCACCCGAGATATGCACTCTGAGGCAGCAAGGGTTCAACATAACACCACAAAAATGGTTTGTTAGCCTTGAAACCATAGCAGAAAGCATCTTGTTGCTATAAATAGATCTATAAGCTCTAATCCACTTGAGTATCCTTGCTAGTTTGAGTTTCTGTAGGTGGCATTTTTTTCTTTATCAGCTCATATACTAGTGCTCATATATCATCTGAGCAGAAACAAGCCGATTTACTGGTTATTATGGCACACTGTGTCCACGTCCTTTTCTAACAAACTTTCGAGGTTACATTCCTACACATCTGCCCAGGCTTAATGAGACAGCAGGCTGGCTATGTGGGATTAGCTCAGGCTAACTGTTCAGTTCCTTTATTTATGGTGAGAACATAAAAAAAAATCACTTGCTGGGTGATAGAAGTTTTTTTTTTTCTTTCCCCCTCAGCAAATGGAAAAGATTTCAATTCCTTGCGCTATCTGGAGTCAGTTCATATGTAATAGATTGGAAAAATTTTAATTTATTTAGATGAAAATGTAACAGATGATTACTGACAAGAAGGAATTAAATGTTGTAAACTGGCAGTGGGTTATAATTTTCATAATTTATATAATTTTAATGAGGTTTTCCTTATTCCTCTTTTTTATTTGAACTCTTACAACCAACTTTGAGTTGAACATTACACATCCTGTTGCAGAGCCACTATTTGCCTGATCAAACAACCCTTGGGGAACCCTTCTTTTGGTGGGTGTTTAAGCCCCTCCAATGTGACTCTTCTCCAATGTCTAAATATTTTCTGTGCCGAGCACAACACAGGAATCCGTCTGAGGTCTATGATTCACGGCTCTGCGCTGTGATTCAGAGCATACAGTAAGGGCATCAGAGCAGCAGTGACAGCAGCTCGCAGCCTTGGTCCCCACAAAAGGACAGAGGCTGACAAATGGTACACCTGCACTGGAGCCTTTGTCCGAGTCAGCATTTCAGACCACCGGCTGGGCTAAAGGTGCAGTGCTGCAAGTCCAGCCTCAAGGCGCTCCTGCTCATTAGGAAGTTAAAGGAGTGCGTTTGCATGATTGATTATGCAGGAACATTTAGCAGCTGCGTTAATGGCGGCGGCTGCTCTTGACTTATTACTAGCCTGGTATGTGGATACAAGGCCAAGATCAATCACTCCAGTGGTGTTGCTGGTGGAAACTTACAGTAGTTCACCCTGTATCATTTACTCTAAATAACCTAAAAACATTCGGATTCACCACAGCTTTAATTAGCTGCTTGAATAATAACCATGCAGTCATTAGCACAAGTAGTCAATTACATGTGTGCAAATTGCAGACCATGGAATACTGTTTTACTCGTCTAATGAGGAGATAAGAGTTCTCATGAAAACAATCCTGAACCATGAGGAAGTGTTATCTCTTTTGAGGTGATATTCACGTCAGCTCTCTCTGGATTATTCTCACCCCTTTTTGGTTTTCATAGCCCAATGCAGAATCCACAGTACAAGATTTGAGAGTGTACCATCTATTAGACCAATTTAAATCTCCCATTCCCATTTGGGGCCTACTAATCTTGTCTTTGGGAAAGCCTTTCCAAGCAAATATGTCTGTTTGAAAGCCCAACATGGATTATACTGGCGTTACAGTGCGACAACAGACAATGGGACACATGGCTCCACACATGTAATTAGTGGAGTGCACGTGTGAGTGTGTTCATTTATGTGCATCTGTAGGTGCATGCCATGAACAGACAAACATGGCAACAGCGTGTGACAGAAACAAGGGGTCCTGACAGAGAGACAGAAAGAAAGCAGTGGGGTGGGGAGGCTGTGTGCATTTGTGTGTTGAAGCGGTTGTCAGATTGTGCCACATGTGGCTTCATGGATATGCCTGATATGTGGATGAAAAGGAATCTGCTCCTGAGTGTATGTCGATGGGCTCGTGTAAACCTCCAGCAGCGCACTTTGGGTGGATGCTGAACGTGGCGCGCCAGGGCTGAGCGATACAAAGCCTGGCAGACACGGTGACATCATCCCTTTGTATACCTTCCCGTCCCCGAACACGCCCCCTACCTATGATGAAGTGGTGGACTGACCAAGCCAGCATCCAGCCCACCAGCCAGGCACGTTCCCGGTCAGCAAAGGTAGACAATGGATGAGGGGGGACATATAGAGGGGGTTTTGGTGTAGCTGTGCTGCCATGATGACACACAGATATGCTTCGATCAAACAGGTAGCTTCGGAGAAATTACAACCATCCTCTTCTCCTCCTCCTTTCCTCCCTCAGCCTCCTGTCTCCTAGCAACTCGGCTACAGCTGTGATTATCATAAGACAACAGTATACCTGGCACCCCACAGGTATGGAGGGGGAACAGATGCTGCTGCTGCTGCTGCTGCTGCTGCACAAGCCCCATCATGCCATTGAAATGCACAGAGAACAGAGGGGGTTTAAATGGGCAGGGAGTCAGGTAGGACACCAGGACAGGAGCACAAGAGGGGTGGTGTGTGTGTGCGCGAGGAAGAGGGTGCAGAGGGGGTGCTGGTGCTGTGTAAGCTGCCTTTCACTACAGGATCACTACAGGGTCTGGTCGCAGTGGTCTCATTGACTGATTCATTCAGATGAGATAGCAGCGTGGAGGTGCTGCTGGCATGTAGATCAGCGCTGGTCAATCACTGTCATTCCTGTCACGTCCTCAGCGCCCGTCTCAAACCAACACACACACACAAAAGGTCATTTAGGCCGGCCGACGCGCGTGCACCATTCACGTTCAAGTTGCCCTCACGCACGTCCACAATCGAGTCGACACGAGTTCAATGATGATGATAATGATAATAATAGTGGTAATGATAATAAAGTGTAGTGATCCATCGCTGCGGTGCGGACACGCAGTCACGCGCGCGCGCTCTCTCCGTCTCTCACGCGCGCACACACGCCTAAGGTGAAGCACCGCTGCGGTTCATATGTGAATGCTTAGAAATCATGTTACATGTCTGTCCTCCTCACAACACACACACACAAACGCACTCACAAATGCGCACACTTCTTCTCAAAGATTTGCGACGCGTTCTCTCTTCCCCCCGCACGATTTTACATTTCAAACTTATAAGAAAAAAAAAACATAACGATAAGCAAACGGTGTCTTACCAGTTTGAAAAGTCAACAGCGAACTCAGGAGCAGCAGCAGCCTCTGCATGGTTCAGCCGACCAATAAGTCCGTTATTGGCTCAGACCTCCGTGAGGGCAGCATCAAAAAGCGGGAGTTTACTGACTTTCACAATAATTTTGACAAAGAACAATAATCCCGCCTCCTCCTCCTCGTCGGTCCCCTGCTTCAGCCTGGACTTGCTCGGTTTTTACACCATTTCACTGCTTTGCTTTCCTTTCTTTTTCTTTTTTTTTTTCCTCCAACCTCTCCGCTCTTCTTCGCTTCTCCGGCGACAGTCCGTTTTCTACTCCGCTCAGAGGCTGCAAGCCGGCGATGACTGCGCGGCACACTTCCGGCTTGGATCTTCAGCGTAAAATCCAAATTAAAGCCGGCGGTTGAAAAAAAGGGCATTTATGTAAATAAAACTTCTCAGTAAAAATAAAGTGGATATGTGTATTAGGGTTACGATTAGAGTTACATTGTATGTTTATGTGTCTTCAAAATATATATGAAAAGAAAATCCATTTTCCTAAAATACCGTAGTTGCTGCTGAAGATATATCTAAATTAAATTCAAATTTTATTCACCCTAACCAATACAGACTATCGACTTTTTTTTAAAAAATTAAAGGGAAGATTGAGATGCTTTATTTGCTTTGTTTTGAATGTATTAAGAGACCCATAATGGTTAGAGAATGTGCTGCGAGGTTTCTAAAACACTGGGAAAATGACCAATGGAATAATGGAGTCGTCCACAATATAACTGAACAATTTATAGCCTGATACAAAATGTAAAGACTTTTACTCCAATGAGCTACCGTTGCTTTGCCGTTTCTTCTTCAAACAATAATGAAGTTCTTTCTCTTACAACGAATACACAAGTCCATCAAAGGTGAACACGCTGTACTTCCGCTCCCTGTTGTAATCTCTCTGACTTGATGTCATATTCTCATTAGAGGCGCATTCCTCTCTCTCTCTTTCTGTGTCTCTCTCTCTTTCTCTCACGTCAGCATCATCGCAGCACTGCCCCCCTTTTTCTCTCCCTCTGGATCTTGCACAGTCCAGCACCGACAAAAAAATACATTATTAAACAAAAAATAATAAACCTGCTTAGATGGGTATAATCATTTTGACACATTTGCTGTTGTCCGGGCTGTTTGGTTTTTTTGCTCGTGACAGCAGACCATGAGGTAATGAAGTCATTTTAGACAGACCCACCTTAACTTACCTCTACATCTATATCCACCTCACTTCATCATCTAAACGCTGGGGGCATCATGGATATCTACAAAGAAGCGTGTGAGCACACACCTTTCACTCGTAGATATTACACTGAGACTATCCATAATTCCAAGGTGATATTGAGTCCTAGTGAACTACAAGATAATAGAGCTCAGTTTGAGGAGACAGCGTGTACTGTCAGTCCGGAGCCAGATACTCCGAGGAGAAGGAGACATAAATATTCACATTACTCCCTAGAATGATAATACTGACTATCAAGCGGGATGATGCGGTGATGTCACAATGATGACACAAGCCCAAGCCCAGAGGACTGGTGAATAAGCACAGCATCATTCTTGTCACATAATATAGGCTATCCTTTTTTATTTATTTATTTATTATTATTATTTATTTTTATTTTTTTTTTTGGGGGGGGGGGGGGGGGGTTGACTGTGTCTGTCAAGGCTCAGCAGGTCCCTACAGTCTGCAGGCCGGTTCCTCCAGTCTCAGACCTGAGTGAAGCGACTTGCGCCGATGCTGGAGCGCCCCCATGTGTCGTCCCAACCCAGCAACCCTCGCACATCCTTGTAACTGGAACAAGGATCCCAAAATAAATATACATCTTGCCGGCATAGTTATCAGATTGAGGTGTCTGATGAGGGTATGTGAACTATTACAACCCTGCACGCTCACCTTTTTATTCACAACATATATGACCTGAATGAGACTGTCGGGGAAGATAAGACAATACGAGTAAGAACCCAAATATAAATTTTCACTAATTATAATCTACAGTCAGTGTATTTTAAGGGAACTAAATAAACCATTCAATTCAAATTACATGAACTCTTTGGTGGTTATTTTCTAAAATTATCCGCATAGAAGAAAGAAAAGAAGAATTAAGAACAAAGAAAAATACAACTAGGCAACAGCTAGTTTTAAGGGGTTCATAAAAAATGTGCAAAGTAATTAATCTGCTATTTAATCATTTTACCCTCATTAAAGGAAAAAGAGCCGAAATCATTTTAAAACTTTCCAGTGGCAAATATACAGGGAATAGCAGTGATGTCAGACTGCAGACGAAATAAAAGTCGAAATGTGTGTAACAGAGAAAAAAATTCGGTGAAAGACGAGTAGGTTGTACGAAAGGTGCCTCATTACGAAGACAGCATCAGTCTAAAATAAATCATGCTCATATGAGGAAATCTATTGAACTGAATTTCTACTGAAGATTGTATTTTCCTGTTGTTGTGACTTGAGAAGAAAAGAGCACGTTTTCGGGTATTTTGGTGTGTTCTCTCCTGGTCACGTCTTTGCCACATCATTGGTAATCGACTATTTCACCAGTAAACCAAAACATGTTGAGTGTATGCGGTTGATGAAAATTAAAAGATCGCAGGTCTGCCGTGCGGCACACAGAGTGACTCATCTCTGCCGGGACTCGAACCCGGAGCCTCTGGATTAGAAGTCCAGCGCGCTATTCCATTGCGCCACAGAGACTGCGCCAATGTATCCCGGGTCTGGCCCGGTTTACATCCTGCACACCTTCTCATCTCGCTGCATCCCCGCAGCATCAGGACCAGCCTGAGCCGACATGTTTGCTGTTCCGGATCTGACCACCAGATGGCGCCGTTTCCCCAGGCCGAGGTGGGCGGTGCTTCGGAGATGAATCAGGTTTAGCAGGCATGTACGAGAAGGTAAAAGCGCCATAGTTACAAAAATAAAAGCATTAAACGCGTGTTCTCATCTGATGCTTAAATTTTGAAAGTACACTAATAGGAAATGCGCTTTGAATTCATAAACCTTACACCAGCTGCTCAGATGATGTTTGTCGGGGCTTTGTATTCTCCGCTTTCACGGGGTTTTAAATTAAATGGAATATCATATTTGATTATTGATTGCATCCAAACCAAACCGACAGGACCGATTAAAAAAGGCTCCACGTCTCAGCTGATCTCTATTTTCACGGTATTTTATGCTGCGCCACCGTACCGCATTGTGGATGCGTGTTGTAAATGTGATAAAATATACAAATAAATGTAATTATCACTGTGCATTTTGCATGAATCGAGTATGAAGCGTGTCTGTCCGCCTTGGTATACCGGGGATAGCACACCTCGCCTGGACACAGAGGGTCAGCCAGAGGCGGTCCTGGTTAGGTTTGCTTCCTGGGCGAAACATCCACCCCACATATGTTACTAAGCACAAAAGTTGACAAGATTAGAGAAACAAATACAAAAATAAGATAAATAAATAGAGTACGTAAACACCAATATAACCAACAAATCCTTCATCACACAAATACAAATGAATAAAATAAAGTAAATAAATAATAATGAACATCATCCGAATTCAGTGCTCAGACTGTAGCAGATTTTTCAACCTGGGTCTTTCTTTTCAGGTAGTGCTTGACCACATGAAAGTACAGGTATGCATCTGAGAGTGAGACTCGACCCCCCCCCCCCCCCCCCCCCCACCTAGCTAGGACTAGCGCGGCAGCACACACTGCACCAACTTGACCAACTTGACGTGGAAATGAGCGGTATTATTCTAGAAATCTGGCGTTTTTTCTGTTTTGTTTTTTTAAGGATGCTCGTGCGCCCCCAAACAGGGGTCAGCTGTGACTGGATCCTGATGCACAGTAGGTGCAGTGAGAGACCTTCAGTCTTTTTTTTTTTTTTTGTTTGTTTGTTTGTTTGTTTGTTTGGTATTTTGTACTGAGCAGTTTTAGTGTGAAAACATCAAGACCCCGCCTCAGTTTTGTATATTTGATATAGCATGGAACTGTGCTCATTGTTCAATGCTCACACCAATGAATATTATCATATCCAGTGATCACTGACTGGTGTGAAAATGAAACAAAGCTTCTAATTGCTTATAGTGAACTGCTGAACTACCATTTTCTTTCACTGAGCAACCACTTGAGGCTGATGAGTTCAGGCTGATGAGTTCAGCTGAAGGTTGCTTTTTGATTTGAGTAATATCGAAACACAAGTACTCAATTTTGCATGCCGCGTTGGGTTCATTGTAAGATTATATAAACAATAAAGTTGCCTTTGCTGAAGGGGATAGGGGTCAAATCAGTAATTCCTGAGTTTGACTGAGTCAGTGTCTGTGAATCTGAATCTTTTTTATGTCTTTCACTTTGAATAGCACTTTGTGTTACACTGTTGAATGAAAAATGCTCTAAGATTAAACACTAATGGCTTGTGCTGTCTAATTGAACTTGACCTTTGAACTTTGGTGACCAGTTCATCCTTTTTCTGCCTCTGACACTGACAGAAGGTCTCCATTCCACAAAATCCTGGATGCTTGCAGAACAAGGAGGAATCCATCTGAAAAAAAAAAAAAAAAAATATCAGAGCATAGTTAGTCTGTAGTATTAAGTTGAAACACAAAAGCTTTTTATTTTTTTTACTACTTAAGACCAAATGAATCCGTGAAATCCATGGCGTCAAATACAATGTTACAGAGAATCATTGTGCATTAATGTATGTACCCATCCTCTGTGCAGACTCCAAGGGGCTGTAGCCAATTCCAGCTGACACAGGACAATGCCAGGGTATAGTAGTAGTAGTAGTGAGAGTAGTATACAGAGGCCAAGAACCATTTTCACTCACACTCACAGCTGTACATCCTTTGGGTCACTTCCTGGGAACCCACACAGAAAAACCTCAAGTTGGGGGGTATAATCCCATACCGTTTAGGAAACTGTTATTAACTTTTATAAAAATTATAAATAATTATAATAATTATAATAATTCTTCCTCTATAGCTAAAGTTATATCCCTTCCTTCTCAACAAATCCAGCCTAAAAGAAACAGTTAAATGTTATTGCAGTGTTTTGTATTGTATATAATTATTGCCTCATTAAAATTTTTGCTAATTTTAGTTATTTAACATTTTGACTTTTTATTAAGGGATGCAGTGAGGTTGACTGGCAAAATACATTTCATTTACTGTATACAGTGCTTTTCATGTACATGACAATAAAGCAAATCTATCATCTTTGCCTCTTAGGGGAGTTATTTCCTTATTTACACTTATTCCAAATGACTCGGAGAGTGACAAGTTAACAGCAAGATGTGTTTAATATTGCTGTAACTAAACTGTAGTTTACATTACGGCATGCAGCGCAGAAGAAAAAGGGGCACTGTAACAGGAAGTTGTATTTTAGGCATTTTCAGACATGCAACCATTTAACTGTCCCTGAAAAAGTCATTAGACCCACAGAAAGTAACAACTTCAGTGTCAAAACTTTCCACTATGGCTTCAAAGTGTCATTCATATTAGGCTGAAGAGAAGTAAACATATCTTTGGTCGGAAGAAAGCGTGTCCTTTCGTTTCACAAGTTTCAGTTGAGATTTAAATCTCTTCATCTGCCTTAGCTTTGTTTGGCATAGTTTTGAGTGTAGTCATAGCCCACGCTGTTGCATGAAGAAATGCCTGTATTTTCCACTGATTCTTAAAAAACGTAATACACCAAGTAGAATCACACGAACAATACTAATACAAGAAGCACTACTTTTTTTTTTTTTTTTCTGAAGTAGATGTGAAATTTTTGAATCCTTAAAAACTAAATTACAACCAAAGGGAGAAAATCTTCTTTGTGTAAACAATATAAATGAGGATTGCTATTGACTATCAATCAACTGGTCAATAAACATCATAACTGAAAATGATCAAAACTGAAATTAAATGCCATTAACTGCTCAATCTTGTGCATGTATGATAAAATATAAAAGTTACTTCAAATATCTTAAAAATTTGCTTTACAGTTTTACATTTACCAAAAAAAAAACAAAAAACACAAAACAAAACAAAACAAAACACACACACACACACACACAAACTGTAAAACACAATTAAATGGTTATTAGGTAATCACGACATCACAGAGCACACAAACAAATGAACTAAGAAAATAACATTTTCATGCATGTCTTGACTGGCTGTGGAAAGTTATAGGCAACAACCAAGCACATAGATTATGCTACTCAGGCAATATGCCATCGGTCCCTGTGGTTCATCAACCAGGTGGCGCGGTTGTGACATAATTGGAATAATTCATTGTCCGGTGTAAACTCTATCTCAGCCAAACTATCTCGTAGAAAAATGGTTCGAACTGCTGTGAAGTCCTCTTCTCACAGGGGAATCAGTTCGGCATGTTTGCAGTCTCCTATTTGATCGGAATATCCAATTTCTTGTTGTATCAGTCTTTTTGTTGTCCTTGTTGGCCAATATGGCCAATGTGGTACCCTTTCTCTGACCCGAGTGGAGGGTCAGAGAAGGGGTACCTCTCTGCGGGGTTTGGCAGGTTTATGCTGATTTGTGGCATGGACTGCAATTTATTGTTTGATAAAGGTCCAGGATGGCACCTAGCAGAGATTTGGGAAATCTCTGTGGAGGCAACAGTCCCTTTAAAGTCTGAGGGGTGTGGGAGATCGGAATCTCCAACCCCTTCCTTTCCGGACCTCACAACAAAAGTCAGTAGTAGTAGTAAATGCCTACAATTCTAACCAGTGGTCTGAAGATTGTCTTATTTTTTTTTTTTTTAAACAGGCTGTTGTTTGTTCCACAAGTTGTCCTCATTTGTCAATTATTTTGGGTTCCACAATCTGTCACCAGGGTGATTTTACACGTCTCCTCCTCTGCTGAGATGGCTAGGTTACGCTTGATCTGAGGTATAGAAGAAGAAAATGTTAGTGCGTAAGTGAAAGGCAAACTTAAAGTGGCATTCATAGGCAATGTGCCTGGATCACCAGAATGCTGATGGTTGTCGTTAACTTTATTACAAACTGCAGCTCCTATGACTGTTTAGAGCTAACTGGCTCTGCCCAAAAGGTAACAAAGCAGGTATATCAGCACCTCTGAAGTCCAATACAATCAACACTTCATATTCTTTAATCAATGCTAATGTGAAAAAATAAATAATACTGTATTATTTTAAGGAGCGTTATGTGCCAGATATTTGTGCATGATGTTGTCTACCATGCAGGCAGAGGCAGGGTGTTCAGGAAAGAAACCCATATTTTAAGAGAAAACAGGCACCTTGTTGTTGTTGCTAGTAATATCGCTGAGGAAGTCCCGAGGCTGTGGTATTTTTGGGAAGATATGGTCCTTATTTCTGTACAGACAGAGTCAAACGTTAAAGGCAAAGGAGATGACAAGAATCGGTATAAGCTGCGCAAAACGATGTAGATCGACATACTTTCTGCAACACACAAAAGTTAGGATTACGAGGAAAGCGATAAGCAACGGGATGACCATGACGATATACACCAGCTGATTATGAACCACCTTGGCATCTGCGGGCAAAAACATCAGATGAGTGATGGATGCAGCTTCCATGTTCCTGATTTTACAGAGGATTTATTCAAATCAAACTCAGTCACAGCTTTCCTTCTGCCACTGTAACATTCTTAACTTTCCTTTAGAGGGCAGCAATCTTCCTCAAAGCCTCACATGGTGGTTTTACGCACAGAGAAAATGGCCATACCATAACACTTTGTGTCACTCCACGGTGTGCCAGAATTCGTTTTCTCCTCTTCTGCTTTTATAGCAATGCAGTAGTGACAGAGAGGGTCTCGTGTAATTGAGTCATTGTATAAAATGTTAGAAATCTGAGAAAATGAAGGAACAATTATGAGTAATTAGATTCATAAAAAAGAAATATTTCCACAGAAGAAAAGTGAAAACCAACAATGCATAACTATGCATTTAGATTGATGGAACAAGCATTGACTGTAAAAAGATTCCGGGGTGGTATACCTTACCTTTGACCTATTACACTCAGTGTAATTAATTTTATAGACCCAGTCTGTAAAGTTAAAATCAGGAGGATTATATCTGATAATGAATTTATCTTCATCTTCAATGACCGTCCATTTAAGGGCAGGTGGTCTCACTGTGAAGGGAGGGAGCAATGAGACATCAGATTTAAAACAATCCAAAGTTTCATGAAAATCCCCTTCTTACGCACCCAAAGAAACACACACACACACACACACACACTCAAACATGCGAACATCACAGACACATGTAAAATTATTTTCTCATCAAACACTGCATAGTGTTGTTGGTCATCAGTTCTAAACTGTTGATTGTGCCATACCTGGGTTACACAAGACATACATACTCAAGGACTGTGAGACGGAATGAGGAAGCAACGGAGCACAGCACATTTCAACAGAATCTGTCCTCAGTATGAACAGCTGCCGAATTTGCTAGACCACTTGTTGCATACCTCTGTCGTCAAGCATCATGGAGAAGGTGTTCCTGAAAAATGTGCTGTTCACTGTTCCGTTGAACATCATGTAGATCTTTTTTGCATTCATCTGCAGATCACAGCCAGTAGTGACATTACCAGTGTGACGGTACGATGGGCACTCTCGTAAGGGGGACTGGATGCTGTTGTTATCACTTATTTTGCCATACTCATCTGATAACCTTGGAAAGAGAGAAAAGAAAGGGGGTGATTGATTAAATGCTGCACACTGAAAAAGAACATTAATAAAACAATGAATGAATTTATATATATTTAAATGAGGCCAATTTCCATAGATTTAAACCTCAGACCTTTAATAAAGTTTCACATTTTGCCTAATCGTTGACCCTAATGTCTATTTCTGAAGCAATAGCCTGCAACTTTTTAGTTTACCACAGTATAAAGACTGGGAACAAGGCCACTCCCTAGGATCACTGACCAATGCCCCTCATGGTTTTATCCACATAAAAAACACAACAGCTGGTTACTATGTGGTGTCATTATTTGGAAGGGTGCCCTGAGGTTAAACTGTCTCACAATGGGGATTTGCAATGTAACTTTGAACATATTTGACATAAACAACATGCCAAATGAAACCGAAGGTGGTCTCTTGTTGAAAATTATCCACAAACTTTGTTGCTCTGGTGCTTCACAGCGACTTTCAGCACAGCTCACTTAACCTGTCCAGGCTGGGATGCACCACCTAATGTTGCTGTCATTTTTAGCAGCATGAGGCAGCTGACTTCAGTGAAAAAGCTAAACTCTAATCAGTCAATCGATATCTGATCACCAGTAACCAAACAGACAACGCTTGTGTGAATGTTGTGAGCATTTGGCGGCTAAGGGCACAGATATTTCCCTAAGTGGTTGGTGTAGACAAATAGAGCAAATAGAGAACAAACATCTGAAAATCTTAATAATTCAAAAACCAGTGCTGATCCATTAGTAATGTCATACACAACAAGATCACACAAAGGTGATATGTATTCACAACTTTTTTCTTGGCTTGATGGTAAATTAGCCAAATGGATAATAGGTCAATGAATAAAGCATTCATCTTTTGTAATGAAGAAAACACATTCAATTATTTTCTCATTGCCAGAAATCCTTATAACAATAACCTGCCTTTCCAGCTTTTTTATTTCCAAGAAAATGTCTCTAAGTAATGTAATGGCGCTAAGCCCGTCAGTTTCACCCATCAGCATTCTTTAGAAACAGCTGGACATTGCGTAACATGCCTTTGGTTTGATTTTACCTTTGTGATTTCATGTTTAAGACTAATCTCACGAGGGCATTATAGACATCAAATTAAGGCAATAATGGGCTGAAAGTATTTCACTATGCCAAATATAGAAGTAACATCAAACATGTTTGAAGGCGAGTCCGTCATGTAGACAAGTGACACAGTTTTCCGGTCAGTATTAGGGCCTAAGAAATGATACTGTTAAGAGCAATCGGTGGTGAGGATTTGTTGTGAAATTCAGGTGAAACGACCCAGAGGGCCTCAAGGTGGATTTGTCAGGCTCTACTTTCAGATGCAAATTAATGAACATTTGAATATTTACAGCACAGACACTGGACACTTAAAATAAAGTACAGCGTCACATTCATGGTGATGAAGGAGCATGCTACCAGAGAGTCCTATGTCACGGAGAATTAAGATGTATCATTGGTAGTTTTAATTTAGTCTTTTCCCAACTAGTAAAAGAATTGGAAGAGGTCCAGGAACTTGAGTGACATGAGTGGGGGTAATAGTAATATTTATAAGAAATGCAGACGTCTGGCTGGCTTCAGTCATGGATCCAAACTCAACAAAATGGCAGATGTCTGTAAGATTTTTGACAAAAAAATGGCCACAGCAGCCAGGACAGGATGGACAGGATGGAGGACAGGATGTCTTATACTGAAGATGTTTATAGAAGCTTGATTAACCACACAGAAAGGAGGAGTCGCCAAATTCGTTGCATATTGTCACATCAATTCTGAAGCAGAAACCCCTGAGGATACTGCTATATACTTGGAGAGATACCCAACTACACAATTGGTTATTTCCCCACATACAAGAAAACAACGCGATTATGATCAAAATGCTGATTTTAAGAAAACCCAGCTGTTTTTTTTTTTTACACCCTGGACAAGTAAACATAGAGTGACAAACAATAATTCACACTCACACTTGGGACTAAAGGAAATTTGGATTCCTGGAATGGATTTGATGTTTTTTGTCTTTGGACATCAGGAGGAAGCTGGAGGTTTCGGGTTTAACACCTTAAAACTTCTTGCAGGGACAACAGTTACACTTCCCTTAAACCTAACAGTTAAGACTGAAAACATGCACAAGTGTGACCCATCTTACAGAATAGTGTCTTATCTTGAATAAAGGGAATATCGTCATAATTTCACAGAACTAAATTTCCCACAATATTTTCAACCATACACTTCATCATTCAGCAAATTTTAACATTTGATTATGAACTTTACTGAATTAAGTGCTTTGGATGTGTGGTCAGGCTCTTAGTTGTTTGATTACCGTGGAATGAAGGTAACCGTTCAACCGCCTCATTTAATGACACCTTACAAGTAAGGTTGAACCCGAGCGTTGCACTTTTGGTTGGGTTGCCTCGGCTCACTGGCTGTATTGTGATGAAACCAAAGCAGGAAATATTGCAATACAGTTTGATATGTAACAGTTAGAGCCCATAGAGTTTTACATATAAAATTTCTTCACAGTGTAACCATTATTTCATGTCATCAATTCATTTATTATCTACACATCTTATCTATCATGGTTGCACGTCATTGGTCAAAATCAGCTGGCTCAGAGAAGTGTGGACACACTTTCCTATTCATTTGAATGGCAAAGTGTGTCCAAACCTCTGTATATGTTTCTACAACTTATCCCTTGTTTTTATATGTTATATTTACATATGTAGAGATACGAGTCCAAGTTTCGTTGTGCTTGAATAGCAACAATAAAGCCTATTCTGATTTCATGAGACAATGACCATTTCTGCCTGACTGTAAATAACTGGGGGACTGGGAGGAAAACGGAGCACAGAAAATGAAACAACACTGACACAGACACAGAAACACAATAAGCAAACTGCTCACAGAAAGGAATTAAATCCAGAAACCTTCCTACTTTGAGCCAACTCTGCTAACCCCTGCTTCGCTGCGCTGATTAGAGCTAAATAAAATACATACCAATAGTAAAAATTGAGCTCTACATCAGGATTGGTTGGGTCCCAGGAGCACTGACCGTTTTTGGAGGTGAATATGTAGCACTCCAAATTCTTCACCATTTCTGGGAGGAGCAGAGACATGCACGCATTTCAAAGAACAAACAAACAAATGCTTCAGTATTCATCCAGCCCATTTATGGTCAAAAAAATAAACAAATAAAAAAATGCAGTCCACATTTATTTGTCCTTGAATATCCAGGAGCAAGAAGAAACACCTACCTGGGTAAGTGGCGATGCGGACTTCTGGCTTACTTTCTGTTTTATTGCAGATGGTTTTGATAGACATTTGCAGAAATCCTCCTTGCATCTCGGTGAAACACACCCAGGGAGATTTTGCATTGGACTGAGATCACCAGCAGTGAAATAGACACATAAAATAAAAGCACAGCATGATCGATCAAGTCATCATCAGTGGTTTTAACCCTGAGACCAGGCATTCCTGGCTTAACCCCAACCATGTAGCTTCATTGGCTATAGTGACTACTTAATCTGCCAAATAGCATTTCACATATTCCTTCAAAGTATATATATTTATGTATATATTTTATTTTGTATTTCTTTTTGTTTCTCTTGTCCAAGAAACACCAAAACACCAGAGTCAAATTCCTAGTATGTTTACACATACCTGTCAATAAAACTATTTCTGACTCCTAATATTTAGCCTCTCAAGTGGCATACAGGCTTACTGACCAAACAATCCAACTGCTCAGACCAGCTGGATCATTTAAATCCGACAAGACATAAGGTGTGACGAAATTAATGCATAAAGTTAAAAAAAATACATTTTATATAATAGAATTTAAAATACTGCATTTTCACATTTTCTTAATAACTACAAAGCCATATGTGTAATATTTCTAGCTTTCAAAAAAGGTTTCTTTCTATTAATTGTGATTGTAGCTTGACAGGCTGCCATTGTCTTTTTAAAACACAAAAAGTTATCATGAACCCTCTGAGCAGAGCTGCGATCAGCAGCCTTCGTGGCACTGCTGGCAAAAGAACTGACGAGACAGGCCAGTGTTGGCAGCTTGGCTTGCTAACTTCAGTAAAAATGAGTGCTGACACAACTTTTAGTGAGTAATCGAAGAGAGATTGCATAAGTTCATCTGCTGATCATTTTTATAGATAAATAATGGTCCGTTTTTGTTTTAATTGGCTCTGCAGTGCAGTCCTTCCAGGGCAGCAGTGTCTTCATACCCTGCAATTCTACTATTAATATAAGTGGCAGGATACTTGGTAGGGATTTTATATTGATGATTGATGATTCATATGGTTCATCAGTAACATGTGAAGCTATCAGACAGTAAGATCAGTAAGGTTTCACCAAGTGAAGCGATAGATGCATACTTACATTCCTAACTATGAGACCATCATCTTTGGGTTTTGAAATCACAAGGTAGGTGCAGTCTGCTGTTAAATTCGGCAGTGGGTCCCAGGTCAGTGTTGGCCAAAAATCATGGGTCCACGTCATGGACACATTTTGCGGTGGCAGGATTTGTTCTAAAGGAAGGGCGAAGAAAGAGAAAAGGTAGAAGTTGTCATACTTTATTGTAAAGCAGCACCGGTTGACCTTTTTGCTTCTGGAGCACTGATCTTTCTTAGGGAATCGTCTCTGAGTCTAAACAAATCTCAAACACAAACAAAAAGAAACCTCTTTATATTTAGAAAACCAGCTTTAGAAAGATTCATGCCTGAGGAAAGTCTCTGCCAGGGACACAAGCAGATCTCTTAGGACTGCCTAGAGTCATCTCTTTACATGTCACATAGTATGACACATATATCACTCTCGCAACACGTTGTCCGTACAAACATTATAAGGACAGTCCAACCACCTGACTACATATTCTGGGATGTGAAGTGTATGGACTGTGATGGCTTCTGGACGGACAGACATCCTGTTTCCTGACGAATACAGAAAATGACGTCACTACTGGCAAGTTAAACTTGTTGGTAACACTCTCATGGCAAAACAAGAAAAAAAAACAAAGCAAACGAACATCATCAACAACAGCGGAGCAAAAAACCGGCAGGAAGAATAATATGAAGAAAAATATGCGCGATCGTACCTGCTTGGGTCAGAGCAGCCGTAAAGAGGCAGCCAATGACGAGAATGTCTAAGGTTTGGAACATCCTGATTTTAGTTTGTTTTATGTTGTCTTCCTCTCTTGATCTTGACTGTCAGAGCAATGTGTGTGTGTGTCTCTCGGTCGGTCCGGTCTTCTGGAACTTCGGTGTACAGCAGAGGCGGAGACGGGGAATAAAGCAGCCGAGGCTCGCATTGATTTCCACTTTCAACTTCGGCAGTAGCTATCTAACTGCGAACTGTACTGAAGTTAAGTTGGAGCTGGGCGGAGTGTTTCCCCTTTTTCTTTTTCTTTTTTTTTTTTTTATACAGTCGGACATCCCCCAGCAAATACAGTTCCACTGACTGTTACAAGGAAGACCATAAATTAAAAAGCACAACGCTTTGACTCTGCCCTTTCAGAGGATTTGAGGGGAAGGATGTCAGAAAAGTTTTATATCATGCAATCATTATTAACTAATCACAGTTGGCCCACAGATGCTCATGCGGACTAATATAACAGTAACACCAAAGAGATGGTGATGGACTGGAGGAGGAAAGTTGGCCCTGCCCCATCGCAGATATACAACGTCTGCACGGAGAGACTCTCCTCCCTCAGGTTTCTCTGTGCTCATGTGGCACAACAGCTGTGGAGGCCAAAGCCTCAGCAGGGCCTCCACTGCAGAAAAAAAATGTGCCATACGGCAGGAAGAGACAGGAAAGCCCTGCAGGGGGCCATTAACACAGCAGGAAAATTGGATGATTACGATTATTCTGAGTCTGTCTGGGATTGACTTGTGGTCTCCAGCTTTGCCCAATGTTAGCTGCCATTGGCTCCCCTCTCTCTCCAACCCTGAAAAGTATAGATAATGGGTGTATGACCAATGTGTTCCTGTGAGAAAGTAAGCCATCAATGGATAGTTAAAAGGAGCCTTGAATTATTTGTGAGCGCTGCAGCTGATCGATCTTCCTGGTTTGATGCAGTGGAAGCCCTGATTCTTCCTCTCATCAATATGTACGACCTGTGACAGGCCCTGTATTTCCATCTGAACATTTATCACAATGAAGACAATGGGCTGGACAAAGCACAGATTAAGAGGCTTGTTCTGACACCTGCCAAGGTATGCGAACTTGTGTTGGGGAAAAAAGGGAGAAAAAATAATTAATGAAAACCTTCTCAGCTGCTTTGTGAAGTTTTAATTCCAAGTGTAGGGATCATGATGATTTGGACAGAAGTACATAAAATTGGGTGCGAGGATGTGAATGGTAAGGGCCAACCACCTCATGTTCAATGGCAGTTTGTTAGGCTCAACTTTGTCTTTTGTCATCACATCTAGCAGATTCAACACCACAACAGCTATTGCTATGGATGCGGTTGCCTGAAAACTGTTTCCATGTTCTATCGGAATGATATCACATGAGGAGAAAACCTAGCTATATTCCCATTAGGGGCCCTGTGATGGACTCACATGACCTGTTCAGGGTGTAACCTACCCCTTGCCCAATGTGAGCTGGGATTGGCTCCAGCAGCAGACCCGGAAACGGAAAAAGCAGTAGAAGATGGATGGATGGATGGATATTCCCATTAGGTGAAAAATCTGAAGCTAAGACCATTAATAATGATGCTCACTTTGCTTTCCTAAAAATTTGTCCAGACTCTTGAATGCAATGTAAATATTGATATTTACATTGTGTTAATTGCTTGATATTTCTAAAAAAAAAAAAAAAAAGCACATTTAAGGATGTAGGAAAGTATTTCTAATGACAACATGACATTTTGGATTTATTCAGTGACAAAGCAGTTTACAGAAGGTTTCACAAAAAAAAAGGAAAGTTATGTACAAAGTTTGAAAATGCTTCTTAATAATAGGGTCCAATTTTTAAGAGACGTGTCACACTGACTCTTTTAAGAAAAAGTAATTAATCAAAAATATGCAGGATATTTTGCATTTAGAGGCTCAGGTCACAAACATCAGCGTCTTCAAGCGAAGTTCATGCAATATGAAATTCCTTCTGATATTCACTTACAGGTGATTTGCAGGGGAAATAAAGTGAAAAGTGAACATTTGTTTCAGGATTGCATCTTTAAAATGCCACCGTAGACACATGTCTTCATTACATTTCATAGAGGAAACTAAGTCTCTTGTATTTATTTATTTACTTATTCATTAGACTTCCATTGTTTACATCTTTGGATGAGCTTGGATCTCAGCACTAACTGGCCTTATGATATTTGCCCTGCACACACTCCTTCAGTACCTTAAAATACAGACTTTGTATCCATGCCAAAGGTTTTCTTCCTCATCTGGGGGCTGCTACAGCAGAGTACAGTACAGTCTTGGTATCACCATCAGTGGACAGAAGGACTTTCCCACCCCTTCCATTATTGCTTTCTGCCTATCTCACACAGGCATTTTCTTTTCATTCCTTTTCGAGCTCATATCTAAACAGTGGATATTCATGTTCCTGCAGTGTCTTCTACATGTGCCCTCTTTTAGCCTACTCGCAGTCCTCCACTGGATCCAACCAAGCGCACACACTCCTCTCCGGTCAATAGGAGGATGTCATCACAAGATGTCTAGCTGCACAGTTTTTTGGGTATTTTGTAAGATTTCATTGCATTTCCTTAACTGCTCAATTGCTTCCACCCTGAACCTTTTGTAAGGAGTAACTTAGTTGCAACTTTTTTTTCTGCTGCCCTTCAGTTGGTGATAGAAAAGTGCATTCCAGCCCAGGCAACAACAGAGCACCACACTCAGGCGTGCAACAGATATAAAGCTCTGAGATCACTGAAGCAAAGCTTTTCTGCCTGGTGCTAAGTCTCTGTCAATGTTCCTGATAAATTGGTGCACAGTGGACGTCCGGCTTCACCGTGTGTGTATGCATGTCAGAATTCTTGCAGGTTTTCCTTGTTTTCTGGTGGAATGTCAACGTTGCACGTGTGAACCAGTTCATCCACCGGTGCGTACAGTCCCGGTACTATGGGCTGGAAAACAAAACAGTGTATTAAGTGAGTATTGACACAACAAGAGTATAAGCATATATCTGTTGTTTTCCTAAAATATACCTTATGATCTTTATTCCCATTCATTATTCCTTTGAATATCGCTGAAGGATCTGGTATAGTGGGGCAAAAGATCTTACGGTGCCTACAAACAGAAAAAGCATGTCATTAATGTTTTCTTCCCCTCTCCAAATAATGTGTCCATGATTTTGTTCAAAGCTCTTGAAATATATTTTGGAATACTTTTTAAAGCAGATTTCGCTGACAGCAGAACAGCCAAAGCCTTCTGCTTTCCAGTGACTGGTACTTTCATTTAAATGTCTACCTCTACTCAAAGGTATGTGTCGCTAATTATAATGTTACTTGCATATTTGACTTGGGCAAATAACTTTTAAAGGGGAAACCACGGGGCATGTATGAACTTGATTATGTGACATCATAGCTACTTTGGAAATTCATCAATCGCCCTCTTGCGCAAGAGCTCTATGGAATCTTGAATGGAAAAGTAGTAATGACGTTCCAAAATTCAGCTAATTATTTCAGTCTATTATGACATGAGTGGAGTAGCATTATGTCTTAAAACCATGTATACAGTTAAACTACCAATCAAAAGTTTGGACACACTTTCCTATTCATTTGAATGAGAAAATGTGTCAGTGTAAGTTAGAAAAAAAAAGTGAACTTTAGGTGACTAGGGGGACATTCCTTTCTTATAACTTGTAATCATTTCCCTCCCACACAGCCTCCTCACCGGTTAAACCTGAGTATAAATATCCACCAAGGCTTAACAATCTAATCACATATCCATTCCTTCACTATAATGTTTTTATTTGCTCAACTCAATGACTTTTGATTTGTCTGTCTTGCCAATGTTAAGGGGCGCCTTTCCAAAGATTAGTCTAGTTATTGTTAATTGATATACAGTATCAGGTCTAGTTACCTGTCAACTTTGATATAAGGCCTGGCAATAATCTTGATGTTGTTATGTTATATGCAGAGGTATGGACACACTGAAACTGACCCTAATATTTGATTGATACACAGAAAAATTGTATAATTGTTTGATTCAGGTCAAGAGTTTGAGTTCTCAAACATACTTTCTGAAGAAGTAGCAGGACAGGAGGACGCAGGCAGACAAAATAATGGGGATGACGATGGCAATGACAGTCGGTGTCCCGTCCGGAGGCACATCAGCACCTGGAACGACACCAAACAAGCATGAGTTAGTGTCAGGATGCCACACACCACCGCAGTCATCAGACACAGCAGCATCATTGCCCTTGCACACATGAACCAGAATCAGATATCTGATGAGACATTTTTGCTACAGCAACAATGTCAAGAAATGTGCAAGTCATGCTGCAACCTTTACAGTCTGGGTCAGCATGTAATTCTTTCTCACCGAACAGTACTCTGTGTGTGTGTGGTTTTTTTTTTTTTTTTTTGGCAGATTAGATCCACACAACTTCAAGGGTCAATTTATCAAATACACAAATCCTCCTGTTGAGCAGCTTTGGCCCAGAAATGTTTTTCTCCCTCAAGCTGTCTTTGCACAGCCTGTCTGTTGGGTTAACATCTGGCCTCCCGCAGGTCCATCCCACAACACTTCAAGTCAATTTGTAGGAGATTTACATTAGTGTTTTGGGTCATTGGCTTGCTGCAGCAGCTGCCTTTCACTGGGCTTCAGCTGGTGGACAGCATTACCTGAGCACACACATCTAGGAAGGGAAACCACACAAATAAATCTTGACATTTACAGTCAGTTTGTCTGACTGGTGATTACCTCAACTTCCCGAGAGGACTTTGCGTCTTTGTGCAAATCAAAATTAATAATCTTCCTAGGCTTTGTTTTTGTTTTGTTTTTGCTCTTGTCAGCAGATGTTTCTTGTGAAAGACTAACTCTAAATGTTTAAGTAGCTGTCAAAGCCTTTCTGGACAGACTCCGTGTTTACTAACCCATGCCTGTGGTTATTAGCTTTTGGAGGTGTCATTAATCATTAAGTTTTCCAACATGAACTGTGAACCTTTCATGTTTTCAACACAGACAAAAAAAAGATGCACTTGTTGGCTTGAACTGAAATAAGATCTAAAACTGCAATGCAATACAATGACACTCCATATACATAACTTCAGGGATAGAGGAAAAATCACAGGAGCTAAAATTGTTTGGGGACTTACCAAAATTTACAACATCACTCCAGTCGCTCTGTCTTGGTAAGCAATCTTTTGTAGTCAGGACTCTAGACTGGAACTGGTAGAGGCAGTTTTCATCATAGGGAATACTGACGAAGTTTGTTTGCGCTGTCTGCTGTGGCTAAAAAATAGTAAGCACACAGAAGCATGGTGTTGCACTTTGTCAGGTATAGAGAAATCATGTATCTTTCATTAAATATATATGTGCAATAACAGTCGGAAGTCAGGATATGTTTTCCCCTTCACTTCAATACGATCTAAATATATATTTTTGAATAATAATAATTTTACATTATTGACATTTATTTAAAAAAAAAACATATCACATAATATTATTTCGGGAACTGAAATTGTCATTTAAAGTGGAAGAGCTGGAATTCTTCGTTTATTTTCAATGAAATTGAAAGACGAGCTTTCGGGGATGAACAGTTAAGTTTGACAACTTACTTGGGGCTTGCCACATTTTGTGTAGTTGAATTGATATATCCAGCAATTTCTCCCCATCTCTGGAGGTGTCCATGTCAGGTTGAGGCAGTGCTTTGCTTTTTTAATTTCCAGCTTTGGTGAAGGCTCCCCTGAGATTATTAGACAATGAAGAACATTCTTAAACACAGTCACTGGTGAAAAAAATCATTATTGTTATGTTTACAAAATGTAACGAGATTGATTAGAAATAAGTAGGTAAAATACCAACCAATAAATGCCCTAAAGGTGCTCTGTCCAATTTCACTGTCCAGAAGAATGCAGATGTCACTTCCATCAGTGTCAATGAAACAACCATTCCCACGGCTATGAAGGTTTTGACAGTGTTTTGTACCGTTTCTAACCTCCTCACCAATTCCACACATCCTGCAATGACAGGGAAGATGCCACCTGGTTTTTATTTTGCCAAAATTAAAGCAACAGAATTGATGGGGCTCGCTCTTATTTTCATTCGGACTCTGGGTGTAGTGCCGGCAGCCACCACTAGACGTCCTCCCAGTTTCATATCTGTGCATCAAAGCCAATGCAATTAATAAAACCAACAGCACTGAATAAAGCATGGGAGGCCCAGCCTCATGTTTTCACCATGCAAGGCTGATGGCCAGATGAGCACTTTGATGGAGAAACTACAGAGCATTTCTTATCTGTTCTTGTGCTCCCTGTAGGCTCGGTGTGCTACAGGCTTTCAAAAGTATCTGACATGTAGAATTCTGTATTTTGCTGAAGCTTCAACCTCACCAGCACCAGTTTTCAGGTGGATGTTGTTACCCTGCATATGTAAAGAGCATATGTAATGATGGAAAGCAGACAGAGGACGGAGACTGAGTTATGGTTTTACCTGTCTTCATAAATGTATGAGTGTAATGCAGTAAACACATGTGATGCACAAATGATTCCCTGAAGTGAAAGCATTATTATTATTATTATTATTATTATTATTATTATTATTATTGGGCTATTAATTGACAGAGTCATGGTTAACCAGGGAGATCTTTGCCTGTACCAGTTTCTTCATCCAGCTTTTCTTACATGCTGATAAAGTATATCTTTCATGCAACATGGAATTTCGGCAAACATAATTATTGTTTGTTATTATTGTTGTTAAAGATTGTATTCTCCCTTTATTTTGCTTGTTTCTGTCATTCTTACCTGTAGGTGAGCTTCAAAACAAGAGACTGATTCACCGGGATCCAGGAACAATGAATTCTATCAGAATCAGGGAGACATCTGAAGTCTTCCACTAGTTTAACTGGATGGGACAAAAACAAAGTCATCACCTACACACGTAGGAAGATTCAACCCTGCTTCTGTTGAACAAGGGTGTTGACAATGACTAATTAAGAGGAGCAGATAAAGATAAAAGTGAATTACTGTCATTTCAGCTCCCTGGTTCTTACCTTGTGGCTTCTTGCTATAAACAGTTATGTTCACAGGCGTGCTGTGAGTCCAATTTTGACATAACTTATGGCCAGTGGTAGAGATGGTGTATGTACAGCTATCAGAGCTCATTTCCTCTGTGAGACAATTGTCTGTGATGAATCTCGAGGGTGTGCGCTTTAAAACAAACAACATGGGAAAATCAATACAGGTTTTCATCAAGTGAACTGAAATAGGTCTTTGTCTAGGGTCTACTGGCCAGAGGTCAAAATGTACAAATCCTGCACCAAGTTTATTTCTTTCTTTTCTTTTCTTTTCTTTTTTTTTTAAGCAGAACTGGTTTCAGAATACCACGAAATGAAGTATCCATTCTGGTACTTTTCAAATCATGTTTGTAGACTAAATATTGAAATTGAATTATTTTTTTCCTCTGGACTTCATGTTCAACAACATAAGTTTTGATCAAATAATAAGAACAATCTTTTTTATTCTTAGAGTAGAGACCTGTAGTGTTACAGCTCTTATGAATCTCTTAATGTGCAATTGAAAGAGTATCTGAATGAATAATAATAAAAAAAAACCAAAACAGGTAAATAGGAAATATATAATAAAAAGATTAATTACTAAATATACCAGTTCCATCCCATTATCACAAAAAAGCTGTTACGTAATCTATTGTTGTTTTCAATTTCTGAGAGCTCTGTCCAAAGCCTTGTAGGGTAATAAACAAGCAGTTGAGTGGTGGTAGAGTGGCATACCCCTTTAAGTGAAATCAGTGAGTTGCCTGGGATCAGAATGAAGTCAGTTCATTTTACAGGTTGGTAGGAACATAATTTCATAAACTTACACCAAGATGCCTAGACTGGACTCCTCTGGATTGTTGCTTTTCGGTCACATATTTGATTTCACAGCCCTCAGGCAGATTAGGCGGGCTCTTCCAAGACCAGGACACATTCACCGTGAAGGCATCCAGCCACTTATAGGAAAGGTGCGTGGGTGGAAGAAGGTGATCTGCCGGCAAGTGAAATTAAAACAGCTGAAAATTTGCTTCACTTTAAAACTTAATGATGCTACTCTGAGAGAACCACAGTGATACATGATATTCTTACACTTGGATCAAATGCAACACATAACGCACGTCTGGATACAATAACACAATACGCGTGTTAAGGCCTACGCCTCGCCAAGTGAGGCATTATTTCCCTGATGGTTTTTTTTTTCCGGGTTTGCCTTTGCATCAAAGCACGAGCACAGCGCGGATCAACCGAGGCGCGGTTGCTTTTTGTGATGCGCGTCTACTTTAAAAATCACGGCAGTTGAACAGCAAGAAATGAGGAGTGAAAGATTCGTAATGGCCTTTCCTCAACTTCCCGATACAGCTCTGTTTCTCTGATGGCGGCATCAAGCCGACGACATCCCGGTACAAATTTCAGGTAAACTCAACGAGGTGTGGAAAAAAAATCACCTGTTAATCATATTCTGACCTCATTGTTAGTTATTATAGTTTGTAGTAGTGTTAAATGGACATATAGCGAGAAATACACAATATGAAGACAGTGGAGACTAATCAGAAAAAATATGATGTGCTCTAAGTTTGTGTTGTTTTCTTTTTGTTTTGTTTGTAGTTGGGGGGGGGGGGGGGGGGTTCACACTCGAGGTGAATGTACCTTTAGTTTTCTGAATATACAATATAATGATGTCGGGAAAATAATGTACAAGCGGAGAGTGATATTAGAAATTATATTTCCTATAAACGGTCAAAATGTAAGTCAAGTCAATCGTGGGACCACATTTTGGATCCGTCACTAAACCGACGTCATCACCATTTACTGAAACATCTACATGTGACTAATGTAGTTGCACAAGCAGTACAGTAAGTGGAAGATTCAGGTTCGTACAGAGTCTCTACCGTAATTGCAAAGCAAAGGCGCGAGAATAAACTAAAGCTTGAGCTCCAATATCTGTTTGGAATACGACGTGCAGTTACTCAAGTAGGTTCTAACAAAACATCTAAATTAAGAGGGCGAAATGTGGACCGCAAATAATAGCTGGGGAATGAGAATGAAGCCAAAGCTTTGGTAGGCAAAGGGAAATTCCCAGCATTGGTTCTATGTACAAAAACAGAAGAAAAGGTACAATTGAGAAAAATATTCTTATTCCAAGAGATTTTTTTTTCCCCGAAGCCAATTTATCTGAAATGGACTGTCAACTACAAGTGCGGTGTCTTTAAGAGGAGCCCGATATATAATTAGGTTAAACTCGCCTTCAAGTGTTACACGTGGATTATTATTACTATTATTATAAACTGGATAATAAGTTGTAGGTAATTAAATAACTTTTACCCGCATTACAGTGCAACACCTTTATCATGGCGGTGCATGAGAGGAAGGCAAAGATCTCCCAAGTGTAAATCATGTTGTCCTCAAGAGGGATTATTCCATCTGGAAGCGGCGCGACTCCAAAGATCTCCCTGCAATCCCACCCGGATACCTGTGTCAGTCAGAGTTACTGTACACAAACGGCGGACAATCCTCAGGGAAAGGATCCAGAGGAAAACGAGGCGAAACGTCGACACAACAAGCGCACCTTTACCGTATGTGCTTCGGCGCTGTGTGGAGCGTCTACCGGGAACAGAGGGGCGGGGCGCATGTGGAAGTGGGTGTGACCGTGACGACAGTCCTCAGCAAACGTTTTGTACATCATCAGCAAGCATGCAGCAAAAGAGTGAAGTGAGAATTGGGAGGAAAAAAAAAGTTAAAAGAAACAGCCTCTTCCTATGAAGGCGCATTGCGCATGCGTCCAAATTGAATGCGCAATCAACAAGCCATCGAGCGTTCATCCATTCCTCCAGGAAGTCGCCAGGATCTTAAATGAGTCTGTCAATCATTAAGCTGATTATCCGTATAGTAATGGCAACAACAAACAGAGTGGACACACGGATGGACCGAGGCCAGGAAAACAAGCATAAGTCACTTCAGAACAGCTGCATCTCAGTTCACTCTGGCCCAAAGTGTTTGGACACATCTTTATGCTGGTAGTACCTGAACTCTTATCGGGTTTAAAGGTAGAAAAGAGAATGTGAGTGTTAAAAACAAGTTCAAGTTCAAACAAGATATCTTATCTACAGAATATGAGTCAAGCTATAAAAATAACAAACAAGTAATTCCCTGCAAAAAAAACCCATCAGCAAATAGAAATTTTAATCTGAGGCCAAACGGTTGATTGGTTTTTTTGTGTTTGTTTGTTTTGTTTTTTTTTTTTTAACTTTGAAGACCTCCTCCAGCACCAAATAAAAAACAACAGCAAATGATACAACTGTTAATCAGCGGGAGTAGCACTCTTCGTGATTAATCAATTCCAACAGATCTGTGGTCACTTTAATGCAACAGCATGAAATCCAGCTTTAGAGTGAGGCTATGTGGCTGATGTCCATGTTTCTCAGTTGCTCTTTGCCAAAGTGCACAAAACAAACACAAACTAAACATTGCTGAAATACGTGTCACATACCCAGCATGTAGGATGGGCTGAAACCTGTTCTCCTTTTTCAATGTTGTACACATGAAAGCAGCAGGAAAAGGGCCATCGCTTTTGGATAGGCGTTTTTAGAGGATTTTACTTCATGTTTTTTTTTTTTTTTTTTTTTACGTAAATAAATAAATAAATAAATGAAAAGCCTTCTGTGCAGAGGAAGATTCTTTGAAAACACAAGGAAAGCTACTGAAGTGATCTCAATGTCAGTTTTTTGTTTTGTTTTCCAGCTTTTATTGGAAAAAGGTTTTACAAACTAAGTTTGACAGGCAGCAGCACGTTAGTATACAATGCAGTAAAAAAAAAAAAAAAATCTCTGCTGGACAGCTTTTGGACTGATTGTGGGTCCAGAACATTACAAATATAAATACACACCTACAGTACATACAAACATACATGGGTACAGAATTGAATTTACAGCATGAGAACAAATTATGTACATCTGCTTAAATATTTTTCATCTATCTGCTAATTTCAGTGTAGCACTTGTGAAATACTGTGAATAACCAGCATCTGTTGATTCTTTATCTAACAAGACGTGTCTTTTCAGAAGGCAGGGCACAAAGGCACTGGATCGAAACCCAGATGAGAGAAACTAAATACAGTCACACTCCTGTGATCAGTGTGTCCCAGGCCATAGGACGAGCCCACAGTGAATACTGCATCCATGATTGTTAGAATTGATAGAAATTCGTTTACAACCTTTTTCTGTTTTGACATTATTCAAATCTATAACACTATTATAACCAATATACTTTTTTTTTTTTTACATCAGCAATTTAATTAAGCTCTTTTTTGAACAACCCTCGAAGTCTATTTTTCTCTTATTTCATTGACGTAGGCTGCCGAGGCTTTTGCCTTAAAGGAACAGGGCAAAAGACTTTGGCCAAGGGTTATCACAATTATCAGACTGTAAACCTGTTTGGAATGTGCTGCTAGTGCTGCTAGCCTAAACACCAACCCTTGGCATGACAAACATATTGCAGTGCTTCCAGTTTGAAAGGTTGCTACAGAACCGGTTAAGTGGGCGTATTGCTAATCCTGCCAAAGACAGACTAGCACAAACACAGTGGTAAAGACGCTGATGTCCTCCAAAAAGTCTACTCATGTGGAGTTGTGTCCTGCATAGATCTGAAGGGAAAATTTGCAGAAGGAGGACAGAAAAAACAACCCCCCCCCAAAAAAAAAAAAAAAATGCTTGAATACAGCATCTCTATCAAGCCTGCTGTTTGTCACTAAGGCAGAAAAAAAAAGTGCAATGCAACCTAGCGTGACTCAGCACAACACGTGCACCTGACATGCTGACAGTTAAGTTTGTGTTGCTGCCTTACATTCAGAAATACTGCTGTTGTTTCAATATCATATCTCACTACTTGTACTGTGGCCATCTTGAGGCTGGGCGAGTTCATGGTCACCAGGTGTGGTCCTTAAGGGAGGAGGTGCGGAGAAGATACATGTAAAGGAGGATGGCGGATAGGGGGGTGGGGGCAGGTAGGGACCGAGGTCACCCAAGGTCAGTGGACGTCCCGCTGATGGCCCGAAACACGTGAAGTGAATTTTGCAACAGCGAGCGCATCATATCCTCCTGGTAGATCTATGGGGGGCAAAACAAAACACAGACAGGATGAGAGTCAGTCCTTACATGGGTGGACAGGTCAGACACACACACACTCACACAAGCACATTAAACTCAACACACTACACGGTTAAACACATTTAACCTAAATGCACACAAAAGACAATTTTATGGTGACATTCATGAAACACAAGATCATTGGACCTGTTTCAAATTCTTATCTCCTTATCATTTGGGTCTTTGTCTTTGCATGCTCAACCACTGTGGTGGCCTGATCATTAAACCGGGCTGTCTGCTAACTTTTTTTAAATGAATATTCCAATGGAATCAGAGGTGAATGGAAGATGTGGCTGGTGAATCTGAGGTCTGGGGCTTGCTTTCCACTGCTGGTACTTGTATTTACAGGACCAGTTACTAAGCGGTTATATTTATTACAATTAAACATCTGGTGCTGTTGAAAAAGAGACATATAAACAGACAGCATCTCCGCAACAGCAGCAGTAGATATCACACGCTGGTCTACAGGATGAAAAAAGGTGAGACAATTGTATATTTTATTTCAATTTAACTTAATGTTTTCGATCAAACCAATCATTTACTTGGTTTCTGAACGTCAAACTGTTTGTGTTACACATCATGCCACACAAAGCACAGGATGAGTTGGTGACACTGTAATTGGGCAGCTGCAGAACAATTAGCACCATAACAGCTCATTTGTCTTGGTAATTCTCATCGTGAAAACCCAAAAGCTAGAACAACAGAATACGAAAACAAAACAATATAAAACAAAGCAATCCATTACAAGCAGCAAGCCTGTGTGTAACTGTGACCATGCCAATGTCAATAAAGTTATCACAGACACACATGCCAGAAAGTCATTCTCTGCTGGTTGTGAGTTGAAACCAAGAAATCAAGCTGATTCTTGCCCTTTCAAGGTCCCATATTTTACACTACTCTGGTGTTTTAAGTGGATTCCTCCTGTCCATACCAGGATGGTTTGTGGTGTTAAAAACCAAAAACCAATGAAGTCTCTACTCTCAGGTTTCGCTCTGGAGCTCTGGATTTCTTTTGTTGCAATTATCCATGCAATGTGTGGACACATCAAGGTTGAATCTGCTATAAATTGCCAGAGATGTGAATTTCACCATATGAAACTTTGCTGGACTATTAAAAGGCTCTACAATAATAAATAATACCAAAACCTTTCTGTGAGGTTTAGAGGAGAAAAAAAAAAAAAAAAAAAAGAGGAAACTGTGATAAAAGCTGTGATACAAAACTTGAAACTGAGTTTCTGCAAAATTGTAGTTTCGGATATTTATTAAAGGACCAGAATGAGAGTACATATTTGCTCCAGACTGGTTATACCATTCTACACTGGAACTTCATAGTGTTAGACAAGGAGCAGACATGCCCATTTGCCTGGGTCGTCCTGGGTTATTTGCCCTAACAGTAGAAACAGAGGTCCTACTAACTGGGCTTATGTTTTTTTTTTTTTTTTTGCAAATGCAAATGTCTCATGTCTAAACCTGAATGCTTTCGTTTATATCCACAGAATTTGATTAATGGCACTTCTCATTTGCATTTGTTTTCAACACCATCACCACCAACACCATCTGCAATGCTACAGTGACAAAAATAGTTTTTTCCTAATGACACATACAAGGAGGTGCATATAAATAATTTCATACGCATCAAACAGAAAAAAACACGAACTGAAGCTTTAACACGCTGAATGATCACGTTACCTTTTTATCCTTAAAGCTAAAGGTCAGCATATTGGAGAGAAAAATTCAGAGCTGTTAGATAAGATTGGACAACAAAAAGAGATCTTGACAATACCAACAGAAACCACCACAGTTGTGTTGCAATAAAAGCATGACACATTCTACTGATAAAACAAAAAAAAAAATAAATAAAAAATCATGCAACTTTGATGTGCAACAGTGAGTTTGCAAGCCTCCCTGATCACAAAGCAACTGCAACATAATAGCTAGATTACAATGACACCCAGCTTTCTGGGGGAAGTTCAGTATGGCTGAGTTCAAGTACCCTCATTGGCCAGTGCGCAATCTATCGGGAAGAGTTCGCAAATTGTTCCTATTTTTGATGGGAACCATTGTGGATTTACTCTGAGATATTAGGCAATACCAAAGTCTCAATGAAATCAGCCTTAATGAAACACAACCAGCTTGGTCCATGCAGTATATCTGTGTGTTTTATTGCCATATAAACGTATCATAGGTGGAGTCACATCTGTTTACATTGCTTGCAGTGAGTCCACACACAGCCCTTTGTGCGGTTTAGTCAATTTTATATGACTTATGGATCATAAATCATTGGAGAAACAATGCAAAACAAATATTAGTGGCATCTTCTAGCTTCCCCCTGATGCGAAACTGTTTCTGCAAACCACTGGCTTTAAATGTTAACCAGCTTTATTCAGTGTTTAATGATTATAATTCCCCATCCTGTTTGGTAAAGACTCTGCATGCAACTCTGATAGTATCTTACCATTCAGGTAGTTTTGATTTTATTCAAATTCAGGTTTCAGATGATATTTCAGGGAAATCCATGTTTCCAATGAATTTTCCAAAATATTTTTTTATTTCAGGGAGAGCCACTGACTAACATCTAACATCCATATTAAGATGCAGAAAAAAAGGGTCAAGATGAAAACCGGAGGTTGGTGGGAAGATACATCTTAGTTTCATCTAGGTCAGCTTACCTTTACTGGGCAATCTTTTCATGGTTTTGGTGCTGATTTTTGTGATCATAGGCAGGTTTTTTTACAATTACAGGGATCAGGCCTCAATCAAAATATAGAATGAGGAGAAATGCTTCTCCCTGTTCACAACCAACAAACTAGCTCAGGGCTTCAGAGAAAGGCATTCGTGCTTTGGGTCAGAAAGTCACCTGGTAAATACAGTTTTTTTTAACTGACAATACCTCATAGCAAAGAAAACTAGTCAGTACAGAAGAAGGCGTGGGTGACGTGGTTGGGGTGCGACACATGACTATTCCATGCATGTCTGGACCAGGGCCAGCATAGCTCAGTTACCTGTTCGTGGATGATGTCTGACAACTCCTTCACCATTTCCTTGAAGTTGGCCTTGAGGCCCTCGTGGTATTCAAACTGGTCCTCTTTGATCAGACGTTCATTTATATCAAGTGCCATGCTGCAGGCCTCGACAAAACGCCTGCAATTATTACAAAGGGTAAGACTTTTTAAGGTCTACAATACTGATTCATTAAACCAAGAGAGTCGGTTGGTTTTGAAGAAAGGGAGCACCTGAAAATGTCCTTGAGGTCTTTCACTTTCTTATTACCAGACTGATTGGATTTGCTGTCGTCAAGGAATGCTCTGGCATAGGCCATCGGTCCTGCATTCACCTGCAGCAAGAAATACTTATTATACCACATATTATACCAACAAAAATTCACAACTCCCGCTTTCTTCTGGCACTGAAACACTGATCCTTAAAAGACTGAAAATACACTATATTCCCAAAAGTATTCGCTCACCTGCCTTGACTCATGTATGAACTTCAGTGACATCCCATTCTTAATCCATGGGATTTCATTCTTTGCAGCTATAACAGCTTCAACTCTTCTGGGAAGACTTTCCACAAGATTTAGGAGTGCGTTTATGGGAATTTTTGACCATTCTTCCAGAAGCACATTTGTGAAGCCACACACTGATGTTAGACAAGAAGGCGTGGTTCTCAGTCTCCACTCTAATTCATCCCAAATGTGTTCTATCCGGTTCAGGCCAGTCAAGTTCACCCACACCAAGCTCTCTCATCCATGTCTTTATGGACCTTGCCTTGTGGACTGGGGCACAGTAATGGTGGAACAGGAAGGGGCCATCGCCGAACTGTTCCCACAAAGTTGGGAGCATGGAATTATCCAAAATCTCTTACATACCATACTGTGTGATATATGGTATGGCATGGTGGCATACCAAAAGAGAACAGTTATGGCCTTCGTCATATTAAACCCTATGGCTTAAGAATGGGATGTCAAGGCAGGTGAGCAAATACTTTTGGTAATATAGTGTAGATTTAAGGCTTCTTGAGGGCCCTTCCTCCAGAGAAAAACAGAAACAAAAGCATTTACCTGCACAGACACACAGCCCTGTAGTTTGAGCTGCAGCTGGATCATGTCCACTTCCTGGCTGGAGCAGAGCTTGGTTAACTCCGCCGTCCGCGCCTTCATCTCGTCTATGGCTACGTCCACCGGCTTCAGTTCCACCTGCTTCTCCCCCACCACCTCCACGCGTTTCTTCACATATGGGAATGCGTTGGCAGCTGGAGAGGAGATGAGAATGGCAGAACTGGCTGAGTCTGAGTCAGGGGGTCATCTTTCGGTGATGGATGCACGCACAGTAAAAAAAACTTGACAGCAAAATATCTCTTTTGATGCCACAGTAAACAAGCAGGAAAAAAATTAGCAAAAGCATCTGTTGTTTATCCAGTTGTTTCGCACATACAGTGTTGCTCTTGGCAACAGCTAAACACAACGAGGCCTGGACATATTGGCTTAACAAGAGACAAGAATATTGTTTTAAGATGCTTGTCGGTAGTGTGAGATAAGCCGGAGACGCTTGAATAGGGAGGGTACCTAACAGCTGCCATTCACTACAGTGGCCAGCTGTTTTAATGTTTACTGCCATTTAGGCATTCAGAGCTCTGCACATATGCTGGAGGCATGCAAACTGCCCAAAGCAAATTGATGAAATGTAATAGCACGAATACTTTCTCGCCTGCACGTTTGGTGGAGCCTTTGGGACCCTGCCTGACACCCGGTTCAAAGGGCAACGCAAAGTTACGCCATTGGCATTGTTGAAAGATTTCTTAGACTGTGATTGTTTTTTTTTCCTGGCAAGGCTGTACTTTGATTGGCTCAGCCGATACAGGTTGTGATCGTGGAGCATATCCCTTTAAAAACCAATGAGCCATGTTAATGATCACAAACAAACCTCACTTTTAAGGGAAGTGGAAGATAAGATTATTGAATCTTTCACCAAAACAGTCCAGAGGCCTAGTGTGACTCATTTTAACCATGCACCTGCTGCAGTGGCCACTCTTCTGCCATTAAGACAGCAAAAGCGATGAGGTCACCCCCCTGATAGCACAGATACACGATGCACTTTGGGTCATTAACATATGTCAATATCAGCAATGTGTGTGCTTTGTGTACTTGTGAGCACGGTCCTCCTCTTGCATTGCTCTTCCACTCCTCCGTGCTTCTTGCCAGACAGCGTATACGGCGTCTCAAACACGAAACGGTTGATGTTATGGCACTTTTCAAAGTCAGTTTTCTTCTCCGGCGCCTCCTTCTCCTCAAAGTACGGCTTGACGAATGTCACCTGGACGTAGGCGAACTTGTGGTCCAGGTCTTTGGGGTTTACCTGCAGACAGAGTAGTAAATAATAAAATAAACGGTATGTTATTGCATGCAGGGAGAGCAGTGTCCAAGACACTTTTAATCATACATTCATTCACCCATCTTCTACCGCTTATGCATTTCCGGTTTGTTAGACTCACCAATTCGCAAATGTCTTTGTGATATCTGTGGGAGGAAACCCACACAGGCCCGGGGAGAACATGCTGAAACTATGTACAGAAAGGCTCCAGGCCGGGAACTGAACCTTCTTATTGTGGGGCAACAGCATTAACCACTACGTGCTGCCCCAGTTTATAATCAGCCTTCTTGAAAATGAATCATCAAAATGTATTCGAAATTTTCCTAATATGCCCAAGGAGACGTAATATCTGCATCTTAAAACATTATGCTGACCAGAAGATGCCTCAGAGACCTCCACTAACTCCTGAGAGCGGTGGACGTAACCAATTCTCAGACCCATCAAAACAGGAAACGCAGATTTTAGATATGACATTTTCCCACATTATGCTAGACAAATTATATTTTAAAAATAAGCACAAAACCAGGGTTATGATCAAAAGTTTAATTTCTATTGGAACCTGACAGCCAAAGTCCGCAAATGCACCTCAAGGATAATAAGAACAGAGTTACTGAACCTTGTTCGAGTCCTGAATTATTTTGACGTTTTCAGGCCCAAACTTTTCCCCGTAGAGCGTCAGCAGCCGCTGAGAGATCTCAGACAGGCCTGTGAGTTTTGGCTCTTTGTAGATGTATTCTTTACCGTCCTCCTCCTCAAAGAAGCCCTGAGGAAAATGCACAGCGGTTTTAGACATGATGAGACAAGTGTGCATGATGAGACAAGTGTCTCATCATTAGTGTGGATGTGTGCTGGAGGACATCCAGCGTGGATGTCCTCCAGCACACATCCACACTAATGACACAACTTTGTGAGCTACTCATCACAACTGCAGCTTACCTGTCCATAAAAAGCTACTCTGAAGTAAGTCCCAAGCAGCCTGCGGCCTGATTGTATCACCTCCATTATCTTGTTGTATGCTCTGTGCAGAGTGTCGTACAGTCGGCTCAGTTTCTGGAGAAACAGAACAGGAATCAGATATGGCTGGAAAAACCCAAATAAAAAAAAAAAAAAATTTTGGTGTGATACACAGATATGTGATCCTTATATTTGGAACACGGATTAGCAGATAAACTGCCAGAGGGAGTTACGGCAATCAGTGAATATGATTTCTTCTTGTGGGGGATGTGACAAAAACAAATAATAAATGCAGAGCAGTTTCCAAAAAACATTTAGGGCATTTCTTATCATTTATCTGTTTATTTGACAGGGAAAGTAGCGGGACAGTGGGGGCAGGGAATCGAACCAATGACCTGCTGCTCAGATCACAAAGATTAGACTATTCCAATTGCCTGTATATCTGAACATGTATAACTCATTATTATGAATTACTCTGCAAAAAAAAAAAAGCCCTGGTTACATACGTATGATATCTGTGAATGTAGAGTTGTTGCTGCGGTACCTCGTACTCGTGGCGCTTCTCATAGATGGGGATAATGAGTTTGGCGATGTGCGTGATGAGCTCATAGCGTTCAGCTTTCCACAGCGCCTCCACACAGACCTCAAGGTGCTCGACCAAGACTTCCTGAAAGAGACAGAGTTTTGGATTGGTATGCTCCATATTTTTTTTTATCTGTAAATGTTATATTTTGCTGCATCTTGTCTGTCCTTTGTTTCCCCTTTGATTCACTGTAGTGCAGCACTGACCTTCATTCCTCATGAAGGTCATATCACTCAATAAACATCAACAAACTAGATGCCAAGAAGGGCTGCTGATGGTCACAGACACACATTGAAATAATAAACACATTTAGCTGCAAGACTAAAAGTGCATCAGACTCCTAAAAAGTTCAGAGGGAAAAAATGCTATATTTGTGAATTTTAAGAACCAAAAAACATCTGAGTGAAGTTTTTTCATCTCTCTCTCATGTTGTCTTTGGATAGCCAAATACACAGAGCAAATCAAAAGAGAGGATCATTTCCAACAAAACATGTATTTTGGCAACAGCGCCAACGAGAAGAAAATCAAGCCTGACTGTCTAAATACCAATTCACAATATCACTTCACTTCTAACAATCCACAGATGGTCACACCTCAGTGTAATAGACATCTTGCATTCCTGTGTCTTCCTTCATGGCAGCTTCCTCTTCAATATTCAAGGTGATCTTCTTAAAAGCTGCAAGGCCACTGAAGAAGAGCTCTGATGAAACAAACAACAATGACAGGTTCAAAAAGTGCCTCACATGCCTCAACCAAGTACTGCATTTCATCAGGGTGTAAAGTTGCAGCAGATGTTTTGTCTGAGGAAGTGGCTGTAAAAACAATAAAAAAATCACACGCAATCATATGCAAATATGTACCAGAAACGATGAACTCCTTTTTTGTATAATGTTTTGTGAAAACAAGTGTCAGAGAAAGAAAGTTCAAATATTAGCCACTGTAAACCACCACGCTTTTTGGTTCATAACATCCAATAATAAATTACACAATGAAAGCACAACCACTGTATAAACGCTGGTCCCTGTGGTCTTAATGCAAAACAATTATTATGGGGTTTTTTTTTTTTTTTCTGTTAAGTGTGAAGTCGCTAACTGCTGCACCCGAAAACTCTTTATTCACCAACATGCCTCAGAGATAAACACGGTGTCACATTTGCGTAGGGGAATATTTATCATCAGGTTTTGCATTGGATACAAATGATCATGAGAGAGAAACAGAACAGAGCGCAGTTTGGGCCGTTGTTTCTGCTGGATGTCATGGCAGTCGTCTATTAATAATTAGTCTGAAGAGTGTTTGCATGCTGTTTCCAACAACAGTTGGTGTACAGACTGGAATGCTTTATATTATGAGTGCAGGGAGATCTTCGTTCTCCAGTGTAAGAATACTCTTAAGTAGTGTGACTCCTTCCTTCTAAAAGTTGTATGAATGTGGGTGTCTGCCATTATATGCTGACAAACTCAGCGAGGCACCAAGATTAACTCCTTATGCAAATATTGTTCTTGAGTTCTTTGTCAGTGAGGTATAACATTAGCTCAGCCAACAGTGCATGCACTGCTGCAGTGTGTAGGCCTAAAATGGTGTGTTTTGAGTTGATGAGTTGCGGGCCTTACTTTTTCTGTGCAGGTATTCTGCAACAAGTGCAGCCACATGAACGTAACACATGGCAGCCTGTGGAGACGACAACAACAACAACAACAAAGGCATGTTTAGTGAAAACTCTGGACAGCATATATTGCAAAAAAGAGATGTAACACAGCTTAGAGAGAAAGATGAACCTGCGGTATGGACAAGAAATAATGCTTCACCACTGAAACTTACACAGCATTACTTTGGTTGATTTGGTGGAGAGAAAGCTTGTGAAAGCGCTGACATGTAAACATATTATTCTCTGAGCCATAGCTACATACCAGCCACACCCTCAATTGAACAGGAAGTTTAACACCTGTACAAAATATGCACTATTATTACTTGTTTACCTTATCTAATATAGCCATGTACTGTGTCATGCTTACAAATGCCACCTGAATCAAAGTAACATGCGCCAAACAAACCAGGGTTGATTTGCTGTTGTCTTGTGTCAACTTGTTTTTTCTTGCGTGTGAACACTTTCTAATTTATAATAAATGAGCTTGTACTCAGTCGGTCAGCTGGACCACACGGTCTCCAGCTTTGCATCAAACTCAATCTCCCAGACAATACTGATAAAGGCATTCTTCCTTATACCGCAACCACAACCCCCAGAAAAGTAAAGCAGCAGTTGAGTGTGTCCAAATTATTTTCTGGTACTAAAATGGAATCAAAGCATCATGAAATGAAATGACTGCTCTGTTTAATGACTGGTATTATAAAGACATCCACCTACAGGTTCTTTATCACGCTCTCTTGGGGTTTTGTTACATGATGAGCCTCCATAACAAGGAATGATATAGTGTGAGTCATGTTTCATGGAAACCTTGTGTGTTTTTCATTAATTCCAGCCCTCTTGCATGGGAAGCATCCTTCTAATACGCCACCATTAACACATGTCTTTATTTCTAACACCAAAGCAATAAAATCAGAACACGAAGAGAGAGAGAGAGAAAAAAAAGGGAGGCCACAGAAAATATGGAAAGATGTCTAAGGGCAATAAAGAGATTCTGCAAATCTGACTGCCCTGTGTCTGAGAAAAAAAATATCTCAACAAAGGTAAATAAAACATACAGACAGACAATGTAACAGTGATCACTTCAGGTTGAGCTCTCTGTTGATACCTCAGAGAGATCGTTGTTTTTGAGGTGCGCTCGGGCCATGCTGTCCAGCCAAGTCCGCCTCAGTTCGGGGGTGCTAGCATAGGACCGGGCCAGACTGTACTGGAGGTCCAGCAGCATCTCTGGGTCTTTCTCATGCTCTCTCATCTGGGCCGTGGCCATCAGCACTGTGCGGATCCGCTTGGTGAGACCCTTCACTTCCGAAGGAAATGCCGTAGACTGGATCAGACGAGCAAATAAAGACAGCCTTGTGAATTGAGGAATATATTGAAAAACCAAACAAAGGCCCTATTCTTTAGATGCGGCTTCTGCAATCCAGCATGTGGTTGTTGGACTAAAACAATCCGTCAACTGTCATTCTGTTTATTTAAATTCTATCAGTGCAATAGGAGTGAATTCTTCAATCATCTTCAAACACTGTGCTCTTATTTTAAAATAACACAACAAGAGAATCAAAACCATGAGCAGAACCCATATGTCTGCGGTTTGAGGAAAAATAACTTCCCAGCATGCACAGGGGCAACAGATTTGTGTGCTCAAGTATCATTTTATACCTTATTGGGGGTGTTATGTGTGTTCCAGAATGACTAGTCAAACAACTAGATAAAATCTATGAACTTGTGGCTTGCTGTGCGGTCAGCTGTAGCGTCTTAAAACCAGATATTCTATCTAATGACCATCAGGGACAACTGCACTGATTGTAAATCAGATTGTGTTGGGAATGTCTTTGGGAAAATGGCCTTACTTCTCACCTGAGTAGAATTCAGTAAACATTTTCTTAATGATTTTATGGTCTTGTTCTCTGGCTCCAAGTCTTCTACTATACACCACGATACTCATTTTTAAATGAATACCATGGCATTTGACATTTTTTGCTGTGTCATAGTTGTCTAATTTCTTCTTGATAAATCAAATTATTTGTCAGTTAGCAAGGATTTTTACTGCTTTTCAGAAATCTTCCTTTACTCCATCATAGTTTACATAGTAGTTTACATGAGTCTGTTTAAAAGGCCAAACAGCAGGAATACAAAAAAAAAAAAAAAGCGCAGATTTAATTTCACTTTTGGAGCAGAGTGACCAAGACATGGGATCAAGCTGCTGAAGACGATTTAGTCTTTATTTGAATTAAACTTGGCAAACAATAGCAGAACAATAGCTGACAGTTGCATTAGTTTTAATGTGTACTGTTATTGTTGCTGCAGAAACAAAGTCCTGTGTTTTCTCACACAAGTATTGACTAATCCTAATCCTGACTACTGACTTGAGCTGCAAGAGTGTGCCTGTTGATATGTGCATACCTTCATGGCCTTGTCACTGTTTGCAAAGTTGTTAATGATGGAGAGTGACTCCTGGAAGCGCGAGCTGCCAGTCAGTGCTACATCGGAGATCAGCTGGCTCACTGCAATAATGATCTGGAGTGAAAGGATGAAACAGTGCAGGGTTGGATGATGGTCCAGTGAGAGCCACTGGAAACCTGGACATCTTTCTGTTACTGTTTGCATGAGAGTTGGAAACTTTAAAACACAGCGGGCCATCTGTATTTAACCTGTTTAAACATTTGGTTTTCATTCTTCCCATCTGTTATGAAAGCAAAAAAATCCATGTGGATAAAAGGCTAAAGGTCAAAAGTGAGCATTAGGGTGAGTAAGTGCTGACATCCTTCTGGTTATAGAAAAGGAAGTGTGTTGACAGTACGGCTTCCCATTCTCCTTGTGCCTTCCTTCACGGACTAACACTTTACCTGCAGGTGTGTGCGCAGGAATGTCTTCCTCTTGGTGTAGTCGTAGTTGTTTCTCATCAGCAGGTAGAGCAGTGCGGCCGCCTCAGCCCTCAGGGAGCCCAGCTTGGAGACGCAGCACTTGAGCACCTCACAGCACAGGGCCTCACACAGCGTCACGCGGCCCTTAAACAGCACAGACGGGAACTGGTGGGGCGACATGTTGCGGTGTTATTTATATTGTTGGGTGGGGGTCAGAAGGGAAGTGGCAGTGGCTGCGTGAATCCTAACAGATGCAGTTTTGTTATTTGTCTATTTATCTTTTACTGCACTTAGGTCCAAATACACTTTGTATAAATGCAAATCTACACTTGGACAAAGTTTGATTTTCCAATTTGAATCTTAATTGAAGATGTCATTTTTCTGAGTTTCTTTTTTTTTTTTTTTCCATTTTTGTAAGATATTAAATCAAGACAGGCAAAATGTGGTAAAGACTTCCTCACATAAGGGGTGAGGAACAGTGGGAACAAATAACTGCACAATTTTTTATTTTTTTTTCCCAGTGTATGCAGCACTACAACGTTCAAAGAAATACTGAGATACTATTGCAAAAATGACGGGGGTGTAGAATGATTAGCACTGTTCCCTGGCACAATAAAAAAGATTCTGGGTTGGCCAGCTATGCCTGGGGGGTCTCTCACAGCACGAAATATCTTAGAACATTGCGGAACACGCTGATGCTTTCAGAAGATACTACTGTAGAAGTGAGTGATTCCATTACTCTGGAAATCTTCTTAGAGCGCGCTTGTACTGTAAAATGTAATTGAGCTGTATTAAGGGGACATGTGAATATGGCAACAGGGAAGCAATAAAACAGGACACAAGTCGTATTTATCGTATGCCTCTTCTAGTTTTCTGCGAGACACACAGGCCGGACAAGTGGATGCATGTAACTGTTTACATGTTTTTCCCAGGGTGAAGAAGGATAATCAAAGAAAAAAAATCTGCGTTCAAGTGCGTGAAAGAGAATCCAGTGTGATATCAAACCTTGTTGATGAAGGCCCTGAGCGCGGCGAACACATGCCTGAGGGCCGCTTCCGATTGTCCGACTTTTAGGAAGTTAAGATAAACGTCAAACACCTTCTTCATCAGGGGGTTGTGACCTTCACTGTCAAGTAGCTGGGTCTGACACACACACAAACACTTGTTTTATCACTTTAGAGGACTTGCATTATTTGTATACAATACACATCTAAGTCCATACACACAAACATCTATATATGTAGATTTACATTTATTAACACTGAATACACGCTACAGGAAATATCCACATATCTATTGGTCACATTGGTTGCATTTTAGACAAAGTGTATTATTTATATTGTGTATCCCTCCGTGCATGAGAGTGTGTGCTGACCTTGAAGTACTGTGTGAAAAGCGACAGGACATCCAAGACACTCAGGCAGACCTCAGTGGATATGTTTCCCTCCAGCAGAGCCTGATGGTGGATTTCTGCTTCCGATGGCCCAGTGCCTACAATAACGACATACAGCACACATGTGCACACATTAAGGTGTTGTGTTTAAACACCCACAGTGTTCTAATTGACATCTGGCCAGCTTAGTTTCTTTGTGTGATGGATTTAGTTGTTCATGAATGACTCACTAGCCATGCATGTCTCTAATAATATTTCCATAGACATCTCACGAAGGTAAAAGTCTGACTTTGCTTTATTGACTTATGTGGCCACATCCTCACTTCAACATTTCAACCCCAGCTGTTTGAAGACATCTTTTTTACAGGTTTGCTTAATTGGGTTCTGCCTAAAGACGTTTGGAAACTGTTGATCAGCTGAGCTCAGCAATCTTCCATTGCACCATATCCCAAAGTTCCTCGACTGGATTGAGATCTGGTGACTGTGGAGGCCATTTGAGCACAGTGACCTCGCTCAGAAAATGGTATACTGTGGTCATAAAGGAAGGAACAATACTGGGCTGGAGTGTTAAAATCATATTAGACTGGTACGAATGGGCCAAGAAACTACACCTCACCAGGGCAGGGTGAATTCTGTTATCCAAATGTCGCAGTGGAAATCAAGACTCAGCAGACCAGGAAATGTCTTTATCCATCTATTTTCCAATTTTAATGCACCCATTTGAATTGCAGTTTCCCTTTCCTCTTTAAGCTCAGTTTCCTGAAAATTTTCTTCAAGGTTTGACCTGTGTTCATTTGGAGATAATCTTCTGCAAACCATCAGCTTCTCCATCAGCTCAGACCAGTATGGTCATTCTCCTTTTACCTCCGGCAAAAACGAAGCATTTTCTCACAGAAAACTCACACTCAAATGGATACTTTTTCTTGTTCGAACCATTGTTTTAAGAGATGGTTGTGTGTGAAAATCCTATTAGATCAGCAGTTTTGGAAATACATTCAGAGCATAGTCTGCGTAGAATAGTCTGTCTGGCACACATTCTTATCCCTTCTTGTTCAAAGTGTTAACATCAGCAAATCATCTTAATCATGTCCACATGTCTAAAAATGTTGAGTTCCTGCCATATGATTGCCTGATAAGACATTTGGACTTACAAGCAGTTGAACTTGTGAACCGAATAAAGTATATGATAAATTAACTTTCTAAGAAATGGCGTACTTGATTCTATTACTGTGATGTATATGGTTTTCAGAACAATTATTGTTAGGGGAAATCTCAAAGTAAGAAGACTCTGTGTTCAGTTCCTGAGTCTGGGGCCTTCATGTGTAGTACTCATATATTCTCCCTGTGCCTGTGTGTGTTCCCCCTGGGTACTTAGGCTTCTCCCCACAGTTCAAAAACATAAATGTTCTCCTAATTGGTCTCTCTAAATTGCTCGTAGGCGTAAGCCTAAATGGTTGTTTGTCCTGTCTAGGGTGGATCCCGTCCTCGCCCTATTTCAGCTGAGATTGGCTCCTATCCATTTGATGACCCTGTGTGGATAAGCTGCTCAGTAAATGACAGGATTTGTTGTTAGTGTTGTTGTTCAGTGATTTGCTATTCCCAGATTCTGTTCCAAGAGCTGTTCAGTTTCTGAACCAGCTAGAGACACTATAGATCATGTGTATGAATCGCCTACTTGTCAAATTAATAATTTGCACTTTAACTTGTGCATTTCTTTGTGTGCTTACCTATATTGAGAGTGAATGAGGCCTCCATGGTGCTGAACTGGTGTATCTTAGTTTGCATGAGGCTGGATCGGTTGCAGCGCATGGCCGGCATAGTCTGAGACTTTCTGTCCGAGGAGAATAGCTTCGGCACACAAACCTCCTGATTCCTACATAAGTAATACATCCAAAGAGGGAGAGAAAGACAGCGAGCGAGCGAAAGAGGGAGAGAGCAGTGCATTAATGTGTTGGATGGAGGATGTTTTCTCTATTGCGTTAGGATTAGAGTATACTTTGAATATAATCTGTAGAAATAATTAAGGGATTATATTTGTATATTGTTTATATATTATATATTTTTATTGACATGCAATCTACCCAGACAACTTGTAGTTGCACTTCACCTGTTCTACTAAAATTAGCTGAGTGTCAGATTTCAGGCAGATGAGACAGTACAACAGGTAACACCACAGTGCTCACCTGCCAATGTTCCTCTTCCCTTTGTAACGAAACTGAACAAGACAGGTCCTGCAGGAAATTAACAAAAACAAACAAACAAAACAAAACAAAAAAAAAAGCCACACATTAGCTGCAGCAAGGAACACATGCAATGAAAGCTTTTATTGTTTTGTTAAGAGTGTTGTTTGCTGAAGTTTCCTCAGGGCCAATGAGCCCCGCAGACAGAGTTAGAACAGTGTTACAGAAGTGTGTTGAATAATTGATGTGTATGCTTGCAGATGCAGTTACGCATTATAATTGGAATCTCACTTTTTAAACAGCTTGCAATCAAAAACGCAAAACAAACAAATCAAATGCAACATAACTACTGGCATTTAAGAAGATTAATACATAATCCTAAAACTAAATTACAACAGGCCATTGTGACAACTCACTCTAGCAAACTGAGGAAATTCATGATGTCCTGAGGGCCGACTTTATTCCAGTAGGCCATGAGAGTGTCTGTGGACAGAAAGAAAGCAAAATCTTACAAAGATCTGTGTTGTTTTTGTCTCTTGTTAACAGACATGAATGTCTGAATAAATAGTTCCTGTTGATTTTAGGGGAGAAGTGGAACTAAATCATCTGCATGTCCTTGATGGTGGAAGCATAGCCTATTGTTTGCTCAGTAAAACCAAGCCAAGTTCTGCAAAGGCTCCATACCAAAATAGCAGGAGGAGGTTATATCACATCCTGTGTGTAATTGTGTAGCATGGCTATACAGCTTCACTGACCTTCTGACAAGGTCTTAATGATGTGGAGGAAGGAGAAAAGGAGGCCCTTGATCTCATACTGTCCCAGTCTGCCAATGGGGGGCATGGGGCTGCTGCTCATGGTGGAGCCACGTCTCTGCAGCTGAAGGAAAGTTCAACACAAACAAAAGCACACTCTCGCTGATCAGATGGTATTGTGTGGATGAAAGAGTGATACGCACAGATAGAGAGGAGGAAAATTTGTCTTAGGTATTCAGCATCATCTGTTTTACAGTCAAACACCTCACTTTGAAATAAAGGCGGGACAGCAGGAAAAGGATGCAGAACAATTACATTTATCTGGACAACATGCCAATCTGACAGTGAACTGTAGCTCTAGATTGCATGGATTTACTCTATATTATTAAATAACTATCTCTCTGTTGTTTTATCGCTTTGTTTTTTTTTTTATTACCACATTAAACATCAAAGAGAATAAACATCAGCAGGAGTCTGGTTTTATAATGGAAATTTGGGAGTTGGTAATAAATTATCGTCTCTCAGTGCTTTCCTCTGATACCCAAATTGAAAACATGGCTTTGAATATAGTTTCACTTCCAAATGGGGAACAGTAATTTTCTGAAACAGCTAAGTTGCTAAGATTGTTGGTCAGCATCACAAAGCGTTAACCAGGAATTCTTCCGGCACTTATATTTCAGAAACAAACACACATTGCCACATCTCTGTACAGACAGAATACAAACAGAATAAAATAAAATATAATTATAATATAATATAAAATAAAAAATAAATGAATAAATAAATAAAATTAATAAAAGGACATCTGCAGGCTGAAGTTTAGATTAGATCAGATTATAAAATCTAGTGTGCTAGGAGGTTACCTAGATCTGCATGAAGAAACATCAGTTTATTCAGCTGTTGATTAGAAATCATTGTTTCCCCTTAACTTAACTTAACTAAAGAAATTGCTATGACTTACACAAATAATGAATAACCCTCCTCAGTCTGTTTATATTTAACATCTGGTTGTATGACCTACATAGTGGATGCGTACTCCTGGTGTCCTGAAATCACATGAAACAACAAGAAAAAGGCTGTGTGGTTTCCAATGAAAAGAAGAACCCCACTATAAATACAATTTCTCCTTAAGAAAAGAACATGTGGTGTCATTGAGTGTGACAAGCCGTGATCAAAAGACTTATCATAATAGATTTGTTGCTTGTGTTCAATGAAGACAAATATATTGTAACTGCAAAATAAATTCTACTTCCATTAATGTGCCACAGTTGCAGAGCAGGAACAGTCAACCGCTCACACAGATGGGAAACCATTCAAATATTTTTACACAACATGCAATGGAGACTACAGATTTGGATCAAAATTATGTTTTCACTCGGTTACTTTTACTAAAAAGGTTATTGGCAGAGGTAATATTTTTTTCGCTGCAGCTGAGCTTAGGTCTGCAGCAAAATGGTGGTGGGGAGTGTTTGACACCGGATCTGCAGATGGGGAAGACTCTCACCTCAATGCTGTCTGGTGTCCCTGGGTCCATAAACAGAGAGCCCCTGGAGTCCTCTCTCCTCACAACAAGGCCATTTTGAGCTGCCAGACCTGCAGCCAAGACAGAGCAGAGTAATATTAGCATCCAATCAGAACAGCATAAGTCAGTATTTGCCGATTTAGGGAGTGAATGGATGCTCTCGCAAACATCAATCACTTCAGGTTGGCTGTATTTGTTGGCTGGAAAAGGTTACTGTTAACATGATAGTAGCAGATAAACAGTTTGCGCTTGATGAATGATTAAGGGTCTTGCACAGGGAGATCCTATGTGCCCATGAAACCAGTTGTAATGCGCCTTCTGTGGTTGCAAGGGAGCTCTGAGGAGTCTGAGACAAAACCAGCATCACGTCCACAGGGAGAAGAGGCTATTTAAGTGCATCGTGGGAAGCGTGTGCGTGGTCAGGATAGCTTTGTTTTTGCCTGTTTGTGTGGGTTGTGAATTTCATGGAAAAGTAAATAAACTGAACTTAAGTTAAATATTTAGCAGTGAACCCTTTAAAGTAAAAGCCAGTTGAAAAACTATGCAGGCCTTGCAGGACATAGCCCATCTGTCATTTGAAAGGACTGAGGTATAGGTTTATTTTTCATTTTTCATTTGGTTGTTGTTTTTCTTTCTGTTAAAACTCTCAACTGTACTAAAGTCAAAATGTCTTTATCATGGCATGACCACCAAGTACTTGGTGGTAAATCTAAATTAAACAACTATGTGCATCATCGTCTTCGTGGAACATGTCTGGCATGCAGCTGCTGCTTTCAAACAGAGTGCTATTTAATAGATGTGTTTTGCGTCAGGATTGCTGCGCAGACATGGTGTCAGGGGGCCTCGGCAGCGGAAATAATAGATGATGCATAAACAGGAAGAGGCCAGGAGGCATGTGTTCAGTGCAGCAAACCACAGTGCAGGACTGACCGTGGTCTTTTTCAATAGCTGTGCTGATTCTCCTGCTGTCTGTGGAGCCGGTTGATATGAGGTCGTCTCTGGAGCCCTGGACAACCACGACCACGAGATGGAAGAAGTGAAAAGACTGAACAATCAGGCTCAGGTTCAGCAACCTAAACCCCAGGAATGCTCAGGAGGCGCTGATAACACAGTTATGCCTACAGTTACAACTGTTAGAAATTTGCATTTAATCACTACACACACGCATCTATCTTTTCCAGATGCTGAGTCCAAAAACATGCAACTATGGAACCTCCCAACAAACTTGCAATTTTGCCATTTGTTCCTGTTAAAATTTGATTTCCTCTTACCCAATGAGGTGGTAAGTAGTAATCTTGCTGACTATCTTTGAAACGGACAGCAGTCTGATTTAGAGAAGTTTAACCTGGAGTAGGCAGTCCAGGGTTGGGCAAAGGGACTCACGTTGAGGACGAGGCCAGGGCTGGAGGTGCGTGGTTGCGCAGACAGCTGTTTCAGGTTCTGGTACAGCAGCTCAAACAGGGGCAAGTAGAGCAAGCAGATCCTGGCCTGCTGGTTCTGAAACATGATGAGACATGAATTCATGAAGTTACAAAAGCAGACATTGTGGCTACACATGTAACAAGAGGAGGGTAACAGTCCAGGTCCCCTCCTGGACTAAAAAGCATATCTTTGCTCAGCTGATCAAGATGTTGCCCGCACTCGAAACGCAGGCTTGTTTGCATAACAGACATCAGTTATGGCTGTTAAAATACAGTTTATCATATGTACAGACTGCGACCTGTGACAGACCTTTTAGGCAAACATTCACTATTTATGCCTCCAAACAATGAGGTTCTGATTGTATATTTGCTTAACAAAGATCTTTGGGTTATCTTTTAATTTTACTAAGAAATGTGCAGTCAAGCATGGCAGGTGCTCTGTGAATTCAGGGTGGTTGACCCAACCTTAAATTGATAATAGAAAACATGATCAAAATGTTGTTAATGTGTATAATTATGGGAAAAGTACTTCCTGTTCTTCTCTCCCTTTCTCTTTTGATGATGTTTGCTATCTCTGGTTCCTCCCATTAACACCGCCATTCCTCACCTTAAAGGTAGTGTAACGGTCATCCATGGCATGTTTGATGAGAAGATTCTTGAGTACGCTCACAGACAGCTGCCTCACTTCGGTCCCTTGCTGCAAGGCCTCAGCCAGCTCTCTCAGAAGCAAGCCAACCAGAAAATGGTTGCGGCAATACTCCTCAGTCAGGCTGAACTCCAGACTTTGTTCTGTGGTTGTGCCAGAAAATGTTACGGTAAATTAGTTAGAACCTAGGGTAGACTAGGGAGCCAGAATGCAGCATTTAGTTGAGAATGAGACTGCCACATGAACAAAGAGGCATTTCCTCATACTTAAATAAGAGTGCTTCACATCTTGTTATGTTAGAGCTTGTTGTACATACTGTTAAAAAGCTATCAGCATCTGCTTTTTAGCAAAGGTGGACAAAGTACACAACTCCATTATGTGAGTCAACTGTAGGTGAAATATTACCCTCCATTACAAATGAAAGATATCAAATTTTTATTGAATTAAAGTGGTGGACTGTGCTTGAAAAAAAATGCTTAAAGGTCCCATGCAGCATAAAAGTAAATGTGCATGTGGTCTTTGACTAGAAAGCAGGACTGCGTTCTACATTCATATGTGAAAGTATCAAAGGTCTGAGTCCACGGAGAAATGCACACAGCCTGCATTCAGAAACCAAGCCTTGACACGAGCTTGTAAAATTTATGTGACTTATTATTTATGTGTTGTGATGTCACAACAATTAGTCACCACCCAGGCCCACCAGAAGTCACCATCACAGACCTGTTGATACAAGTTCTATGAAAAGTAGCCTGAGAGAAGCATAATAAAATTACACTGAGATGGATTTTAGTTCCTAAAACCAAAAATATTTTACAGCTCCTCTGGATTTCAAAAGCCTAAAATATGACACCTACATTTTTATATCAACATATTGCTGTACTGTTCCACATTTACAGAGCTTAATAATACTAAAACAACCTAATGAAATTATTAGATTTATTTGTGGAATAACTGCACATTTGTAATATCTGTAATTTAGTAAATATTTCCTTTTCAAGCTAAAAAAGGCCAACACTTGGACAAAAAGTCTCCTGCCCTTTTGTCACCCAACCAATGACTCTCAGCAAGCTGCTCAAACATGCAGTAGCATGACTAAATGTATTTTTATTTATGAGTTGGCTGCTGTTTTTCTCCTGTGTATGTAGCCTATGGTATTTTCAAAAAAGAAAAATGTGTGTAGACCAAAGGCTTTGCTCTGTTTAAAAGAGACACAGTGGAACCATCCGCACCATAATTGTCTTTTAAGTCTAGTGGAATAAAAGCCAAGTCAAGTTTAAGAAAAGCAAATACTGTTTGGGAAAAGTCATGTACTTTGTTCACTGTTCACCCTCTAATAACCGAGGATTTAGATGTCATTCAAAGTTGAACAATATGCAGCAGAACAGCAAGAAGACCACGCAACAAATTCATTGACCACAGACATGACCGTTTCCACAGCACAGAAGAAGAGAGGAATCCAGATCATTCATTACACATCGCCGACATGAGGAAATGCATAATGTAAGGTGGAAAGTGTTGTTTTGTATATTCAGAGAAGATCAATAAATCAGCAAGAGGAAGATTTATGGAAAATAAGACGTATCGATACAATTCCAAAATAACTGCTTTTGTCAGTAGTAAAACAGGAAATGCAGTCTCGGAAACTGAGGAGTCATCTACATTTATCTTCTTCAATGACAGTCAGAGAGATAAAGAGAGAGAGAGAAAGAGCTTGGTGAGAGATTTTTCTGTTTAGTGTTTACAAATATGAATTTGATTATGCATTAAGATAGGAGGGTCAGTAAATGGCCAAACTCCTGTGCCCAAGACACAGGCTCAGGCACATGAGAGCATTAGCCTAGCATTAGCAGTGTGCTGAGGGAGCGAGCAGTAGTGCATGGGATGGGTGGGGTCGTGAGGGGAGGGGGTATAGCAGACTCAGGAGAAGTTTTGCGCGGGGTGTTTTCGTACGGCGACAGCAAACAAAGGAGGCGATAATGGAGGGGTGAGCATCACCTACCTACAGGGCCAAAAAGCTCCGTCGCATACGGAATAAAATCTGACCACAAGCAACACACACACATAAACACACAAAAAAAAAAAAAAAAAAAAACAGAGAGGGGGGGGGGGGGCAGGTAAAAATAAAATAATTGGGAGTAAAAATGTACACATGCAGCATTACAGCACACACGTTTGCTTTCCACTTGTGGTTGTGTTAAATAAGTGTAGGATAAATTTGTTAGATGGGTCGGATTAATACCGCCTTCTTAATAACACACCTGTGTGCATGGGCATGAGGTGGATTAAAGGGTCAGTGTGGTGGGTGCAGGTCAGGGCAAGGTGAGTGAAGGGCCGGGTGTCATGAGGGCACGAGCTACTGAGTGGTTACGTGTGTGGCACGAAGCATAACGCATTCAATGAAAGAGGGAGCATGAGGGCTTGACTCTCACCTTGAACCCTCTGCAGCTTTGTGCGCCCAAAAGCCATTGGCAGGTTGAGTGGGATGAAGTGCTCGTGGTTGCACACAGTCATCAGGAAATCAAATTTCATTTCGGTCAGCACCTGCGTGAGATAAGCATTTGTGAGTGTCGAAGTCCTACGTGCATGTATACAAATTTCTCCATCATGCCCATGAAAGAAATTAATTGGCAACAACAGGTTTTTGTTAACATGCCCAAATTGTTCACAGTGACTCACGGTACAAAACCCCCAAGGTATCAGTTTCAGCTCATTTTGATAGTCAAATGTATTGCTATCAGAAACAAACAGGGGAATAAGAAGTTTGTTTTTTTTAATCTGTGTCCAGGTTAAATATACACTTTCAAACATGTGAAAAATAATACACAAAAGGACTTTGAATGAAATACAGAGGTAAAAAGGCTAAAATATGGGCCCTTTGAGTCTTGAAAAGTAAGTTTCTTTATGTTAACACACTGCTGTACTGTTCCACATTTACAGGGTGAGATAACACAAAAACAACCTACTGAACCTTTTTTGATTTATTTCTTCAATATGAAATCATAGAATATGTTAAAAATGTGACAGAAATTGCCATAAAAACACAAGTTGCACATTTATACAAAGTATATAAATATCTGGAATTGACTGAACTTGATTTCTTATTTTTTCACTTAAAAAATGTCTATAATTCTGTGACAAAGAAATGGATTACAAATAAAAAGTGCAAAAAGTGCTGTGATGCTTTTGTTGTCCATCGGTTTTGACTTGAAAAGGCAGCTTTGTTGTATTGCCTTTTTGTTTGTTTTTTGTGTGTTTCAGTGCACGTTTCATGTTTCTGTGCAGCAAATGTGTGATATTCTGAGCTCATCTGCTTTAGAGCTCTCTGCGCAAGTAACACATCAACAAATGTTGTATCTGGATAATAAAACTATGAGCTAAAAATGTGTTACAACCCCAACAATAATAATTGAATAGGAAATAGATCACTTAATAGAATTAATTAATGCTTTATTAAAAAAAGGGGGGGGGAAAGGCAAACGTGTTACTCTAACTGTCCATTCCAAGCAGCTCCCTCACAATTTTCTCCTTACAGATTACACCCAGAGTGTCACTGATCATGTCTGCTCATTCTGTGGGATGTTCAGTACCTTGGGATCTTTGAGGCTGAAATGACACATGTAGTGATTAACCAAGCTGAAGACAAAGCCTCTGTTCATGAAGGTCAGGCACCTCTGTCGAGAGAGGAAAGCCCTGGTTAGTCCACGCAAGAGGTGTGATGCCAGATAAAATACATACTGCCGAGATGAACCGTTTTTTTGTTGTTTTTTTTTTGAAAGCAGGCACGTTGGATACAAAAACAGCCTTTATCCGAACTGGGTTACAGACCTTAATGAAAGCAGCCAGGCTCAGGTTGATGCAGCGAGCTTCCTCTGGGATCTCCATGTGGCGGATGGTGATGTGCGGCATCACTGACAACACCAGCGACTGCAGCGCCTGGTGGAAGCTGTCAGGGAAGCGCTGGGCCCGTGGCATCTGAGAAGATGCACGGGTCATACATCATTTATAATTATGTAAGGATAGAGGACTTGAATAAAAAAGTTCTGATGTTAAAGGGTTAGGGTTATATAGGGTTATATGCTATATATATATATATATATATATATATATATATATATATATATTTCTCTGAAAGGGTCTTATTCTAATTCCTCAACAGCAGCAAACATCTCTTTGTTCGCTGAAGGCCTGGCTGGCTCAGATCCAGATAAAATGCAGACTAGAGCATAAGAATGCCAAACATGCACGTGGCTCCATGATCCAAATCACTCCGCTGCCCTGTCTACGGATATGTGTGAGATTTAGTTTAGATACATCCACGGCTTCTTACCAGATATGGTACAACTTGACTTGTGTAATTCACACGTACATACCATGCACATGTGCAACCAAGTTGCCAAACAAAGAGGTGGGTGAAAAACAAAACACATAGTGTGTGATAATCTGACCAGTTTGGATTGTGAGAGGTGAGAAGAAGCAAACCTTGATGCGGTTTCCCTCTTGCAGGTACTGGACCATTGATTTGGCCATGGTTTCAATGAAGAACCAGGAGTACTACAGAGGGGAATAAAAAGGGAATTGGAGTCAGACTACTTTTGGTTTTGTCCAAAGTGCAGCCTTCCTTGGACAGCAACAACACATATAAAGCTCAGAAACAAAAAGTGAACAACAAAGAAAGATATGCTTCTCTCACGGCGATAACAGGAAATACGGGACAAGCAGAAGCATGTTTTCCAATGCCTGGACAGGCTCAAGAAAAGCAGGTGCTCTCCCTGCTTTGAGGCGCCGCCTGCTGTTTGGTGTCCACACTGCAACTCGCTGGGTGAAGGGGGACTAACACACCTTGAGCAGTTTGTTGCTGGTGTTAAAATCTGCAGTTTGCTTGAGGATGGCCGTGATTGCGGTGGCGAGCACCTCGTGAGTGGTCGCCGAGTTTCCTGATGCAGGGTTATTGGTCACAAATACATACTGAGGATGAAAGAAAAGTGAAGGAAAAAAAAAAAAAAAAAACAACACACAAATCAATTTATGCAACTCTTGTTATGTTTTATGGAAGTAAGAAGATGTTTGTGAGCCGATGTTGATGTTTATGTGGTCAGTCACCTTGACAAAAGAGCGCAGGTAGTGTTCCAGTCCTTCCTCATGACATCTGGACACTATGTGTATGATCACCCTGAAAGGAGGAAGTGGTTTGCTGTTAGCCTTCTCTTCAGTTTTAAACGGAACACTGAAGTGATGTTATTTTGTTGCTGCTTTTTAAGCAACTGACCGCAGAGAGTTGACTGCAATCTCATGCGCCTCTTTATTGGCTGCAGTGAGCACCTCAAATAACTGTATCAGCACTGTTGGTAGGAAGTTGATGATGATATGGGTCTCCATGGCATGCAGGCACTGTGGGAAACAGGAAGAGGTAAGAGAGGTAAACAAGTGGCTGAAAAGAGCTTGCCATCTTGTTTAAATACAAACTACTTTGCATCGGTCCTGACACTGAACTTGGTCGCTGCTGGAGAGTGTGGGATTTTTCTGAGGAAAATCAGTTTCATATCATATTCTTGTTTTTGTCTGTAATTAATTTGGTTTTACTGGAAGGTTTGTACCTCATGGCTTATATCAGATTCTGAACACTGCTGGGGGCAGGGTGATGGCCAGGAGGTTAAGAAATAAAAACATAATCAGAATGTGAGTAAAACCAGATAAATCTACAGAGGATTGTTTTTCAAAAATGTTGAATTCATTGCTTTTTATATTAGCAGGATAAGTTCAAACAAAGATGCATAGATTAAATCATACGTGCATAACTATGATTTGTTCATTGTGAATATCTGCCTCCCATCATTAAAAAAAAATTGAGTAGCATAACTACAGTGTCAACTCACATTGATATTAATCATTCGTTTTTGAGCTGCTCTTTTTCGTTTGTTAAGCTTGTAATTTGGCGGTCAGCGGGTTGATTTTTTTTTTGAGGGGTGGCTCTTTCCTGATTGTGTGGCACAGTCGGTCCATCACACAGCACTCACACCGTAACGAATGTCCTGCTTTATGGTCCGTTTTACACTTCACAACAATCAGATTTCTTTTTGCACCAGGTAGAGTCGCTCCCTACCGGTCATACGGTAGAATGCAGTTTTAAGGCTCTTGAGCACTGCCTTGACTTTTCAGCTCTGGTACTGCGACCATTTTAAGATGCAGTCTGAGGTTGTGACAGTGAAACCTGAAATTGGATTTTTAGATTTTTGTCTTGGGTTCATTTCCTACTCTTATATCTGTATTTTGATTGAATTTACTGGTCTTATCTGTATAGCCCATTAAATGAACTAGAGCTGCTCTAAAAACCTTTTTGTCCATGATCAATGTCTGTAAACTGGTCCCTCATCTCGGGGCGCCTTGCAACCCCTCACCTTCAGGTATTTGACGAGTTCGGCTGGGTTGCCTTCTGATGTCGTCCTCATCAGCTGGCAGTGCTGGAAGAACTTGTGTAGATGCAGGTCCTGTTGGTGAAACAGTCCATTGTCAGTCCCATCCACCAATGAATTCACATATATGTGAGTGTGCGCAGGAAAAATGAATTTTACCTGAGCGTATATCGTTGATGCCACATGGGTCCTCACTTTGAAGAGGGTCTTGGCATTTTCCACCCACTTGATATCTGGCTGGGACTGAGGCAAAATACACAAAATAGCTCCAACAATATCCTTTACCACCGCAAAAGTTAAAGTTGTTGGCCAGTTTCAACTGTAAATTTTCCATGGCTGCTGATGTCAGAAGGGGTGTCTCTACCTTCCTTGCGTCTTGACACAAGTATCCAGCAGGCAGGGTGGCAGCTACAGAAAGCTGAAGCTCTAATGACTGCATCCTCCCATCTTTTAGCAAAGGCATCCAGGAGTAGCCCACTATGGAGGATGAAAAATAGACAAACACTCAACAAAACACTAACATGCTTGAATGTCGTCGAGCAACAGTACAATTGGAAACATTGCCTTCTAAAAAAATAAATCATCTGTGACATAAAAAAAACAGTTGGTGTGTTGTCTTGCTGTTGTTTTTTTTGTTGTTGTTGTTGTTTTGTTTGTCGACAGTAAAAAGAGGAGGAAACAGTTTGCCATCAGACTGACCCAGGGATTCAACACCCTCCTTCTTCTTGCTGCTCGCCTTGCTGCTGGACTCACAGCTGATGTGGTAGAAGGTGAAGAGGATGTGGTGTTTCTCATGGACATGGACCGGCAGCTCAATCTTCACCTGCACACACACACAGGATGTATGCTACTTTAAGCTTTTTATAAATAATACGCTCCTGGAATATACAAAGCAAACAATGTGAACGGCTACTGCACGCTCAAATAACATTCACATTTCATGCCTTATCAGTCATCCATAAAAGCCTATAAAGCAGATTATACAACAGATTATACCACAGATAATGTCAAATTAAAGACAAAGATTGCAAAATGAAATGAAACAGAATACATTGCCTCACTATAAGCAGAGAATAACAACTTTACAGTGGGTAAACACAGCTGTCCTCGAAATGCATTCAGGAGAAATATGTAGTTATGCCTTCATTATTTTGCGGAAAATTTAGTCTTATTTTTTCCAGAATTTTCAAGTATCTAGTTATAAACAGACCGGCATCTACATGCCTGTTTAGAACAACAACGACCAGCTCCTGACTTCAAGGTAGGTGCTCAGTTCCAACCTTGGCCACAGAGACTAAGTCAATTTTTATATCCTGCCTATATATTTCACCATCATTCAAATTTTGACCTTCATTTTGGTAGTGCTTCTCTGGATTTCTTGTTTTTTTTTTTTAAGATTTTTGTTTGTTTATTGCTAAATGAATTTGAAACTGAGGCATCTCGTTTTCAGAGTTGTCTTTTTTTTTTTTAATAATTGATGACTATTTTTAATTGATATCAGCCCCGCAGCTTTGCCACTCACTCTTCTCTCATAATACCTTATATCAAAGCAGAATCAAAAATGGCATTAACATTTATCTGTGTAGGGAACTATAGTTGTATTTGTGGCATCATGTTGAAACAAACTTAAAGCATTTCATCCACAAGGAGGCAGCATTGGAGAGAGGATGTATTTTCTCAGTGTCTCCCCGCAGGATGATTCTAGCACAGGAAATGACACATGGCTGAGCAGAGATACTTAATTTGACTCTCCTTAAAATCCAGTCTCACTCACTGCATATTTCTTGAGAGCATCCTGAATGAATATGCCTCGAAAGCTCATGACATGGATATGTGTCACTTGGTTACAACTTCTCTCATGGGCGAATGAGATAAAACTGTACGTGACAGGTCGACTTCCCTAAAATGTCAGCCTTCTGGGTAATAATCAAAATAGCTAATAAAAATAATAGGTTAATATCATATAGCACACTGTAGCACAGTTTACTCAGTATAATAGCGTAAAAAATACAGAGATGAATGTTGCTCTGACAAAACGCAAGTTCTCAAATAGTGTGACTGGAAGCTGAAGCATGTGGAGGCAAACCCCAGCGAACGTGCCACTGTGTGTGCCAAACTGCATTCAGATGAATGAGGGGTCTCTTAAAGTCCTAATCTGTTTAACATCAGGGCCATATGGACCCCCTCCCCTCTTTAACAGTACTCTGACCTTTTTTTGTTGAGCTCCTGGGTTCACGTATCTGTGCGTGTGAGTGTGTGTGTTTGACCAGTCTAGTGTGAGATCACAGCTCTTACCCCTGAGGCAGATTTATGGGATTAACTAAGTGAGGAATTTCAGCACTGAGCACACTGTTCTAAAACATAATTATCCTGAGTGGGTTTTTTTTTTTTTCTCTTAAAAGACTGTCAACAACTTTGTGTTGCCTGTAACATTGAGTTTTAGACAACTGATTATATAATTAGTTTCCTCTATTAAATGATGAATCAGCTCTATGTACATATATTAATATTGTGAAAGTATCAAAGGTCCGCAGAGAAATATTTTTGGTCTCTATTCAGAAACTGTCGATACATGTCGGGACTTTCCGGAACTTTGTGAAGTCACAACGAAGCCACACCCCAAGTCCAACCCATCCAGATCCCCCATCCAACTTTGTAGGCTTTGACATGCTTGAGCGTATAACTGAAATCTACAAAATTTTCAGTGAATGACTCCGTCAATCAGAAGCAAGACTTAGATTCTCTCTCCTGACTCGCTGACTGACTTGTTCTTACTAGAGATAGACTGTAAACATGTAAAATGTGGGCCCCGGGTCATTAAAACACCTATACACCTGTGTTTGAATGATCATAGTCATGATCACGTGGAAGTGTCCTCACCTCGTCGTAGAACTCAGGGCTCTGATTGTGGTGAAGAACGGCTGCGTAGGTGCTGCCAGTGAAGAGCGAGTCCCCCGGCTTGCCGTAGATGCACTGGGGGGAAAAAAAAAAAAAAAAAAATCAAACAAGCGCATCAGTCTGTGAATCTGGCACTTTGATGTCAGTAGTGAGCAAGTACTCAGCAACCTGGGGTTACTGGTAACATTTGGAGGAAGGACGGCATCGCCTTGAGAACTTTTGCAGCAGAGAGTTTATCATGAAAAATGTTATCATTATTTAGGCCTTGCAAAACACAGTTGAGCTTCTGTCACTGAAGCAGGAGAGCCCTCCCTCCTCTGGCTGTATGTCCATGACAGAAAACCAACACACTCCACGTGTGGTGATACAAATATTCATTTTCCTTTCCAAATGGCAACTAGAGCTATTGGCAGCAGCGAATGTTGTATTGTTTATGAATGCACCCTGAAACTCACACAACCAATATGTTTTGTCTAAGAGCAGCTGAGACTACGTTCACTAGGGGGGAAAAAAACAAAGTCACGCTCCACCAGGTCATTTCTAATGAGGCACATCAGGAAAAATTCAGACCTGTTCCGATGGCTGCCTTGATACTGTAATCAGGATGCTCTCTAATGAACAGTAATGAGCAGAGCTGGCCAGAGGAAAGACAGAATTCTGGAGTCTAGTGATTGAAATTGAGACTGATAGGAGCCAGGATCGGAAAAACAGCTGGACACTGGACAAACCTGGAGGATGGAAGAGGCTTGTCTCAGTCTGGAAAGAAGGTGGAGGGGGAGGATTACACAGATTTCAGCAAAGATCTGTTTTTGGAGATCACAAGGCACAGAGAAGCTACAGCATCTGCCACGATGGGAAAAACACTTTCCAGGAAGCCGCCCTTACTGTAGCTACAAGTGAAGGGCTGATGGGAGATTACCTGACTCCAGATGAGGGTTGATCCATAGCTAAGGGAGATGCCTGGAATTTTATCTGTCAACACTGGCCTGTTCATACATGTATGGTGCAAAGCTGGGCTATTATATTTTGTACTGGTTGCACTGGTAGAACTAGTCATTCATAGTTTTTTTTTTAAATTTAGTTAGCAATGAAAGGCCTGCCACATGGCATGTCCTAATGTGTTCCGATCTAACTGTTCTGATGTCTGAATCAAGCCAAGCCTTTCTGACGTTCTCCACTAACCATCTGGATCATCCCAACACAAACAGTGGAAGCGTGCTCACAAAGTTTAAAATATGTCTGGAGAAGATCTTTAAAATCTCAGATGACAACTAAGACAACAAAGTCTTTGTTGTTAGACATTTATGGCTTGAGATCGGCAGATCAACATGCAGGCTAGCAGTGCAAATCTTTCCAATTGTTAATTCACAGTCTCTGAAGAAAAAAAAAAAAAAAAAAATCCATGTCCCTGTTCTTCTGACGCTTTCAGGGAAATTCTTTTCAGTCAGATCAGAGTAAAACCCAGAGCCTGCTCAAGCTTGATTACTCCTTAGAGGTCTCCTTAGATCTCCTTAGAGGTGTGATGTTGGCTCCAGCTCATTATTTCAAGCACTGAGACCAGCCTGTATACCCACATCAGTGTCTGTAGCTCTATCTGACATATAATACAGATGACTGCACGACAATAAGTCTGCCTGGCCTCCCGTAATCGAAAACATCAAGTGTAAATGTTTTGGCGGTTGAGGTCAAAGATTTTTTTTGTTCTCCTCCCTCCTTCTGGAAAAGTGAAAAGAAAAACAAATCCACGACACTTTAATGACTCTTTCCAGCCACAAATATTTAAAATGCATGGCCAGAGAGAAACGAAGAAGGAAGAGACCAGAGAGCGGAAAAAAAAAAAAGAAAAAAAAGAGTGACCATTCATTATCTCCCGTTGCCAGCTATAATAAGCAGCTTCTGTAAGCTTTTCCTTTCTCCTTTTCTGGCCCCTCAGCTGCATGCTGACTTCCACTTTGTGAGAAGCAATAAAAAGGGAAAATTCATCATGTTTGAGCCGTCTGCTTTTGATCAGATCTCACATGGAATGTTCCACAACTTCTCACAATTTCTGACATGGTGTGGCGTGGTGGTGCAGTGGTTGCTTTGCAGCTGCATTGGAACCCCCAGGAAGGTAGCATGTTCTCCCTGTGACTGGTTGGTTCCACTCTGGGTGCTCCAGATTAAAATTGTGACTCTAAATTGGGTGTATCCTGCCCTTCATTGACTGGGATTAGCACCAGCAACTGGCGCTGCATAAAATAATTGTAAAGATAATGAATAGATGGATATTAGCACCAGGCTCGTGCAGATCTGCTGGGTCTCATCATCCTGACATCAATGCTCCTCTATCCGGCACCTTATTTACTTCTGTCTGCATGAAATGAACCCAGTCTATATTATGTTCAGGGTTGTATGTAGGCATTTTGGGGGGCATGTACCAGGTGAAAAAAAGGCATCCCTCCACTGCCTGATTAAAATGGTAGATTGCACACCATTATTCACTTACCTTTAGAGCGACAGCACCTTCGTCATCTGAGTCTCTGAATTGGATGCAGGCTGCAATGTTTCTGGCCTGGTGTGGAAGAAACATCACATCAGTCAAAGTTTACAGCAAAGAAGTAATCAGCGAGAGTGACCACAGGCAGGTGCTTTGTTTCATCATTTGTTCCCATCATGCACCTTGGTGAAAGTCTTCTGGTTGTCATATTTGAGCTGCAGGGGGTAGATATAGAGCTGGTTCTTGTATGTGGTGAAGGGATAGTTGTATTTGGCCTCCTCAGGGAGGAACTCTTCGATCTCCACTGACACCCGCTCGCATCCTTCCTCGAAAGGCTTGACGGGGACGTAAGAGGAAGTTACTGTATCTGAAAGGGGGGCAGAGTGCACAAGTTAGGGAGTCAACCCTCCACTGCTGACTTCCTGCTTTTTGTCCAATCCCAAAGATCCAAGTATGGTTCATTACATCTGAGGCCTCTCAAATCAAATTCACAAAGCTTTGTAAACCAGAATTACATCTTACTGGCAATTATCTTAACTGCTTCCTTGCAGTTCTTCTAGGGAATTTCTTAAACTGCTGCCACTGATGCTGTTCTCTCATCACATGCTTCATTTGTATATCACCCATCACATGACAAGCTTCCTGCTCTCCCTTCCTTTTATCTTCCTCGACTGATACTCGTCATTCTGTTGGTTCTCACATATCAAACTCACAATAAAAATCAGAAGCAGCTTAATGTGAAAATAGTGGATGCACAGAGTCAGATGTTCTCGCATAACAGCGGTCTCATGTAGGTCAGGGCTGTGGATTATAATGATTAATGAATGAGTGCTCAGCAAATGTTGTACTTTGAAAGTCATTTAACTGACTGTGTTTTTTACAATGAGCAGTGAGGATGTGTGGGGATCAGGGCTGGTTATGGGCAGTTAATAGAAATGATAACATACTTGAGAAGTCAGGTGGGACACACTCAATGGTGACGTTCAGCTGCCCTGGGATTGTCTGAAGTTTGCTCTTCTCGGGTCTCGTGAGGAAAAATACACATAAAAAGCCAAATTAAAAAAAACAAATTATTTGTTGGACACCCTCCTTGGCGCAAATCCAAAATTGCACAGCAATGCACAAACACTCTCCTGTCTCCGGCGCAGTTTCATGCAAGCGCGTGAGTGTTTTTGTCAGCAACTACAGAGTGTCTAAAATTGCAGTAGAGGGGTGCTGACTCACTTCCTGATGTCGGCCAACAACTTGATGATGTCATCTGTGGAGATTTTACTGCTGTCCTGGCGGTAGAGAGGAGAGAACTTTCCATCCATGTCCAGGCTGCCCTGAGCATCTTTGAACACCTGCCTGGAAACACACACTCATAAATGCTACAGTGCCTGCCTCATGCAAAAAAGAAAGCCAAAAACCTTCTCTACAAGGGCTAAACAACCAAGAGTTGGTTAATGTGATATAGTCTATCTATTTTTATTTGAATGATTTGTGTATTATATCATGTGCTTAATAAACTGGTTGACAACAGAAAACCCTCAGCTGCCCGCACCTCAATATTTATTCCATTTACCTTTACATTTTCTATTCTATCCAAGGGGACTTATGTGTGTGGGACGATGACTCAAGCTTCTTTACAGTATGAGATGCTAGTTTAAGTACTAAGCACCCAATCTATTCATTAAATGCACAAGATCAGGAGAAGTAGTGCATAGTAAATTCTCATCTGGCATTTTAGTAAAGGAGGTACGCCAAGAGCAGATGAGTCTTCAGGGGAATACTGATAAATACATAGGAGCGCCCCTGCTCTGATATGGCATTGGTGGCTTTTTCCATTATTGTTTCTAAGCTGTGAGTGATTTCTGTGCAGGACCGGTAATGACAGACATTACTTGGAGGAGCATAGTGGCTGGAAAGGAGCAGGAGACTGTATGGAGTTTAAATGGTTGGGAGCAGGCCTGCAGGTCTCTTTGAAGGCAGCAACGGTAGCCTGAATCTGGACCACTATGGGAGGCTGATGAGAAGCAGGGTGACATGCACCCTTTGGGGCTGAGCAGACCGCTCAGGTATATAGGAAGGCCTGCATTGCATTAGTTTAGGTGAGCGATAACAATTGACCTGGTCTAAGGGGTGAGTGGCTCTGATTGCATGGTGCAAATTGGTACAAATGATACATAAAAACCGCAGGTCAATTTGATATCTTTTATGTGAACCCGCTGATGGATGCAGAAGATATGTGACCTTTATGCACATCCGTTTTAGACTAAAAGAGAAAAAATTCAGCAGTCGATGAGTTGATTCCAAAGATGAATCCAAACAGATTCATCACTGGATCGTATTTATCCCTGTCTTACTTGGCAGCCCAGGCAAATGGCATCCTGTACTGGCCCAAGCGTTGGCATGTCTGCTTGGCTGCTTTGAGCACCTTCTGAGCCGTCTGCAGAAACATGAGAGGACATGCATGAAATACAAAGGCTAATACAAAGTGTTCTTCGTGTGTATCAATTGACAGGAGGTGGAAAACCTTGCTGATGTCCGATGCCTTGATGTACGGCTCGGCACAGTGGGTGATGCCATTCTGCAACACCTTCTCCACACGGGCCACCAGGAAGATATCTGCATGAGGGTTGGTTACTGAAAAGATACCCTGGAAGACAGAGGGAGGTGTAGATTAGTGTAGGGACATGTTGATAGAGTGCTCAACAAAATCAGCTGTTGTAATTTGATTTGGTGGACTCTAGCTGTTGCCCTCCCCTCTGAAATTTTCCACAAAGGATATGAAGGAGAGCGACGGACACAGTGACATGAAGAGAAACCACTTCATCAAAATGTCTGGGAACTAAAATAAATACTTTGCATATCTTTTCGCTCTTAAATCCATCTACTGCTTCTCAAATGCTGCTTGCTGAGGTTATACAGGAAAACCACATGGGGCTCAGGTCTATTTTTAATCCTATGAGATGGAGTCTAGTTTAAACTAGTGTCAGTTTGCACAAACAATTTCAAGGGGACAGAGATGACATTCAGACACAGCCACGTAGGCCATATTAATAAGCGTGCATGCAATTAAATAGAAAACATTTCTGGGAAGAGGAATGAAAATACAGGCAGAAGCAGAGGGAAGTAATTTTGGAAATCATAAAGGTTCCAGCCTAAGTAATGGAACTACCAAGGGAGCCATGGCACCATCGCAGTAGCTAATGCAGCTCTAAATCATGGGAAGTAGCCATCACAGGCTGCACGTTAATAATACGCATCTTTGAAGAAGCTAGCGTGGTGCTGCTCAGACAGATGCCCCCTCAACACACACACACACACACACACACACACACACACCCCCTTCCACTCTCTAACCCATAACCCGTCCACCACTGCTCACTGAAGTTTTACACAGCCACACACAGCTGCCTCCGTTTCCTCTCTTTGACATGATGATTTGTTGCTCACTGCTCATCCCCATTTATTTTCCACACAGCCAGTTTGTAGATGGAATCAAACTGCTGGAACAACAACATAAAAAAGTATATTTGATTCTTGGATTTTTTTATGAAGCTGTGCAGAGGCTGTAGCCTCTAGGATGGCTGCCGCTGATGTACCAGAGATGTAACAAGTGGAGGCCCGTCCTTGGACCACACCCAGAGCACCTAAATTAAACTGTGGCCAGTGAAGCTATAATAACACAGTAATCACAGAGGTAGGGCCCGCTATGTTTACATGCATGCCTTTGTATGTGTATGTGTGTAGAATATATGTCTTCTGCTGGTGTTAGAATGCACAAATGTTGACTGGCAGAACATAGTATCCATGTATCCATTCATTATCTATATCTTAATCCATGCAGAGGCACAGGGGAGATGTAGCCAATCCCCCACGCCCACAGTTTGAGTCCTGTGTGTTGGGAGTAAAAACCAAGTCCATAAATTAGACCTATGGAGGCCTGGAATGGTTCTTTTTCCTATATCGAGCTGCACAGAAAATTTGAATACAATGTCATTCAATGTGGCAAAATGCAACATCCAAATAACTCACATAAAAGTAATGTTTTTATAATATTGTTAGCACTATAAACACCGTGGTGTGACAGAAACACCCTAGGCCTACAAATACATGTGTTTGGGAGATGTTTGTTTGGTACAACACCCCTAAATAACAGGTTTAACACTTTTTTCACTGAATATGAAACGTGAAAAAAGCCTTTTCTACTATAATCACAGTAGGATTTATTTATTTTTTTTTTTATTTATTTTTTTTTTAAGCATTGTGTGCAGCACTTCTCTCCTTTAAATTCAATCTGTGGCTGTGATAGCGGCCAGCTGAGCAGGTAGCGCTGGTGGTTTGGTGGTTTGATCTCCTCCAGATCACATATCAAATAAATTTTGGACAAAATGTTGGACCGGAAATAACCAATGAATTATTGGTGGGTGAGAATACTGCGGAAAGCGTCCCATTCTATAACCTAAACACTGCTAATTTACGGACGTCATTGGGCTGGCCGACTAACTGCAGCACTGTAATGGTTCCTGCAACACATGTGCACTGATCTTACACCTGCAGATGTTTGCACAGGGGCTGAGCCAAAAGCACAAGAGCATTATTCTTGCTTAAATAAACTCTAGACTTAAAACACAGCGACGGGACTTGTAGGTCACCCAGCACACGTCAGGGAGCTGGCAGACCAGAGATGTGAAATCAGTTGCAAATGCTACATGAATGAGGTTTCGTGTGCAGCATTTCAAGGCTTATTTTAAAGGTTGAGCACGGACCAAAAATAGTCTGAAGACTCCCTCCCCATCTGGAAAGACCACAAATGACACACGCACAAAAAAGAAAGCAAAGCACAGCACTTTGATTAAAAGAAAGAAATCGATGCAAATAACCCAGCCCCTCCAGACTAGCTGCAGTCAGCGTGGGAACCCTGAGGTGTCTCCACTTTTGCAGTGAGATGCAAAAGCACATCAGCATCCTTGGAAACACAGTGTCAACAATGTTGCGCTGGTCATACTGAGGTGACAATTTAAAATCCTCCTGGTGCATTTCTTCTTTGAACTTTACTAGCTTTTTGTATTCATATGGGGTCTGTTGACACAACACACATCAGTGCTTCCTGTAACAGTCATAGAAACCATACCAAACAAACCAAAACGCCACTGCTGCACACACACTAAAGCAGCTCATATACTTCAAATATGCCAAAAATGCATCGATAGCACCTTCTTTTCTATGCTAAGATTAATTTTGCAACAGCTTTTTTTTTTTTTTTTTAATTAATCAAATGGGCGCGTTGTTTAATTTTTTCCATATTGTCATTGTCATTATAATGTTACGGGTTTTGTTTTGCACCTTTTTTTTTAACTAATGTTTATCAGTTCAATGTGTGTTTGTTTCACCCCATTCTATAAAATTGTTGGGCTCTTTTTTGTGTGCTTTTAATATATATTACACAATTTCAATTGTTTCCCGTGGAATTTCTTGAATTGAACCAAGTTAAAGACAAATTATTGGCACAAAACTGAAGTGAGTCCAGTTGAGTTGAATTGATTTTGTCAATTTGGTGTCCTTAGACAGGCGCAGAGGTATGATTTAATATTCTTTTTTCTTCAAGTGTTTGTATTTACTGTGACATCTGCTTTTTTAATGTTTTTTGTTGCTGTTGTTGCTGTTCATTCTAAAAAACCGTAAGTAGCTTTATATTATGTGGACAGACATTTGGAGTTCTCACTTTTTTTCAGAGGTTTGTCAGAATAAAGAAACAGCCAGGACTAATGAGCACAAACTTATTGACATTTGACTCCCAGCAGTTCATTATGTATGGAAAGAGCACCCAAAGAAAACCATAGCAAAGACAGAGCAACAGATTGAACTAATACTCATTTCTCAGCTATGTCTTCATGTGGTCTAATTGCCATGAACATTAGAGCAAAGTGATGCTGTAAAAAAGATGAAGAATCAGCCAAACCAGCTAACCTCCAACCGGATGATGACATGACTGCCAAATCTGTCTAATAGAGTCCAGAGTCCATGTGGTGATGGTAACTCAACATCATAAAACACAACAACAACACACAAACTGAACCAAGAAATACAAGAAACTAACCTTGTAAAGGCATTTAAATCCCTTGTCTCATCTTAGTTCAGGTTTTTTTTTTCTTTGAGAAGATGCAAATTTCACAATAGGTTTCTTAAGCCAGAGGGAACATTGTGTTTGCAGACAATGCAGTGATTCAGACGTGACTGACAGCTGTTCAGCACACGTGAGAGTCAGATAAAGTCACTTCCTCCATCAGACAGCTGTTCAAGTACAATCAAATAATCAAGTTTGTACCTGTGTGGGGAAGCGCAGCAGAGCCTCTGACACCCTCTGAAGAACAGGCAGGCCGTTCCCTTTCCCTGAATCTCCATTCAACATCAGTCCTCCCCCTCCCCCACCGTCTGAGTCTGACAAAGGTGAGAGCTGGCCTGAGGTGTCATTCAGCATGTCCCTGACGCAGGGGGGGTTGAGGTCGACATGGAAGTCGGCCGAGATCTTGCAGCTCTTGGAGACGTCGAAGAGAGCAAGGCTGATAAAGAATGGTTCCACCTGAGGTTGAACAGAGAGATGGTTCAGTGATGTGACTATATGTCTTAGTTGACATGCCGAATGTGTCAAGAGACAGTAAGACAGTGTCAAGTCTGACATTTGACACTGTTCTTGCATATTAGTACAACAGTAGTAACAATAAATGTATGAAGATCGGACCTTTAAAACAGAGATTGCCCGTGGAATGATGACAAAAAACGAGGGGTGGAATAATAAGGCAAAATTTAAGTAATAAAGGCAAAACGCACAATAAATAAATATAAATGAGAACAATTGCAGAGTTTAAGAAGTAAAAAAGCAGTAAAAAAAAATTAAAAGGCTATAAAAATGTGTTTTGAGAAGTTTTTTCATATAGGCCACTAATTCTCCCACATTTCCTCCAACAGATCGTCCAAAGCATATGGGCTGTGGTAGTGGCAAAGGCACACTCATCTTTAGATTTAAGCCTCAACTTCTGAATGATCAGAAGCGGCTGACCTAGGTGAGCTGGGGTTAACCTTTTGAGCCCTGAAGTATGCTTTAAGAGTAATCAGTGACACTTTCAATTCAAGAGAAGGAGAAGCAGAATTTAGGTTGATGTGATTTTCACAGATGACATCACATATACCCAGTCCTGCAGCATGGTACAGAAAATACACTCTTAAGCTAATACTAATCCAACCTTTTTTAAGTTAGATGAATGGTTTGGACATAGAGTTTGTCTGGACTAAAGAAAAACTTCTTTTTGCCTTTTTTTTATGTCTTTATTTCAATAGTATTTTGCAGAGAGGATGATAGGGAAAAGGGGAGAGAGAGAGCAATGACCTGCAGCATAGGTAACTTATAAACTATCTCTGCTATCTAAAATAACTTAAAAGCTAATGGGGAACCTTCCAAAATGACAGATTAAAATCTCTATTAAACTTACTTCAATCTGAATATAAGAGGCTGGCAAACAGACTCAATGTTACTATCAGTTTGAATTTTAAGACGTTAATCTGCCGTACAACAACCTAAAATTGCAGGTTTGTACATTTTTAGAAACTTTGGTCAAACATTATATTTAACTCATATTTCGGGGAGGAAATGTTATTATAAAATCCTTCAATATCAGCCTCAAAACATATTTGGCTGAGACAGCGTTGGCTCTAGTCACCACAGCCCACACGTTTTTGAATGACTGCGCACTTATCCCAGGATGAATGATGTCTGAATGATAGACATACACTCCCTTCAGCCAATAAACATGAATTGTATCCGAGACTGTGGAGGGAAAGAAAGGGGAGGAAGAAGGGGAGGGAATGAGAAAGCGTGCCGCATCCAACCCACAAATATGAGTCAGTTCAATCCTCCTACCAGCTCCTTTAATGCACCAGCAAGCAGGAGGAAGTCTGAATCAATGTTTTATGGACATAAGCAATGCTCTCTGACAGCAGGCCGCGCTCTGAACTGCTGCCTCGTGCTTTTAGCAGTTGAAATGTCCACATTCATCAGACGGAATCCTTATCTAACCTTAAGTTTAAACTGTTTCAACCATAAACTAAATCAGGAGATGTTTAAAAAAAACAACAAAAAAAACTATGTTATCCTTTGTTGGTAAAGTTACTAAAAAATACCACCAAGCCAATGTTTGGGCTAACATAAATTATGAATCACTGTATGGGGCAACACAGCAGAGGGAAAGGAGAGCAGAAGATCTGAGGTGTTAAAAGCAAATCTGTGTGTTGTGGATAAAATGCTCAAAAGCACGCAAACAAAATCGGCAGGAAAGTACAGTATCTTAGATTCAACCTAGATGAGTTTTTTAAATTAGCAGGGTACACTTGGGTTAAGTTAAGGGCAAAGATGTGGGATTAAGGTAATAGCATACATTGGTGAGGACCCCATCACCCTTCTCGTTAACGCAGCCCTGGAGACTGAAGGTCAGGTCGTGGCAGCTGACCACAATACGTCGGCCGAAACGTTCCTCAAATGGCTTCACATCTGGCTCGATGCCTGAGAAGTCCAGCCTCTGGATATCAGACAGAAAGGAGGAGAGGATGGGAAGAAGGGAGGAGGGGGGGGGGGGGGATAAATCAAGAAGAGAGGAGATTGATCCAGTGGAGAGGAGAGTGGTACACGTAAGGAGAAAAGGGGAAGACGGTAAGGGAGAAGGAAACGGTGTAAATGGAGGATAAGGGAACAGCGATCACATAGTCTCAATCAATATTGTGATAAATAAATGATAGAATAATACAGTGTTCAAAGAGGTATGCTTCACCTGTGTCTCAGGATCGAGAGAGAAAAGCTTTTGCCTGCCATCATTCCTGTTGATCTTATTGAGCTGGTCTGTCTCCCTGGCATACTGCAGAAACAGACAACAAAGGAAATGAAATGCATTAAGTAGATATCCTTTAGGAGGTTATTTAATCACTGTCCTTCAAGCTCACATGTACGATGAAGATAGATGGCCGTAATTGCTTCCATAAGTTCTATATTAATACAGTGAAAGTGCTCCGTCCATGGATCAACGCTCAAAGCCTGGTTTCAGAAAATGAGCCTTAAAAAACTGTCGTCTGAACTTCTGTAGGTTTGTGATGTCACAAGAAAGCAGCCACACCCCACACCTGGCCATTCCCCTCTACAATATATCTTATTGAGGATTTCAACACGTTAAGGGGTCTTAAAAGATCAAATTCAGACACATGAGCCGACATAAGCAACATGTAACTACAAAATTAACTTGGGTAACAACTATGACACAATGGAGACAGGCTTTTAATAGTTATCATTTTACCATGTACTTTTTGGGGTTTTAAATGATGTTCTTGATTAAAATAGAGCCATGCACGTATCCTATCCAGACACTAAAATGTATCTACTAGCACCACTATTAAATTAAATGGTAGCTTCAAAAGAAAAAAAAAAGATTCCTGGTAGTTTTTTCCTCATAACCAGCACAGACAGAGACACAGAAGGGAACATAGGGATGCAGAGACAAGAAGGCTAGCAGAGCCAGACAGCCGAGAGTGAGAACAGCATCTAATAGAGATGAACAAATAAAACCCTCAGGTCACGTTGAGGAGCCGTAATCCATCCCCATCCCCGCTACTCCTCCCCTTGTTTCTGCTTTTTTCTGTGTTCTGCCTGCAGACAAACTGCAAGTGATCTTTTTCATGGAGCGAGAGAGAGGGGGAACACTGTGCTGGAGTGGCCCAGAGCAAAGACCTGTGAAACAGCAGCACATGGGGCTTTGTTGTCTATGAGTAGCTCCTGGTTTGTAGACATATTAAAACAGCACGGCCTCTGTGGGATACATAATGCTGTTTTGTTCTCTGCTTCAAAAAAAAAAAAAAGGACTCAGAAAGTCCATCAAAAGAGCTGCTCTTCCTAGGCTCCTCCATCATCTAGATAATCATAACCGATATAAAATCTAATTGTGTGAATAAAACTTCAAAATAAATAACTGCTATATGAATCAATCTGACCACCATACAATCGAAAGATGGAATACCTTTATAAGTTCAGGATGTAAACTCCTTCCAAGACTTTCCAGCAGGCTCTCACCTTTACCTTGGCTGGCAGTCTCATCATCTGTTTGGACATAAGCACAGAGACCGGGGTTGTTAAATTGTGATCACAAAATCAGCCAATGCCTCCCTAAATGGCTCCCTTTGTGTTCATCTGCGTTTTTGTTTTTTTTCCCTAACTAATATCTTTCAGTCTACTGGTTAAATTAAAAAGAGACCATTTGCTTGTCTGCTGTCTCCTAGGTGACCTGAAATGGACTGAGCGAGCCCCGACTGAGGGGCCTCCCAGCATCTCATCAGCATCTTTGAGATTCCTGAACAAGTTACAAGATGACTTTTTTTAACTGCCCCTTCAGTTTAGGAGTAAAACTACAGAGCGACTCAAATCTAGTCGAGATTAATTTGAGTGAGTGTATCTTTCCTAATGATTTACAGCCGACGTCACTTCCTTCTTCCCTGCTGACAGCAACCTTAGGCGTAGTGTTAAGCCTTTTTATTGCCTGTGCACGATCATCCAATATGGAAGCAATTAAAGTGTCATCCCATAGGACCCAGACTGCTCAGGGGAGGTTTAGACTCTACCTGGAGAGGGATTACTGTAACCCTGGTACTTTTACAACAGGCTAAGATATTTTGTTCAGGCAAACTGTTTTAATTTCTAATGACTGTATCGAAGCATTCACAAGGACTGTAAATCATACGAGGAGCTGAGCGTGTGCACAACATAACTCACCCAGGGCGCAATCCAGGGGCTCTGCACCGTTCCTCCTGTCCTGGCCGGCCTCAGTGCTGCTCTGCAGAGCCTGTTTCAGCGTGGTCACCCACTCCTCCATCTCCGCTTCACTGTCTGCAGCCAGAAAGTGGCTGTAGCGGTCTTGCATCTTCAGCTCAAAGCCATTGCGGCGCATTTTAGGACTCTGACAGGAAAATCAGTACTTTACTTGAAATTCTTTTCATTTTTTTTCCTTTATCTGAAACTGAAGAGGTAAAAGACAGTCCCTTATTTATGAGGCTATACCACAGTGTTTGTGAGGCAACCAATTCTATAATGAGCCGTATGTTTGCACAGGACCACTGACGGTTGTTGACTTACAGGTTTGCAGGTAAGTAAGCTTTATTACTGCTTCTTTTAAAGCCAAAGACACTTTGCAGATCAACAGAAAATATAAAACCATGAAAATTATTTTAGATAGCAGTTAAACACAGAGATGCAAAACAAAACATACGCATAAAATTGCAGCAGATTTTGTAAGACTTTTTAGACAACTGTGGGAATGAGTGACTCAAATTAGGCATGCGCCTAAGTTACTTTTAGTGTGCAGAGAACTGGGATTTTAAGAAACCTGAAATGCAAACCAGAGCCAGACAATGCAGGGATTTAATTTTATACGAATATTAGAATAAATTGTGAAACAATTTATTTATTTAACAACAAACAGGGAGCCAGTGTCATTCAGCCAGAGCTGGACAGGTGCAAAACCTGGTTTGCATGTCAAACACAAGCTTTTGCATTAAACACCGAGGCCAGGATGAGTGTTCTCTCTCTGGCCATTTATCATCTGAGAGCGTTCATCATCCTGAAAGCTTCCTGGAAGCCGCGTCAGAGAGTACAGGCCAGAATGAGGTACCAGCCTGCTCAATGAGCCCTCAGCATCAGCAGCAACTTTTTATAATTTGCTGGAACTGGACTTCTCTGTCCAAGTCACTGGAATTCAGTATTTCTCTTCAATTAGTGCAACTAAAATCCCCTAAAAGGAGCCAAGAATGGGAAACACACTGACTTTAAATTCTTGGCTTTAACGCCCACCCTGGTCAAAGCTTCCAGCAGACACCAAAGAGTTCATTTAGACAAACAGCCCTCTCCGCCCTGTGTACCTGAACAACATCTATGCAGGAGTCCAGGTAGATAGAGCCTTTGGTTTCCTTGCAGTTCTTCTCATCCTTGTAAGAGTTGAGGATGTAGGAGCCGTCAGGGAGCTGAGACAAGTAGAAGTACCTTCTTTTGAACACCTGCAGTTCAACCCAAAGGAGAATAAGGAAGGTTAGGGAGATTGGTATCTTAAAGGCCCGTATTTGTAAGTAATGTAACACTTTTTCTGTTTTCTTCAGCCTGGCCCGCTGTTTTCTGAGAAAGTAAAAAAATGCAGATTTCTGGTAAATACAAAATCCCACAAGACCGGATAGTGGATACAGGTGGGCGGGGCTTAGGACATGTCTGAGCTGAACTGAGCCACTTTCAGAGAAACACTAAATTAATTGTGACCTCTAAACGCATATTTCATGCCGCTCTGCTCATGTGATTTACCCTCCTGATTGAAGAGAAAATACTGCACCGTTAAACATATTCGTAGACATTATTTCATTTATTGATTTCATTTGTATTTATATCTCCTTTCATGCTTTATATTTACAACACTGTCACTGTAGTCTTTGTTTTATACTACCACAAAAGTGCATTCACATCCCTGACAAGACTGAAATGCTGGTGTTAGTGTCGCTTCAAGCACCAATGTAAACACAAGTGGTTAAAATATACAATACAAGTGAAGAGAATAACACTACGATGGCAGAGTTTAGCTTTAATGGTGTTTCAGTCATGCATGGTGGCAGAAGTTGCCCAAGAAGTTGCCTCTCCTGAAGCCTTCATGTTGTTGTGGTTGCTGCATTTGTTGCTATTATGCTGCGTGAATAACAGACAGGACGTCTGGTGGTGACTCACCCTCATGGAGACAGACAGGCTGCTGTTGATGTTGGCTTTCTGTAGCCAGCCCTGCTTCATGATGCCTCCCCTCTGAGAGCAAAGTGACGAAGAGTCCTGAAGGAGAGCCACACAAATACTTGGAATCAATCGAGACAGGTTTCAAAATAGCAGTGTATTGCAAATTAATACATCTTCCATTAACGTCATGAAAGTCCTATAATTGTAGGATTGTTTCAGTGCTTCATGCCATGAAACGTTAATTTTGATTGCAGTTGTTTTTTATAGTTCCAGTATATGAGTCCAACCTAATCGGTGAAACGTAATTTCTTATCACAAGAAACTGTGCTGCTAAATCTGTCACAAGATCTGCTTCTATCATAAAGGAGTTGCCATAACTCAATCCATAACTCTCATGGGACTGATCATCAGTAGCATAGAAAACAAATCAAAAAGGAATGTCATACAGAAGCATATATGCACACTCAAGAGAAATGCATCCAGCCAGTTGGAAGAATTCACAACAGAGAGGCCTAATCAACTTAATGCAACCCTGGAACATGACACATATTATGACATGGAGTGAAGTAGTTGAAAAGCGGGGAATGAAGGTATGTATGTGTGTGTGTGTGTGTGTGTGTGCGCACATTGTCGGTATGATCTTAACCACAGTGAAGTGGCATTTTGTCCTCTGAGTGTCACCCTTCCCTCTCTCTTTCTCCAGTTCCCTGTAATGTAATTGGCTGTTGGTCCTCCCCCTCCCACAGCTTGACTGAGTATGTCCTTCCTTCAGACACACCCATCTCACGCGTATTTTGTATTGTCACCTTATGCTTAGTGTCCCCAACTGTATCATTATGGATTTATCTTTATTGGAGGGGGGTAAAAAGGTTTTATAAGGAACATGGAGAGCTGGCAGACGCTGCCTTATCATTTCTGTGTCTGCCAAATCATCCATCTCCAACTGAAACAAACACCAGCTCAGTGAAGTAACAGAGCAGCTGCCCCCCCACCCCCACCCCAATCTCAGCAGCACAGAACCATTTATTTTCCTTCAGTTAAACCCTTTCACTGTCTAAGTTTATCCCCATCCGTCTCCAGGGTAGAGGAGGGGGAGGAGGATCGATGAGAGCTATTTATAGGACATATATGGCTTCTGGTTTCACTGCCCTGCACTCAGTCTCTGTGGGGTCACACTGCTGGATGGATGAAAGGACCAACAGACCATAAGTCACTGGGACTCCTCCCTGCACCATTACCAGCTCAGTGCACGACTACCTGGAGCAAAATTTGTATATTAGCTTCTGTCACTTATATGTGTGTTTGTCTCCAGTTTGCACTCTATGCCTATGTGTGTCTGTGCAGCTAGCTGGCACTTACTGCGCTTCCTGTTCCCGCCACCTCAGTTAACATCTGGCAATAAACTTCAACTCCCGCTGGAGTGTAAAAGACCAGTCCTCTTTTTTAACCACCATCATCATCATCATCATCATCCCAGCGCATCTGGTGGCGCCAACAGCATCTCTAACTCTTCATCTGCTCTTTGTATTTTCCACCGATCCCCTTCATCCCTTTGCTCCAAGTACAAACACCTGCTGATGTCTGCCTGCACTGGTGGGTTTGGTCGCCTTTGCAGCCACGCAGGAGAAGCATGTGATTTGAATGAATAATTCCTAATAAAAGATTAGATTTTTCTACAAAGCGTGGTGGAATCAGGTGCATAAAGAAACTTAGCTGGATCTTTCTAATTTCTCCAAGCAGGGTTGGACACGACTCATCCTCGCTGCAGTGATCAATGTCTATGACCTATTCCACTCAGGCCCCTCCACTCACCTCATCTTTGGCATCCTCATCAACCTCATACACATGAGCTGGCAGCTTGTCGGTCTTCAGGCCTTTGCTTTGAAACAACAGTGAAAGAAGGTCAGTGGTCAATAAATCAGACTCTACCTCCCGCTTTACTGTACTCTCCCTGATCTGGATCCTGAAGTCTTTACTTTTGATAAAGCATGTAATATATTGCAGCCGGATTTACACATGTCCTGCGTTGCCAGACCATGTCTGTAACTGCAATACACTTTTTTTTTTCCTCCCTCTGGACTTTCACTTGAATTGAGGAAATGTTTTTCCACACGTGACTCTTTAACTATTATTTATGACTCAAGTTCATGTTGCAGTGATTAAAAAAAAAAAAACGATTTCCTTAGGAAGTTTTATTATCATTGAAGTATTATTGAAAACATCTGTGCTGCACCTGTTGAGCTGTTGAGCTGGGGAGAAAAATCTCAGTTATTCCAATTTTCATCTTCTTTGTTGAAACATCAAAGCTGCTCGGATACATAAAACGAGTGATTTGCAGCATGCAAGAAAGCCAGCGTGATCAGAGGAAATCTCTACATGTTACATACTTGTAAATGAAGAATTTGCATTTCTAATTTATTTGCATCATTTTTCCTCATCTTCCTTACCTCGGCAACATGCGAAAGTCGCCAGAGTAAGCCTCATATTTGTAGTTGATCACATGCCAGTCGGTGTTGTACATCTTGATGCACTGCCAAACAGACCAATGCAGAGCTGGATTAGGAGCGGTAACTCAAACACAACAACTATGCTACATCAAAAAGTGATGTGACAGCTCACAGCTCTATCCTGAACTCGTGCTTGATTCCTTTTTTTTTTTTTTTTTTTTGTGAGGAAGAAAACTCAAACAATGCCATTAATTTAAAAAACTAAATTAATCTGCAAAGCATCAGAGGAATGCTTTGCCCCTGTTTATTATCTCACAACATGTTCTTTATTGTACTTATGACTTTATTCAGTGTGAAACTGCCAAACAGAAATTCTCAGTTAGGTCAAAATGAATGGATCATTGTTCAGCTGATGCTGAATAAAGCCACAGTTGTGAGCACTGAGAAACAGATTTGGAGCCGTAGAAAGGCAACTTAGTGTGCCAGAAGAATCTGTTTTTCATTGTCAATAAAATATATCCTCATTGCAGCTTGTGGTTACTACTGGCCTGAGTTTCTTTATGAGCTTCAAGTGACTGCTTCAGACTGGACGCCATGATCGCCATTGAGTTTCCCTCTCCTTGATTAGTGTATGAATAGGTTCTAATATTAAATTAAGTTTGATCCAGACTTCATTTGGAAAGGTCTTATTATTTATTAGCGTCACTTGTAGTTCTCTACTGGTTAGAAGACCAAAAACATGACCAGAGGACTGCGGCACAGATCTTAGTCTCACTGATATCCATGTCTTTTTTTTTTCCAGATACAGCATTTCAATCTCTTGATTGAAAATGTTTAAGCTTAATGTGTCCCAAACATGTTTTTAAAATGATAAAAAACACATAATGGGAATTACCTCTTTGGCAAATAGACTCCTGGCCTCTTGCTCAGCATTCTGGGGCACCGAAGGAACAACAGTCCTCCTCTGCCGGGAGATCTGGGACTCCTGCAAACACACAAAGAATGAGAGAGGAAGATAGAGCAAGCCTGGGAGAAAACTGACTGTGGTGAGAAACAGATGTGTCAATCGATTCTCTGGAAAAAACAAGACACAAACTTAAACTTGTTTCTAAACAAAACCACATGTCACGGAAGCAGTTCCAACAGATAGATCAGAGGTACCTGACTGGATTGTTTTTGCAGTGCCTGGTCTATTAGAGATAAGAAGAGATTAACGATGGGAAACCCTTTTTTTTTTTTTTTTTTTTTACAGCTGAGTTTAAGTGGAAAAAGGAAGTTGATTTGGCTGTTTGCTGTGATCTCAGCACCAGTGTCAGGATCAGATCTATGTTTAAGCTACAATTTACAGGCTGAGAAACATGCGGATCCAGCACTGGATTGGGAAAAGAAGAAGGGACATAACTTGGGTCTTACTTTTCTTAATTTATCTACTGTGTTCAAAACATACTCACCTTTTTTTTCTTACAATGTCCAATTTAACCAGATATTTATCCGTGTTATCAGCCATCCAGCTAATTACAACTTCAACTGAAGTTCTGAGAATCTGGGAATTTGGACCTTGGACCAGTCCCAGGGGATACTGAATACTCACTGAAACATCGTCAACAGGGCAGAGCAGCAGGTCTCTGTGGGGGTCACTGTGGATCTGGGCCTTTCTCTGAAACACCACAGCCTCATAATCCAGTGGCTCAATAATCTTTGGCTGTTCCTGCGGAAGGAAAAGGCAAATGCATGTAGTTACATAATAACAAACTAGTTCCTTTTTGATTTTTTTGTACTGTACTGAGCTTGTATTTACTGTGGCTCAGTAAGCAAGGGCTCACCCCAAGAACTTTTCATAACCCCTGAAGCAACAGAGCCAGAAAAGATCAGATCGACAACCACAAGAGGGTTGCTAGGGCGCAAGGAAACGGTTTCTGAGAGGATTGTGGTTGGAAAAAAAATTTACGAAATGACGAAAGCAACTGAGAAATGATGTGTAGGCAAAGGCAGAAAGAGCGAAGATGGTAAGACAAAGCAGCAACTTTAATCAAATGAGGTTTGTCTTCTTAAAAAGGCAACAATAAAGCAAAAGTCAACTATAACGTGCATCTGATGCAACTGAGCCGAACATCATAACTTCCTGTTTTGAGTTTCATAGAGAAGTGGATGATATGAAATCATCCTCCCTGTAACATCTGAAAAAAGGCCTGCCGGCTAAAACCTAACCTCCTACAGCTAGGTCAAGACGTGATCACAAGTACAAACCTCAACCACATGGAAAGATTCAGAATTAATTCCAATAAAGTGCCACTTTAAGCTCAAGCTAAGTAGAGAGGATGGTGATGAATAGCTTAGCCAATAAGCCTTGGCTGAGCAACACCAAGACATTTGGATTCAAACAGAGGAAATCAGACTGTATGGATCTGATCAGCTTTCGGTCTCTTTTTTGCAGTACAGCCAAGCTGCTGCTTAGTGAACAAGCGCAGTGAGAGAAAAACCCTGACTGTGTCCTACCACTGGGAAAATGTGAGTGAGTGATTTTTCTACCGTCATATTTCCACTGAAGCTTGTAGCAGCTGGGACGCAGAGAGTCAATGTTTTCCTAATAAATGCTGAAGCCAGTATTAACGTTCTGAAGCAGTTTGGCTGCTGTGTTTTTTTTCCCTTTGATGCTGTCCCCTCCCATCTACTTCCATTTATCCCTTTACTGCTTAACACTGAAAACATGTTATTTCATTCCTCTTTTTATTAAGGCAACATTGACACAGAATTTTCTTTCAAAGTTTTATCAGCTTGTGTTACTTTACATGGAATTACGCATCTTAAAACTGCGCTGACCACTATTCTAAAATGAAACCAAAAGCTAGTGCAAATAACAAACATTCACTTGAACTGCTCATTTTTGCATTTCATTTTCACCAGAGAAAATACAAAAAAAAAAAAAAAATAATAGTGATATTTTTCGTTGTGTGTTTTTGGTCTATTCTGACACATTGCAGTTTCATCGTTTGGGACATTCCACACAGCCCTACTGTAATTTCTGACAATATTGCAATGTTTGGATTTGCAACAGGGTTAAACAATATTAAGAAAAACTAACACTGAGTTTATTTTTGATCAGCATTGCAATCATGATTTTTCCTGTAAATGTTAGCAGTTCAGTATCATGTCCAAAAAAAACATGCATGTAAATTACAAGCATTTCTTTCCAGTAAGATAAACTAGGCTAAATTAAAATAAGATATGAGATGATGTGATGATAGAATACAGTGGCTAATTTGTTATGAGTTACACTTTTATCCAAAAATCACATTGCACTTTGATGATACTTTCACCGCCCCTTCAACAAAAGTCTGAAAAAAAGGTCACATTAATGCTCCATGTTTGGGACATAAAAAAAAAAAAAAAAAACGTGATATTTAAATTCTGTCTATTCGAACATTGTTTGGCTGCACAGTCTGAGTTCAGGGAGGTTTAAGGGGTTAAAATCTTCTCCTCCAATCCTGGTGTTTGTGAGCAAGCCAGTAAGGGAAAGGAAGTTCTCCATTCCCATGTTCTCTAACCAGTAATTTGGCCCATGAAATAAGCTGGTTACATGTATATGTTCTCTGAAAATCTTTCCACACAAACACAGACTTTCCTGGTTGCTCATACAAACCCTGTGTCTCACATTTTCATCAACCACTGACTAAAGCAAAAACATCCTGCCTGTTGTGGTATTGATGGTATTTACCATTAGTGTTCAGTGTGTTCGGTGTGTCTTTTTTTTCTTTTTAAACATACAATACAGACAGCCCACTCAGTGGACACCCAACAGCCTAAGCAACAGCAGCAAAACACAACACCTACAGAAGTCTGTTGAAAACATAACACATGGCTGTGCTACCCCTGCACCCAAAAGCAGCAGCTCTGCTTCCTGTCATGTGCAAAAAGCTGAACCACAGCACAAGTCAGAGGCAACCGCTGAGCAGCGCGCAGTGGCTCGACTGCAACACTGATCGTATTACAGAGACACAGAGAGGTGTGGGGGGTGGGGGGGTAAAGAAAGTTAAAAGAGAAGTGGATAAAAAGCTCTGCTTTCATAGAAGAGGACAGAAGAGCAGGCAGCTGTGAAACCACTGTTTCTTACTGATTGAGAAACACAGATAGAGAGGGATGCCGCAGCACTAAAGAACATGTCCCAACGCCTGGGTGTAACTGAGCTGTACCTTTTATTTATGTCACAATCTGTCATGGCGTCACACACACTTTCTCCTCTCAGATATCACCGCGGCTAGAGAACACACAAAAGACCAATGACTGGCTACAAAGTACCGGCTCTGCCCTTAAAGGGGACTATGATGATGACGACGACGATGATATTAGCAAGGCTGCATTTCCAGATGTCTGTGTCCCATTACAGTTCAGCAGCTGTAAGACACTTGAGAGTCCAATACAACCAGGTGGACTTTATCACATTGGAGAAGCTTGCACTCACACTCACACATACACACACACACAGAGACACACAGACATGCAAGTCACAAACAGTGTGACGCAGCTCAAATGTCCCATGCCTGAGCTCAGTAAGTGCTCCAATCTGTGCTGGTATATAAGCAGCAGAGACACACAGCACTTCATTCAGAGGAAGTAAAGGAGCAGACTCTCTGATTTTAGCCATATATTATCCCCTTTCAATCAACAATAAAATTCATATGTAAAAACAGTTTTGAGCTGATTAAACATCCTTTCACATTTGGGATATACACCTAGGTGCAGGCTTTAAATTCAAAAATTGAGGCAAATCATTTGGAATTGAAGACACCCTCTAATAAAAACCAAGCTCAATTAATCAATCCCAGGACTGAATATTTCCCATTTGCTGTGAACGAATGGCTCATAAAAGAAAATTCTGACAGCTAGAGGACTCGTAAATCATATAATCTGAGGAACCAATCATGTCAAGTGGTAAGAATTAACCCAACCACTAACACTGTCGGCCACTCCCAGTTACAAGCCAACAAACAAAAACATACCAATTACAACTGTTACTGTCATTCTAGTCCCTCATTCTGGTCTCAGGGTGACTATTCATGTGAGTCTGGGTCTGAATGAGGATTAACCATGTATCTGAGGATCCCTGGTTTCACCTGGCACCCTGGAGCTAGCAGCTGTGAGCCTAAGGCTTGATCCATATTTTCTCAATTAGGGAGTTGCACATGGGGGGGCAATGGGGGACGCTGGTGCCAATCCCAGTCCACATTGGGTGACAGGTCCTCAGTCAACATAGAGAAACAGCAATTAACCTAAACATGAAGCCTTTAGACGGCAGAAGGAGACAGGAGTACCCAGAGGAAACCCACCCAGGCACGAGGAGAACATTCAAACTCCGCACAAAAAGGCCCCAGTCCTGGGAACCGAGCCCGCAATGTTCTTGTTGTGGGGCACAGCACTAAGCACTATGCCGCCGTGCTGCCCCTATAGCCTGAATCATATATGGAAAATGCTTGGAGAGGAACTTTAAGTTTCACCGCTACAGCTACAAAACGCATAGTTTTGACTCATTTATATTTAATCAACTTGATTAACTTCTTTCCCATAATGCAGTCAGTAAAACCTGTGTATTTCCACTCTTCATCAACTAAGTAACCCCATCCCTTGTTTCCCTTCTTTTCCCATTTTCCTCTCATTTATCTAAAAACTTTGCCAAAGAAATGACCAAATATAGTGAAATATGGTTTCACTGGGGAGGGAAACATCAGCCAGACTCTTGACATTTCTACTAACACTGACATGCTTAGTTGGACATACATTCACAGAGAGACTGATTCAGGTTTTGTTCTGCAGGATGATGGTCGACAGGCTTTCTCTCTCTTGAACTGATATCATCGCACAAGTTCCTCAAACACCCTTGCAGAAATGAATGAATTGTATATATTAATTAAATGTTGCACATGTTGCATGCAAGATACAAGTCATTAACTCCCCTTATTCTTTATGTTCCTTTAAACTACAGCCAGGAGTTTCCTAAGCGCTGCCATGACAGCATTACCCAAGAAACACTGGGAAGACCCAAAGTAAGTTGTCACCCATTCATCAGAATGTCTCTTTTTAGGTGGAAAAGGATGAGTAAGTCTCCATTTGTAGGGCAGACATATATGTGTAAATAGATCCACTGGCCATAGACACAAAAGTGGACTTGATAAGAGGACTTTGTGACCCAAAGAAGTGCTGTAATCGCTGTCACATCAGCTGATTCCCATGAGGTAAGTGGGCCTAATGGGCCTCACGGTGGACTAGCACCCTTGAGAAAGGAAGTGATATGAACTTTTATTTGACTTTATACTCAGAAGCATGTAAAAAAAAACCCTTCCTCAGAAACCAAGAAAAAAAAGGCATGCAAATACTGACTTTATCTAGATGAAGAAGTCAGGAATGAAACAGAGGAAGAAGCTCAGTCTCAGCATGCCTGAGGGAATCCCCATGTGAGAGCCCAGCAGGGGTCGAGCTCCCTCCACAAAACACTGCTTGTTCTCAGTTACCAAGCTGGCTGTGTACAGCAAGTAAGGAGCTGCCAAAACCTGCAACTCCAAAGAAACCCAACACAACGAAGATGACAACAAACACACACTCTCCTCACCTCTGCTGCAGAAGCCCATCACAAGATTAAGATGCTGGGAACCTCTTTGCGTCACACCCCTCAAGATCATGATCACAAGACTACTGAGGAATCCCAAGGGAGCGAGAGTTTATCTCACATAAACTCATCGAGCTCAGCTTCTCTAAACATCCAAAGATGTGTGACTGTTTTGTTGTCATCTGGGTTGAAGTTGCAGTTTGTCATCACCACATAATGAGACAGTGTGTTCTGCCATCAGATGGTTTTAGTTAAGCCTTAAGGAAAACAAGATATCAGTCGCATATGCAGTCACATCATTGGAAGTTTCAAGACAAATATGACTGATATGAAAAACCATATCTCACACACGCGCACAACATTAATGTGAATACACACAAATGCTGTATCAGCGGGATCCTAAATGCTATTCATCTCAAGCCACTGCGCCTAATCCCTTCTCGTCCAAAGCTTTATCGCCCACAAAGATGAAACATTAGCCATGGAAAATATCTCTCTCTGTTTGGCTTCACCAATAAACAAGAAATAAGAAAGATGCTGTCTTTTACAACAATGTGGCCGTGTCCAGCAGATATAAAGAGACACACATGCACGCAGAGACACAGCTCCAAGGCAAGGACAGGGAAGCCATGCTGCAGCTGTCCAACTGGCACCGCTCCTCATCCGCCAGCACACAAAAGGAGCCGCACAGGACTGAAAACCCATGTGTTCATCTGCACTATTTCCTAATGCTGGCAACACACACACACACACACACACACACCACCGGTGACTTTCATCACCAATAATAATAATAATAGCAATAATAATAAAACAATAGGTTTAAATAGTTTAAGTGGGTGAAGGGACCCAGCAGAGCTTCTTAGTACTTGAGAGGCTGTGAATGAAATTTGAATAGATAAAAAAAAAAAAAAAAAAGAGGCTGAGGATGAAGAAACGATCATGAGCTGTGCGGAAATGTCCTTCCTCCTGATGAAGGACGGGAGGAAGAGGAGCCGGTGCTCAGACCGGTCCACACTCAGCAGTCAGGCTCACCACAAGGTCCACGGTGCTCCTCACAGCCTCCGACACGCTCTGTCTCACTTCCGCGGCCGTCCCGGGCTTGCTCAGCCGCTTTGTGAATTTTCGCACCTCAGACATAGCGCCGCTCTGGGTCGGATCCTCTCCCTGAGTCCCGCTGAAACTACCAGCATGCCGCGGCGGCGACAGCAGACGTGTGACAGCCAGATGCGGGTTACGCTGGAGGTGAACCAGCCAACGGTTCACGTCGCGAGGCGGGGCTGCCGCTGCTGCTGCTGCTGCTGATGATGATGTTGATGATGATGTTGGAGGTGGAGACCAAAGAGCGAGCAGAGCGAGATGATTCACTCTCGACTATTTCCGTGGAACGCAATTGCCAAAGATCGTTTTTTGAGAGAGAACTCTAGACTGACGTCTCACTACAATCTTTATCCACAGGCCAACAGGAACATTAAACACGTGTCTTTAGCTCTTATTTAAGGGAAAAAAACTAATAAAGGAATAAGCTCTTTCTGGCAGTTTTCAAATGAAGGTTTAAACTTAATTGTAACGTGTTTTAAATGGCTTTATAGTGAACTGAATGAAGGAATACGTTCCAGTTGGTGTCAGTGAATAACGGGTATTTCTGTGACATGGCTTTTATTGCTTGATTGCTGATCGGCTACATACAACATGAACAAAATAGACACTGACACTCTGCTTCACGTTATAACTAAAGATAGCCGTGATTAAGGTAAACATGCCTGTGCATAAAACATTTAAATAAAGAAATGTAGAAATTGCTGTTGTGAGATGTGGAGACTCTCATATAGAGCAAAAATTGTCTGTTATTAGTTTCAAACTTATCAAACAGCAGCTACTTAAAATTTAAAGGGCGACAAAATGGCACACATCATCTACTTAGTTTCAGACGTTTTATTCTGAGCAATATTAAAATTGTTTAGTTGAGGAAAAAACGGCTGCAGTAATTCTCAGATGTCATACTTGAGTCAAAGAACAAAGACACTTGGGAAGGTTGATATTGTCTAATAAAAATGGTAACAATTTAGTAATGAAATTGGGTTGATGACACGGAAGTAACGAGCTAAATTTTAAAATGTACTGCCCTCTTGTGGTAGAGATTGTACATTGTAAGGAAATCTTTTCTGAGCAGTGAAGAAAGAAAAATGTAGTAGGTCAGAAGTGAGGAATTAACCTAAATATTATAATATTTCTCCCTTCCACAGTCACACGCGGCTTATACTCCTAACAGAGAATATATAGGCTAAGGACATTTTTATGATATTGACCTACAGCTTGTATTTCAATATTTGCACTGAGCAGATGCTTCACTGCCACTTATTTGCACAGATATTAGTATGAATATAGTGACTGATGTAGAAGAGTACCCATGTTGCCTCATGTCAGAAAGTTAAGATTCTGCATAAAATTACATCTCATTAAAGGAAGAGTAAGCCTTTCAGTGGGTTTGAATAGAAACTAAAAAAGGTGAAATTCTGATCACCGTGTACATAGATGTCTTGATAAGATTGGAGTAGAATTAGAAAATTATTGAAGTGGGTTAATTAAGGAGTTTGAATGGGAGCCTTTAGTTTGCACCGTTACTCCTGTTCATGCTACATAGTTAGTAACTCCATACTGTACCTATCTTGGTAAATAAAGCCACTGTGAACAATGACATGCAGCAAAATGGAAATGGATGCCTGATGTCCCAGTATGAGATTTGATCTTTACTTGTCATTGTACTGAGTTAACTCCTTCAGAGCCCAGTTTTTCATCTCTATCTCCACTCGTAATCTGTAGTACTCCTCAGCCAGAGCCTCAAACTCCTTGCCAAGGATCTCAAAAGAGCCCAGTTTCAACTCTGCAGACTGCTTCTCCACCTGACAGGCCTTCAACTCTGTCTCCAATTTCTCTCTGAAATTTAGATGCAACAGATATAGTTAAAATGTCATGACATTCTGATCTTTCCAGTGGAAAATATGAATAATATTGGCACTGCATGACAAAAATAAGAAACTAAGAAAAACAGACATCATGCCTTATCTTTCTGTGAGCAGATATTGAGTCGGCTGTGTATGTCTCCAGCTGGATTTCTACCATCTCAGCCCTTAGACAGAACAGGAAAAAAAAAAACATGAGACTGTACATTAATGTTAATAAATCAGCTTTTTACTTTTTAGGGGAGCACTATGGTCGATGTTAAGTATGATTTACAGTAAAAAATAATCTAGAAACTGCAATGTTCGTACAAGTGAAATGAACAGAATAAAAATATCATGGTTTACAACAACACATTCTTTTGTAAAGAGTAGAAAGATTGTGTCACTCCAGAGACATCTGTGCCACATAATAAATAATATAAATTAGGTTTGGAAAGTCTGGCACGATGCAAAATGTGGTTTCTTATTTATAGTGAAACAGTGATATTATAGTTTATATATTTACAAGTATCGAACACTTGCATGCCACACTATACTATAAAGAATTTTAGTACATTCATCTGTTAAGTCCTCTTATTATGGACGATTAAATGTAAAGTGTCTTTATGAAGGTGAAGAATTGAACTCTGCTTACTTTATCTTCTGTAAGACTAATTCACATTTGCCTTCAAAGTAGTCCAACTTCTTTGCATCCAAATCTGTCTGAATTTTCAGCCTGTGGTCTAAGATGAGAGACTGGAGAAGCTGAATGCACTTAGTCAGCTCCTGGTCAAAGCAAAAAGGAATAAAATGCAAAACATTAATGCAACAAACTAAACAGAACACAAGAAATTTGAGTTGAGTTCTACTGCTTATCCTAATACAGTCATAGGTGTATTTACAGAGAGGTAAAGTTGAGTTTGTCTCTGCAGGAGAATGGTGTTTTCCCTACAGGTCTCCTTCAGATTCTCTGCTCTCTTCTTCTCTTTTTCCAGCTGAACTGACAGATGAGACAATTTGCTGTTCTTCAGGCCCTCACTTTCATTCTCTGAAAGGGATTACAAATGCACATCTTATGTGTAAAGCCCATGCAGAACAAAAAAGTCATGTAAGTGTTCTGAGAGTAAATGAGAACTTAAATTCTATTGGTAAACACAGATATGTCAGGGTTAAGATACTGTACCCCAATCAGGTTGATAATAAGAGAGGAGGTTCAGACACTTTTTCTTCAGATGTTTCTCCACCTCTCTGGGTAGACTCTGTTTCATTCTTTGTACATTCTGGCAAATGCAAATATAGCATTTACTTGGGGAACCACTCTATTTTTATTTAATCTGTGCAAATTTAGAAACAAATGGTTTATCAAAAAAGCAAGATTTTTAACTCTGCAGATGAAGGCATTATATTTTTATATTAACCTACTCACCTTTTCTAATGGCATGAGTTCCATAACCTGTTGACTATTCAGCCGCAGAACTGAGGGCTGGTCCTGGTCGGTTGTGCTACTTGGATCCAGCTGTCGGACACATTGAGCCACCAACAAGCACTTTTCCATTGTCTCATAGAACTACAAAAATACATCAAAGAAAACACTGGAGTTGCAATTTTAGAAGCAGATTTTATCGTATGTTCCATCATTTAAAACCCTGCTGGCATCTGTCTGAGCTTGTCGCTAGTAACACATTCATAAAATGCAAATGTTTAGATTACCAATGTAATAATATATGGTAGACTTCAGGGCCCTGAAGTTTCAGTGTGTCAACTGGTCACTGATTAATATTGCAGCTTAAATGCCCAGAAATAAATATGTCAAAATAGTTTTTTGTTTTGTTTTGTTTCACTGCAGCTGTTGTAGATGGTGCAGACAAGATTTTAAAAAGTACCATGTTCTGATCAGGGGGCACCGTGGTATGGTGCTTCCTGAGACAGTGGTCCTGGATCATCTCCTGCAACCCTCTGTGGAGACTCTCAGAGCGGAGCCACTGACGCTTCTGGCTCTGCAGCTTTTGCTCAGCCTGTAAGAAAAGCATCTTTAAATTCTCACAGACACATAAATCCTAACAAAGTCAGACATATGCAGGGAGAGAGGGGTCCCATCTCTGTGGATGCAATTCTTACCACTTATCAGTAGAGGTCAGTAAGTCATAAACGCCTTAAAAAAAAAAAAAAAACCTCATCAAGTGAGAAATCCAGCATGTAGCTCCTTGGATCTAACTTATGTCCATTTTCAATTGGTAAATGTTAGCATGATGTGAGCCTAAGGTTTGCAAAACAAGGCATTTTGTGCATACTTGTGCTGTATGCACTGAAGGTTTGGTCCAAGCGTGAGCACAGTGTTGCTAATACCTTGTCCAGCTCTGTTTTAAGCGACACAGTTAGTCCAGTTCGGTCCACATGTTGGGTCAGGGTAGCCAGGAGTTTACACAGCTCGGGGTTCTGGGTCAGATCTTCCTCGGTCATATCACACAGAGGGAAGGAGGCGAGGACTGGACGGGTGAGAGAGAACAAAGTAAACCTATTATCCCTGGCCAACCTGAATCACTGCTAATACTTAGACAACACTTTCACATGCTACAGCGTCTTCAGTGCACAGCGAGATATACATATTTTGGATGATGAGATACGAATAGTCAATACGAAAAGGCAGCTCTTATTTGAACCTCTTAGCGTATCTGTATTTCTGAAATAAACTTAGCTGTTGTTGGGGCAGTTTTTATTTTACCGTATTAACAGTGTCGGCGGCAGTAACGTCGTTGTTCCGACGCAGGTTTCTTACCCTGTTGATGTAAACTGTCGCCCTTCCCGAGAGAGGACACAAGTGAAGACTCAGGTCCAGCGGACATTATCAGCTCAATTAGCTTCCTTTTTAGCGCCACAACTTTAATATATATGTGGATTTAAGAAGGCTTTTCTTACCGACAGGAGCTGCTCATGAAAACAAAATATATACTTCCTGAATCAAGCTGCGCGCGTCAACAAGCAGCTTCTTTATTGGCTAAAAAAGAAAACACGTGACCAATACAATCGGTGTTCGAAGCGAATAGCATGTGCTACTCACACTAAGAAAGGGAAACTCTTTTTTAAAATCCAAATAAATAAAATCTAATTCTTTAATAACTACTAACACAATACTCAGCACATTGCACTCTCTGGAATAATACAGTACCACATATACACAGTCATTCTCACATTGCATCTTCACTGAGCAAGAATTCCTGTTAAGACTAGGTATCTTCGCAGATGGGCCTGACTCATAATAAGTCACTTCTTATTCCACCACATGATGTAAGTGCAATAATCAATAAGAAGTGGGTAAGGAAAAGTCACTTTCACTTCAGTTCAGCAAAAATGTAAAGATACTTTCCATTATAAGCCATGATGCCTCTCTCAGTGTGATCCGTACGAAAAGCGGTATCAGTTTGGATTTGCACTATAACATCTTTATTCGTGGTCGAAGGCTTTCACAAGTGTCTTGATGAGCACCTCAAGTACCTCTGCCAGACAGACCATGATGAAAGCTCCTGCTCTGCCATTTAGGGTATCATTTCTGCTGTCTAGGATATGGACCACAGATAGGCTGTAAAATTGACATATTTGAGTGAAGGAACCAGTCTTTGCAGGTGTTTTACCCTATCAAAAAGCACCATCTTTGGGGATTGAACAAATGTAATCATAATAGGACTGGCTGTGGTAACACTAAGTGACTACAAGAAGAGATCATACACATGATAAGTATTGGGTTGAATTTAGATCTGACAGAGTTACAGATATCCTATTTTTACACACCGAGCCAGTGTCTTATAGTATTATCAGAATCAGAAATCGAAGGCTTGGGGATATGTGTGTGCCCATAAATGCTGAACTACTTGCAATCAAGAATCGCTTCCTAAACATATTCTCAAAAATGTGAAGGATGTGATTGGGAACATCACTAATGTGATGTGGACTTTGTAATTAAGGGCTCCTGAAAGAAAACAATCACACTGCAGTGTTTAGGTCTATTTTTGGTATATCAGGCCTCTCTGACCTCCAACCTCTGATGGGCTTGTCACAGCTGTTTCCTTGCACCAGTCCTTGCCCATATCTGGTCTTCTTGGTGCTGCATTCCTGGTGTTTTATAACCACGTCCTTACCTAATGTATATGCCCACATACATTTACACTCATTCTGTGTATATTAAAAGATATCACAAATCTAGGTCCCGCCCTCTCCCAACTTTGCAGTCTGAGTATTAGTGTCTCGATCATGTGATATAACTTTAGCTGGTACACTATAGTAACTCCACCGTAGTGCTGTTTACACAATGGCTGGTGGTCCCCACTCATCAATGAGTGGGCAAAATTAGATATGAGAGCCAGTCAATTTGTTTAACATTATAATTGACACTGGATAAAACCAATGGATTGTGTTCGGATGAAAGTCCCTACATTTTATTGGTTACACTTGTAGACCAACCCTTATTTGCTAAACCAATTACTGAAAGGTAGAGTTGATTGCTGAGGTGTCAGACCAATCGTAAGCCTGAATTTCTAAATAGGCGGGTCTTCATCGTGGAGGGGTGGGGTGTTCGAGGTCATTCAGTCCCACTCTGATTCACTCTATCGGCGTGTGTTGAGGGGACGGGTAGTTGGAGTAAGGAGTCGCCGGGCGGTAGTGCGCCTCAAACGCTTTTTGGGAAAGAAACGCCGCTGAAAATCGCACACACAGCCTGAAGAAACGACCCCCGGTGACGACTTCTGTGAAATTCTTCAACGCAACGACTGCGCCACACGCACAACCATCAAACGCAGCCAGGCTATCCAATGCTAGCCAGCTAGCATCCCTAAAAACTGACGGGATCAAGGTGTTGATAGCTAGCCTCCCAGCTAATTATCCATCAGCTAGCATCCTCCTGCCGTAGCATCATTAGCTCACTTCTCCTCCTCGCGCACGTCGAGACTTCCCCGCTGTCCGTGGCGGCTGGTGCCTTTTAGCTCGCGAGCACCAAATTCCACATTGAAACAGGAACGGACGGACTGAGCCTCCTAACGGGCTGCCTCTGGAGAGAGCGTCTGCGTTGCATTAGTTGACACCATCACACCCATCTCCCCAACCCCGTCACCTCTGCCCCTCTCCCTCCACCCGAAACACTGGAAATCCACAAGCGGCCGGATAGCGGCGAAGGGCCGGCGAAGCTGGGGGTGGTAACGTTACCGGACTCGCAGGGAGTCGTAACGGTTACAGACAAGCACAGCCGTGGGGATCTACCGACAAGTATGGACGGACTGGCCGTGGAAGTTCGCGGCTCGAACGGGGCCTTCTACAAGGTAACCTGGTCACAGTCGCAGTTTTTAGTTGACGCAGTTAAAAGTTTGTTTTGGGAAAAGAACAGCGAAGCTTCGTTCTCCCGAGCGCAGCCCGTGCTAACCATCACTTGGCTAATGTTAGCTCAGGTCCAATTCTGACACGGGATGGTTCTGCGTTCCTTTAGTGTTGGCCATTGTGGGCTGGGTAGCTAGCTGCATTTAGCAGTTGAGCTAAGTACACTTGTCATCATATAGTATGGCCTATATTTGGTCGTTTTTTTAGTTTATGTTAGTGTGATCGGAGGTTGTACTGTTAGAAACAGATGCCGGGCACACATTAGTACTCATAAGATGTGTCTGCCTTGAAATGTGAGATGCACTTATTTAAAACAGCAGCGAGCAGCTAATCAGGCAGCTGTTGTGCAGTTCCTACGCACAAGTATGATGAGATGCTACATCAAACCTCACCTACTTTGTTTGTTTTGTAGCCCAACCCTACGTCCTAGCTGCACTACACTTGTCTACTGCTCTGATTAGGAAGAATTAGGTTTCTGTTTCATTTCGGTCTTATTTTCAGTAGAAAGTGCACTCCCACATCCACACAGATGACTTGAAATCTTTGTTGCTGCTGTGTCACAGCTTGTTTGCTTCCTTTCAAACATCACATTAAGATGGAGACTTGGTGCCTTCAGATTGAGTTCCGTGCATAGATTTTTCAAAACCTGAGTTAAATATAATTGTTTTCCTTCACTTAGTCAACCAGAAGTGTTTGTAGAGTCTGGCCTAATTTGGAATTTTAAGTCCTGATCGAGGTATTCCCAGCCTGAGGTGACACCAGGATCGCAGGGATTGGCAAATGACCCTGAACATCCTCCCTCTGAGCTGTAAGCTTAAGTCCTTGTGCCATCTCTTATTTTCATTTCCCTTGGTTTAACTACATTGCTTTTCCCCATGTGCTCCTCTCCTTGATTCTGCCTTGAGGCTTCAGCTGGTCAGTCGACCACATGGTGGTTTAGGCATGATCCTATATTTACTCTCCTCGTGCTGCTTCACCTGTCGTTCTGTTTTACAGGGTGACAGTTAAGTTCTGGCATGAATGAACACTTTCCACTCAACTCCATTACGTCCATTATCTCTCCAGCCCTCATTTTGTGGATGAAATGGACACTTAACTGTGTTTGTGACATTTTAAATGTCATATTCCAGCAGCTATGTTGTCCTTGATGGAAGTAATTGGAGAAATAACTTTAGTGCTTTACCTGCTGTGATTGACACACATAGCAAAAGGTTCATGCCTATTTAAATGCACTTAATTCACCTTCATTTCATGTTACAGCAGGAGTGTTTTTTTTTTTTTTGTTGTTGTTGTTGTTTTGTTTTTTTTTCTTTTTAACTGAATTTGGATTGTATTTATGAACCTGTCAAGGTAATAGAGGACCTGTCTGGAAAGTAGCACTTGGTCCAGTCAAAGGTCTGTATACACCAGGAAAACAAATAAACTAAATGAGGTCTCTTGGGGCATCTTACATTGTCAAAGGTCTAATTTAATCAATTTTAACAAAAAACCAAGGGTGCAAACTAGAAAGACCATAGTTACCCACATGGCATATGCTTGGTGGCCTGACGATCAAGTGATGTCATGAATCTGCCTGTAACCTACCCTCCCTTACACCAAGTCATGTTAGAAAGGGGGCTTTCCTGCCCTTTGACCTGGTAGCACTTGGTGGAGGTAGCACTTAACCTGTCATAACAAGTGCATGCAGTCATCTCTTAAAGTGAAAATTGAGGATACACTTTTTACATTCTGACCTGTTGCCTTTGCTGTTGGCTTTTTTCTATAAGTTTTCAGCCCTACGGCTGCAGGGACACGAGCTTTGATCCGCAGTCTTTCACTGCTTGTGTAGGTGATATTCACAAGGACCATGTAAGAACAGCAGGCAGTGGGGATTGATCATCAGAGTCGTAATGAGTGTGGGTTGCTGAAAAGGTGTGAAAATCTCAGCGTGTCTGTACACACATTGCCCCTGATCCAGGCTGAAGTCTTTGCCAGCTTTTCTAGTGCAGACAGAACCATTGCAGACAGTGAATCCACACACTAACTCCTGACCCCCAGGCACGATTACAATTGATGGCACTGCCTAATCTCTCTGTGTCCCATGTATGGTAGTGTCACACTGTGAGACGTGCCACACCCACCACTTTCCTCCCATGTTGTTGCTGCTTAGAGCTGGGGCTGCTGGTCAAAGTTTATGGGATGCTGTGACAGATTTGTGGATGGCCATGACGGACAAGTAACATGTTTAAGTGATCTCTCTAGTAAGATTTGTCTCTTGGCTGTCACATAATGTTTAAATGTAAGACAGACTCACTGATTGGTCGCCTGCCCCATACATGTGCACTCACGAATACTCCTTGTCTAGGACTATTACCTTCCAACTTACACAATAAGAGAAAGTGCTTGCTTTTTAACTCAGTTTGTTTATGAATTAATGTAAAAGTGAGAGAGATTTCCAGACTGTCTATGCTGTCACGAGGAGTCAGTGTTCCTCATTACTGTATCTAGCACAAAATTCACAGCCAGAGAACTGTGTCAGTGATGCAATGTCTTGGCTTCGAAAAAGCCTTAGATGCTCTTTTCAGTCACATCATTGGTCTAACATGGTTTACAAATCAACGGTGAATGCTGTTTACAGGTGAAATCAAATGCTCACATTACCACCCCTCACCACTGTCTCTCAATCTTGTGCATCCACGGGAATAAAATAATTTCTCTTTGCTTTTCTTTTAGGGTTACATCAAAGATGTCCACGAAGACTCACTCACAATTGTATTTGAAAATAAGTAAGTTTTGTTTCTTTTAACAGTTCCTGTATGTCTGCTTCATGTTAATAGACCTTATATGGACCAATGAGGCATGAAGTGTTTTAATTGAGAGTTACAGCACCTCAGACTGGTGCTTCACATAAGCCTTCAAATTTGTCCTCCTCAGCACCTGTGCTTGGCATGCAGCTGTCCATACACGTCTTCAACGTTTTTTTACCTCCTGCTCTGACCCTCCTGCCCCTGCCATGCGTTCCTTTACCCCTGTCCCCTTGGTCCCTCTTTATCTACTTGGCTAAGAGTGTAGATTAGGGTGCCCCTAAAAATAGTGTGACGAGGTATGCAGGGTGGGAGGAGTGGCAGCACGGTGGCCTGTGTAATTTTTGGGATGGTTTCCTCCCCCTCCTTCTCCATTTACTTTCTCTAAGCACATGGCAATGTTGGAGTAGCTGGTCTTATAAGACTGTGAATGAATGAACCTTTTTTTTTTTTTTTTTTTCGGTCTACTAAATGAAAATGGTTTTTGAATCTGAGCTTAGTTTAAAATAATCAAACAGTGAACATAGCCGGACACAGTTTGTCAAGCTTCCTCATTAAACTCAATGAGCCATTATAATTTATTTTTCATTATGTCTACTAATGTGCTGTATAGCAGTGAATTCAAAGTCGATTTGAGTGATTGTTGATAAGCTCATAAAAGTTTGTATTTTTATTTGTCATGTTGTCACAGCTGGCAGCCAGAGAGACAGTTGCCATTCAGTGACGTACGGTTGCCCCCTCCAGCCGACTACCACAAGGAAATTGGTGAAGGAGAGGAGGTGGAGGTGAGATGCTGTTTTGTGTCTGTCTGACTAAGCCCATACATCTGAGTTTCCATTAACCTCATGTCTCAATGCCTTGGTGTCTTTGGTCCTTATCAGACAGATCAGTATTGGCTAGCACTGACTTTAGACTGTCATTTCCAGGACATTCAAGTGCCCTCTAAACTATTTGTCTATGTTTACCCCTATAAAATGACTTTAAATGTCTAACTGTATAATAGCCCAAACTGCGTGGCAAATGCTGGTTTAAAATCTTTTTATCTATATTTCCTGGAGATTTTGTGCAGCTTATTAGAATGGGATATTACTATAATCACATTAACTTTACTAAAATATCATCTAATTAAATGGTTGAATTGTATTGCCTGCATGATGTACGTTCAGATGGCAATTGCATTTATAGAGATTGCACACTTGGTATTCAACAGGTTTACCCCACATATTGCACATTTTGACCATAACACTGAATAGTTGCACTCATTTGACCCTCTATTCTTGACTAAGCTCCTTGACAGTTGACTGGTCACTCTGCCATTTGCCTGCTGAATATGCAGCTCAGGCCATTTTCACTGCTATTCCACCTGGCTTTCCACTACAAACAGTTTGAAGTAATTATGAGTGATAGCTGTAGTTTTTTGTCTCTGACTGGCTGTCTTTCACTGAATCACTCCTTACAGGTTTACTCTAGGGCAAACGAACAGGAGCCATGTGGCTGGTGGCTGGCACGGGTCAGGATGATGAAGGGAGAGGTAGGTTGCTTGAAACTGAGGAAATTTTTCTTTAAAGGGCTTCTTTAAAAAAAGATCTGACAATTTACAGATAATTTCATTGCTCATATGTCATAAAGCAACAGAGTATTTCCTCCCCGCTTGGAAGTATGTTTTACCTCCATGTTGTTTTCAACATGATGCTTTTGTTTTGTCATGTCAATTGAAAAAATGCATTTTTAAAATCTCTTTTATTTTAACCAGTCCCTTGAATGATGGAATTTTTAGTTCCAGAATTTTTGTGTACGAGGCTCACATTTCCTGTTGCCATCTCACTGCAAAGGATTAATATTGTTGCAGAAGATGATGCTTCATGTATGTTATTAAAATCCAGCCAGACTAACTTTCTCCGTCTCAGTATTTAATAATCAGTAACAGAGGCAAAGCAATTATCTTCCACTTTGCTTCAGCATTCTCTTGTATTGCCAGTAACCGTTTATTGAGCTCTGAGTACTGTAGTATCAAGAAAATAGTGGGAGTACCGGTCTGCCATAAGATGGGTACTGCTGTGTAATGAGCTGAAAGAGTCAGTATGTCTTGATGTGCTGACTTTGTGTTTTCAAATTACTTCCTGTACTTCTTCACACAGACTTGTCAAAATGGATTTGCAGCTGACTGTGTGCAACAGGCACAATTTTGAGTTGTTACTCAGATTTTCAGATAGTTTGAACCACTGCCGACTCTTAGTTGCCAGCACGAGAGGTTGAACAGTGGGTCAGTGGGATATGGAAAGGACAGCTTTGCAGTGCTACTGTGCCAAGGGAGCCGCTGCTGGTGTAGTGCTGTTATTTGGAGCAGTCTGATAAGAGCCTGCAGGAATGTCTAGCATTGACTGATGGCTTTAATACTGTCCTTTGAGCATGGAGTGTGCAGTGTTCATCTCACTGCCTCACTCGTTCATGGCTCCCCTTTTTCTTTGTCTACATTTTGTCATCTTTCTCATCTTTTCTTCATTTTATATTTTCTCCAAACAAGAAACTTGGAACAATGCCTAGCTGTTAGCGATTGAATAAAACCGTACATTAAATTCATTTCTGGTGTGAAGTATACATTTCATCCAAACTGAGAGATGACATCAATTTATTTTGAACTTCACAGCTGATTCTAAATTTGTATGTAGATTAAATACACTAGCTTGTCATTGTGTACATCCTAGCATAATGATGTTTATTTCAACACATATCTGTGCCTCCAGACTGCGTGTGTCCCATATTTCTGTATATATTAAAATCTCTTGTGTTGTTTTCAGTTCTATGTGATTGAATACGCGGCATGCGACGCCACATACAATGAGATTGTCACAGCAGAGCGCATTAGGCCTCTCAACCCCAACAGCCCTTCCTCTCGTAACTCCTTCCATAAAGTTCCCATCCCTGTTCCAGAAGACCTGAGAGACATGTGAGTATCTTTGTTATACATTAATACTGGCAGAGAAAATTTAATTCTGTTTTTTGGATATATTTTCTTTATATGTCAAAGCACATTTCTTCAAATGCTGAATTCTCACTCCAGAAATGAGCAGTGTTGTTACAATGATTCACAGCTCATAAAGGAATAACAGGGCTAACTCACCAGTGGATTATTTTCTTATTGACAGCTGTGCAAATGACAACATTCACAAAGACTTCAGGAAAGCAATCGGAGCCAACTGCATCTTCTACAGTGCCCAAACACACGAACTCATTGTGCTGGTTAGTACTTTAAATTCACACTTGTTCTGGGACTGACTCTGTGAACATGTTATTAACAACCTCATTATTCGGACAGATGAGGAAATATTAATTTCAAGGTTAAAATGAGCCACATGTCAGTTAGTCCTAAAATGTCTGTAAAACTTTAATCTAGTTTGTTCCAAAAAAATTCCCCGGACTCTTTAATAGGAACACCATAATAGTACTGGGGATGGCCTCCCCTTGCTCTCAAAACTCAATTCTTCATAGCACAGATTCTAAAAGATAGTGCTTATTGCATCCTATCATTTATCCAGATTTATCAGATGCACATTTGTGTTCCCCCATCTCAAGTTTGTCCACATACCAGAAGTCTGCTGCTGAATTGAGATGCGAGGTAGCCGCTAGAAGATGACAAACTATGGCTGTAAAGGGACGCATGCAGATGGCCAGTCACAATATGTAGGCAGCCTGTGGCATCAAAATTACGATTAATTCACACTGGAGGAAGAGAGTGGTGCCAAGAAAATATTCCCTACGTTGTTACAACTCCTGTCCCTGTACTTTTGACACAGGGCAAATTAGGTCGGTGAATTGATGCTGTTAAGGCCAAATTCTGACCCTATCGTCTGCTGCTTCAGCAGAAATCCAGGCTTTTCCATTCTTCAGCTGTCTGGTTTTGGTCAGTGTATGTCCATTGCAGCTTCACATTTCTTGTCTTGGCTGACAGGACTGAAAACTGAAACCCAACATAGCTGTTGGAGCTCACCCTCCTCAACATTAGACATGTCCATTCTGAGGAACCTTTCTGGTCACCACAGTTGTAATGAGTGGTTTTTGAGTGACAAGTAGCCCATCTGTGTCCTCCACCAAGAAGGCCTTTGCGTCCAGAAAGCTGCTGCTAGGTTATCTCTTTCCTCACAGACCAATGTGCTTGAAAATCCTAAAAAGATCAGCAGTTTAGCACCAACAAGTCACCAATCGCACCCCTCCCAACCACCATTGTCATGTTTAATGATCATAACACCTGAAGCTCAAGGTGTACAGATGTTTCTAAAAGGTGCTTGGTGTGTGTATCCTTCCTGTCTCTCATGACAAAATTCATGATCAAAGTTTATCTGCTCATAAGACTGATAATTGTTCATATTCACAAACAATATGGATTTTGAAATTCTGTTTTGAAGTAACTGAACTTTCAACTTAATCCAATGTTTTTAAATCTTCACAGTCTACAAATGAAACCACAGTAAAGCGTGCAACTCTTCTGAGTGACATGCACTTTCGCAGCATCAGAACCAAACTTATGCTAATGTCCCGCAACGAAGAAGCCACCAAACATTTGGAGGTAAACATACTCTTACACGTACCCTGTCAAATATAAGCATACATGCCAGTAATCGTTTAGATCCTATCCATCCTTCTTGGCTTACTTGACACATTTGAACTCAATCTGAGTTTCTGTTCCCTCCCCTGTCCCAGACAAGTAAACAATTAGCTTCAGCCTACCAAGAGGAGGTGAGAGTCAGAGAGGATCTGATGGGCCTTGCCATTGGCTCCCACGGTGCCAATATCCAGCAGGCGAGGAAGGTACCAGGCGTCACAGCCATTGAGCTAGAGGAGGAAAGCTGCACATTCAGGATCTACGGAGAGGTATCATATTTACTGAGGTTCTGTATATCTTTATGTTTTGGGCGTGTCTACTGTACTGTGGTGTAATATGTTAAATATATGCCATGTTACAGACCCCAGAGGCAGTAAAGCAGGCTAGAGAGTATCTTGAATTCAAAGAAGACTACTTTCAGGTACCCAGGAATCTTGTAGGTGAGTGTGCAACATAACGTCTCTGCAGTGCATATTGTTGGCAACATCCCACTTTATCATTGTACAGTTTTTCTTATGACCGCACACATGTTTACTTCAAAGGCCTTCTTTTTCTTCTTCCCACAGGCAAAGTCATTGGAAAGAACGGCAAAGTCATCCAGGAGATTGTGGACAAGTCAGGCGTGGTCCGAGTCAGGATTGAGGGGGACAACGACAAAAAGCTTCCCCGGGAGGAGGTAGGCAGGCAGGGGGCTGGCAGGGACGACACTGCCAGCAGCAAAGAGGTGAATGGACCGTTCGGCTGGTCTCCCAGTTACCGACAATCGCCCACACCCCATATCCCCCATCCCTACACTCCCTTTGCTCACCAAAACAAAGCAAAGCTCCGTAAACTGTGGCAGGATGTACACGTCCTGTGTGCTGTTTGCTTCAACACTGTTCCGTTCTGCTGCTTTGTCTCTCCTGTCTCTCCTGTTTTGTCACTTGCTTTCAGTACAGCAGATAGCCCCAACACAACATGTGTCAGTTATGTTGCGTGTGTTTGGGAACTTCGATGTGCGCTGTCTCTAATGGGCTGATACAGTGTGTTTCTTTTGAGTGTTCCTGATGTGATTTATTTCTTCAGTTTGTTTTGTTTATTTATCATTATTATGTATATTTTTTGTTAAAGAATCAATCCAGAAATACTCTACTCAGAAATTTACTACTAATTATATTCTTCATGAGTAAAGTCTGAGCTATCAGTTGTAGTGTTCAGGAAATGGGCTCAGCTTGTTATGATTATGTTTCCCTTCCAAAAACAACCCCAACCCTCAACTCTTGATCTCCCCATATTTGTGTTTTTATCAGGGCATGGTTCCCTTTGTGTTTGTGGGAACTAAAGAGAACATCAGCAACGCGCAGGCCTTGTTGGAATACCATGTGTCCTACCTCCAGGTAAGCCAGTTCTTCATGTTCACCAGTAGATGGCAGCATTTGCCTTTTCTTCATTGCTGTCTCAGAACTAAGTATAACATAAGAGCTGAGTGTTCAACGTATTGATGTGGCAGCCATTTCTGAGTTTTAATTTAAGCCCGTATATATCTTATCCTGTGGACATGTGGTAGTTGAAATATGTTTCTTAGAAGCACAGTTTCTCAGTGACATTTGGGGAAGGGACCAAGGCCAGTGGGACGTATGGGCGTATGTGCAGGGTCGCTTCACATTGGTCACCTGCCTGCTTCCTTCCCCACCACCACACCACAAAGCTGCTGAGAGCACCTCATTTTGCCCTTACCTCATGCACTTTTATTAATAGCCCCTCTCTTTGGGATGGGGGATGAAGGATACACTGGAGTTTAGATTACCAGCTATCTGGACCCCAAGCTTCCAAAAATAACATCAGGACCCCCCAACCCCACCTAACTTCCTTCACACCTCCCTTAAAGTTCAGCTGTTGTTGATCAAGGCAGCTGTCCCACTGAAGTGTTGCCCCCTCGCCACCTCTCCTTCTCTGAATTACCCACCACTGAAACTCCATTAAAAACTGCTGTCAGTGCACTGCTGCCATTAGATGCTGCCCCTTTGAAGCCCTTACCCCCTTCCTCCTCTTTAAAGATGGCTCATGTGTCTCAACAGAAAATTTTGACATTGGGGCTCACCTAAAAATTATAGTACCTTTTGAAAAATATATATTTTAAATGTCATAGAAGAGACTGTTGTGGCTCAGACGTAGCTTGTTTTTGAGGGTCGTGGACAAGGGCATTGTTGTCGTCATAGTGGTGAGGTGCAGGGGATTCCCAGCAACATGTTACCCCATGCTTGTTATTTTCCCTTGTCAACGAGGGTTAGGATTTTTCTATTTGTAAACCTTGAGACTAAAACAAATGGGCAAAACAAAAGCTTAACTACGGAACCCAGTCTAGTATTAATTTTTGCCCCAAATTATTAAAGTAAAGAGACATTCAGGTCTTGCCTCAAGGCACAATCCTACTTCTTCTCCTTTTAGACTTTGGAAGAAGTGGCAATCAAAGGCGTGGCAGTGGAGTAGTGGTTGTGTTGAAAGACTGCACTTTACATATTACAGCCGCTCAGTGCTAAGGGAAAGAACTTAAAACAAGCCTAGGTTCAGCGCAGATGCGAGCGAGACCACGACTCAGTCCCAGTTTGAGGCAACATAAAAGAATGTGTACGTGCTATTGAATAGAGCAAACAAACATTTCAATGAGAAATAATGATCAGAGTCATTCTGCAGCTGAGCGCTGTCAGAATGACTTTAAATATGTTTTTACTCATTAAAACTCGACAAATTTGGCACATAGCATTATTTTGTATGGCTGGGAAAGGGCCTGGTTGCTCAGGGATCTTGTGTTTTTAGCAAAAGCTGGAGAAGACTAAATACATTTGACACAGCAGCAAGGGTGTGTGGGGCATTCATGACTCACTTTGATGGCTGGTTATGTTGTTATGCTTTTTAACACCATGCATTTTAGTTTAGTAGAATTGTTCACCTCCGCTAGTGTTTGTAAGCCATTTGTATTGAACAGCAGGTGGACATGAAGGTAGAGGAGAAGGTACAGGGAAGTCAAGGTTTTTATTTCAGACCTTTCAATAAACTATGTGCAGAATAGCAGCCTCTCAAGTGCCCTCTGTCTGAATTATTTCCCTGTCCCTTGTAGGAGGTGGAGCAGCTGCGCCTGGAGCGTCTCCAAATTGATGAACAGCTCCGTCAGATTGGGGTGGGGTACCGTGCACCTCCCAGCCGTACCGGGGGCCCAGGTGCTGACCGGGAGAAAGGGTACTTGACAGATGAGAGCAGCAACTCACTCCACACATCTCGCACCTATGGAGGCCGCGGCAGAGGACGCAGGGCCTCCAACAGCCAGTACTCTGGATATGGTGAGACTGAAGGATTTTCTCAATCATCAAATTTTTGTATTTTTGAAAGAAATTGAGAAGGTAAAGATAATTATTGAATTTAAAGTGTATGTCTGTAATTGCTTTGTGAAGGCACAAACTCTGAACTCTCCAACGCTTCTGAGTCTGAGGATGTTATTGATCGAGAGCAGCGGCCCCGTGGCATAGGTGGAGAGGAGAGAGGCTCTCGACGGGGTGGCAGGGGCAGAGGCTCCAATTCAGGACGAGGCCGTGGAGGACCAGGGTCCAAGCCTTCCAACTCCATCAGCTCAGGTAATTAAACCACAGATTCAGATTACAAACTGACACCATATAGATTTCTGGCCAAATGTGTCCTAATTTTAGTGACTTAGTGAGTTCTGAGAGCTTTTCTAGGTCATGGCAGCAGTGTAATTGCATCTCATGTATTCACAGTGTGGGTTTAAAGTTGTTGAAGCAGCCTTTTCACATGTCATTTAATGTATTCTCTAAAAATAAGTAGATAAGTTCACCAATACTCAGATCTGAATCTTGACCTTTTCCTTGACAGGGGTTCTTATTATTTTTCAAACTGGTAATTATAGTTGAGCTTTAACTTCACTGAAGAAGATGATTTCTTCATTACATAATCTTTCACTGATGTTAGAGGCAAAAATAGAACCTCATGTGCAATGATGCTTCACAGGTGACTCCTGAGAGTCAGAGGGGGAGTTTAAAAATGAGAGGAGGTTAGGGAAATGCAGTTACATTGCTAATTTTTTGTGCCATCTGCAGTGCTGAGGGACCCAGACAGTAACCCATACTCCCTCCTGGAGGGTGAAGGAGAGCTAGCCGACACTGACATCAGCGAAGGCATGGGAGGTGACCGCCGTAGGCGCTCCCGCCGCCGCCGCAATGACCAGGAACCCAGTGTAATGGATGCTGCTGCAGAGTCGGACAGTCAGGCCGGCCCCAGCGAGAACGGACTGGGTGGGAACTTTGCTCTGTTGTGTACAGATTTATGAAAATATAAATTAGTTTCTTTGATAAACTCTAGGTTGTAGAATTATCAGCCAAAGCAACCTGTATATTTTCTCATTTGCCTTTCAGATGAAGAGGCCCGACCTCAACGACGCAACCGAAGCCGCCGCCGACGTAACCGTGGCAACCGCCCAGAGGGAGGTTCAGCCAGCCGTGACAGGCAGCCAGTTGAAAGTGGTGAGAAAATGCAATATACTTATTTCATATATATATATATTTTTTTTTTTTTTTTTTTTTCTCCCTTTTAGTATTAGTCAGTGTGTTCTGAATCAGTTGATGTTCTGATCATTTCCATGTAAACAATTCGTACAAGGCACAGTGTATATACAACATAGCCCTCAGAGATTGTTCTGACAGATTTTAATTCTTTTTTTTAGTGACTGTTGCTGATTACATATCCCGTGCTGAATCCCAGAGCAGACAGAACCTGCCCCAGAAGGAAAACCATGCTGGCTCTGAGCCCAAGGTCAGTAACACCCGCTTTGATGTCAGCCTTACTTTTACTGTCCCAAATCAGATTATTACACCATTACCACTGTTTTTTTTTTTTTTTTTTTGGTGTGTGTGTTTCTGTTTTCAGGAGAACGGGACCAGCACCAAGAAGGATGAGCGAACACCCTCAAAGCGTTCCCCAAGCAAAGGCACGACCTCGGCCAGTGAGACGCTGACCCTGGTCAACGGGGTGTCGTAAAGAGACGAACCCCTGCCCCTGGCGAACCCAAGTCTAGAGCAAGGCTCCATGGCAATCTCTGTCCCTGCTTGCATTAACTTAAACCTTAAACAGATGAGTGAAAAGTACCTGACAAAATACCTGAATTCATACTATGAGAGTGAAAAAGTACAAAAAAACGACAAACGCATCTACTTAAAAACACACGTTAACGGTGTATGCTATCCTATCTATCAGTACGTAGTGCTTATTTAAAAAAAACAACTAGCTTGCCAAAAAAGAGCTGGTGGATATGACTTGATTTTTAAAAATACTGAAACACAAGAAACAGGACGAGACTTTTTTTTGTTTATTTGTTCCGAAAAACGGTTGTCTTTATTTGTCTTGTTTGTTTTGTTATGTTAATTTTGTTCATTGTTTATCACTGGTTTGGACTTGGAGGTTGCTCTCTCAACCAAAACAGACGCGTCTCTTAACAGTGTTAAAGTGCAGACAAGAGAGATGTAAGCTGTAGGAGGCAGAGCACGGGCAGACAGTCCAATAGCTCATGTGACGAGATGTTCGCACACTGAACCTGGGAGCGGAGGCAGATAGATCGGAAGATTGATAGACATTGTGCCTTGAATTTGAAAAAAAAAAAAAAAAAAAAAAAAAAAAAAGGGAAAAAAAGAAAAATAAAAACAACTTGAGTTTTTTCCATTAAGTTTGTTTTTGTTTCCCATGGGGGAAAAAACCGGGAGAGGTGATCTTCCATTTGTTTTTTTTTGTTTTGTTTTGTTTTTTTTTTTTTTTTTGTTTGTTTGTTTTTTGTTTTTGGTTTTTTTTTTTTTCTTTCCTTTTTGGTTCCAAGAAGTGAACAAACCGGTGAGGGAGTGATGAATGAAACAAGGGACGTAGAGGGAGTGGCTGGCCAACGTGAGAAAGGATTAGAAGAAAGTCTGGTGCCAAACACGAAATTCAAGGCGCTTGTCCTCATTCCGAGACGAATGGACGGCGTTGATTGGGGGCGGGGCATGGGGTGGAGGGGGCGGGGTCAGTGCGTGCGAGTATGTGCTTGCGCGCGTATGTGTGTGTTTGTGTGTACAGATTTTGAGGGTTGGCAACCACAAAACAATACCAGGGGAGGGGGGAGGTAACAAAACGGAATCGGAGCCCTGGGCTGGGTTGCATGGTGAGACATTTATTTATCAGCAGGCCTGAGGGGTGGTGCGGGTGGGCCGGAGGAGGTGGGGGGGGATAAGGTGACGTAGCGCCTCCTCTCACCTGATGTAGGTCTTTGAAGGGTCCAGGCTGGCACCCACACCCCCTCCAGTCAACAGGACAGGCTCAGACCAGACAGACGGCAGACTTGAACTATAGATTTAGACTCCAAGAGAACTAAACCGTGCCTCTTTTCTCTGTGTCGGTGGGGGGGTCGCGGTGCTAGCTTCCAGCCACACTAGTGTCTTTGATTAACCACTGCAGCGCGCAGCTCCGGACGCACACGACGGGCGACCACCTTTTGTGGGAACGGGTGCTGCTAGTGGGGAAAGGGTGTGGAGGTGGGTTGGGGGGGACGGGGAGGGGGCCTGGAGACTGCGGACTGTGGGATTGGGACAGCTTCAAATGACATGAGAGCCACAATGACACACAACACACCTACAGGTACACACACACCAGGTCGCCTGCGGTGGCACAAAGTAAAGGACAAAAACGAAGCGAGGTGTCCGTCTTGTACCTGGCAGATTGGGTTTTGGCAAATGAGGAGTAAGAGAGGGACTTCAAACCTCAGTGGCTCTCTGCTCATATTGTTACTGTTGTCTTGGTTACCGCTCTCAAGTTTCTTTTGTTGCTATTTCCACATCTTAGAAAATATGAAATAAAAAATTGAAGTGAAATCAACTTGTTCCCTGGAGATGAACTTTGATTTCTCTGTCTTGTGAGTTTGCAGTCTATTTTTCTAACTTGCATGGCATTTAGTTAACGAGTAGTCGGTGGTGCCTGTCCTGTGCATGAGGAAAGGGTGTTATTAATCTGACTTACAAAGCCATTGTTTCATTCACTAGAATTGCTGCTAATGTACACATTGAATGTCCCTCTAATGTAGAAACTTTACCTTGAAGAGAGAAGCTTAAGAAAAAAAAAAAAAAAAGCATGTGTCCCCAACCCCACCCTGCTCATCCTCTTAGAGCCTCCCAGTTTCTATCAATGGATATGAGTCAGGAAAAGTCACCCCCCCCCCCCTCCTCCTTTCCTTTCACAAGTTTCTGAGTCTCGAAGTATTGAATTTACAAGGGCAACATTGTGCATGATAAGCAAGCGTCCACATGACCAAAGGTTTTGAGAGACAGATGAATGGGAGCGGTTGAGTCCAGATGACCCAGATGCTGCTGTTAAAACATTTCTGCTCACCTGTATGTTGTGTTTTTAAGAGAACGAACGAGCACTTGAGTATTTGTACCTCAATTCAGTTGCATGTGTGTGAGTGGAGGACGAAGCCCTTTTGGTCTGTTTTGTGTTGACCTTTATACCTCATTGTGTGAGTACTGTATTCCCTTATGTATCTGTATCCCTCACGTCCTGTTGAAAGACTGCTGGCAGGTGTGTGTTTGTGTGTGTGTGTTTGCGCGTGTGTATGTGTGTGTCTGTGGATGCTGGCTGTACAGTCGACTCCTCACTCTTGTCAGATTTTGTCTCTGGTTTTCTCACTCATGTTCTGATGGCAATAAAGGACTTTTCATTGTTTGGTATACATTTTTTCCAAACAGTTTGTTTCTTCTTAATAAAATGTAAAACTTTTTCAGGGTAAACATTAAATATGTTGCATTGCAATGCTCCAGAATTTGTTTTTTGAAAGAAACACAGTGATAAATTTGTCTCAAGCTATTTCAGGAAATCCTAATTTTGTATCGAAGCTGTTGTCATTTTTAGCCTTTATTGGATTGTAGCTGTGAAGGTCTTTGCTAAATTATGCTTTTTCATTTCCTTTTTACACTAACTCATCACTGGCAATCTTTGCACTTCTAGCTGTCTGCAGTTGAGGACACAGCCTTTGTTATTTTCTGACACGATTTCACTTTAGATATGAATCTCAGACACTTCACACTTTCAGTGGTGCATTTACACTATTAAGGTTGCTGTTTGCGTGTAGAGGATGTATCATTTCCTCTGGATTTAATCTTTTTTTTATTTATTTAATGAAATGATTTCAAATGGTGATAAACACAACAAAACATCTTGGAGTTGATAAGATGAAGGATGCAAGGACAGGAGTGAAGGAGGCTATCGGCGGCAGCAGTCTTTCATGGCAATGATAATACAGAGTTCAACTGGCTGCTTTACAAATTACACCATGGCAAACTAAATTAACGTCTGGGCTGGTGTTCTTAATTTCTTGAGAACAAAAAAAACAAAAAAACAGCGGCACTTCATCAGAAAGATGCTCCCCTTACCATGAAGCATGGCAATGGCGGCTGATGCCAAATATCAGGACGTCTGAGGAAAAACCTAAAGAAACCTGACACTTTGTAAGTTGAATGTACTAGGATGTAAGAAGACACTCACTGATGCTGAGCCCCCTATCTAGTCCAGGACTTATGGCACGATCCCGTTCTGCATGTGTGACCAACCTTTGGAAAAACAAAGCAGTTCATATGATCCTGATACACTCAAGGCTACATCTGCTGTTGATGTTTCACTTGCAACATGTGAAAAGATCTGTAGAGATATCTGATGCTTGGCTGAGTCAGGTTTTGTGGGCTGGACACTTCCATTTCCAAGTGTATTTCAGTTATCTGTACCCAACTCAAATTCACTTCTACAAGACAAGTGATTCCGTTTGAACTACAGTTCAATTTTAGTATGTGTACCTCATGATGGCGGTCCTTGGATTGTAGAATTTAACACAATAGAAGAAGAAAAAAGGACGTGATGTGGTATCATTGGACTGATATTATCAGACTGGGAATACGATACTGAGAAATTTGAGACTACATAAAAATTGTGAGAACATTGCATCATCATCAATAGCAGCATCATCATCATCATCCTCATCTCGATAGTTGCTCAGTAATCGGTCTGTGCCTCCCCCTGCAGGAGATTCACTGTCATAGCACGTTAATAGAAGTTAAACTCCACAAAGGCAATAATAATGGTAATGATAATAATGATAACAGATTTTGTTTAATAGCACCTTTTGTGATTCTGAAGTTCGCCTTATATCATATAAGATCAAGTAGAACCCACATTTTACAAGTATCAGCCTCAAGACATTTGTTCTTTGACATCAGTAAAACTTGTACATCTCTCATCATAGAGCTATCACTTGTCTTACGACAACCCTATTATTGTTTCCTGCAGGCATTAAATTGCAGATGCCCCAGAAATCACAGTGGTCCCTCCAAAGTCTGCAGAAAGCCAGCGGTCTTTGGGGAGGATGAGCAGGTCAAATGATAAGTTTATCTTACTGTTTTTATGTCATTTAGACCTGTGTGAGTCTGTTTTCTAGTAATATGTGTGTGTCATATTTAAGACAGTAATCTTAATTACCTTAGTAATTAAACTGGGTTTTATTCAGTCCGAGGTCGTATGCAGCTGAAAATGTTCAATAACTGGGAATTATTTATCTAGGTATATCCCCATTACTCACTGAATTGTACCAATGAGGTCCTACAAATTATTAATTATACTGGATTGATTCAGTTAAGTAAAAGTTCCCTGTTTCATTGAATGATTTACATTGTAGGTTAAAGTGCATGTTTGTCTCAACGTGATCACATGCTGCGTTTTCTTTCCATTACCTTGATTTTTCTTTTTTTTGGGCCAGTTTGAGGTCAGCGAGTCTAAATTCTGAATTCTCTTGATTCATCAAATAACATTCACATACTCTCTGCCTTCTTTTAGTTTAGTCTTTCTTGTATTTCCTATGTGGGATGTTTTATATCTTTATAATCTGGTGGGACAGTGTAGAGTGACAGGAAATGGCGCAGAGAGCAGGAGTGGAGGCTCACTTACTTGGGGGATTTGTGTTGCTCCCTGTTCCAGTGTTTGGACTTTAAAAGTTAATGTCTGTATTTTATCTAGTGCTCATGGAACTTTTTCTTTTAGTGCATTCACTGCCATGTTACAGCTGTAACCATGTTTAAAGATTTGATCATTTATGGGGAAAGTCTCCCTGTGATTATAGATGTTGTGTGCTCAGAACTGTGAGTCGTGAAGACAGTGTTTAAATCTCACAGAATACAATACAAAATCTCAACGTAGTTTAATGTTTTTTGGGTTTGTTTGTTTGTTTTTCATCAATTGAAAGATTGATAGTTGAGCCTGGAGACTTAAATAAGTCTATAAGTGAAAACATTCTAAAGTCATAGTTTATTCCTGCTTTTTGGCTCTAGTCCTCAAAGATCTCACCAAGACCAGAGAAGTTCACATCCTCCAACAGGATTTCCAGACTGCGTTAAAAGATGGTCATTATTATTATATATCTAAAGTACACTTAGTCGGAATGTCAGTAGACACAGAATGTTGGAGGCCTGTAAGCGTCTTCTTTTTCTTCTCTTCTAGTCATATTGACCCTTTTGTTTTTTGTGTCCATATTTAACTTATTGTTTGTTTGTTTTTTTGCCTCATATTATTAGATTTATATTGTATTCCTAATTGGTTTTAATGGTCCATACAATATTTATATATATTGATGTATTTGTGAGTCAAATGTTTGCAATCCCAGCTCACACTGGGCGACACCCTGGACAGGTCATCAGTCCATCACAGGCAGAGGAACTCAATTCAGACAAAGCAAGAGTGAGGGAAACTCAAATACACAAAGCAGACAAAAGTATCTGGGAACAGGTTAAACACATGAGAGCTGGGCTGACAATCACAGAGGTAGCAAAACTAGACAAAGACTGGAAGTAAACTGCCAAGAGATAAACTTGCTGGTTAATATTAATATAAAACAGGAAATAATAAAAAAACAAGTCCACCATTAAGTCATTAAATGTGAAAATTGAATGACATGCAAGCCAGAACACAAATAAGCTCTGGATGTCCCCTGAAATTTAAAACGAGGAACAATGGTGAATGCTGGACTTAGATTTGTCTGACTCCATGTTGGTTGGATGTGTTGACAGGCAATACTTTGATAATGCATTAGGTCACAACAAATGAAAACGTCATTTTATAAAGTTTTACCAGCTGTGGAGTTTGACAGCTCAAAAATCTTCCATTAATTCAAAATTTTCATATGAAGAAAAACTACAATTTGAGATGTTATGAAGAAATAGTCACTTTAAATAATAATCACTTTAATAACCACCTTGTTTCTGTAAGAATTACAACAAAGATACACGTTTCACATGAGTACTGAATCTCTCTAAAGTGCATAGTGACAACATTCCAAATTTTCCAACAATGCCAAATTAGGATTTATGGGAAAGGGTGTAGTTCTGACCTACATAATATGACTCATGGAGGCCTCATGAGCAAGTTTACTGGCCAACTCACATCAGAAAACTGTAACAGATTCCAAAGAGCTGCATCACGTCCTTACAGAAACATTTTACTCAAAATGAATTCTCAAATATAAAAATTGACAAGACAATAAAGTCTTAAACCTTGAATATAGCAGCTAGATTTCCATCTAGAAACAAGTAACTCAAAAAAGATGGGTAGATGAAAATAAAGATTGATTCAAGTAAAAGTCAATATAAGATACAGATAAGACTGTAAATTAAGATATGAACAAATAAAAATATAGATTTAATATACCAAATTATTGTTCGTTATTGTTCTTGTGTTTCTCTAAATTCCACAAAAGTAATAAGGAATTATTTACGTTTTGATTTCATCCATGAAAACATACAATTCCATTAGATTTTAATACGTTAATAGATGATTTAAACAAAATGAGGTTAGTAAAAACAAACAAAAAAAGCTAACACAGTATCGTTTGTTTCCTACTACCGACATCAAACTTTTGTTAGTTCGCGGGTACATGCAGTCCAAATGACATAACATTTAAAGAAAACGTTCCTTCAATTTCTGCCCAATCGGAGACCGTTCTTTTTGAGCGACAGCTCCGTCCGCCAATCAGATTCCTCGCTGGGCGCATCTCCTTAGCAGGTATTTGCAGTTGGTCGTATTTCGAGTTTCGACTTCGTGGTGGCGCCGTCCACAAGCAGTGAGTACTGTCTTTTTCACGGGATATTTTTTTCCAGCTGGTTTCTGCTCACATCTACTTTCAATCACATCCCGCAGTTACTGCTTCTGATGCCAATAGCTGAAGTTAATAGTACTTGGCTCCATGTTGGGCGACAGGTTAGCTAACACACGGAAGCTAACGTTAGCTTGCTGATAGACACCGTCCAAATGAAAACAAGCCTGTTTAGCAGCTCAGTGGACAGGAAGTAGAAACGCGGAAACTTTGTCTCCTCCAGCTTCGTGTTTATCAGCTGATCGTGTTGTGATGAAGTTTTCAGACTTGTAATAAAGTGTAAACGTCCGCAACAGAAACGATAAATGAGTCATCGGGGAACAGACTTGTCTAAGGTTTGGCTTTGGTAGCCCTTTAGCTTGCAGTCGCCTCGATTACAAGGTTTCTATTTCCTGATAATGACGTTATCTGGTCACCATTTGCGCCCGCTGGTTAGTTTCTGTTACTGCACGGTGGCCCCTGTTGACTCATGCTGTCACTACCCCTTTTCAGGGTGCAGGGAGGGATAACAATGGTGAAGATTTTCATTGGAAACCTGTCTCAGCACGCTGGGAAGGACGAGGTCGAAGCTCTGTTCACCCAGTATGGCACGGTGACAGAATGTGCCAAGTACAAAAACTATGCGTTTGTCCACATGGAAGACCGCAAGTCTGCCACCAAAGCCATCCGCGAGCTTCATCTGTACAAGCTCAATGGTAGGCCCATAAATGTGGAGCTCAGCCGAGGGAAGAACCAAGGTGCCCCTGTCAAGCTTCACATAGCCAATGTAGAAAAGGGATCTGAAGAAGAGCTCCGTGCTCTTTTTGAAGAGTATGGCATAGTCACAGAGTGTTCCATCATCAAGAACTTTGCATTTGTGCACATGGCCAATTCTGAGGAGGCCATGGATGCCATTAAAGGCCTGGACAACACAGAGTTTCAAGGTGAGTAAATTTGATTTTATCATCTTCTGAGAGAAGTTATTAGGAGTTATGGGGATTTCCTTACCATTAGTTTAACTTTTTAGATTTGAGAGACAATGTCTTTCTCCCTCTCAGGAAATCGCATACATGTTCAGATATCAAAAAGCAGACCCAGAGGGGCACCCGAGGAGGAGGACTATCCACCTCCGCCAGGCAGAGGAGGCTATTATCCTCCTCGTTTCCCAGGGGAGAGGCCTGAGCCTCCCTACAGAGGCCACATGTCCGCTTATCCTCCTCCGCCCCCACCACCCCCTCCTCCGAGACGGGCAGCTTATCCTGCGCGTGGCTATGGCGAGCGAGACAGCTACGGGGTGGTTGATTACTATGAGAAATTCAGAGCCCGTCCATTCGGGACCGCGGGCTACGATGATAGGCGTGCCATCCCTCCTCCTCCTCCTCCCACACCACTGGTTAGAGAACGTCTTGGAATGGGGTCTCTTGACCCATATGAGCGCAACACACTCCCCCATGCTCCTCCGTCCTACATGACCAGGGACCGAAGCCCCATCAGACGAGCCCCCATTCCGCCGACTCCGTCAACTGGTAATGGCTACTCCTTTGAGCGGTCCCGGCTCTCTCCGATGTCCAGGGTTCCGATATATGCAGGTCCCCGGCCCAGGGACTCATTTTCGGACAGAGTGCCGCCACCGCCACCACCTCCTCGCTATGGAAACTATTAGACACCCAGGAAAGTAATAGAAGGTGAGAACAGAGAAATGATGTTTTATGGCATCATAAACTTCACTTACAGATATGATTGATATGTATACCAAAATAAATGAGAGGTTAATCCATAAATTGAGGGAGAGTCGCCATCAATTAGAGCTCTTAATTCCGCTGCAATAGATCAATATAAAAATTATGCACATTGCTGGTAGACTCCTAAAATATTGCTGCTTTAAGATCAGAGATCAGTCTTGCGCGATTCCTGAGTAAAACGCGCTCCTGACATGTGTGGTGTGCTCTCTTTTCAGGTTTAGAATATGACAAGATCGTCGTTCTCGGCTGATGCACGTGGCGCTATACACCCTCCTTGTCTATGGCGGATTACGTTGCGTTCGCCTGAGACTTACTGGAAGATACTGTTTTGCGGACAGCGCCGTACTTAAAAATATACGATTCCATGTCTAATGTTCACGAGTTCATCTGAGCTGTTTATGCCTCTTATGTTCCTCTGCTTGTTCCACTGTTTAAAGTGTTTTTCAGAGTAGGATGCTGGTTTAGGTGGTTTAATCCACTCCAGTGTGATGCAGTGCTGCAAATACTGCTTTCCATTCTGTCTGAATGAATAAGGCCTTTGAGAAACTGACGTCATTTTATAACAAGGGAATATCATTCTGCTCAGTCTAAGGTTGGTGATTGATCACAGAATGCTCATCTAAATCAGTTTAAAAAAATATGAGCGTAGGATTGCTTTAATATAATTTTTGGTGTGAAAGGTTGTGCAACAATCTCTAAAGATTTGCGACTCATGTGAGCATGACAAATCAAGACTTTCAGTGTGGGTTTTTTTTTGTTTGCTTTTTTTTTTTTTTTTTTAACTTCTTGTTACCTTTTCTTGCGAAAACAGAACCTATAGCACCGTTATGTATGATTTACTTTCACTTGACAAGTTGCTTTTCATCTGAAAGCTTTTTAATAAAACAACTGAAACCAAAAATTACGTTTTAACTGTCAAATTATTCCACGCTGGTCAGGCCCTTTTGTAGCCCAAAGACTTAGCTCTTTTATTTTTGACCAGATACATTTCGTAAGCTATCACTCAGGTGTTTAATTTATAACTCGCTTTCAGTTTCATTCTCAATGCTCTTGAGACATCAGCTCTCTGTCCCGTTGACGTTTGAAGTTATTCTCTAAGAAGCAACACTGATGAAAGTTCACCAGAGTTCTTGCAATGGCAACTTGACGCTGGTTAAAATCATCACTGCTCAAGTCAGTGCCGGTGTAAAATGCATGTGTGCAAACTTAAATGGAGAAGCAGACTTGCAATCCAACCTTCCTCTTGAAGACCCTTAAATCTATACAGCTTGTGTAATCTTTAGCTGAAATGAATGCCAGGTTCATTATAATTTCTGTTCCCTGCAGTTTTATGCAGTCCATTGACTGCGATGCGAGGCCCCTGACGCACAGCGAGGTGCCCCTTTGCCTGCCTTGTGTTGAGAAAATCAGAGTGGGTTTCCTGGAACTACAACACTAAATGGACCTTTGGCGCTGGCCCATATTTTTATTGTCATGTTATAATAATTCTAGACCTTTGATGTGTAATATATTGGTCACACCTTCAACTTTCGCTTTCATTCAACAGTTATAACTTGTGTATATGTATTAAAATTGCATGCAGGCTTGGTGTTCTTAGTATTTGTGCTCTTTGTAGGTTGTTAGACTCTATCCAAGAGCGGTCAATTCATGGTAAGTCCTTCCTGGAAGATGTCCTGCATCCTGAGGAAAACAGGTAGATAAATATCTACTACATAAAAACTTATTACCAAAGGAATCCAATGTTTCCTGCCTCAGTATCGTGTTCTTAGATTTAAACTGCAGTTTCCTACACTGTTGTCCTAGTCATCGTGCTAATTATGTGATTTCTTCACCGGGAAGTTGTGAGATTGTCATTTTATTTTTACAGCCAAAAAATTACAAAATTATTGAAAAGATGCATAGTTCATTCTTGTCATAATTCATAATTCATCCTTTTATAAATTGCATTGTGGACCTTGTGTCTTGTTCACAGGCTGGTCTCTGCTCAGGAAACCATAATAGAGACTGGATCAGATGCACTTGTGGTTAAAAGAAAGGTAAGTATAAATTCACTACACAAAGCTCATGAGAGACTTATTTTTCCAAACTTAAGGTGATGTTACTGTTGCGTTTCAGGAAGTGGCTTTGGTCCGTTGGTTGGTGAGCAAGAGTGAATATCACGGCTTCGTTCTCAGGAAACCAGCAGATTACGCTTATGTGACCAGCTGATGATTCTTCAACATCTGTATCTATGCTACATAATGGATAAAACTAAGATTTTATTTATTTTTTTAATAGACAAACTAATTGTGATATTATCCTTTATAGTTGTGTACCTATCTTATCTTTTATCCTTAATTTTGACTGATCTTAACTAGCGAGCTAGTTAAGCGAGCTTGCTAAAAGAGTTTGAAATTTATTTTCTCAGATTTTTAGTCAGTGTCACTTGATTTGGCAGTGACCTTTATTCTGATAAACTACAGATGATCTTATGCTGCAGTGACGAACATGGTGCCTCTGTGTCTCACTGAGTGAGAAAAAGCGATGACCACTTGAGAGATGTCAGCAAAGAAATCTGAGGTATTTAATGAAAAACTGAAAGTAGATGCCCTAATATATATAGAATAATTTAGAAAATGTATTGTTCCCTTTCCCCTTTCTTTTATTTTTTATTTCTTTCAATTCTGTGTAAATAAACTTTCAGCGATCCCCCCTTCCTACTGGAATGCAGTTTCACTGCCGTCATAACTGGGTGGGTTTTTACAGGTTTTTAGAGGCTTTTGCTGACAACAGGGATCCTGTTCCAGACTTGAATGGCTCCTAAAATCCACGATGATACTGTTATCATTGATAAGGGACTGAAATTTCCTTGCTGGTAAATTTTAGTAATATCTGGACTTACAAACTAGCCTGGAATTTGTTCTCAGGCTGCTGATTTCTGCAGACTCAATTGTTATCCCTCACCAGTAAATCTTTATCAATAAGATGGTAAGATGATAGATTGTGATTGTTGTCTTGCTGCACAACTTAATAAACATGTCTGCTTCAAAGGGAAATGAAGTATTTAGATATTTCTATCTCCTGCCACTTTATACTCTTTACTATGTTATAGAGAGAAAATGCAGTTAACTTGCTGAATGTGCTGCCTAAAGTAAATGCCCATATATGAACTTGTAATGTTATGACATTATGCATTATTGTACTGGAACTAATAACACCTAATAATAATAAAAATCATATTAAAAAATATAATTCTTCTGAATAATTATTTGATAGATATTTATACTTTGAGTCAGTCTTTTCATGTTATTCTATTGATAGTTTAAATAATACCTTTCCCACCACTTGATGAAGCTGGTAGAAGTAACATATTTCCAAGAAATCACTGCAAAGAGGAGATGGTCTCTCAGCTTATCTTTGCAAGCTATTTTATCTCAAGCATGTCTGGAAAAACCAGTCTGTAAGACAACGTTCAGCCTGTCTAGTTAGTCTGATAACAGCAGCTGTCAACTCAAACTCAAATAAATCACCTCAGGACTTAAAATAAGTTACATTTAAAAAGTAGGTTTTATTAATAAACAACTTGGACATTAAGTAGATACAGAGTTACAAAATAATGCTAATTTCACATTACAAACAGGGATTTGATCTAAGCGTGTAAGTAGTCTAAAGAAACAAAGAGCAATATGAATTCACTGCAATTGCACTTCAGCAAAATAAATCCCAGCAGTTAGCTGAATCGGTGCTGGTGCTTTATGATTGACACAAAAGAGTCTCATCCATCTCCAGTGGACCAAGTGCTGTGAGCTCGGCTGGGTTTGAGTCAATCTTGACACATGAGCCTGTGTCCATGACTGGTGCCATAGTGGGAACACACATGCAGGTCTCCCTGGACGGAGGCACCCCCAGCACCTCAAACTCCACCTCGAAGCTCCCCTTGGCCTCGCCGGACTCACGTACGATCAGCATTTCGTACTCTCCGAACCGGATCAGGGCCTTATCCGGCAGATCCATCCTCTCCAGGTATCCCAGAGCTGAGCTGTTCACCGACAGCATGCCCCTCTGGCTCAGGTTCTGGATGGTGAACAGCATGTCCGGGCTCTGGGCCGTGCGGTACGCTTGGAGGGCCAGCTGTTTACGGGACACCCGGGGGTCGACCAGGGCGTAGGCACAGGCCTGGCTGTCACGACCCAGTCTGAGGGGGTCATCTGCTGAGTGTTTGCTCCTCTTCCCAAGGGGAAGCATCCCCCAAAGTCCTCTGCAATTCTGTTGTGGGTGGTAGAGCTTGATCTGGAGACAGGTCAGCAGGTCCTCCTCCGTCTCTATAGTCTGGGAGACGTTCATTGTGTAAAACAGCTCCAGGTGATGAAATTACTTAAGAGATGACCTGTGATCCAAGTCTCTGAGACAAAGAAACACATTGGGAATTCATTCCCATTCACACCAAAGTAAAGAATCCCAATAAATCTAACTTTCCCCCGTTTGCTGTCTGTGTCTTACCTGTAAATTGGTCTGTATAAATTACAGTTACAGACACGAGTTTTAATCCAGCCACAGTGTCAGATGCTGCCTTGCCGACCCATAGCCTGGCGGTGCTGCTGCACGGAGTGAGAACAGTTTTGGCACACTTCTGTTTTTCTTCTACTTTCTGAGATTGCGTCACAGTCATGAGACGGAGCTGCAACAATGCTGCGTTCACGTACACACTCCCAACTGCGGTCTACTTTCGACGTGAGCGGAAAAAGTTTCACTTTCTCTTTTATATCAATGTAGACATATTATAATTGTGTTTCAGACTGTTCGCAGGTTGCAATCCTGAGTTTTACAAGATGTGGCAAATTAAACTTATAGGGTAAAAAGTTATTCTTGTTGTAATAATTAATTTGTAGATATGCTCACGATATTGGGCGATAGTTAAAATAGGGGCAAAAGAAGAATGATTAAACAGATATAAATATATACACATATATATATGCGCTGCATTTGTCAGAATGTTTATGTATTTAAATTTTTTTGACGGTATGTATATTTGTAAATGTATATTAGAAATAATATTGTAATATATGTTTTTGAGGTGAGCGCCTTAACGTAGCGGCTCTGGAACTTCCCCAAAATGATGCAACAAAAAGTGAAACGTGAAGCGCAACAGGAAACTCCAAGGAAGTCCGTGCACGCGCGCTCGTGCACGTGCCTTCATATCAGCCATGTAATGTCATGTAATGCCATGTGTGCCGTGTATGTCGGCAGAAATTCATTTTTACTTTGAAAACCATTTCAGAGCCTGTACTTTCTTACTTTTACTTGAGCAAAAAAATGTAAGAGTTGCAAAAGAGTTGAACCAGTACTTCTACTTTTACCAGAGTATTTTTTTTTACACATGTATCTGTACTTCTACTTAAGTACAGAATATGAGTACATTTGCCTCCTCTGATGTGCAGTGAGCATGGAGGTTAGACTCTGGAGCACATAGTATTTCTACCGTGTAATGTTTACATTTCTCACGAAAGACTTTTTAAACTGGATCACATCGCCTGTCATCCGCGCCAGAACGAGACTACTTGCCTGCAGCACTGTTTTGACATTTGAACATGTCGTAAGGTAGGCCACTGCATTTACAGTTCGCCATAAAAAAAGCAAACAACGCGAGCTTGGCCATGTTGTGAATATAAATTGTACAGTAAAAAAAGAACATTAAGTGTATTATTATTATTATTAGAGACAAAACGCATTAACTGAACTTCTGTTCTGTTCTGTTATTTGTCATGAACCTGCGGTGACTATTGTGGAGCAACAGGGGGCGGTAGTGGTTGTGGCAAAGCGGGAAAAACACAAGCGAGGAAGAAGAAGAAGAAGAAGCCGGCTGCCACAACCGGTCAATAGGGAAAAAAAAACGAAGCATAAGCTGGTCAGGAAATCTTCTTCAACACGGGCTTGAGTTCTAAGTAGAGGCAGCTCGGTAGAGAAGGTAATTCAACATTATGTATTCATTTTATAGCGCATTGAAAAAAAACTCGAAATATCTCCTTAGCCTGGATGCTAGCAGTCTTGCCACTTTGTAGTGCCTCATTCGGGCCTGGTTGCGAGGCTAGCTAGAGAGCTAACCGCGGCAGCTAGCAGCTTGCTAACAGCCAGGTTACGCTGATTTCTAAAAATTACAACCAGATGTTGTGTTTACATTTGAATACTCATCCTCACTGCGGTGTTTGCATTGTAGCAAAGGATCAAGAATGTAAGCTTCACCGAATTACGTCATGTATGCTAAAATTTGTTTATTTGCTGCATTAGTTGGACGGTTTGTCAGCCATTTTGCAATGAACTGGGCCTACTGAATTCCCTGCTATGACAGTAAAAGCTCCAAGTCTGCTACTCAGTGTAATATAAAAAGGGAAATACCATTTTGTTTTTCTTTCTCGCCATTGCTAATCTAATTCCTTTAAATTGTCTTGGAACAGGTCTTTTAAAAAAATGGTGAAAATTTTTGTGGGCAATCTGCCCAGGGAGGCAGACCAGGAGGAAATCAAAGCCCTCTTCACTCAGTACGGCACAGTAACAGAATGTGCCATCATCAAGAATTACGCCTTTGTCCACATGGACGACCGCAAGGCCGCCACCAAAGCCATCAAAAGTCTGCATCTCTACAAGCTCCATGGCACACCAATCAATGTGGAGGCCAGTCACGGGAAGAACCAGGGCTCTGTGAAATTGCATGTAGCAAATGTAGAGAAGGGATCTGATGAAGAGCTCCGTGCACTCTTCGAAGAGTATGGCACGGTCACAGAGTGTGCTGTTGTCAAGAATTTTGCTTTTGTACACATGTCAAACTCTGATGAGGCAATGGATGCTATCAAGGGACTGGATAACACTGAATTCCAAGGTAAGAAAGGGCAGCAATGGAAAATAAAGTCATTAAGTTTGTATGTGCTGTTATAAACCTGGTTATATAATCCATATTATCTTTTTCTGTTATTTGTATTTAGGGAAGCGCATCCATGTCCAGATATCCAAGAGCCGTCCGAGACACGATGAACGTGATGATTACCCCCCTCCTCCCCCAGACAGAGGTGGCTACTGGCCCCCCCGCTATCCAGGAGAGAGGCATGAGCCTCCCCCTCCCAGCTACCTAAGAGGCCGCCTTGGCCATATGCCCCCAGGTTACCCAGCTCCCCCACTGCCACCCCCTCCCCCTAGACGAGCTGTTTATCCCGACCGTCCCTATGAGGGTGAGAGGGACAGATATGGCGTGGTAGATTACTATGAGAAGTACAGAGCTCGTCCTTATGGCATCGCCTCTTATGAGGATCAGCGTGCTGGCGCCCCTCCACCTCCCCCTCCCCCTTCAGCCGTCGTGCGAGACCGCCTAATGACCTCTCCGCTTGACCCGTATGAGCGTCGGCCCCTCCCACCTCCCCCGTCTTCGTACTATCCCCGAGATCGCAGTCCCCTCAGAAGAGCGCCTAGCACGCCAATGCCCCCTTCCACTAATGGCTACACCTATGAGCGCTCCCGACTCTCTCCGGTCTCCCGGGTCCCGGCATACGGAGTTCCACGTGCCAGGGACCCCTACGCAGACCGACTGCCCCCGCCACCGCCTACACGCTATGCTTATTAAGCAAGGCGCCGGCATGTGAAGGTGAGAATAGTCTGAGGTAGATTTTTGTTCATATCAATTCTGCCCTTCATCCCTGAAGAGGCAGTGCCAACCTGTGACGTGATCCGTACGGTCTAGATCTCTTTTTTGGAGAAAAAAAATGCAAACTCGTTGATAAAGCACGTCTGTTCACCAACTAGTCTTAAAACTCATAACCCTTTCAAATGTTGCACAATCGGAGAAAGGCAGACTGTCCAGCCAGGGGTCTCTGTGACTGAAGAACAAATCTCTATACCAAACTTGAAAAAAGTAGACATGCAGGTAAAAACGATGGAACAACGTGCTTTCTAACAGTTGCAGACAGTTCATTTGTGTTATTTGCTCTTTTTTCAGGATTGTCGTCCGACTGCGTCGCCACTCGCCGCCTCCTGATGCACGTGACACTATCCACTTCCTGTCTGCGGCAGAGCGCGTTACGTTCCCCTGAGATGCTCACAGGAGGAACCGAATTGCCGACGTCTACGTCTGTTTTTTGTTTTTATTATTTTGGGACAACTTTTAATCTCGCCTTTTTCCCCCTAATTGTTTTAGTTTGTCTTTGTGCTGTAGCATTTTTAATGCTTGACGTCTTGAGTTAGGCGTGTTTTTGTTATTTTTTTTATTGTACCTTTTACGTTTGGATAATTAGTGTTCTGGTGTGGTGTGTAACTTTAGACAGCTGAAGCCTTTCAGCAGGAGTTCCTAGGCGATACATGTGACTGTAGATTTAACTGAACTGAGTTATGTTTGGTATTAAATCTAGTCTGCACGTTGCTTCCATCATGATAAACTTTATATCGAAAACTAAACTTCCATGTAGCGTTGCTGTGAAAATTTCAACTAAGACATGCGTATTTTTACAGCTAGACATTAGCTGTAAATAGAGCAGTTACCAAAAAGCGTTCACATGTACCTGTCCAGTTAACCTTTTTTTTTTTTTTTTTAATAAAATAGATTTGTGGAGTAATGTTGTTCACAGATTTGCTCAAAAATCATTCCCTGCGCTAAAACAAACAGTGTAACCGCTTCAATAGATTCAAATATCCTCGTAAATACAAATTTATTGCTTATCCGCTCATTTACGATGAAATGACCTTAAAATCGTCACGGCAGTTCAATAAATATCACCTCCCTGGTTTTCTCTGAAATCCTGAAACATTATTTATCATTCATCAGCGAAACTTTGCCTAACCCTGCCCTTTCCCATGATCCCACCATACCTTAAGTGAATGAAGGCCACACCCAGCAGGTGAGAGTTTATAGATGAGACTAGTTTACCTTGACTCTGAGGGGAGATGACATCAGAGGCTCCTGGAGATCTTCAGAGTGCACAGGTAAGTCCAGGGCTTTAAGGATTACTGCACCTACCACAGACATGACTTTTACTGGAGTGTTTTAGAACTGAATATTTGATTTAGGTCATTCACAGGAGCTAGAGTGTTAGTTATTGTTAATTTTGTCTTCATTACTTCTAGATAACCAATTCATCTGTAAATCTACACCTCTTTGTTGTCAGTGTTTGCTGGAAAATAATTCAAGACTATACATCAGTCCCATTTTCCAGCAAATTGTACAGCATGTTTTTGCTTTAAGATAAATGTTTTTAGAAGTAGAATGTAAACAGGCATTGAGCATAGTTTTGGTTTGACTGGACAAAAGGTAAGATTTAGACTGTAAGACATTGGAAGTTTTACACCTTGATTTACAGACAAAAGTTTGACTAAAGCAGGAAGAGAAAGTCAATGTGAAATATTAATATTTTACATGAATTTGATGGAGGTGAAAAGTTAAAGTGCTCTGTATTGCCATGTTGGAATCTGACCTGCATGAATAAAATATTTACACCAATAACACAGACTCGCTGTTAACTTGCAAGCTCCCATTGACATTGTGTTTTTGTAGTTTTCCCAAAATGCATCAAGGCTTTTCAATTTTGAGCAATTTTAGTATTTTTCCAATTTAGAAATGAATCATTCAGAACAGAAACCAAAGAAAATTTATGACAGTCTCACAATGAATTTTAACCATTACCTGAATCAGATTATTTCAACCATTCATGTAATAATAATGAAGTTGTTAAAACAGGTTGGCTTATCCTTGTCATTGCACAACAGGGTTCCACAACAAAGAAGCATAATGGGCTGGCCCCGTAAAATCACAGCTTTTACACCTAGTTGTGGCTATCATGACAAGCTCCGCTGGTCTCATTTTAATAGGTCAATATTTAAATCAGAATGATTCAGTTTAAGGGAACTGGTGTCCAACAAAAATATACATCGCACCTCTCTTTGATACATTGAGTCAGCTATAAATATTTCCTCAGTGTTTTGATGATTCAGTGGGTGTGGTTCTGTTTCAGTTTCAGTTTCAGTTTTGATAACTCGCAAGTCCCACTGAAGGCCAGCAGAGGGAACATGCTCATAATTCAAAACTCGGTGCTGGCTCGACACTGAGCATCCATACGATCAGCTCTGTGCTTTAATCCAGTCTATGAAGTGGTAAAGGTGTGTTAAACATAATTTTAAAACAAAATGAGTATATGAGTAGTTTACCACAAAGGTGTGGTCACCTAACGTATTTAGGATAAAAAAAAAATGTAAATAATACATTTATTCAAATAAAGTGTTGCTACTAAATCTATGCCTTGATTTTGAAGAACAGCATCAACCATTCTAGATAGAATGAAGTTGACAACAGAACTGGATATCTGCCATTCTCTGGGAGAATGAACTCTTTCAGATCACGGACAACACTCAACTTGTCTTAAGGACTTCCAAGTTTCTTTTGATGAGAGGTCTGGTGGCATGCTTGGCCAATGAATCACTTTAACCCTGCTCTTCCAACAGCCTTTTTCCTTTCCTCACCACTTTTCCTTCACTTTTCCTCGCCATGAGAATGTAGAAAAAGGCAAGTTTGGCACAAGACTTATTTATAACACTTGAATGATAAATAATCCTTTCCTAACTCCAAAAACAAGATTGAGTGATATTCATAAAATAACAGGGCAGGGTCACACATGCTGAAATGGTTAAGCCATTGAAATAATGAAATTAAATTGAGGGTTAAGAATAAAATTATTCAGACAAGGATCTATAGCTTTGTGGCATTTGACATTTTTATACACACAAAGAAAATTGTATATGTGCAATCTGCATTGAAGGGATTTAGTGAGATGGCATTTAATTATTGTACTGTTGTGATAATATTGGATTTGAAAAAGAATAAATCTATATTTGCAGATATTGAGCTGAGAGAAGCAAACAAAGGTGATGTCATGTAACAGATGCTGTGTTGTGCCTGTCTGCTATGTTGAAACTATGATGCTGCATCGCTTTAAAAGTCACTGTGGCAAGGAATTGTAGGACAAGATGGTCCCCTTTCCTTTGGTAAAGAAATGATTCCACTGATTCTTAAGTTAAAGGAGATAAGCTCCTCTGACTTGCTCGTCTCACAACTGCCACAGTCAGTCACATTTTCCCTGTTTCCCAGTGTGTTTGCTCTTTGCTGTCTGCGGTCATGGTGCAGAAAGCTGAAGGCCTGAGTGTCTGTGGTTAGAACCTCAATAACAGCACTGTTCATCACCACAATGGAAAATATCCAGCAGGGCGTCAATGATCGTACATCACTGCATCAGTTGAGCTCAGACCACACAGTGCAGTCTCTTCCTGTCAAACACTGGTGTGACCGTGTCTCAGATCTTAATCTAACCCTCAAGGTGAAAGACTCTGGTCAAACATCAGTGTCTTCTCCTGGCTCCTCCTCCTCCACCGCACAGCGATCATGAGCTGCACTCAGTCTAACAGACAATAAAGGAACAGATGACATCAAGCAAGTTTTTTTTTTTATTAGGGAAGTAAGTTTTTTGGCAAACATATGACAACCAACAGCAACAAAAGACAGTAACCACCATTCCAGGGGTTTCCTTGGTCTATGTGGTCGCAGCATTCATAACATTCAGCTCCAAGTCTGTGTCTGATTTAGGCTTCCTGCTCCTGTCGGCTTTTGAATTGAGCCTCACAGCTTCTTCCTTCAGCTCCTCAGGATTCTTATTTTGTCGATTGTGTGCTTGGCAGAGAAAAAAACCTGGTGAGCCCATCAATTCAGCCTCATTGTCCCTGTCCACCGTCCAAATGTTAATCATGTTTTGGCACAAAGGAAGTGTGGAATTATTCCACCATCATGACAGAAATGTATGTGAACAGAAGCAAAAGAGAGATTCAGTTGCTCTCTAAAGTACCTTTCTGAAGTCTCCAGTGTTTAACAGCCAGACCGATGACGACCATGACGAGGACTCCAGTCACAACACCGAGGATCACAGCTATAAGCTTTGTCACCTCATCAGGATCTTCTACATGAGAGACACAACAGTTTGTCCTTCAACGGCTAACATAAAAAACTGAAGTGAGACCATCAAAATGTTTTACACAACAGTTAAGCAAACATTGAGGAGAATCTTACGTTTACACCTGACTTCACTGGCGAGATAAGGCTCTTCCATACCTTTAATGAAATATAGACATTCTTTTAATCAATTAGTGAGAAAATGAAAAAATTAAATCAGTTAAACAACTGAATAAAAGCATCTCAGGATAAATCCTTACCTTCAACAATTAAATCTATTGCAGTTAGTATTGCATGGCCAGCCACATGAATTCCACAGAAATACAGCCCAGAGTCAGATACATCCACTTTGTTAATTGTAAGGAAGATTGTGGATATGTTGGTTTTCACTTCATATTTGTCATTTTCAAATCCATCACAGAATAAAACATTGTTTTCCGAATCATACAAAGAGGAGATACAGCTGGATTGGGTTTTATTAAGTCTGGACCAGAATGAGTAAGTCTGGTAACTGGAACGGTTAGAGCATTGCAGCATTACGTTTTCTCCAGGCTGAACCTTCACAGTCTGAGTTTGAGACACTGAGGCAGAGATCCAGCCTGAAACACAGAGTCCAAACAACAAGAGCGCTGATACAGCACCGCATCTGAATTTAGACATAATGCAGAGGATGTTGAATAATCCAGTGTCAGTACTTACTACAGAAGAGTAAAGCTGACAGCAAGGCGAAGTTCCTCATCATGCTGCTGATCGTCTCACTCCAACAACACTTTGTGCCTCTGTTGGAAAAGAGGTGGGGCTGTTCATTCAAAGTTGCCACAGAAATGACATCTGAGCAAAAAAAGAAAAAAAAAAAGCTCCAGTGGTTCTCCAGAAGAGAAATATGTTGTTTTTCATTAAAAAGGGTTTAACAGGAGAGGTAAGCAGTCACTGCTTGGTGAATGCAGTGAAGTTCTCAGCAGCTAAATTGTCAGATTTCCCTTCCGTTGCTCAAGTGTGGTCTTTGTCCATCAGAGCAGGAGGTTTCATTATCATTTCAAGTTTCGTGGCTGTTGCAGCTTTTACAATGAAAAAGAAAGCCAGGGGCCAAAAGCGGGACATGCCAGGACAGGCAGGTGAAAACATGGTCTGGACACACCCAGGATTAAAAACTGAGAGGCTGTTGATTTCATAAAGTGATTTCATGAAGTTTGATAGGATTAATGTTTTTGTCGAACCTTTTTTTAATTTCCAATGAAGGTTTATTGAAAGAGAGAAAAAAAAAATAGGGCTTACCTTACAGCAGTGGTTTGCAACAGTTTTCTGTTAAATTTAATTTCAAGTACACCAACAACAACGAAAAAGAAATACAGATCCACTTACAAAAATATTAACTTTATTAACCCTGCTTTTCAGCCTGAGTCATGTAAATGTAAAACTGACAAAACGTTATGACTCTGAACCCAAACGCACAAATTGCGAGACAAAGCAGCAAATTAAAAAAATGTTAATTTACTAAATTCCACTCAAAATGGCTCACAGAATTAATAGCAAACAGCATCAAAAGATGCAAGCAAATGATTGGAAATGACTGTTGAAGTAGAAACAAAAGAGACTTTGCTTGGTTGTTCCAAGCACTCCTCGGCATAATAGCATAATACCTTGTCATACTAGACAAGGTATTGACACAAAAGATCAAAGTATCAACATAAATCAGGAAAACTAGACACAACAGAGGGCATGGACTTTACTGTGAGCTGGCTTAGTTCTACAGGACAAAGACTATTTCTACACAAAGTAATGGGGAACAGCTGAACACAATCAGGGTGGGGAACGACAATCAGACACACCAATCAGGCACAGGAGGAAGGGCATGAAAAGTGAAACAGAAGGAGCGCAGGAATTTCAAAAGAAAACAGGAAATGACGAGACAACACATTCCCGGGACATAAACGACATAAACACTTTTAAATCAACAAGATGAATGTGACTTGCTGCATCAATCTCCAGGAGAAAAGTTGTAACACAAACTTACAACAAACGACAGCTTTAACAATTTGCTTTTGCAAAATAAACGTAATGACTTATATAAAGAATCATTTTAAAAAAATCTAATAAATTGTAATAAGTGTAATTCATCAGCATCATTAACTCTGGGGCAGCATAAATAAACTCTAAAATTTTCTTTCCCCTTTCGGCTATTAGGGCCCACCGCAACGAGTCAGCCCTGTGACTTGCATGATTGATTTAGCCGCAGTTTTCATGGCGGGTGCAAATAAAACACTTTAACCCACAAAAAGAAAGCGAATAAAAGAAACTGTGCTGATTGTTTTTTTTTTTTATTTTTATTTTTTTTATGAAAATGATGAGGCCTTTCACCGGATTAATGGCAAATCTCAGGGGGCTTATCAGCGTGGTTGGGGTGTAAGACACAATACACACACCGGCCTTCATCACCCACTTTTTCATGGCACACCACATGAAAGCGCCACTGCCACCTACAGTTACAGGCATGCAGCTTCTTGATTGCAAATGATTCTATCGAGCTGATTGGCTCAAGGGTAAACAGTTTGAGAGTACGGGGGGCCCAGGCAGAACAGAACAGAAAACAGTGTCACTCCAAGGAGGCCATCCACAAATTGTGGTCGGCGGGTATAAAATATAACATGAACACAAAACACAATTCGAATGAAACACCTCACTGATAAAATGTGGAGGCACTAACGGCACAGGAAGTGTATGAAAATACACTAGTCAAGGAAATAAAGACTATGCCAGACATAAGATAAGAGAGGAAAACACAGCAGCCGCTGGTGCTTTGTTTTGATGTGATGGTGACTGATAATTGACCAGATTAGTTTGTGGAAGATACATACTGGATTTATTACATAAATGACATCTGTTATTGCTGCCTCTAACACCTACTACCGCCTTTTCTTCAGTTAGTCCCTCTCATCTGATTGGCGCAGTGCCCGTATGCTATGTTGATACATTCAGGCCAAGCAAAAGATGTACGCGTGTGTGTGTGTGTGTGTGTGGCATTGATGGAAATGACGTTTGCGGTTTCGATGCGCAGAGCTAAGGGCCAGTCTTCCTGTGGCTGAGACGTGAGGCTACTCTTTCAACTTTGTTACTAAGTGGAAAGTGCAAGTATGGGTATGCGTTTGTCACTGGCAAGCAATGACTTCTTTAACTTTTCATACAGTTACGTGACACGTGAGCACAGACACACAGGTGATTCGATCAACAGCCTGCTTTTATGTCTTGTTTCAGAAGGTGCTCATATAGAAGCAGATGTTTAACTTAACAGAGCTCATGGGTTTAATCTTAGCAGGGCTCAGACCACATTGTGGTGTCTCTTCCTGTCAAACTACTGATGCGAAGCTCAGTCACTTTGTCCTTATCACTGTAAAAGAATCACCATTGTCTCCCCAACAAACTTTTGTTTTGCTGTTATATATGAGATTTCACAGTTTAGACAAGCTTTAAATCTTTATTGTAACATGTTTTACAGTGATTGTAACTAACAAGCAGATTGATATGACAAAGCCTCAGCTCCACTCTGAGCTGCTGTTCCAGATGTTTCAGATGTCTATCTGATGCCAGCGTACACAACATTCAGCTCCTGGTCTGCGTCTGATGGAGGCTTCCTGCTCATTTTGGCTTTTTGCTTGAAATTCGGCGCCGCATAGTTCAGATCATCAGAGCCCAGATTCTATAATGGACAATATTTAGTCTGTAAAAACCTGTCAGATATAGACTTTAATATAAATTTACTGTTATTTAGGTTCAGATTACCTCAGTTTCTTGGGGAGTCTGTTTCTTTTTCTTTAAAGCTGAATGACAATGAGATCGGGTCAGTTCATGGATCAAAATGTATGTTCATACTTTCTGGCAAACAGGATTACAAATGCAAACTGTAAAGTTGTAACTTATATAGACAACAACGAAATACCTGCATGAGATTTCCTGTCTCTGATGACCAGAGCAATGATGACTACGGTGAGGAAAATAACCAGAACACCCAGGACAAAAAACATCAGAGGTTTTGCTTCAACAGACTTTTTCTCTACAAGAAAGAGATATGTATTGAACTTTTTGTATCATATTCTACACAATATCACTTTGTTCATTTCCAAACTAAAGGCAGACAAGACAATGTTGCTGCTCTTACCTTGAACCTTTAGATATGTTGCACTGACAATTTCTGTCTTATTCTCCCACGTAGATCCACAGAAATGGAGTCCAGAGTCAGAAAAATTCACGTGCTTGATGTGAAGAAAGATGGTGGTCATGTTGGATGTCATGTTAAATTCTTCTTTTGGAAATCCAACATATAATGAAACGTTGGCATCATAGTTCCACAAAGAGGCGATGCAGGTGGCGCTGGGTCTGCTGTCCATTTTGAACCACGTTATGAAAGCCGGAGTCTTGGTGAAGTTGTTGCACAGCAGTATGACTTCTTCACCAGGCTGGACCTCCACAGTGTGAAACTCAGAGACTGACACAGAGATCCAGCCTGAAACAAACACACATACATTTTTTCAGAGCAGGAAGCAAACAACCCACAGAAATTATGTTATTAATGGACAGTGTGCAAGTTTAAATTTAACCAGATTACTGAAGAAAGATAAATAATGTGTGAGAGTACTTACTGAAGGTGCAGAGCAAAGCGACTACAAAGGCAGAGCTCATGTTTGCCTGCAAAGTAGGTCTTCACGCCTTTAATGTTGAACTGAACCGTACCACAGTGACAGTGGGCTCTGTGTAAAAAGGCAGTATTCTTCTGTTCATCCGGCTGGTCACAAAGACAGTCAGAAAAAGGGCCATAGAATATTTTACACAAAGAGAACACCACAAGTTATCCCGTTATCGGATGGTGTGCTCATATGTTAGCAAGTTTAGCAAAATGTGTCAATACAGCCCAAAGAAGTGTAATCTTTCCTCTATCAGGACACATAATAGTGTCTGCATGGGCGGTTAACTCTGCTGTGTGAATTATGTTTTGGACAATACAGAAATATTGATGGCACATCAGGAAATCTTGTCATTCTTGTTAATATCTGATTTTGATTTGATCTGATGTACCAGCAAACACCGACTGTGAAAATGTGAGTTGTTTTTTAAAGGTGATTTAAATATCGATGGTAAACTTCATAATGAGCTAAAAAAAAAAAAAAAAAGTGGACATTGACTTGATCTTGGGTTCATTATAGTGCAAACTTTCAGTGGGAGTAATAGCATTGAAAATCTTACCTGGAGGATGGTAATGATTGGGTTATCATTTGCAGGGAGCAGGTTCAAATGGTAATATGATAGCAGAGGAAGAGGAGACTTACACTTGATGCAGTTTTGATGTCATCTGTCATGTCAGACAATGTGTCGATTTGAGGCTTTGCAAGTGTCACAATGCTGAAGGTACCGTCTCACAATCATGTGGCGATGTGCGCTTGCGTGAATGTTAGACAGATAACTGTTATGTGGGGAGCATGGGAGCAGTGACAGAGTTTGAGATTGATATTTCACTCTGAGGTGACAGATAGGGAGGTGTTGAGCATTAAATCTGAGTTCCCCCACTCAAAGCAGAGGAGCTGGTGGCACGTTACTTCCTCAGTAGAAGTTCAAACTACAACAGCTGTCTGTTCACTTGTGAGGGAGGCTTTTTTTTTTTTTTTTTTTTTAATTCTGAAGAGAACTGACTGGACTGGCAACTGAATTGAATCAAAGTTGAGCATTAGGCATCCAAAATGATGATGTGTTCACCTCCTGACCTCAGGTTCATCTGAACAGCGTAGTGGAAAGTGAAATACACACTGAAACTTTGAAACTGGCTTGGCATTTCACATATTTCCATTCTCTGGGCAGATCTTTGTCAAGAGACAATTATCTCATTCCTGCCAAGAAACCCCATCCAATGGATGACAGAGCTAACAGGGTGACCTTTAATAATGCAGATACAGAGCCTTCGGTGAGACACGCAGTGCTGTTGGCTACCAGAGTCAGATATTTGATGACAACGGGGAACTGGGGGTCACACTCTGACGTGAAAACGCACTTTCCCAAATATATATTTAACATTGACTATTACAATCTGAACAAAATTTCTCCACCTGACTGGACCGCCACAGTATGAAGCTCAGAGACTGACACAGAGATCCAGCCTGAAACAGACGCACATTCATTTATTCCTAAACTGAAATCAAAGAAGAACTAATCGATCCATGCATACTCGTCCATCATGTTATGAATGAACGGTTTTTAAACAGGACATGGTTGTGGTCAGATATGACTAATCAGTGTACTCACTGCAGATACAGAGTAAAGCTGTTAAAGCTGTGTCGCAGTAGGTCCTCACAGCTTGAATGATGTTGGCAACTGTGAGTGCAGTCTCCACCACTGAGACCACCTCCTTTGCTCAGTTTAACAAAAGAAATCCTCTCATGTGAAGCGTGACCCAGATGCACCGATATTAGACAAAATGATTAAAAATGGTTTTCATTAAATGTGAACAACATAATCATAATAAATACAGAATAAACAATAAATAATAACCAATGCTTAGAAATGTGTTGGCAGTTTTAACTGTGTGTACGACCGTGTCTTTGTCATATTTGTTTGACTGTCTGAGGTTCATAAGATAAGATAAGATAAGATGAAGGAATGCAGTAGCTCCATAACTGTGCGTCTAGATGTGTGTGTGTGTGTGTGCGTGCGTGTATGATAGTTTTTCTCAGAGATCTCTGATCTCTGCCACTGGCCAGATGTCACTCCATGTGTGCAAACATACATGTTGTCTTTTCAGCTGCTGGCTGTTGTGTTTGGAAACCAACTTGTTTTTTTTCTCACTTTTTTGTGTTTGGGTGTGTGTGTGTGCATGTGTGAAGACAGGACTTTTACTGTGAGCATAAATATGTGCGCGTTAACAGAGTCAGATAATAGATGACAGCGGGGGAATGGGGCCAAACTCTAAACTGAAGAGCATTTATATATATATATATATATATATATATAAAAATAATAGTCGGATGTAGTGAAGCTGATGTTTTTTGTCTTTCACACTTTATTTTTGCAAAATTGTGGAATGTACAAGTCATGTGATTTTCAATATTGTGGTCAGACCACACTGTTCTGTCTCTTCCTGTCAAACGTGTGATGTGATGCTCACTCGGTCCATCACTCCTCTTCCTGACTCTTCCTTCATCATACAATAGCTGTGCTCTTCAGACAACGTCAGTAAAACAAGCTTTAGCCGAGAAAGAAAGTAGGATAAAGCAAAAAGTCTTTTACGAATGAAGACTCTATAGGAAAACTAGAAGCTTTTTTATTGACAGTTTTATGCAGGTCCAGCTCCACAACTTTTGTCTATCTGGCAACATAAATAACTCGAGTTTCCAATTCTCTCCATTTGTTTTGGCTCCTGGTGCCTTTTGCTGAAGCTCTCCAGTCATCAAAGTGCAGTTTCTACAAAAAAACAGGATTTTCAGTCACACAGCTGATATGCTGGATTAAATAACACATTTTGACACATTTGAATGCAAAAAATATTCAACCTTAGTTGAATTTTAAAGGTCCCATATTGTATAAAAATGGATGTCAATGTGTTTTTTAATTATAAAATAGGTATAAAGTTTATATTAACGCTGTGAACGCATCAAAGGTCTCAGTCCACAGAGAAATGCTCACAGCCTGTATTCAGACACCAACTTGTAAAACCAGTTGTTGGAACTCCTGTGACTTTGTGATGTCACAATAGAGTTCCAGTTTTTAGGGTCACATGGACTGGTTTTTGGTTCTTAAAACCTCAAATATGTATATCAGCCCTTCAAATTAAACAAGGCAAATATGTAAAATATAGGACATTTGAGCTATGTTATGAATAAATTCACCTCAGTCCACTGCAGATTCTGTTCTCGATCATCAGCTGAAAGATGGAAACAGCACATCACTTAAAAGAAAGAAACAAACAAAGAAAACAAAACAGCAAGCTCCAAATCTTCATTAATTCATTCATCTTCTTCCAATTATCCATTTCTGGGTCATGGGGGGGAAGCTGGAGCCGAGACTTTGGGTGAGGGTGGGGTACACCCTGGACAGGTCTCCAGTCCATCATACAACCAAACAAACAACCACTCAAACTTACTGACCTACGGACAACAACGAAATACCTGCATGAGATTTGCTGTCTCTGATGACCAGAGCAATGATGACTACGGTGAGGAAAATAACCAGAACACCCAGGCCAAAAAACATCAGAGGTTTTGCTTCAACAGACTTTTTCTCTACAAGAAAGCGATATGTATTGAACTTTTTGTTTAATATTCTACACAATATCACTTTGTTCATTTCCAAACAAAGGGCAGACAAGACAATGTTGCTGCTCTTACCTTGAACCTTTAGATATGTTGCACTGACCATTTCTGTCTTATTCGCCCACGTAGATCCACAGAAATGGAGTCCAGAGTCAGAAAAATTCACGTGCTTGATGTGAAGAAAGATGGTGGTCATGTTGGATGTCATGTTAAATTCTCCTTTTGGAAATCCAACATATAATGAAACGTTGGCATCATAGTTCCACAAAGAGGCGATGCAGGTGGCGCCGGGTCTGCTGTCCATTTTGAACCACGTTATGAAAGCTGGAGTCTTGGTGAAGTTGTTGCACAGCAGTATGACTTCTTCACCAGGCTGGACCTCCACAGTGTGAAACTCAGAGACTGACGCAGAGATCCAGCCTGAAACAAACACACACACACATTTATTCCTAAACTTATAATCGAACAGGACCAAACCCCTTCGTGCAAATCAAATTATTAATCAACAGTTAAACAGGACATGGTTGTGGTCAGACATGACGGGTCAGTGTACTCACTGCAGATACAGAGTAAAGCTGTTAAAGCTGTGTCCATGGTTGTTGTCGCAGTAGGTCCTCACAGCTTGAATGATGTTGACTGAGCTGTGAGTGTGGTCTCCACCACTGAGACCACCTCCTTTGCTCAGTTTAACAGTAGAAATCCTCTCATGCGAAGTGTGGGTCAGATGCGCCGATATCAGAAACACACACACACACACACACACAAAAAATGGTTTTCATTAAATGAGAGCAACATAATCATAATAAATACAGAATAAACACGATGAATAATAACCAATGCAGACAAATGTGTTGGCAGTTTCAACTGTGTGTACGACCGTATCATTTTTAATATTTGTTTGACTGTTTGGGGTTCATTAGATAACATAGATAAGATGAAGGAATCCAATAGCTCCATGGTAGTGTGTGTCGGTGTGTGTGTTTGTATGATAGTTTTTCTCAGTGGATAGAGACACTGACCCAGGATGTCTCACTCTGCCACTGGCCAGACGTGACGTCATGTGTGCAAACATACAGTTTTGTCTTTCCAGCTGCTAGCTGTTGTGTTTGAAAATCAGCCTGGTTTATTTTTCACACTTTCTTGTGTTTGTGTGTATGTGTATGCGTGAAGGCAGGACTTTTACGTTGAGTTTACATGTGTGAGCAGCGGGTGGGGGACGTGGGAAGGTCATGACTGTTGACTTGTGCAGTCGCTCTCACAGAGCTCTGCTGACTCACTCAAACCAGTGTGACTCATTTCTGCCTGTAGTTGAGTCGTCTGATTGGTTTTTGTCATTTTGAGTGGCTGACCTGCTGACTGACTGAGTGACGCCTCAGTGGTGGAAGTTACACCATTGGTCACTCAATACCATGTGACTTAGTGCCAGGATTACACCGCTGGTTGATGGCGCTTCCTTATTAGTTATTAGTCTTTTAAAATTATTATTATTACAAATTATTTCGCCGCTTTGCTGGGGATTTACTGACTTGAGATCATTTTCGACAAGTTTATTAATCTTCGATAACAGGTGCTGCAAATACACAAAATACAACCAAACAGAAGACCAACAACGTCACAGCAGAGTTCAACAAATAGAATTCACCTATGCTTTGCACATTTGCATTGTTCTGTTTTAGTTAGTGAGTTTTGACCTCTCAGGGCCACTGTACTGAATGCACATCACCGATGATGTGGCCAAGCCATACATGAGATTTGTGAAGTAACTGCAGCAACAGTGAGCTGTCACTACGTGGAGAAAATTGAGTGGTTTCATAAGAAGTGACAAACGGCTCCAGATGACTTTTAACAGGTTTACACACGTTCATGTACACAATGCGAGGATAAGCTGATGGTGTGAATCTGTTGGTGTGAAGTGTGAAGGCAGAGATATAGACGTCTTACTAATGCTCACAGCTCTGCCTGTAACCACAGAGCAGAATGGGTGAAAAAGCATCAACACAAACATCATCCTTCAGTAGGTCAAATGTGTTTTTAAGCACATTAACATCACAGTCAAAATATTCAGTTTCACACTGACGTTGAGTCACAGCGTTTGTACAAATGGAACTTGATCACTTTTTTTGCTTGAGAGAAAACAGACTGCCAGTATTCATTTCACTTCTGACTTTACTCAGACAAAACTTCACAGACCTCGTTATTTTCAAACTGGCGTCTTACTGACTGAGTCAGGCTGGAGTCTTAACAAATTTGAAAAACAGTTGTGTTATCCGAATTTGGAAGTATTTAGTTTCCCAATAAATGATCTGGCATTTGTGATAATAACACTGGCTATCTGAACAGCTTGAACAACTACTTTGGGAAGACACAGAAAGACATGAAGATAAGCATTATAACATGATCAGATTTTGTCATCTGATTATTTTATATAAAGTAAGAAAAAGTGATCTCCTGTCATTCGCCCATGAACAAACATCCAGCCTGAGTCTATCTGCCGGCAGTGTAAATAACATGAGTCTCCACTTTGCTCTCTGATGGAGGCCTCCTGTGCCTCAGAGTCCGTGAATATAACCTGTGTGCCGCATCCTTCATGCCACCAGAGTCCACATTCTGTCAACAATTACAACAAGAGCTGAGTGTGAGAGAAAAATCCCGATCCTGACAAAATGTTTTATGTATGAAACCATAAAAATAAAGAGTGAATCTTGTTTTACCTCACATTGTTGAGGTTCCTTACAGGCAGCTAAAATAAAGGGACAGATGGTGTTGATGGAATTTTTCACAATGCCGACACATTTTTGCAGAAAAAACACAATAATCTTTAAATCAGGCACTTTTTTGTTGAAGTACCTCTTTTAGAGTCCCTGATTTTAACAAAACCAACGATGATCATGAGATAAGTCACGACACCACACAGGGTCATGACTATTGGTCCACCAGTCTCTGAGAAAAGAAAGGTAACAAAACACACTTTTAACTAAATGTTATTCTGTGGCCAGTTGGGTGGCCAGTTGCACACAAGATTTCAAAAAATCTTCACAGTGACATTTCACAGCACACTTGAAAACTTGAAAATCCTCTTCATCTAAATCATTTCATTCGAATAAAATGTGACTAAATTAACTTGACTAAAATTTACACAATGACAGATTTACCTTTAGGGATCACGTCCCCGGTCACTTCATCCCCACCTTTTAATGAAACATGAAAATGACTTTAGTTTTGATTTCATTTGGACTGATTGTGCTAATTTTGGCTGTTTCAGTAGCCATGAAATAAAATTACGGTAACTGTGGAAATAGGAGGCAAGTGAAAAACACAACTTGACCTTACCTTCAATCTGTAAATCTACGATACTAAAAGTTGGTCTTCCACTTAAGTAAAATGCACAGAAATACAGCCCAGAGTCAGATAAAGACACTTTTTTGATTTTCAGAAAGAGATAGGAGATGTTGGATCTCATTTCAAAGTTATTTTCATATCCATCGCAAAACGCAGCAGTACTGTCCGACTTGACCATGACAGAGATGCAGTTGGGCTTGGTTTTGTTGAAAAGCCTAAACCAGAAAGTGACAGTCTCGTGTTTTGAAATGTTGGCGATCAGCAGGGTGACCTCGTCACCGGGTCGACTCCTCATGATCTGAAACGCAGACACTGAGACAGAGACCCAGCCTGAAACAAAAAATGCAATGAAAGGCAAGAACTCCATCGACAAGAAGTTACACATACAATGATGAAATTCAAGGCAAGTATGGTGCATTTGTGGTACTTACTGACGCTGCAGAGAATGAGAGATGTTATCAAAGTAAAGTTCTTCATGGCATTTAGAGCTGAAGCACTGCAATGTCTATCAGTGGGGTGTACTCAGGAAGGTGGTGTTTCTGAACGCAGAGGAAGGGCCCTCTTCTTCATATCCCCTCTGTGGTTCTTTCACCACCCCCCAAACTATCTGATGCACCCACACGCCCTGTTATTCTCATTTCCTCACAGCGAATATTCAAGAAGCGATAAGAAAAGATAGGACTATACTCTTGATGTGACCTGCATCAGAGTACCTGAAAATATGTTTGCTTCACGTAATTATAGGTGTTATGTTTTTGTTTTTTTTTTTCAAACAGGTTATTACCCAAAAAGACCATTAGCAGATCGACTCGCACTCAAGGCGAGCAGCTCGCCATCTGTTCTTCGACATAGTCCAGCTTGTCAAGTCAAGCTGAACAAATTCAACCTCAGGTGCGATTGTAAGATTCTGAAAACCACTGTTATCATATATCTTGAATGCTGGCATTGCACTAAAAGGAAACTGAATACTATGAATTAAATGAAAAATGTCCAACAAATCTGCAGCAGCAAAGACCTTTGTCATCATGCCAGTGTATGAAAAGGGCCTGGAATGTGTTGGCATTAGCTTGTGTCGCAGATGATCAAAAAATATGATAACATATACTACAATATGTTCACAGATTAACAATTGACTAGCAAATAATAGATCTAAATCACTTACAAACAGAACCTTAAATCAGTGACTCACATATCTGAAGTAAATAATTAGTAGCAAAACAACTTTTGAGTTGCCAGATTGTTAATCCCCTTCAGCGGTGTCCCCCCTCCTTTTTTTTCATCTAGCTTTTTAGTTCACCAGAAAGGCAAATTTTCTGATTTTTGACTTTACCACTTCTAGAGGAAGATTAGAAAACATTTGAAAAAATATTACATTACAACAGTTCAAGATCACAAGCAGAATTATTGAAGCATTTACAACAACAGATATCTTTCCCTCTTGCTGATTGCCAATCAGAAAGTGAGACTGTAAGACTGAAAGTGAGACATTTGTGACCCTTTAACAATTAAGATAGTACTTCAGGGGTCAGTGTTGGGCCGTCTTTATTTTCTTAAGAGGCCTCCCCTTGTTACACTGATGGATATTTTCTTCAGTTCATTTTAAACAACATAAGCACAATCTCTGCCCCCTGCTGGTGGCATCAGGGAACAGTTCCAGTCTTCTGCAAGGAAACGTGGAATCTGCTTTATTTAATCAATTTAATTTGAATTTTATTTGTATTTGTGCAGAAATTATACGTAATTTATTCAAATAAATATTAAATGTATTATTATTTTCATCTGTGCTATTGGTGCTGCTATCCCTTGAGCTGTGATAACACCTATACAGTTATTAGCAACACAACCACAAAAAACATGAGGGTTTAGTGGTACACCCATAAACTGGGGGTAAGGAATGAAATAAAAAACCTCTCGAAAACACACACCTCTGTGAAGATATTAGATGATGATATAACTTTGTTTTTCAAATGAAAAATAGTTTGGAAAAATGAATAAAGCTTTTTGAATTCATTCACCTGTTAATGGGTTATCAGGGGGCAGGGGTGAGGGGGGGTGGTTGCTGGAGCCAATCCCAGCTCCCATTGGGTGAGCTACACCCTGGACACGTGACCAGGCCACCGCACACTCAGTATCTGACCTACGGAAACTGTATTTTCAAATAGTTGCATACAGAGGGTAGTTGGGTAGTTTCATCTTTACTTTGTTTCAGATGTCTAGACTACGGTTTAACCCTGCTCTTCATGAAAAGCGTTCTAATCTAGCCTGATGCTCAGTTCTTCTGCTGGTTCAAAAACACTTGGCAAAGAGTAAAGTCAGTTTTGTTCATATTGTGGTGAATCAAAAACACAAGACAACGTGGAAGTGAATGAAAGAACCATTGTGGTTTGTTTCATAAAAAGTCTGTCTTTGTAAAAAGGCCTTGTGGCAGCACTGAGATTTCTTTGCGTTTCCATTTATAGCATTTAACAGATAGATTGCTAGATTAATAAGGCAGATGTTCACATCGTGCAATGAAGGAAAGCGCTAGTTAACTGCTACCTAGCAGTTACTGCCATTTACTTGTTTAATTCTGCTTATAATTCTAAAATAAATAAATGCTATCTACAGAATGTGCGAGAATGTGAGAGCAACCCAAACAATCAGAAGTCGGCACTGGGTTTTCTGTCCTTTCGTCCCTTTCTTCATCATGAAAAAGCCTCAGCTCTGCTCTGAGCTGCTGTTCCAGAAGTTTCATCGCACACAACATTCAGCTCCTGGTCTGCGTCTGATGGAGGCTTCCTGCTCCTTTCAGCTTTTGGATTGAATCTCAGTGCCAGATAGTTCGGATCATCAGAGCCCAGATTCTGTAATGGACAATATTTAGTCTGTAAAAACCTGTCAGATATAGACTTTAATATAAATTTACTGTTATTTAGGTTCAGATTACCTCAGTTTCTTGTGGAGCTTTTTCCTTTTTCTTTAAAGCTGAATGACAGAAACATTGTACCAGTTCTAAAACAAAACAAAATAAAATTCTTTTCTGTTCATTTCCAATCAAAAGGCCGACAAGAAGTTACCAATCTTCATTTGACCCTTTGGATATGTTGCACTGACAGTTATTGTCATGGTGTTCCAGTAAGATCCACAGAAATGGAGTCCAGAGTCAGAAAAATCCACATGCTTGATGTGGCGAAAGATGGTGGTTATGTTGGATGTCATGCTAAGTGTTTTATTTTGAAATCCATCACAGCACAAAGAGTTGTTTGTCTATATCTATATAGATATAATATAGATATATATATATATATCTATATCATCTATATTAATATGCTTTGAGACTTAAGTTCTTCAGGCTGATGCAAACAGCCTTCTGAGTTTAGCCTAATTAGTGTAATTTCAAGGGTCTTTCAGGTCAGAGTCCAGATTGTGAGAGAAAATAATAATTTTTTTTTTAATACAGACTTGCTAGAGTCCCCTCAGTGAGGTGAAGGGGCTGAACTTATAAAAAGACTTAGGAGGACTGATCCTAATCTTAGAATTTGATGAATGGATCATCATCATGGATGTTCTTCATCCACAGAAGAGGGCCAGGCAGGAAATCCCATTTCAGAACTTTACATTATCAAATCATTTTATTGAAAACCTCCAAACAAAAGTGTCGTGCCGTGTCTATGCACAGCTCTGCCCATGCGCTCAAGCTTGTCAAGGGATAGGCTTCGTTCAAAATAAGAGAGTGCAATTGTTTCTTCTCTTCTTTGGCTTGGCTGACTTCTTCTTTTTTATTCTGTTGGCTTCCATATATTCATCACTGTCCATGGTTCTGAAACATCTTTTATCAACGGTACTGTTGTATATTGGTCTGTTTGTGTTGAGTCAGGACAGAGAACAGCCCTCAAAGAGTACCCGTCTGACACTTCATTTTGACAACAAGGCCGAAGATGACCTTTGTGAGCACAACAATCAGTCCACCCAGTATGATGCTCACCAGGTCAGTTGCCTCACAAGGCTCCTCTGCGAGGAAAACGATTCAATCAGACCCCCACGTTTTTCTGTTCAACAGTAGTAATTCATTTTGTGCGTAATTTCTAAGACAATCACAAAACTCACTTTTATCAGCTGGAGATCAGGCTAATAACTTCATTCCATCCATGAATTATTTTTAATATTGATTCATTAATATCTTAAATGAGAACATGTTTCTTTTGCATTAACAGTTATATAACAACATTCTTACCTTCAACCCTTAAATATGTTGTGCTGACGATTACAGTGTATTTGTTCATGAAAAATCCACAAAAATACAACGCAGAGTCTGATAAATCCACACTTTGGATTTTGAGAAAGATGGTAGAGCTGTTGGTGGTCGCCTCAAATTTACCTTTGTCAAATCCACTGCAAAAAGTAGGGGGAGTAACGGAATCGTACATGAAGGAAACACAACCGGGCCGAGTTCTGTTGATGAATTTAAACCAGATTATCTGGGAAGGAGAATTGCTGAAGTTGGAGCACAGCAGCGTTGCTTCTTCGCCGGGATGGACGTGCACTGTTGACAACTCAGAAGTTGAGACGGAGATCCAGCCTGAAACAAACAGCAGCGATTCAAGCTCTCACCTGACGATGTAACTATCAGAAATTAAGATAATTTAGTTGGTCACTAGTTGGACATGAGCTAGCAATGGAGAAACAACATTTTGAGAATAGTTGAGTGCCATGGCTTACCGAGGCTGCAGAGAAGCAGAGCTGCTTTCAGAGTGAAGCTCATTTTTGAGCGTCAGGTTGTCTGGTTGTCTGCAAGAGAACTATTAATGTTTCAGGAAGGTGGCTTCATATAGGAGGTTTTTTTTTTTTTTTTTTTTTTTTTTAGGTCTGACCACAGAAGAACCCACCATGCTACAAAGTGAGTCATTTTTGCTCACACCATTAAACTCAACCCTTGGACCTTAGCATTTCAGCAACACATAACTCGAGAAACTGAATGGCTCTCATGCCACCATCTGCATGAACAGTCACATGGCTCCAACAGTATCGCAAACGTGGCACAAGTTGGAGTGATTGCTGCTAACATGTAACCACTGTGGCTACAACTACTTATATTTTGTCCAGTATTCCATTATCGAAACCGCTTACTTGTTGAGGTTTCAGGGAGGCTTCAACCTATCCAAGCTGACACAGGCTGAGAGCTGGGCCTTCCTGGACAGGTGGGTGGTTTATTTAGAGGCAAACAACCAATCACACGCACAGGCAATTAATGATTTCTATACATTATTTAATTGACCTAACCTGCATGTCTTTGCCTCTGACTGTGCGAAGCAGCAGCATCACCTGGAAGGAACCCACACAGGCCAAGTGAGAACATGCAAACTCTACACCAAAAGACCTCAGGACCAGCGTGTGAACCCAGAATGTCCTAACTAGTGCAAAACTGTCTCCCTGCCCTCGGACATTTTGATTGAGCTTGTAAAGCTGAAAGAATCAAACAGATTTTAAGAACCAAATTAGTATGGCCTTAGACTCACTCTTAGTCTCATTACTCAGGAGCTCTTGATTGCCTTTCTGCAGTTAGAATGATAATACCTTTAAAAAGATCGGTCAGGTTTTTATGTGAAAGCTTCTTCCTGTGGTTGTGTTTCACGGAACTAAATGTTTTGTGGCTTTCATTTTAGCTGAACTGCAATATTGCCATGTCAGTAGAGCATACTTAACAATAAATTATTATATATAAGCAGCTAACATTTTGGTGCAAGACACTTTAAATTCCTCCTTCACTTATCTTTCTCTTGCATGTATTTCTCTGACTTTTCTCACCCTTGAATAGCATCTTTGCATGGTGGTGGTGGGGTGCTGGAGTTTAGTTGATTCTTTACTATAGGCTTCTTAATAAAGGTCCAGCTGCCTTCTGTGCCTATCTGCTGACATGTCATATTATGTCTACTTCAGAAATATAGCTTGCCCTGAATATGCAATATCAAATATATCACTTCACTTTATTCAAGATGCTCACTGTGATTTTTTTTTTAATATATTTCAAAATATTACACTTAAAGACAAATAACATGACATTTCTTATCAGACAAAATACACCCCGCTGTAGTCACATTGCTCCACTTTGTCAATCTGAGTTCTCCCTTAGGACAGGTGCTGAGTTGTTGCTACCAAACAGACACAGCTAACTGCAGCCGCCACTATTCTGGCCAGATGACATGAATGCATGAGTTCAATTTTATGCAACAGGGGGTGTTTCTGCACAAAAATCTGGAATAAGTTACCCTAAAAGATAAAAGATTTATTTTGGAACCTTATACTTTATTAGAGTAATCAATACTGAGATGAGTAGCTTGTGATTGATGATTACCTATTTACCGATAACACCATCGCTATTGCAAAGGGATAAAATAGCAGACGCGACTAATGGTTTAAAAAAAAAAAACAACAACATATAAAAACCTGCTTTAACTACTGCCTTTTAACTGATGGCATTTAAGATGTTAACAGTTCTATTTCTAACAAACCGGACTTTCTGAATTTTCCAAGTCAGATGTAATATGTATTCATTTTTCAAATTCAAATTTCAAGAAAAAAGAAATTAGAAGAATTAAACCTTTCTATTTTCTATGCTGACTTTTAGTGTGCTGGCTGTGACAAAGACATGATGTGCCTCTCACACAGGCACACAGGAAACTTACCTAGTGAGTGACTTTGGTAATTCAGACCTCACCGTGTGGTTCTTTCAAAGCAGCGTTACACTCCTCTCTCCCCCCTAGCCCAGCCAATGAAACTTCACATATGTTATTTCTCAACTTTAGATTACAACCAAAGACAAAGAAAATCAAAAGCTTTGTAAAGTGGATCACTTTGTCCTGGATATTTGCTGTTGCTGAAAGCAGAGAGCCTGGCCTTGGACTGAAGGTGATCTTTCTAGTGAAATTGATGCAGAGAATTAGTTGGAGTTGATGCAACATCTCTCCCTTTATCGTGGTTTCTGTTGCCTTTAGAATCTGATTTGTTCAATTTGCGTTTATCGTTTAATTCACTGACTTCCAGCTCTTACGCGCCTTTTTGTTGGCTGTCATGTCCTGTAGATGAAGGTTGGGGCCTGCCAAGCAGAAGGAGGAGCTGTATTTTTATGGATGCTGGGATCTTTAATGTTTAAGACAGTATAGGTCAGTGACAAACAAGCGATGATAGTCACTGGTTGTGCTCAACTCAGTGTTTTTAAATGCTCTGCTTTTTCTGCTCTGTTAATACAAGTCTGTGGAGATCTTCTGTATGTATGAGACAGCATTTTGAGACAGAAACATTTGATCCATTCACTGTAAATTCAAAGAGAACTTTTCAAACTGGAAGGAGTGGAGAAGGGTGAAAATCCCCAGGCAGAGAACAACAAGATGCAGAAAAGACACAGTTTTAAACAGGCAACGATGGCATTTTGAAGCCCTGAGCTCCTGTTGCTTCCTGGATCTATCTGCTGACAGTATACATGACATAAGTTCCCACTTCTCTGTCTGATGCAAGTCTCCTTCTTCGTGCTGTCTGACTCTATAAAACAGATTATTTAGAGTCACATACGCTGTAACACACTACACAGAATCAAGTGTTTCCCCATGAGGAGAGAAAATGCTTGCAAAACGATGTCCCACCTTGCTTCCTTCAGGCTGTTGTTCTTTGTTTATAGCTAAAGGACAAAAGACAGAGAAAAGGTCAACAGAGTATAATTAGTTTAAAATCACTGACAATCTTCATATAGCCAACACCAAGATGAGTAACAAATAGTACATCAGTTGTACCTTTCTGTCGGTCCTGCATTACAACAATCACAACTATCACGATTGGGACCATAAAGACAGTCAGACCCAGTATCACACTTATCGGCGATCCATAAGACAGTTCTACGATGAAAATAATAGTAGAAAATCTGGTGACTAAAGACATTATTAATCCGAACATTACATGTGCTTCAGCAACATTGAAAATGAAACATTGAGATGAAGGACCTTTTCCTTTATAATCACGATCAGAATCCTCCAGCTCATCAGATTCACTATCACCTGTTAAAGGCATAGATTCATTATTTCACGTGCTTTGGCTTTACTTTGTCTTTGTGCTGTAAATATGATGAGAAAATGGCATCTCTGGTTGAGCATAAATACAATCTTACCTTGAACATTTAAATAAGTTGTTTCAGCAATGACTGTGTGTTGGTCTCTGTAAAAGCCACAGAAATAGAATCCAGAATCAGATAAATTCACTCTCTTGATCTTAAGGAAGATCATGGTGACGTTGGTGCTCATTTCAAATCCATGTTCAAATCCTTTACAGAATGAAGTTGGGCCATCAGGCCTGTACATGGAGGAGACGCAGGTGGCTTTAGTTCCATTGATCAATCTGAACCAGTCTGTCTGAGTAGTTTCCTGGGAAATATTGGAGCACAGCAATGTGACATCTCCACCAGACTGGGCGTCCACCGTCCGAGACTCTGAGACAGAGATCCAGCCTGAAACCAACCGCAGACACAAAAAGAGCGACAATCAACCAAGCCCCAATTAATTCAGTTTGCTGTGTTTTTCTACCCATAGCATCATAACTTGTTGAGAAAATTTATTCATGACAAAGTACTCACCGATGCAGCAGAGAAATGAAGCTGTTATCAGGGTGAAGAGCCTCATTGCGCGTTGAATCATGTCACTGCAGAGATTGTTCGAGCCGCTGAGCTCTTATACATTCAGCAACCATGAAGGGGAGTGTCTTTAACTTTTCATCTTGTCTATCAGACATCTACCAGAATAATGCAACACCTCCAAAAACGTGCTATTTCAACTCTACTTGTTTCCTCATCTAATCCATAACTCCCTCCCTCACTCACATAACACAAGTGAATGGAGATATACATTCATGGATTTCATGGACTTTTGGTTAAAATTGATGTGAGAGTTGCATCACCATAATTATAGAGAGGCAGACTTTTTATTTCTATACTATATATATTCAATTTATATTAAACCAGATTTTTACCATTTAAGAGGAGGAAATCTGATCACATTTGGTGACTGTCTTGCCCCAGCACAGAAAAAATTGCCTTACTTCTTCCATGATTTATTAGCTCAGTAAATGTTTTCCCAATGAAATTGTGATTTCTTCAGAATGATTGTCCCATTTAGAGGAAATAACCCATAAAGCAGGCTAAGGATCAGGGCGTGGTTATTGTGTGATTGACAGAATGTATAAGACATGGTGGACTGCTGAACAAGTATGGAGAGCTGTGTCTTGTTACAGAGATGAATTTGTCACATCAAATGTCTTTCTTCAGTGTTGAAGCCAGATGCTGATGAACAGTGTGATGGTTTGTCCTGAGCAAGTTCGATTTTTTTTACTACTTCCTATCATACCAGCCTTCAAAGCATTGTCTTTAGAGGCCCCAAATAAGCTCAGACCACACTGCGCTATCTTTTCCTGAGAAACCAGTGCACAATTTCTCACTTACTCCCCCACAGACCATTTGAGTCTAGCCTCTCAGTTTCCTGAGAGTGTCCTTCCTGACTCCTTCATCACACAGCAAACATCCTCTCAAACACAATGAAGAAAAGTTAAGTATAACGCAGCTTTTGATCAAGAGACATAAAGAAACACGGAGGACAACAGAATGTGAGTATCGAATATTCAAAATTTATTTTGAGTCAGCGAGTGAGTGTGAGTCCTTCTAACCATACATGCAAATATAAACACAGAGACAGGTGAATGTGGCAAAGCCTCAGCACATCTCAGATAAATCTATCTGGTGGCAGCATACACAACATTTGGCTCCACCTCCCTCCCTGTTACAGGTCTACGGTTCCTCTTTGGTCTGGCTTTGAAACTGAGAGCTGCGTAGTTCAGGTCCTCTGAGTTGAGATTCTGTAAATCAGAGTATTTAGAATCACATAATGTATAACACAAACTGAAACTTTGCAGTTGTATGCGGTTTTTGTTGCGCCAAGATCCCTAACTACTCAGGGAAGGGTGACAAGCAGCAGTTTAAGAAGTAAGGAGGTGACAAACATTGATAAATTTGGTGGACATAGTTTTGGCTCTAATTTAGAAAGTTCAGAACTGTAGAACTCAGTCACAATGAACCAAACCAATGCCGACTCTGATACTAATCAACAGGTCTGATTTTCAGTGAGGCTACAAAGGACTAGGAAAGGTTCCTGCTTTCCTGAATGATCTTTATAGTGCCACCTCAGGTCAGAGGTCATTCATTTACCATTCCCCAGTTAAATTCAACTTTTAGACCATAACAACAGTTTACAGGGTAAAAAAAAAAAAAAAAAAGACACACATTTTAATTATCAGGTAAAATTTGTGGATTCACGCATTCACAATTGCGTGACAAACCCAATATGAAATAAAATAAAACAATAATAATAATGATAGTTAAAAAAAGTAAAATAGTTTTACCTTATTTTTTTTGGTCTTTGATTCTTCATTTACTGCTTCGTGGTGAAAGACAAAAGTCTAATTAGTTCATTATTACTGACTGTGCTTCGCTTTAAAATTTACTCACGTAGCTATATTTTGTGACAATTTACAAGAATGTAAAAAAAAAAAAAAGTGAAATAAATATCACATGTACCTTTCTGAAGTCTACAGATCCTAATAATCAGGACAATGACGACGATAGTGAGAAGAACGGTCAGACCCCCGAGTATCACACTCATCAGATCTGCTGTTCCATTGCACAGTTCTACAATCAAAATAATAGTATGAACTCTGGTGACTAAAGACATTGTTCATCCAAAAATTGTATGCCCTTTGGCAATATTGATAATTGTCGGAGGACAAAAATTGAGATAAAGGACCTTTTCCTTTATAATCACGATCAGAATCCTCCAGCTCATCAGATTCACTATCACCTGTTCAAGGCATAGATTCATTATTTCACATGCTTTGGCTTTACTTTGTCTTTGTGCTGCAAATATGATGAGAAAATAGCATCTCCGGTTGAGGTTCAACATAAATACATTCTTACCTTGAACATTTAAATAAGTTGTTTCACCAATGACTGTGTGTTGGTCTTTGTAAAAGCCACAGAAATAGAATCCAGAATCAGATAAATTCACTCTCTTGATCTTAAGGAAGATCATGGTGACGTTGGTGCTCATTTCAAATCCATGTTCAAATCCTTTACAGAATGAAGGTGGGCCATCAGGCCTGTATATGGAGGAGACGCAGGTGGCTTTAGTTCCATTGCTCAATCTGAACCAGTCTGTCTGAGTAGTTTCCTGGGAAATATTGGAGCACAGCAATGTGACATCTCCACCAGACTGGGCGTCCACCGTCCGAGACTCTGAGACAGAGATCCAGCCTGAAACAAACAGCAGAAACAAGACAGTTAGTCCTCCTTTGATTAACTAAAAACAAAAATTCAATATTAGGAAAGTTTAGATTAAAGGTTTACATAATTGCGTGAAATTGATATAATCGATTACTTACTGTAGCTGTAGAGAAGTAAAGCTGTAACTAAAGTTGGACTCTTCATTGTACTGCTCATTGTACTGCACAGTGACCTCCTTTACGTAGTCTTTCGGAAAGGGGCGGGGATTAAGCAATTTTTACGAGGCAGATCTAATCTCTCACCACATTGTTTAGTAGTTGCAAGGTGAGATAGAAGGTACCTCAAAGAAGTTTAGATCATTACCTTTAATCATGTCAACATAAAGCAGTCATTGGAAAGTACCCTCACATAGTTTCTAACAGCCTTGCAGAGTCATCTTTATTTGTTTCAAGCATTGAAAAGCAAACTGTTGTTCTTTTGTAAAGCCGTGTGCAAAACCACAGCAATGACAGAATTCCAGATTAGGGCATCTTTGAAGCCAGTTTGGGACTGCACAATGGAAATTATTCTTAATTATAATGATAACATGGGTAAATGAATAAGCCAGAGATGTGAACAATGATCGCAGCAGCAGCAGTGTCTGTTTGAATCCTTTGGAACCAGCTTTGGAGAAATAAGGCTGGCGCTGACGTATGCTGTGTTGTGTTCTGTCTCCTCTGTCGTACACATTCAGGGTCAGGTTGTTAGATTAGTCCAGCTCCTATATTTCTGACACAAACGGCAGAAAGGAAGCGTCAATAAATGAACAGTGAATAGCAGTGAGCCCAGTGTTTATCCTTTTGGGACGCCGGTGGACCGGACGCTCTCTTTGGTTTCTCTGTGAGGAAATACAAAACTATGTGCACGTTGACATTCGGTCATCTGAATCTCACAAAATCATCTAGCTTCGTCAAGTGAATTCATCATCATGTGAAAATACCATCTTACTAAAATTCACCTTTGACACTTGCTCATCACATACTTCAGCACATGTTACAGCTTGCTGCCAACAGAAGCTGCCAAAATAAATACCAAAACACAAGCTCAGAACTTTTCACAATCAGCACTTGCAGTGACTTTTTTGAGTATTGTCTGTTTTATGAAAAGAAATCAATTCACATCAGAAACTACATAAGCAATAAGAAATAGTTTAATTGAAATTTTTTTATGATGCCTTGGAACAATTGTCAGAATCAAAAACATTCATTTCCTTCTAAGGCCAAAACGGATGTTTAAGATACCACACATTGACCTTCTTAGCAGCCAATCAAGTGCAACCTCATTTTTACTTAAGCTCTAGCACGAAACACCTTCAGTTCCCAAGACCTCAGAGACGATGCACCTGTATACAATCCTCTGTGGAGTATGTAAGTATTTTTATATAAAATGTATTCAGTCTTTTAAAGTTAAAACATTTTATTCCAATGGATGTCTTCTATAACTTTGCATGTTTTCGATTCAGTTCAGCTGGCAGCAGTGATCCAGTCAGCAGCAGTCAAACAAGACACGGGTGTTGTATCAGCCAACGTTGGGGATGATGTGATTTTACACTGCTTCCACGACAGCCAGGTGTCAATGCACTTCTCATGGTATCGCCAAACTTTAGGAAACAGTCCTGAGCTCCTGTCTACATTCTACAAATATGATGAACCATCCAAAGTCCTCCACTGGCTGGAGAACTCTCGTTTCTCTGTGGTGAGGATGGAAGGGAGGAATCATTTACGCATCTCTGATGTCCAGTTGTCAGATTCAGCCACTTACTTGTGTGGAAGCTCACATTCTAACATGGTGGAATTTGGAGAGGGAGTCTTCTTAAGTGTCAGAGGTATCGTACGTTTGTATTTCATAGACTTTGGCTGAAAAAGACATAGAAAACAAAAAAAAAATAGAACGTATTGTTTGAACAAGAAAAGCTTTTGTAGAAAATGTTTTCACGTCAGCTTTCAGAAGAATTTTGATTAATTTGATTGATTAACTGGTTGAAACTAAAGTGATTAATACTGACTTCAATTGTAATCTAGGAGCAACAATCCAGGAAATAGTCCAGGAGCCAATGTCTGAGACCGTCCTGCAGGGCGGCTCGGTGACACTGAACTGCATGATACGCACTGCGACGTGCAATACAGGGCACAGCGTTTACTGGTTCAGACATGGTGATCGCCAAGGGATCCTTCACACACATGAGGATCAGTGTAAAAACGTGTCCACATCGGAGTTTTCCTCAGGGAGCTGCGTGTACCATTTTCAGAGGACGAACCTGCTCTCCTCTGATACCGGAACATACTTCTGTGCTGTGGCCTCTTGTGGAGAGATACTGTTTGGCAATGGGACCACGCTGCTCATTTCAGAGGACGTGATCCAGATGAGGATCTTAGCCTGGCTCTCCATCATCAGAATTGGGATTCTCCTGTTTTTTCTAACAGTTTGTCTCTTGGTTTACAAGTGTAAGAGCAGGAGGCATGCTGAATGTGGCTCATCTTAATCCCTCCTCAATACTTTTACTATCGCTTTTTTCTCAGCAGTAGTAATCTGTGTTTAGTCAAACTTTTCATTTGGAAAACTATTATACTGCTTCTTTTAAAAAATGTCAAATGAATACCAATTCAGGTGTACAGAGATGTTCCAGTTTGTGTTGGGGCAGGACTATAGAAGAAGACAGTTTGACAGGAAGATGGAAATGTTTTGGTAACACTGATTTAGTCCCTGAAAAGTCAAGTCCAGAGCCACTATCAAAAACTGGGCAGCCAAATATTTTCAGCCCTAACTGAAACGAAAGAACAATTCTTTTATCAGGTCTCGAAAGTTCACAGATTTCTCCTCTGACCATAAAACCTTGCAAAGATACCCAAAAGTTGGGTGCGATTTCAGATGTTGATTTTAAAGCCTCACTCTGTGAAAAGCTGCTTTATGCATATATTTAACTAAAATGCACATTTTTATTGAATTCATGAGATATAAAATAAACTGGACTTGTTCAAAATTCTGTGAATCCACAAAACTAAGTAAAACCAGTTGGTGTGGACTCATTGCTTGTATTGCTTTGCTGGTTCCCAGTAAGAACAGTTTAGCTTTTCCCTCCCTTGACATGTTTACTAAGGATGCTCCTGGTTTGTTTGGATTGTTTGGGCGGGTGCGAAAATTGTACTTACATTCAGCTATAGTGTGGGCCGAAAACCTTCTTGAGGAAACAGTGTGGATGCTTTTGCAAACAAAATATAAAGCTGTTTTTGTGGTGCAAGAGAGCTCTGCTGCATGGGCTGCCACTGTCCAGAACAACCTTCTTTTACTTACTTTCTTGTTCACACAAAATAGTCTCCGCAGTAAGAGGTGTGAATGTTCTCATACTGTTGTGTGAGTGATGCTATTTGGTTTGAAAGTGGTTTGCAAAGCCGTCAACTGAATTTCACAAGAGCAAACAAGCTTTAAATATGAATATAACTTGAGGTCATCAAGCAAAAGTAACCAGAATAACAGTTTTTGTTACATATGACCTTTGCCCTTTTTCTTTTGAGTCTCTGCTCTGCCTGAACCAAATCTCCTGTAAATAAACATGATTTCGTAACACATTGTGCACTTCACAAAAACATAATTTCATTGGTCAAGAGACCGAAAAAGATGTAATGCCAGAACTTTAGCAAGTATGCCATCTTATCGCCCCCATAAACATGACTTAATCGCATTGCCACCTTAATATTTCTGATTCAAACCACCTACACACACACACACACACACACACACACGAAGGAAATAAAGAATCTTAAAAAATAACATGACTGAAGTGTAAAGATTTACAGCAAGATCTCTTTCACTGCTGACCACAAGAGTGCTTGGGCTGTTACTGGGAAGATGCTGCAACATACGACAGCGACCCTGATTATTTAGTTCAGCCTGAACACAATCAGAAATAAAACTGAAATGCAATTACTATAACGGTGGTCTTTTCCTGACCTGGTTAACCTGTCTTCCATCCAACAATCAGCCCAGTAGACCTGAAAGCTGAAGTTACATAAGGTACAATATTTTCCTGCACTGAAACATCACACTTTTATTACCTAGTCAAACATAATCTGGAAAGTGTACCTAAATATGTTATGATCCCAGTTTAAAGGTTTTTTTTGCGCGATAACTAAGCTTCAGGCGTGCATCACAGATCCAGAGGAGCTCTAACATCACAAGTCACCATCTGCAGTAAGACTGCAGATCATCAGCCCCCTACATGGAAACCACAGAGCTGCTGGCACGAGTGGAAAAGATATACATTTAAACTTCAATCCCTTGGAGCTCAACTTTGTACTTGATCCAATTATCCATCATAATCCCAGAGGTTACAATGGGTTGTCTACTGATTAAAAGGTTTTGGTTTAATCCCCGCCTCTAAATATGGTAGATATGGAATGGTTTGTGTGTGCGTGTGTGCGTGTGTGTGTGTGTGTGTGTGTGTGTGTGTGTGAATTTGGCTTCCTTTGTAAAGTGCTTTGTTTAGTTTTTAAGTGAAAAAAAAATTAATTTGGTTTAAAGGCATTCCATTTGGGCGTAAATAGTTGCAGAGTCACTTGGGTGCAGATCACCCTTCTGGAAAACTGAAGCACACTGCTTATCTAACCACCGGGGCTGTGGCTGCACTCTCTCTGGTTGAGTGTAGGTGTTTCCTTTTGTGCGGATGTCTTCAACACACACTTATATGTTTCTTATGAGCAGCTCTTACAGGCCCGAACCATTTTCTTTCCGGTGGCTTTATATACTTAACCGTTTGAATGTAGTTTGCTCAGTAGTAACCTCAGTTTACTGCTGTTGTCTGCTAGAAACCACAAAGACAAAGACAGACACACACAGAGGCTGTGAGAGCTCCTTTCTTTACTGTTGAAGAGGTAATGAAAAGCCTGAATCCGTGAGGCCAAAAAAAGAAAAAAAAAGAAACTACAAACAGCTTTCTGTGATCTCTATGTGTAAACTCACAAATTGCATGCGATACAACTGACACAGGGCAGCTGAAGCTTTTAGAATAGACAACTCTATTGGTATCGGTATTACAGGAGGTGTGAGAGCTGTTCTTTGATATCTGCCTGCACTGACGATGTGATGTCAAACAAAACCAATAATATAAGGCAGATCTTACTTTTATGGAAGAGCTCAGTTTATTGCAGGGCAAGCATTTGCATTTTTTGACTTTCAGTGAAATCATAGCGACAGAAATGTTGATGTTTCAGGAGGATTTAAGCAAAGTAGGGTTGAAGTGTGTCCAGCTCTAGTGCCTTACTCACACACTCACTCATGGCTTCACCCCTCTGTCCTCTTGATATGCTGCCATCTGCTGCATTTGCATTTTCTGCATTTGGATGTAACTGCAAATAAAATATAAAATAGTTCATCATGATGCAATAGTCACATTTGTTGTGCCATATTTATGTTGTTTCCATTGTCATTGAAACAAAACATTAAACAACATTGTTCAGGTGTCAAAGGTGACACTGTTGTGTAGCAGTCCTAGGACTGTAAGAATCTTTAGCCAAAATCAGCACTAAATGGCAAAAATAATGATCAGGATGTTGAATGCCAAAGCTACAACCAAAGTGAACAAGGGTTCATCTCAAACTTTTTGATTTCTGATCAGTGTGGATCATAGTTGTGTAATAATAGAAAACAAAAATTAGACAGTAAGATAGACAGTTACAGTTTACACAATCAGGATGGAGTACAGAGCAGGTCAGATCCAGCCCTCACTCTGCCTCAGCTCCTCCCTCTCTTCGAAATAAGCTTCCTGGTTTAAACAAAACCAAGATGGCCAAACCTCTCACTTGACTAGAATGGTGTCACTTAGACAACAAAAAGAACTGAGGGAAGTGAACATTAAGATTAAATATTCTGGAGCAGGGGGAGAAAAAGGAGGACAATCATTATACTACGCTGGAGCCGAACAACTGAAGAGGATAAAGGACTTAGCTCGACTGACTGGGTGCACGCAGCATGTGTCTCAGAACAAAGACTTGCCTTTGCTTTTAACTTCTCCCTGAGCTGCTTTGCACTGTGACCTGGAGGCCACTGGCCAGTCTTCCTGTGTTCAAATTAAGAGTTAAGTTTCCACCGGAAACATGCTCACTGTAGTTCACACGTTCTTCACCACAGAACTCAAAACTAAAATCAAAAGCTGACGGTTGGTTAGATTAAAATGTTCCCCCATCATGCAGGTTTCCGGTTTGGAGGAGGGGTATAATAGTTCAAGAGGGACTTTTGAACATCACACGTTAGTGTCTCTCTTGTTTATCACAGCTATTTCCGCGCTGGCTTTTAGAACTTACATTTGACTTTACCTGTTAGACCTGCAGGGGGTGAGTTGATCATCAGAAAAGAGAGCTTAGCCATCTGCCCACCCACCACCTCAGTACAGGGCTGGCTTTCCTGATTGTTTGTCTCAGTCAGTCTCATCCTGCTGCTCCACCCAGCAGACCATGCCATGAATGATGTCTGATTTCTCGACAGGAAAGGCTATCGGTCCTCTTAGATTTACTGTTGATGTGAACACCCACATAACTTGTTGATGATGTTAAAATCTCAAGAGGTTTGATGATGGCGGAGTCTATAGGCAGCATGTGGGTGAGTTGTCATTTGAATATAATATAATGCCCTATATAACCCAACGACACCACAAGATATAGAAGCCTGTGCAGTTTAGCATACAGCAGTACTCTATGCTGTATGCTTTGACATATGGACTGGGACCAGTCTCGTGGATGACTTTATGTACACACCGAACCTCTGAAATCATGGAAAGGTGGATGACCTTTGTATGCACAGCAGAAATTGAGTTATTCTCTTCGTGGTGTTTTGACCACAGGACAGTAGGAATTTGCAAAACAGTATGGGCTACTTATTAAGGAGCAGAAATACTCTGAGTCCATATTGTTCTGTGCATCCTTAATTCAGAAGAATGGATATTAGAAAATGGCTCCTGTGTTATGTAGGCGCTTGAGAACTGAGAGAGAGACACAAACAAAAAAAATGTCTGACTGACAAGACATGCCAGACAAGACAAGAAGATCCATTACACGGCACTTTATAAAAAAGGAGATTTGCAAAATGTGTCACAGACATGAAAACATAAAATTCTGTAAATGTTCTAAATGAACCAGCCACACAAACCAGTTATTTTTATGAGTGCGCACACACACATACTCTCAGGTTCAACTTTTCCAAAGTTATTTGTCGCATGCTCGAAACAACACACACACGCACAGACACAAACACAACCGCACGTTGCGCAACTTAGAGAACAGCTTAATATGCACAGGATAAAACCTTAAATAGAATTTGTTATTGTGTCACTGATCACAAGCAAAAGATTTGTGGTTTGCAAGCAACACAATTACAACAACACACTTGACACCTTTTACATATATATAATAATAATTAATAATTATTTCATGTGGATCATGCACTGTCATTGGAAGAGCTTTTATGTATAGTGAAGTTCTGTTTGAAATAATATTATGAAAGTCAACATCCTGTCACAAAGATGAAGATGAATTATGTCCTGCATCTGCATTTGCATTTGAATTTGCCTTTCAGCTCCCCGTAACACAACCAAGAACTTATCAGGTGTCAGTGTAAGCACAAATAAATCAACTAAATCAAATAAATCAAAGTGAATTTTGGTTTGATGGAGCATTTTAATTAAACCTCTCTGGATATTACAATCAACAAGGTATCCAAGCAGGAAAAGGTTGTTTTTTAACAATTAAAGAGAAATTAAAAAGTTGTAGAGGCCTCATTTTACCCAAAGCAGTCACATGAGTGACTTTGAAGTGTTTTTAATTTTTTAAAAGGGAAACTGTAAAACTTTTTTTCACAAAGGCACCAGCTCAATGTCAGGCATATCAGCTTTCACCTACTGACAATAGTCACACCACAGTTTTGCCACACGCACAACACACCGATTGATTTTTCTTTTTGAATTCAATCCTTGACGACATAAAATGCAAAAAAAGCGATTAGTTCAAGCTCTGTTTTTTGAGAGAGAATTCACCATGTGAAAAAAAAAAAAAGCTTACCAAAAGTTATTTGATAAATGGCTCAGTAAGAAAACAAATATTAATCATGATAACCACAAGCTTTAAAGCCCTAAGCAGATATTAACCTTTAAATCTGGGGGCAGTCTATATTACTCCACATTAATTCTTATTTAAAGTGGCCGAGTCGACTACATGGGAGTACACACATTCACTCTTCTTGTTTTCCCTCTGTTTGTTTGATCTGTTGGGCAGGCTCCCTCTCACAGCGGCATAATGAAGGCTGTCTGCATCCTGAATACCCTGGAAACAAAAGATGGAAAAATCAAGACGGACTCTGACACTAAATTATTGATACATGACAACAAAAAGAGAAAGACAGTAGATAGAAAGTCATACCTCATTGTTCGCTGTGAAAGGAGCTCCAAATCTTCCTTGAAACTCTGATTGTGAAACAAAGAAAAAGAAAATTAAAAAAGAAAATTCATGTTCTGTGGTCAGATGCTGATATAAACAGTATCAGTTACTGTACCCGGAGATTGGTGGCTTCTTAATTTGTTTGTCTTGTACACTAAGAATGCCAGTAAGACGACCACGATGGTGGTGATGGACAGAGCTCCACTCAAAAAATATATCAAGACGAGAGAGCCCGCTTTATCTGAAAATCCATTAGAATCAGTAGAGAATCATTAGCGTAATAGCATTTCTATTAGAAGTTTGACTACTCTGGGCTGCTGATGGTCGAGCATTTAGGGTGTAATCCTTGTCAGATCCATTACTACGTATTTCTACTCTGCACTTTCTGTCTCTCTTCACCATCTGTCTTTATACTCTTCACTAACAGATAAAGGCATAAAACTTGCCGCCCAGAAATATTAAAACAATTATTGAGTCATCAAGTCAACTTTATATGCAAATTCCTTTTCTAGAGAGTGACTCACCCTCAATTTTCAACTTTGTCCTGTTTCCAAACAGTACGCGTCCGCATGAAGCCACAGCACAGTAATAGGTCCCAGCAGATGAGGTATTCCAGTCTGTTATCGGTACGCTGTAGACACAAGCGTTTATTTGTGTGTCAGGTTCCCTCACACATGTATTGTTCTTCCCTCCACGGGTGGAAATGACTCCAGGACGTGATTCTTCAGAGTCTTTGAACCAGTAAACACTGTGTTCTCCATCACAGATCCCAGTCTGGACTATACAGTTGAGAGCCACTGAGTCTCCTGTCTGGATGGTCAAAGATCCTGACTGATGGACCTCCAGACCTGAAGCCTTTACATTGACAACAATACTTGCAAAAATTTCAAACCCGGCTAATTTATTTTTTGCACAGTGGTAAGTAGCTGAGTCTGAGATGCGCAAATCAGAGATTGTCAAGTGATTTTTGCCATTTTTAGTATCCAGTTTGAAGCGGGGATTCAGCTTGAATTCCTCATAAAATGTGCTCTTTGCATCATAAACATAGAAGTCAGAGATGAGCCGCGGCTTCTGTCCCAGAGTTTGCTTATACCAGAGCAACCATGGTGAATCACTGACTGAACACGGTAAAGTCACATTGCCTCCAACTTTAGCTGATACGCTAACGCTCTCCTGATGGACGGATGAGGAGGATTTGAGAGCAACTGTTTGAGCTGAAGTGAAATTAGAAACAAAGCAACCCTGGTTTCAATTAAATGGCACAAAATCCATGTTATCTGTAAATAAATATCGAAGAAACATCGCTCTGAGGACTGAGCAAACACCAAAAGATGCAACCTAGTGCCAGAAAAACACAACTCACCTGTTTGCCACAAGAACAAATATTGAGAGAGAAGAAACATTGGTGAAGTCATTGTGTTTCAGTTTCTGAGTTGAATGAAAGAATGCTGATTGTTACTCTACTCCTCTCAGACAAGGCTACGTTTGATTGGCTAACCTGGTGCCTTTGTCTGCCTTATAAGAAACAGCATTTTCCACAGCCTCATGCACAGGGTGAAATATGTCTGAGCTGTATATCAAAACTTAATCACCATGCTCCACATTTAGGAGACAACAAAAATACGTGATCTTAAGCAAATCATCCATGGCCAGTGCACTATGCAATACAGTATGATGGACTGATGTGCTGCATTTCATGTATTTCTTTGAAAGGATTTGAAAAACCATATGGTTTTTAAACAGCTCCTTTCAACGACTTAAGTTGAAGGCGAAAAGTTTTAATACTTCGATTTTTACTGTCAAAGTGGAGACTGAGACGAAATAATGTGTTTTTGCCTTTGTGGAGTACAGTTCTCCTCCCTTCAAACCTAAAATGTAACTCATTTTGCTTTTTTTGCCACTTTAGTCTTCTGCTGTGTGTTGTGGTTCCTGTTAGACTGTTTTTCATGCTGAGTGGGTCAATATCACTTTACCTTTAGTGTCAGTGTATGCTCGCTGTGACACTGTGGCTGTGAGGCTTACGATCAATGACTTCAAAGTAAAGTGCATTTATATAACAAACCACAACACAATTCAGTAACAGTTCTGCGAGATACTGTCACAGCAGGGGAAAACGCGGTGCGAGCGCGTTGCAGGAAGGACCCAAATGCAGGAGCCGGAAAACCAGGTATGCGATGGTGAAAACACTTTAATAACGAACAGACAAGGCAGGAACAAAACGACAGGGCATGGGCAAAACAACCAGGCAAGGACGAAGTAGGACAAAATGACAATATGACAAACAACAAGGATCCAACCAGGACAACACTGAAAACAGGACTTAAATACACAGTGGTAAACAAGACACAGGTGATCCACATCAGGGCAGGGAAGACAATCCACATGGGACACAACCAGGAAGTAACATAACCGGGAACACGAAGGGACCAGGACTACAAAATAAAACAGGAAGTGACATGGACAGAACACTAAACACCAGCATTAACCCAAAACCTGACAGATACAAGGTCCCAGAGACAACTGGGGGACTTGGGGGATGTTTGATACATCCCCAGTTCAGAGCTGTGTGAGCAACACTCACATTTTCCACACTGTAATATACAGAAAAATCTAAATGGCCATAAATTTTAAGTGAAATGTAAAATTTTGAATCAAAGCTTTGATTGTATCTTATTTACAGCTGCGCGGAGTAACACATGATTTTATACGATCGTGAGTCCGGAATTTTCCTCCTGTTCATTTGTTTGGATGCTGTACCAGGCTGGAAAGTTAGAAACATATCTGCTGTAAACAGATCAATGAGTTTCACCACTCACCAACTTACTGAGGTAGGTGAAATCAACCACATGCTCATTTGGGATGCCGCCAGGGCTGAGTTTGCCACCAGATATGAAACCACTTGTGCACATATCACCTCACAAACACACTCTGGAATTTGATGAGCTTTATTAGATCAGAAATAGCAAAACCCACATACGTCTTCCTTTTGGATTATTGTTGTGAAAAGTCTGCCACCACCATAAAACCCACTTCCTGCTTTCCATTTTACTATTTAAGGTGCACACTCCTTCAGCAGAAAAAGGAATACATAGCTACACCACAAACACATCTCAAATTATACATCAAAGGCAAAATAAAGCACAATCCAATTTTTATTTAGAAAGAATCAATGCCTGATTTTTGTAATTTAACCTTGAGTAAACACATTGGGTCTCAGTGTGTCCCCCCTGTCTGCTTGATCTGCCAGGCAGGTTGACATTTATTGCAGCATATTGGAGGTTGTCTGCATCTTGGTGCCCCTGTGAAAAATCACAGAGAAGTGGTTCAACAGTAATTTCTGACAAATATTTAGAGCTCATCCACAAAATAAGTGACGGTTGAGGATTCAAAAGGTGCTTTTCAGGTAATAAAAGTTCCTGTTTTTATTTTTTATTTTTTAAATCCAGATTTGCTCTTTCAGGTACAAAGAAACACTGCCATCTTTTTTACTTCCCCTATATCAAACCTAGAACCACTCTGTTATCACAAAATAAACACCATCTCACTGGATGCAAAATAGATCTTAAATGTGCTATTAAAAAACAAGTCACCTCTGGATTTGTCGCGACAGGAACAGTCGGCTTTTTGTTAGAATCTGGTTGCAAAACACAAGAAAATTTTTTTAATCAACAGAAATATTTAATCAAGAGAACCTTCCTGGTAAAAGCATCACAACTTACCTCTGCAGTGGCAGTATTTTATCTTGATGATAGCAACCAGCAGTAAAATCATCACGATGCTCGTAAATGCCAACGCTCCACTCAGGACATAAACAAGAGAATTGGCTTCATCTGCAGAGAGCCAGACAAAGAAAGGATTTTATCTGATGTCTCTGTGGAGAATCAAAGTTTAATGGGAACATACTCAGAGCAAACTTCTTTTGCTCTGGGTTATCTATGCAGCCTATGCTTGCACGTTTAGGAGACTAAAATTAAACTTCTTTCTTTTAGAGATCTCAGTAACGAAAGAGATGCCTGAAGATCTGTTCTTAGATTTTACTTTTCTATGGATGACTACAATTTAATAGTTACTCACCCTCAACATCCAGCTTGGTCCCATTTCCAAACAGTATGCGTCCACATGAGGTCACAGCACAGTAATAGGTCCCAACATGGGAAAGATTCAGACCCTCTAGTACCAGGTTGTAGACACAGGAGTGTGTTTGAGTCTCAGGTTCCCTCTCACATGTATCATTCCTCTCTCCATGGGTGTAAATGAGTCCAGGATGTGATTCTCTAGAGTCTTTGAACCAGTAAACACTGTGTTCTCCATCACAGGTCCCATTCTGGACCATACAGTTGAGAGTCACTGAACCTCCCAAACGGATAGTCCTCAGTCCTGACTGAAGGACCGAGGCCTGAGCATTCAAACCTAAACCATTCACATTGACAAATGTGCCCTCAGCAAATGTTAAGAGATACATATGGCTGTGCGCACAGTAGTAAGTTCCTGAGTCTGCAATCCTCAAATGTTTGATCTCCAGGTACAAGTTCCCATTATCAGTGTGAAGGTGGAACCGTGGATCGTTCTTGAATTCATTCAAAAAACTGGTGGTTCCATCGTACAAATAAAAAGTAGAGATGAGATCCAGCATCTGTCCAGGAGTTTGCTTGTACCAGAAGAGCCATGCTGAATCCTTACCATAGAAACATTGCAAAGACACAGTGTCTCCAACATTAGCCGATATAAAACTTCTCTTTTTGTGCGCAGATGTGGACGCTTTCAGACCAGCCTCCTGAGCTTCAGTGTGATGAGAACAAACACAAAGGCACAATAATTCAAGTCTGAATTCTCTGCATCATTTCTATGAACTAGAGCCATAAAGAAACAAAACTCACCCATTTTCCCCAAGAACAAAAATGTCAGACAGAAGATCAGCTTTAGAGATGCCATTGTTTTCGAACTTCTGTCTTGGAAGAAAAGTACCTTGACACTTCCTTCTCCCTTCAGAGACAAAACTGTGTTTGAAGCCAAGCTGAGTTGTCACGGCACCCTTTGTCCTACTTAGGAGATACAATCACATGGTCACATCAACTTATTGTGTCAGTTTTGCTTTTTGTTGAGATTCACATGTTGAGATAAATCTAAAACAAAGACTCTTCCTTCATACATCAAAATTGAAAATAAGGAAAAATAAATGAGAGGCATATAGAGCAGTATATATTTACTATTAATGAACAACAATACAATCGAATCACACTCAACATTTGGCAGTGGGCTGACTTTCATTATGTTGAATAGGTTCAGATGTGCAGGTTTGATACCTCGACAAATACCTTTGCAGTCCACCATTGAATTAAATTCTTGCATTTTAACTCCAAAGGGGCTCACAACATTACCTTTCCACCCAATAAGGCTCCCATGAGAAGTCAGATCCTCGCTGTCGGGTCGACCCTTTCAGATGAGCTACACTCAGTCCTCATGTGTTCTCAAAGCTAATAGTTATCTTGAGGGTAACATCACTGGGGTTCATCCACATATACAGTGTACGGATCCAGTTAGCTCAGATATATCATAACTCTAGAGTAGAGGCAGATGTGTGACTGTGTAATGTATGTGTGTGTTGACAAAGAGTGGGTGTGTACCAGTACCAGCAGACGCAGTGAAGCAGGAAGCAGCATTGTGGATGTTGAGAAGAAGAGAGAAGAAGTGACTGCAGCTGGAGATAAACTGTAGATCTTTGAGAAATGAAGATGAACAAAGGACTCAATTCGCTAAATGTTTGACCATTAGGGGGCAGTGGAAAATAATGCAAACAGAAGATTAAGATTTGAAAACTTTTGAAATAATTCAACTTTAGATACAAAATACCATCATCACTCATTTGGAGTTGTATCTAAAGTTACATGATAAACACAAGCCAAATATTAACTCTCTCTTTTCCTTCTGTTTTGGTCTCCACCAACAGTGAAGGGAAACTTTCTGGTCACGAAGCTGCTGAACACTTCCAGGCAGTTAAGTCAACTCTACCTGTTTTAACAAGCCTTTCTCTGGGTCAAGCCTTGTGTCTCTGAGTTATCAATAGTCTCCTCTAACTGCGGAGTCAGTGGGTGGAGTTCAGGGAGGAAAGAGATACGTGAACTCTTGCACAGTGGCCCATAGTGCTAATCGCTGGGTTTCACACCCTCACAGTATTTATTTTATTTTATTTTATTTTTTTTATTAATAACAAAAAATGCTTATATTTTGTTTGGATAAAAACAGTGAAGTTGAAATACAGTTCCATACTTGCCATTACAAGGAAACACTGTTTGAAGCCACTGATGGAAAGTGTCTCATGCACTGTGGGTGATATTTACGGTTTATGTTCCCCCACACCCATTTTCTCAGCGCTAATCATAACTGGATTACAATGTCATCATCGCCATCATTCATAACAACAAATGCACGTACACAAACTGGTAAATGTTTTTATTTTTATTCTACTCAGTGAACTGGACATGTACTTACTGAATAACATTGTTAATTGTCTGTTGAACAAATTCAGTGATTAGAATTTTTACAGCTGAAGCTCCCGCTTGAAGCTCTGATGTGAAAGAAAGAAAAATAAGTCATTTTGAGTATATATATCTTATGATATAATGTAACATTCCCAGTTACCTGTGCAGTGACAGCCATTTCTCTTGGTTAATGTGTTAAGTGAGAAAGCCAGTAAAATGTTCAGGAGGATGGTGAATGCCAGAGCTCCGCTCAAGGAGTACACGTTCAATAAAGGAGAGTGCTCCTCATCTGCAGAGAGCCAGACGTTACAGTTGAACCCTCACAGTTATCATTACATTACTGTGATGAATTCTCTGCCTGAATATTGTAGTACTCACCCTCAAAGTCCAGCTCGGTCCCATTTCCAAACAGTATGTGTCCACATGAGGCCACAGCACAGTAGAGAGCCCCAGTATGAGAAAGATTCAGGTTTTTGATCCCTAAATTGTAGTTACAGGAGCCGATTTGAGTCTCAGGTGTTCTCTCACATGTACCATTTCTCCCTCCATGGGTGTAAATGAGTCCTCCGTGTGATTCTCCTGAGCCTTTGAACCAGTGAACACTGTGTTCGCCTTCACAGTTCCCAGTCTGGACCGTACAGTTGAGAGTCACTGAGTCTCCTGGCTGGACGGTCTGAGATCCTGACTGATGGACCTGGACAGTAAAACCTGAACCCCGTACACTGACAGTGATGGCTGCCATGAATTCAACCTCAAATGAATAACCACTTCCACAGTTGTAAGTAGCTGAGTCTGAAAGTTTCAGATCTGAAATCTTTAGGTGACTAAACCCAGGACCTTTTTCTAGAGAAAAGCGTGGATTATTCCTGAATTCATCGAAAAACTTCCCACTGTTTTCATACCTAGAGCTACTGGAGATACGTTTCAGCTTCTGTCCCGGTGCTTGCTTATACCAGAAAGAAATTGAAACATGATCAACATGGAAGCATTTTAAAGTCAAATTGTCACCAACATTAGCTGATATTAATCCACTGTCTTGATCAACCACTTTGGCAAGAATGAAATTATTCATCTGACCTGAGGAGAAAAAGGAAATATACAGTTAATCAATCTGAGAAATTATATAAGAATGCCAAATCATAAAAACACAATAATTTCAAAGAGTCACGACAAACCTTTAGAACAAGACATTACTATACGAACTCACCCATTTTCCACAAGCACAAACAAGTCAAGAATATCTGCAAAGACGCCATCATGTTGAAATTTCCATGCTGACTGAGAAGCACTGCCATACACTCTCCACTCTTATATGAGAGGACGCGTGTTGATTGGCTGACAAGGCAGCACTCATCACATGTTCACTGTTAGCTATGTCTGTTTTAGTTTCCCCAGAAGAATGACATGCTGGCAGAAATCTGATGGGCTTGAAGACACTAACATCTGTAGAGTCACAGCTCAGCCTGCTTGATAGATTAAGAACACGGCAACCGTTTGCAGTATTACCACTTCAGGAGAAACATAAATACTCTGAATTCCTGTGATGTTGTGCAGTTTATCAATAATAATTGGACCATTTGACCTAGAGAGCTAACCCTGGGGAGTAAGTTCTGTCCTGAAGAGACACATTTGTCCTGTAAACTGGTTCAGCTTTTATCGCATTTTCATATGTGACCAACAGGGAAGGTGCTGCGTTCAAGAGTAAGTGTGTGCTACTACTGCTTACCTCCCAGAAATATGAAGGAAAAGATAAGAAAAGCTGTTAATGAGTTAAAAACATCCTGTTTCCCAGTATTAAGAAAATTATAGACCATATTAAGCAAACTGAAAAAAAGGTGGTGAGTTTAAATAAAACATACAGCACAGAAAAGATACTATGTGGGACATGTCATCACTTATAAAAGGAGATGTTAAACAAATTTACTTTGCATTCAGTGGGTTCTGCAAGGTTTATCTATTTTGGTTCTTCTCCCTTTGCAGCATGAATATTAATGTTGGCAAGCTGGTGAAGCTGGCTAATTTTGTTGTTTGTTTGTTTTCTTTGTGGAGAATAGCTATTGTTTCTTGAGGTTTTTGTATATTTTCACTTTCTCTTTAGAATGCAATGTGCGTTAAACTCGCAAGATAACAAGTAAAGTCAATGCTGTAGAGCCTGAAACCTGCTCTATATCTAGTGACCATTAGGGGGCAACACCACTGGCTGTCAGAATAGGTCAGACTATGCTGAAGTCTATGGAAAAATGGCCGCCCTGTGATGGAGTGGCGACCTGTACAGGGTGTACCCAACCCCTCGCCCAATGTGAGCTGGGATTGGCTCCAGTAGCCCTGCGACCCGCAAACGGACAAATGGATGGATGGATGGAGAGATGGCCAAATTTTATTCGCTCAGTTGATTTATCTCCTCTGTAAACATTTTTTCCGAAATAAGACGATACTCCCATGTAGAGTAAAATATATCATTCACAACACGTTACCAAAGCGGCACCAGCCAGATTGGAAAGTTCATTCATATTGAACTATGGGTTGTCTCACATTACAGCCCCATTTCAAAATGCCTTACCCTCTCTGCTTTACCAGCATCTGACCCTACATGCACTGTGGGTGATATTTATGGTTTATGTTCATCCACACCCATTTTCTCAGCGCTAATCATAATTGGATAACAGTGTCATCATCGCCATCATTCATAACAACAAATGCACGTACAAAAACTGGTGAATGTTTATTTTTATTCTACTCAGTGAACTGGACATGTCTTTATTCAATAACATTGTTAATTGTCTCTTTAACAAATTCGGTGATGAAAAATATTTTCCTCAGAGCACTATCTGACAAAACCACACAGAGTACGAGTGTCAATATGAACCACCGATAGCACAGCATATGGCGGCCACAGCTGTTGACTGCAGACATGAAGGGAAGCCATAAAAAGATTGTTTTAGCACTGAATTTGAAGCAGCATCTCTAGTAAACACAGGGATATCAGATTCTTCTGAGTACAGACGATTGGATGTTGCAGCTAATCTGTGATATACTTGCAAACTGCAGTCTGATCATGTTGAATATGTTTATTGCAGCATGGAGGGACTGATGCAATTGTTCTAGGCACAGAAGAAATATGTCTACTTTTCCAACACATATGAAAACCATGTTCCATGTTTTTTTAAACAGTTCCTGTTTCAAGAAAATCTGCTCTATGTCTCAGAAGAGATGCAAAGAAAATGACCTTGAACAAACAGATGAAACCGTTCTACTGCTTCACACTGGAGTACACACACTGACTTTGAGTATCCTCCCTCTGCCTTCTTGTTCGGCTGACTCGCGGCTCCCTTAAAGCAGCATAATGAAGGTTATCTGAATCTTCATAGCCCTGGAAAAAAAATATACATCAGATTATGAAGTGTGCCATTAATACATTCCAGGAAACACATACTTAGTGTGTGATACTAAATTTGTCTGATAATCAATAATTGATTTCAATCGGTAACACTCACCCCTGAGTCAGCTGTAGCTACAGCTGAAGCTCCCGCTTGAAGCTCTGATGTGAAAGAAAGAAAAATAAGTCATTTTGAGTATATATATCTTTATAATGATATAATGTAACATTCCCAGTTACCTGTGCAGTGACTGCCATTTCTCTTGGTTAATGTGTTAAGTGAGAAAGCCAGTAAAATGTTCAGGAGGATGGTGAATGCCAGAGCTCCGCTCAAGGAGTACACGTTCAATAAAGGAGAGTGCTCCTCATCTGCAGAGAGCCAGACGTTACAGTTCAACCCTCATAGTTATCATTACATTACTGTGATGAATTCTCTGCCCGAATATTGTAGTACTCACCCTCAAAGTCCAGCTCGGTCCCATTTCCAAACAGTATGCGTCCACATGAGGTCACAGCACAGTAATAGGTCCCAACATGGGAAAGATTCAGATCTTCTAGTACCAGGTTGTAGAGACAGGAGTGTGTTTGACTCTCAGGTTCCCTCTCACATGTATCATTCCTCTCTCCATGGGTGTAAATGAGTCCAGGATGTGATTCTCTAGAGTCTTTGAACCAGTAAACACTGTGTTCTCCATCACAGGTCCCATTCTGGACCGTACAGTTGAGAGTCACTGAGCCTCCCAACTTGATGGTCCTCGGACCTGACTGAAGGACCGAGGACTGAGCGTTCAAACGTAAACCATTCACATTGACAAATGTGCCCTCAGCAAATGTTAAGAGATAACTATGGCTGTGCGCACAGTAGTAAGTTCCTGAGTCTGCAATCCTCAAATGTTTGATCTCCAGGTACAAGTTCCCATTATCAGTGTGAAGGTGGAACCGTGGATCGTTCTTGAATTCGTTCAAAAACCTGGTGGTTCCATCGTACAAAAAAAAAGTAGAGATGCGCCTCAGCATCTGTCCAGGAGTTTGCTTGTACCAGAAGATCCATGCTGAATCCTTACCATAGAAACATTGCAAAGACACAGTGTCTCCAACATTAGCCGATATAAAACTTCTCTCTTTGTGCGCAGATGTGGACGCTTTCAGACCAGCCTCCTGAGCTTCAGTGTGATGAGAACAAACACAAAGGCACAATAATTCAAGTCTGAATTCTCTGCATCATTTCTATGAACTAGAGCCATAAAGAAACAAAACTCACCCATTTTCCCCAAGAACAAAAATGTCAGACAGAAGATCAGCTTTAGAGATGCCATTGTTTTCGAACTTCTGTCTTGGAAGAAAAGCACCTTGACACTTCCTTCTCCCTTCAGAGACAAAACTGTGTTTGAAGCCAAGCTGAGTTGTCACGGCACCCTTTGTCCTACTTAGGAGATACAATCACATGGTCACATCAACTTATTGTGTCAGTTTTGCTTTTTGGTGAGATTCACACGTTGAGAAAAAACTAAAACAAAGACTTTTCCTTCATACATCATATTTGAAATTATGGAAAAATAAATGAGAGGCATATAGAGCAGTATATATTTACTATTAATGAACAACAATACAATCGAATCACACTCAACATTTGGCAGTGGGCTGACTTTCATTATGTTGAATAGGTTCAGATGTGCAGGTTTGATACCTCGACAAATGCCTTTGCAGTCCACCATTGAATTAAATTCTTGCATTTTAACTCCAAAGGGGCTCACAACATTACCTTTCCACCCAATAAGGCTCCCATGAGAAGTCAGATCCTCGCTGTCGGGTCGACCCTTTCAGATGAGCTACACTCAGTCCTCATGTGTTCTCAAAGCTAATAGTTATCTTGAGGGTAACATCACTGGGGTTCATCCACATATACAGTGTACGGATCCAGTTAGCTCAGATATATCATAACTCTAGAGTAGAGGCAGATGTGTGACTGTGTAATGTATGTGTGTGTTGACAAAGAGTGGGTGTGTACCAGTACCAGCAGACGCAGTGAAGCAGGAAGCAGCATTGTGGATGTTGAGAAGAAGAGAGAAGAAGTGACTGCAGCTGGAGATAAACTGTAGATCTTTGAGAAATGAAGATGAACAAAGGACTCAATTCGCTAAATGTTTGACCATTAGGGGGCAGTGGAAAATAATGCAAACAGAAGATTAAGATTTGAAAACTTTTGAAATAATTCAACTTTAGATACAAAGTACCATCATCACTCATTTGGAGTTGTATCTAAAGTTACATGATAAACACAAGCCAAATATTAACTCTCTCTTTTACTTCTGTTTTGGTCTCCACCAACAGTGAAGGGAAGCTTTCTGGTCACGAAGCTGCTAAACACTTCCAGGCAGTTAAGTCAACTCTACCTGTTTTAACAAGCCTTTCTCTGGGTCAAGCCTTGTGTCTCTGAGTTATCAATAGTCTCCTCTAACTGCGGAGTCAGTGGGTGGAGTTCAGGGAGGAAAGAGATACGTGAACTCTTGCACAGTGGCCCATAGTGCTAATCGCCGGGCTTCACACCCTCACACACACACATAATGTCACAATGAAATTACAGTCTTTATTTTATTATTTAATTTGTTGTATAATAACACAACATGCTTATATTTTGTTTGGATAAAAAAAGTAAAGTTGAAATACAGTTCCATATCTGCCATCACATGGAAACACTGCTTCAAGCCGCCGATGGAAAGTGTCTCGACAGTGAATGGACATTTTGTCCTGATTAATTTACATAACAATACAAAGCAACTTCTAAAAGAGAAAATGAAAAAAAAAAAAATAAAACCATATTTCTTCCAAAGGTAGTACAAGTTGAACGTTTCTATCGCTGGACACTGGAGTACACACATTCTTCGTCTTTGTTGTCCTGATGTCTTTGTGATCTTTTGGAGGGGTTAAATCTTAAAGCAGCATAATTGAGATTATCTGCATCTCTGCCAACCTGGTAACAGAATGAGTTTTTTGAGTGTAGTTTCTAATTAAAGCAGTTACCAAAACATATTGAATTATTTCTGCTTTTAAAAGGTAATGATGACAATAAAAACATGTCCTTTACCTCTGCATTTGCTGTGGAGGCGATTGATCTTGTCTGAGATTCTGGTTACAAAACACAGAAGAACGAGATCTCTTAATTAAAAGTCCAATTCAGTGACTACAAGCTAACCAATGTACCAATGTCTGCTTACCTGAAGAGTTGAATTTGTTTCTCTTGTGTGTCTTGTACACGACGAAAGCCAGTAAAACACTGACGATGGTGATGAGCACCAAAGCTCCACTTAGGAAACAGACTAAAACATAACAGTCCATCTCATCTGCAACAAAATAAATTGTACAGCTCTTGTCTTTGTCTTATTTACAAAGGACACCAAATCAGGAAAGTCCATGGTAGAACGCTACTCACCCTTAATGTCCAGCTCGGTTCCATTTCCAAACAGTATGCGTCCACATGAGGTCACAGCACAGTAATAGGTCCCAGCATGTGAAATATTCAGGCTCTTCATCGGTAAGTTGTAGACACAGGAGTGTGTTTGACTCTCAGGATCCCTCTCACACTGATCGTTCCTCCCTCCATGAGTGTAAATGAGTCCTGGATGAGATTTTCCAGAGTCTTTGAACCAGTGAACACTGTGTTCGCCTTCACAGTTCCCAATCTGGACCGTACAGTTGAGAGTCACTGAGTCTCCTGGCTGGACGGTCTGAGATCCTGACTGATGGACCTGGACAGTAAAACCTGAACCCCGTACACTGACAGTGATGGCTGCCATGAATTCAAACTGAAATGAATAACCGCTTGCACAGTTATAAGTAGCTGAGTCTGAAAGTTTCAGATCTGAAACCTTTAGGTGATTAAACCCAGGACCTTTTTCTAGAGAAAAGCGTGGATTATTCCTGAATTCATCGAAAAACTTCCCACTGTTTTCATACCTAGAGCTACTGGAGATAGGTTTCAGCTTCTGTCCCGGTGCTTGCTTATACCAGAAATAAATTGGAACATCATCACCATGGAAGCATTTTAAAGTCAAATTGTCACCAACATTAGCTGATATTAATCCACTGTCTTGATCAACCACTTTGGCAAGAATGAAATTATTCATCTGACCTGAGGAGAAAAAGGAAATATACAGTTAATCAATCTGAGAAATTATATCAGAATGTAAAATCATAAAAACACAATAATTTCAAAGAATGACCGACTAACCTTTAAAACAAGACATTACTATACGAACTCACCCATTTTCCACAAGCACAAACAAGTCAAGAAAATCTGCAAAGACGCCATCATGTTGAAATTTCCATGCTGACTGAGAAGCACTGCGATACACTCTGCACTTTCATATGATAGGACGCGTGTTGATTGGCTGACAAGGCAGCACTGATCACATGTTCACTGTTAGCTATGTCTGTTTTAGTTTCCCCAGAAGAATGACATGCTGGCAGAAATCTGATGTGCTTGACGACACTAACATCTGTAGAGTCACAGCTCAGCCTGCTTGATAGAATAAGAACATGGCAACAGTTTGCAGTATTACCACTTCAGGAGAAACATAAATACTCTGAATTCCTGTGATGTTGTGCAGTTTATCAATAATAATTGGACCATTTGACCTAGAGAGCTAACCCTGGGGAGTAAGTTCTGTCCTGAAGAGACATTTGTCCTGTAAACTGGTTCAGCTTTGATTGCATTTTCATATGTGACCAACAGGGAAGGTGCTGCGTTCAAGAGTCAGCGTGTGCTACTGCTGCTTACCTCCCAGAAATATGAAGGAAAAGATAAGAAAAAACTGCTGATGAGTTAAAAACATCCTGTTTCCCAGTATTAAGAACATTATAGACCATATTAAGCAAACTGAAAAAAGGGTGGTGAGTTTAAATAAAACATACAGCACAGAAAAGACACTATGTGGGACATGTCGTCACTTATAAAAGGAGATGTTAAACAAATTTACTTTGCATTCAGTGGGTTCTGCAAAGTTTATGTATTTTGGTTCTTCTCACTTTGCAGCATAAATATGAATGCTAGCAAGCTGGTGAAGACCGGCTCTTTTCTTTTTTTTTTCTTTTTTTATGAAGACTAACTATTGTTTCTTGAGGTTTTTGTATATTTTCACTTGCTCTTTAGAATGCAATGTGGGTTAAACTCTCAGGATAACAAGTAAAGTCAATGCTGTAAAGCCTGAAACCAAGTGACCATTAGGGGGCAACATCATTGGTTGTCAGAAGAGGTCAGACTATGTTGAAGTCTATGGAAAAATGGCCGCCCTGTGATGGAGTGGCGACCTGTACAGGGTGTACCCAACCCCTCACCCAATGTGAGCTGGGATTGGCTCCAGCAACCCTGCGACCCGCAAATGGACAAATCAGTAGAAGATGGATAGATGGATGGAGAGATGGCCAAACTTGATTCGCTTAGCTGATTTATCTCCTCTGTAAAGATTTTTTTCCGAAATAAGACGATACTCCCATGTAGAGTAAAATATATCATTAACAGGTTATGCATTAGGCTGGGGCTGACAGATTGTACAACACATCTTGCTATAGCAGCACCAGATTAGAAAGTTCACTTAACAACCTTGTAGGTGACATCACTATGGGTTGTCTCGCATTACAGCCCCACTTCAAAATGCCTTACCCTCTCTGCTTTACCAGCATCTGACCCTACATGCACTGTGGGTGATATTTATGGTTTATGTTCACCCACACCCATTTTCTCAGCGCTAATCATAATTGGATAACAGTGTCATCATCGCCATCATTCATAACAAAAAATGCACATACGCAAACTGGTGAATGTTTATTTTTATTCTACTCAGTGAACTTGACATGTCCTTACTGAATAACATTGTTAATTGTCTGTTGAACAAATTCAGTGATTAGAACTTTCTTCCTCAGAGCATTGTCGAACATAACCACACACCACACGAGTGTCAGTGTGAGCAACCGATAACGCAGCATACAGCGGCCACAGATGTTGACTGCAGACATGAAAGGAAGCCATAAAAAGATTGTTTTAGCACTGAGTTTGAAGCAGCATCTCCAGTAAACACAGGGATATCAGATTCCCAGCATGTTGAATATGTTCGTTCCCAGCATGGAGGGACTGATGCAGTTGTTCTAGGCACAGAAGAAATATGTCTACTTTTCCAACACATATGAAAACCATGTTCCATGTTTTTTTAAACAGTTCTCGTTTCAAGAAAATCTGCTCTATGTCTCAAAAGAGATGTGAAGAAAATGACCTTGAACAAACAGATGAAACCGTTCTACTGCTTCACACTGGAGTACACACACTGACTTAGAGTATCGTCCCTCTGCCTTCTTGTTCGGCTGACTCTCGGCTCCCTTAAAGCAGCATAATGAAGGTTATCTGAATCTTCATAGCCCTGGAAAAAAAATATACATCAGATTATGAAGTGTGCCATTAATACATTCCAGGAAACACATACTTACTGTGTGATACTAAATTTGTCTGATAATCAATAATTGATTTTAATCGGTAACACTCACCCCTGAGTCAGCTGTAGCTACAGCTGAAGCTCCCGCTTGAAGCTCTGATGTGAAAGAAAGAAAAATAAGTCATTTTGAGTATATATATCTTTATAATGATATAATGTAACATTCCCAGTTACCTGTGCAGTGACAGCCATTTCTCTTGGTTAATGTGTTAAGTGAGAAAGCCAGTAAAACGTTCAGGAGGATGGTGAATGCCAGAGCTCCGCTCAAGGAGTACACGTTCAATAAAGGAGAGTGCTCCTCATCTGCAGAGAGCCAGACGTTACAGTTCAACCCTCACAGTTATCATTACATTACTGTGATGAATTCTCTGCCCGAATATTGTAGTACTCACCCTCAAAGTCCAGCTTGGTCCCATTTCCAAACAGTATGCGTCCACATGAGGCCACAGCACAGTAATATATCCCAGCATGAGAAATATTCAGGCTCTTCATCGGTAAGTTGTAGACACAGGAGTGTGTTTGACTCTCAGGATCCCTCTCACACTGATCGTTCCTCCCTCCATGAGTGTAAATGAGTCCTGGATGAGATTTTCCAGAGTCTTTGAACCAGTAAACACTGTGTTCTCCATCACAGGTGCCAGTCTCGACTGTACAGTTGAGAGTCACTGAGTCTTGCTGAATGGTCTCAGATCCTGACCGGTGAAACATATGTTGAATATTTAAACCTGAACCCTTTACATTCACTGTAATACCTTTTATGAATCTAAATGTGACTGAAGTGCAACCTAAGCAATAGTAAGTTGCTGAGTCTGAAATCTGCAAATCCGATATGATCAAGTGGTTCTGGGTGCCATCGTTGACCAACGAAAACCTTGAAAAGTTCTTGAACTCATCAGTTAAAGTGCCTCTTTCACCATGACTATAGAAAGAAGACACACGCAATGGTTTCTGTCCCAAAGTTTGTTTATACCAGTGAAACATTTTTTCATTCCTGTTATCACGGAAGCATCGCAAGGTCACAGTGTCTCCGACTTGATGAACGGATGAGGACAACCAAAGACCAGTTCCTAAGGCTGAAGAAAAAAAAAATTGTCTTAGCAAATTTCTCATAATAACTGCATTAAAAAAACGTTTAAACTATTTTATATACAGGGATATACAAGTCACAACTTACCTATTCTCCACACGAATAGACCAGCCAGACCAGCAATCTTGAGAGATGTCATTGTGATCAAAATGCTTTGGTGAATGGAGACAACCTCTGTGCGTTCTCTACTCTTAGACAGATGACTGGATTTGATTGGCTAACAAGCGGTGGCACTGAATCTCCTGCTCTCGACACACTGAGCACATGTTTAGTACCCCGCCTTAGTTTTCCCATGTGAGCGCACATGCTAGAGACACTTTGATATCACCTGTGTTTAAAAAGAAAGGAAGGAAGGAAGGAAGGAAAGTCAAGGTTGCCTTTTGATGGAGATTTCAAATTTAGATGACTCACTTTCATTGGCTGATAATGTGTGGGTATCTACAGAGGCTTTGAGAACTAAATGTTATTATGAAGATGAAGATGCAAAGTATTGATCACCACTTGTATCAAATAAGTACAGAATTAAGTATTAAACTGGAAAGCAGCCTTAAAATTTTTCAATAAAACAATTTTATTATGGCGCAATGGTTTGGTCTAGAACACCAACACCCTTTCCTCATCCCATCCTTTCCATACTGCGTATTGTTCTGCCCCCAATAAATCACTTGATTTCATTACTATGCACCCAGTCAGCCTTAACATAGGATGAAGACTCAGGAGAGCACCAAGGTTGTCAACATTCATCATATGGAAACTTTGAAAAACTGAATCATCATCCCAATACATCCAGTAGTTGTTGAGACTTTTCAGAGAATAAGGGCAAATATTAGAGGATCCCCTCATCAAAGTCAGGACTCCTCCTCTGGATACATTTGGCATCTGAACTTAATTTAATTGAAGTCTGCAAAAAAATTGTAAAATAATTTCAAAACAAAAATGTGAGCCTCTAAAGGAAGTTATAATTAATTTTGATATAATTACTTATTCTTCTAAAGTATAGAAGAAGAACAAGAATAGGTTTAAGTGCCAAGCACAAAATAAGAAGAATAAGCGTCAACAGATCAGGGAAAGAAGGACATCAAGCTGAGTGTGTTCTCGAAGAGAAGAGTCTGTCATTGATACACCTAAAGATACTTCCTTTCTGAAACCACAAAGGCAACGACAGCAAAGGGTCCTAGAAAAGTGTGTGACCAGAGCAAACTGAAAATAAACCTGTAAGTGCCAACCACACACGGGCAAACAAAATGATCTTTACATCCTGAGTATGCAGTGTGCAATGAACAAAACCTGCGAAGACATTTAAGGAAAGACTTTGTTATGTTAGGTGACAGTTTACGTTCAAAAAAGCGTAATGGTGCTGCAATGAGAAGCCTAGTTATGCTCTTTCTGGAGAGACACATCTGTATCCCACATGCTCTGAAGCATGAGAATGAGTAGCAGCTGTTGTTGTTGTTCAGTTGTTTGAGCTCTCTTCAGGAGGTGATAAGACCTTTTAAATGATTCATACGACAGCCAGAGCTTGTTAGATTAGTTTATTGTGGATTCATATTTTTTTTACTGTATTTTTTTCTAATTTGAGTAACATTGCTATGACTCCACAGCCATGTCAGCAGCTCTGTGAGGCTGCACTTCACAAACAATGCTGACATGCTTGAAAGAATCACCTTAGGGAAGACATTTGCTGACCACCAGTGACCAACATTAGCTCTACTAGCTAAAATAACACTTTTGCTATCCCAAAATTACAACATTCAGTATAAACAAGTCAAATCTGACAGCAATGCATTTTAAAAAATGCATAATTAATATTGAATAATAAATTCCAGACATAAATACATGCATTTCTATTGCCGCACAGCAGAGTACACACAATAGCTTTGGAGGGATGCTTCCTGTACATGTCTTCTTGATCTTTTGAGCTCATGCTTCCTCAAAGCAGCGTAATGGACATCATCTGACTCCTGGTTACCCTGTTAACAAGATATCCCATTACTATAAAAATATCTTATCAATACACACAGCTCTTTTGATACACTGAAACTGAATGCAATCACAGCAACAATGCAATTCACACTCATAACAACACCTTTAAAAATAGTGCCTGTGAGCTTTACATGGAAACGTTTCCTCTGCAGGAACATAACGACCTTTAACCAAACACGTAGCTCATATTGAGATATCATATAATATTGATTTGACATACAGAATCTCTAAAACGCTTTGCTGTGTAACAAAGACAACATGAAAGAACTTTGAGCAAGTGACCAAGTGTCCTAAAACGTCAGATTATAGGACATTGAGTTACAACTGTGTACATAAAATACTCACTTCTACATTTGGAACTGAGTCTGGTGATTCTCTTGCTTGAAAATCTGGTTATGGAATAAAAAGATAGATTATAGGTGTAAACAATTTAAAGATATTGGATGTTGAATGGCAAAATTTATGCCAAAATTTAATTCGATTAAATTCCATTCCAAAACCAATTCCTACTCTAATTGCGCCATGCAATAGTTTAAAGCCTTCATCAAGTTACAGTGTTACGCTTCATAAAGCAATTGAATTTTCCATAAACTGATGACTTTTGTTGGAGAATAAATAAACAGTTACCTGTACGTTGGCAGTTCATTGTGAATGCTGCATAAGACAGCACAACAGCCACAATGGTGGTGAATGCCAGGGCCCCACTCAGGAAATACACCAACACAAGTTTATTGACATTTTCTACAAATATAGATACATAAAATAGGCAGATTTATAAAGCTCTGCAGTGTGAAGGAAAGCAGTGGTCATACACAATACAGTATTTGAAACAAGTACCAAAGTGTTGCTTACTGGCCGAATCCAACTCGTCCTTATTTCCAAGCAGTACGCGTCTACATGAAATAATGGCACAGTAGATCCCATCGTTATAAAGACCCGTTGTTGGCAAGTTGTATTCACAGGTGTTTGTTTGTGTATCAGGTTTCCTTGTACACTCATGTGGAATGTAAAATAGTCCGGGGTGGGATTCTTCAGATTGTTTGAACCAGTGAGCTCTCTGCTCTCCCTCACAGGACCCAGAGTGGACTGTACAGCTGAGTGAGTGACTTGGACCGATGGTGTCTGTTCCTGACTGATAGACCGAAGCTAGAATGGTCAGACCTGAACCCTGAACACTGACAGAAAGTCCCTCTATGAATTCAAACTCAGTTGCACAACAACCTATGCAATAGTAGGTGGCTGAATCTGAAAAGCGCAAATCCAAGATTGTCAAGTGATTTTTGCCATTTCCTGTGTTCAGTTTGAAACGAGGATTGTCCTTGAATTCATTATGAAAGATGCCATCTTCCTTATGTTTGTAGAAGGTAGACATGAGCCTTGGTTTTTGTCCCCAAGTTTGCTTATACCAGTAAAACATCACAGCATCATCTTTGTAGAAACATCGCAAAGTCACATTCTCGCCAGCCGTAGCTGCATAGAGAGATTTCTCTTGACTAATATGCTCAGATGATTGCTCACTCATCGTTGGAGCTGCAGAAAAAAGGAGATTGGGGACATTTTTGGGCAATTTTAGTCAAGGATCTAGGCTGACAACGATCATGGAGCAAAAGTCGTTTCATAAAAAAGAACACAGCTTACCTGAACTCCATAAGAACAGATAAGTCAGGTACATGGCATGCTTCAGAGGTTCCATTGTGTTCAAAAAACCAGCGAGAGTGAACTGTACCCCTCCTCAGAGAGAAGTGTGTGTCTGATTGGTTAACAAGTATTATACTGATGTAGAAACAGTGGTCACGTGTTCAGTGCTGCCTTCACTAGCTTGAAGGAAGACCTGCGAGTTCAAACGGGTATTTGGATGGACACTCCACCCATCTGATCTGTACTTTCTCTGCAGCAACAGATTCTTTAATGTCCAGTTTCTGGGGGTGTGGGCAAGCCTAAAATATCTGCCACAGACAATACTCTGTAACGTATTGTTAGTTATTAATAGATAGATAGATAGATAGATAGATACTTTATTTATCCCAGACTGGGAAATTGCAATGTAACAGCAGCATTACACATAGGGAATAAAATATATAAAACATATATGCAATAGGAATAAAAAATATATACAGTAAAGCGCACATTGACTGTGAGTAATGACCAGAGTTATTTAGCTGTTATTATACAGTGTGATGGCATGTGGCTGGAAAGATTTCCTGTATCTGTTTCTTTGACAACGGAGCTGTAATGATAACAAAATAGGGCACAATTGCTAAAAAAAAAATGGTCCATGCCATTAGTTGATGCCATGTGAAAGGTATATTTAGCAGATTTTTGACCTGATATATATTATACTGTACATTGGGTGGCTTCTGCAGTAACAATGATCTTCACTGTGTCCTGTTTGCTGTAATAAGGAGAATGGTGGTGTCATTACGTCACATGATGTACATATTGCATCAGCAAATGGAATCATATTTCATTCCCTTTGGGCATTTTTAGCATACGTGGCTAATGTAGCTGATAAACTACATTATTTCAGTTGTCCTTTCTCAAGCAAACCAGTCATAACCATATGCTGGTGGATATAAGTAAATGTCATTGACAGAGCTAAATGACACGATGGTGGATGAACATGACAGGAAGTGATAGCTAATGTCTAAAAACATCACTTCCTGGTGCTGCGTGCATTCGAATATTTAGTTCATAAACTAAGATTTAAAAATGACCAAAACAGTTATGGATTAATCTTTTATTTATTCCAACTTTGTAATACCACAATGACTGCTAAGAGATATAGCTGAATTTGAGCGCCTTTTGTTAGTTGTATAATAATAGGCTGAGCATCAGCGTTAGACTGCATGGTGTGCTTGCATGAAAACACTGCAGAGACTTCCTGTTCAAAAACAACACAGGCAAAAAGGCTTATGGTCCAACAACTTGGACGCTAAATAAAGACCGTCTCATCTTGGGTTTGTGGTCAACAGTCAGCACGTTTGCAGTAAACAGCGGGGCTTTGTCACATCATCTAGAGCAGGCGCTCATTCTTTGATGAAGGTGTTTGTTCTGCGGGTTCCAAAAGTCTCTCAGTACTTTCCCATTCACCTTAACTTTCAGACTGTGCCGATGTGCCAATACTGTGACTGACTGACTGACTGTATATGCACAGGCTGCCAAGAGGATGGCTTTGCTTTGCAAGATGTATACACACACACACACGTAGATGGCAGGGTTCTTACTGAAAATTTATTTTCTGCGGGACAAACTCCGCCAAGTGTCTGACCCTGCTAGCAGCACAGAGTTCAGTGTGGTTACCTGTTTGCACGTTGTATTTGAAAGATATTGCGAGAGTGGAAACATGACACCTCTGAAAGCACAGGGCACATCAAAGGAACTTGGTTTAACTGTCACTGTAGGGATACATTTTATTTTTGATGTTGTCCATCTCTACTGCTTCACACTAGAGTAAACACATTCACTCCTGGCATCATTTCTCCGTGCTCTTGAGCTGCCGACCTTGTCCTGCCTTATTGCAGCATAGTGGAGGTCATCTGCATCTCTGTGAGCCTTGTAATAAACAATCAAATTATTTGTTAGTATACAGTATATGTTTTATCTTAGATTTTGGGAATAGTATCATGCAAATTATGGATAAAACTAACTTCCTTCTTAAGTATTAACTTTCCTGCAATTTCTGCGTCACCAACAGCGGGAAAAAAAAATGTATTGAAATACAACCGCAACAACTTCAATCGTTGGCCTCAGCTTTATGATCTGTAGTTAATCCTTACAGGGACATCGAATTGCATTATATGCAATTACTGTCACTTTGTCCCTCTTCATTTACCTGTTCATTGCTTTGTGATGTAATGTCTAAAAGTTGCATCTATATTGTGCAGCATCACAATACTTACTTGCGCACTTGAAGCCGAGGCAGTAGCCGAGCTTCCTTGAGAGCCTAGTTGGGAGACAAAGACAACATTGAAAGTCTTGTTTAAATTCAGTAAACTCATTAAAACCAGTAAACCACATGTGGATAATTTATTTAAAATTACATGGATTCTTTTGGAATTTATTATTTAATTTATGGATTTATCGATCTATTTTTTTAACAGATACTTGGTGTGTTTCAGACCAAAATGTTAGTGAGGTGAACAGTTGAGACCAATGCATGAAATGGATACTGTTCCTCACTGCAGCAAAAACTGTACATCTGCTTTGCTTTTTCTTCAGTGTACAAACAGGAAACAACCACACTAAACTGTTATTGTATTGTATTTAGATGCAATTGCTGACAATGAATGTTGCCACGATTATGATATTTATCAATCGAACAACATTATGTAGTCTGCACTAAGCAAATTTTTCATGTTGCAGATCTAGATGTCAAAATTGCACAGTGTAAAACATCTCAACTTGTTGTTTTCTCTATAATATTCTATTAACTCACCATCATGTGCAAAGAATGACAGTTTAGCCCACCTGTGCATTGGCAGCCATTTGCCTTGTACACTCTATATGCTGTGTAAGCCAGGAGAAAAGCCAAGAAGGTGGTGAATGCCAAAGCTCCACTCAAGAAATACACCAAGACGTCAATGCCCCCCTCATCTGCATCAGGAGACATAAATGTATGCTTTTCGTTACCTGATTGACTGACTTATTATGAAATATCTATTACTAGGAAAAAAAAAATGTAATTACCCCCAACTTCCAGCTCGGTCCCATTTCCAAACAGTATGCGTCCACATGAGGCCACAGCACAGTAATAGGTCCCAGCATGAGAAAGATTCAGACTTTTCATTGCTAAGTTGTAGACACAGGAGTGTGTTTGAGTCTCAGGTTCCCTCTCACATGTATCATTCCTCCCTCCGTGGGTGTAAATGAGTCCTGGATGAGATTCTCCAGAGTCTTTGAACCAGTGAACACTACACTCTCCTTCACAGTTCCTAGTCTGCACTATACAGTTGAGAGTCACTGAGTCTCCTGGCTGGACAGTCTGAGATCCTGACTGAAGGACCTGGACGGTCATACCTGAACTCTGTACACTGACAGTGATGGTCTCCAAGAAAGTGTACACATATCCATAGCTACTCATGCAGTGGTAAGTAGCTGAGTCTGAAATTTGTGCATTTGAAATCTTCAAATTATTTTTACCAATGGAAATATCCACTTGAACACGTGAGTTGTTCTCAAATTCCCCATACATTATGCTGTTGGTGTCATGCTTGTAGAATTTCGACACCAGTTTTGGGTTCTGTCCAAAGATCTGTTTATACCAGTAAAACATCACGTCAACGGTGTGGCCTTCATAGAAGCAATCAAGATGCACGTCTTCTCCCGCATTAACTGATATAAAACGTGACGATGATAAGCGGTTTTTTTTTGTCATATCGGCTGAGGAGAAAAAGAAAAGACTGAGCATGCAATGCATGGAAGTGCATATCAGAAACATCAGGAAAAAAATATTTTCTGAAATATTTGACAAAATCGCCATGGAGAAGAAACATCTTACCAGCTCTCCCCAAACATAGCAGATATATCCCACACAAAGCAAACAATGGAGGTGGCATTTTGTTGGTTAATTGAAAGAATCTCTCTGCGTTCTCCACTTTTTACATACCAGGCTTTGTCTCATCGGCCAATCAGAGAGGACTCTGCATTATCACATGGGTGAAGTTGCAGTAACTGGGTGAGAAGACTCACATGGAAACTAGTGACAGAGGAGAATAGGAAAATTTCAGTCTGCTTTGAAGAACTTGTAAAAATAATATTTACTGAGAAAGATGAGCATGTCATTCCTTCTCTTCCTGGTTCAAGTTGAACAGAAAAACATATTACACTTGTATTTTGTATCACTCACAAAATTAGAAGAGAGAAATAGTCATGCTGAGTATTTTCATTCCTCACTCATCCTTGAATCTCCGGTGTTATAAACTATACTTTTTACCATTAAGGAAAAGTTGAACTCTGACCTCTTATCGTCAGCATATCCTTTTCATGTGTGCTCTTGTTAGTACAGATAGCGTCACATGAAATCACTTAAATGCAACCAGCAAGATACTGACAGCTAATGCAATGTGTGTCATACACTGTGAACAAAAGTGGACGTACACTTTGGGTGAAAAATTGGAGCCATTACTGTTTAAGTTTCTTAAACCTGCATTCTATCTAATTACCACCAGGGGCTCCACTGGTTGTAAAAAGCCATCAGACTGTAAGATAAGATAAGAGTCTTTGTTGTTGTAGCACAGAGATACAGTGTACACTAGCACAATGAAATCGGGTCACAGTGCAGAAATAAAAAAAATAAATACAAACAGTTTACAGTTTATTTCCACCGCTGAAGTCTATGTAAAAATGTGCCAACAAACCTTGATTCATTATCCAAGCAAGCAGTTTTCTAATGAGTTTATGGTCCCAGACTCTTGTTTCAAGTCTTCAATACAACATTTGTAAGTGATGGTCCCATTTAGAGAATAATAGTCCATAAAGCAGGATATACATTTGGGTGTGCCTACCGTGTGACAGACTGTACCAAGTAAATAGGATAGAGCACAGAACAGGTCATATCCAGCCCTCAACCCTCCTCAGCTCCTCTTCCACCTCCAAATAAATATTTTTCTATAGGGATAGGGCGATAGATAGATAGAGAAAGGGTGTACTTTCATTATGTACATTAAGTGGATAAATATATACAGATAAATATTGAAATTCTTTGATATCTAGCTGCCATGTTGCCAGTTTCTAAAGGAAAGGGAAAGCAATACTGAATTACTGAGTAACTAGGTCTCTGTATACTAGTGAACGATTGTTTCTGTGTGTCCACTTTGATGTCGGTTAGATCGCTTCTCAACCAGCGTGCTGGAGTTGAATACAAGCTGTGGGCCTGGCATCTTGTACCACATTCACTATGGTGAGTTTCTTGGATAGCATGTTTCTAGTTTAAGTCTAGGACTTTTAAAATATTTAATTAAAATATTAATTAAGATGACTACGTTGAAAGCAGTCTTCGCACAAGCTAAGCAGTAAATCGGGACCTAAAAAAAAAAAAAAGAGGTATGCTGTTTAAAAGTTCCTTGTTATAGGCTCAGCTTGCTTCGTGCATTGACAGTGTGATCTTTGTTGCATCTGTTTCCGTGATCTGAGGCTACAGGTTGGTCTTACTCTGTTAAAGCGCTGATGAAACTCATGTTTCCACCAATGGAAACTTACAGCTCAGCCCACCTTCACCACAGAAATGAAAGGTGAGCAATGTGAGATGGCTGAAGGTATTTATAGATCTTAGGGGTTTTTCATGAGCATACTTCGTCTCTTATGTCTGACCAGTGTTATACTGCATAAACAGAGATGTTGATTTTTGTGATTCAGAGAAAGTACTACAAAGTACTACAAATATTTTATTTCCACATAAATCTACATTGTGCATTTAGACGTGAATTTGTGCAGGAGTGATTGAAAAGGATGGAAGCTAATGTATGGAAGAGGTTGAATATTAAGTATTCACTGTTTTCTGTTCTTTACTATTGAGTAAACACAAACATTCTCTATGTTGTCCTCCTGCTGACGTTGTCCTCTGTTTTTCTTCAGTGTCAGTGCAGAATAATGGAGGATGTCTTCATCATGGCTCTGGTGAGGTAAAAGAAAAAGAAAAAGAAAAAGAAAAAATAATCATAGATAAATAATAACAGCTATTTATCACATTTAGTAACTGTGTGTGTAATAATCTTACTTTTACTTTCTTAATTGGACCTACCGTGCTGTGAGATGGTGCTGAAAATGTCTGATGAGAAGCAGTTCCTGAAAATCAAAATGCATTAAAGGTGAGGCCAAGTTCATACGGTGATATTTCACTTATCCTCTCAGACCTTACCTTTGCTGATGGGGCGCGGCTTTGTTCTCAGCCTGTTGACAATGAATGCCAGGGCCACCAGAATGATGACAGAAACTGCCAACGCCACACTCAGGAAATAAACCAGGAACGGAGAGACTTTAGTGGACAAATCTGAGGTCAAGAGATTAGATATGATAGCCCACATCCCTTTAAATGTGTGTTTTTGTAGGTTTACATGGATATAGTTGGTTTAATGGCCATTTTTACGGGTTGAAAGCAGCCGTAATATTCAGTACAAGCTATTATCACCTACCTTTGATATCTACTTTTGTTCCATTTCCAAATACAATCTCCCCACAGGAGGCCAATGCACAGTAGTACATCCCGGCATCGCTTGAGTTTGTGGATGCTAATGCCAGGTTTGCAGTGCAGTTTTTCATGTGGGGATTTTCGGTTGAGGCGCTTGTGCACTGTCCTGCACTGGGATCCATCACTGTATCCTGAGCTGCACCACGTTTGAACCAGTAGAGTCTCTGCTCCTCTGCACACTGTGATGCAGCGTACACTGTACAGCTCAAATTCAAAGGCTCTCCTGACGAAAATGGCACCTGCTCCGGCTGATAGACAACAGCTTGGATTTCGGACATTTTGACGTGAAGGAACGCTCCATGTCCAAATTTGATTGCGTTGAATTCTAAAACACCACAGAAATATGATGCTGAGTCTGTCGTTTGAATGTTGTTGATTGTGAGGTGGTTTGCACCTTCGGAATTTCTCTTAGAGACTTGAAACCTATCTTTATAGGCGGAAGAGATGTCCGCTTCTTCACTGTGCTTCATACGAGTTGCTACAGTGTGAGGTGTGCCTCCCAATAGTTGCCGATACCAGAAAAGAAAAGTTACAGCTTCTCCTTTAACAAAGCATTGTAAGGTGACAGTCTCTCCAGCCACAGCTTCTATTAGCCCACTGTCCTGATATATACCTGAGGTCTCAGCAGCTGGCACCTCACCTGTGCAGACATGCAAAAGATTATATTATTTGTACTTTTAAAACATGTCTCTCACTCCAAGCATGTCATCCATATAGAAATGTGGAAGAAATGTGTCAGATACTCACAGATTTCACAAAGAAGCACCAGAAAAATGTAACGTTGTATCATCTCTGAAGCTCTGCTGTCAATGTCCTCAATGTTGATGGTTACACCCAACTCTTATACGAGACGAAAGCTGTTTGTGATTGGCTAAGCTGACTTGTTTGAGTATAAGCCTCAGTATAAGCCAATAAGCCTCACGGTTGTTATTTTCCAAGAGATCAGTTTGATCATGTGACTAGGCGTGCGAATGGGGTTGATAAAGTCTTGCATGATTTATTTTGTCCACAGGAGGAAAGTGAGAGGGGCACATGTGTTCAATTTGAAGTTTCAAGGAAATTCTGTTTGAACAGAAGTGCAGAGGTTGGTTTATGTTGCTGCTGCTTTCCCCTTTATACAGCAAAAGCTTTGGTAAGAGGCAGTTTTTTTTTGTGTTTTTTTTTTTTTTTTCGGGTAAGGTGGGCCAAAATGGAGAATGTGTGGGTGAGAGACAATTAAAAAAGCTACAAAAAAAGAAACAAACAAACAAAAACAAAACAACAGGGAAACCAAGCCAAGTCACTCAACCAATCAGAAATACGTGTAGTAGAAAAAGGATTGACAATTATATATTATATGTGTAATTTAATGGCTGTAATTGTTACATGCTGGTCTTTGGACTGGTTAAAGGTCCTGTATGGTATGAAGTGAGATTTCCAAGGCTTTGATTGTAAACTGTGTTTGTATCAATACTGTGAAAGTATTGAAATGCTCAGCCCACAGAGAAATGTTCACAGCTTCCATTCAGACATAGTCCTACAACCACCTGCCCAGACTTTGTGATGTCACCGCCCTCAGTCATACCTGAAGCCCAGCCCACATGGACCCTTTAACCAACCTTTAGGTATACTCTCACTGACCTGTTGTTACTAGAGCTCCAAAAAGAGAGGCCTGAGAGAGGCGATGTAAAACTACGTTCAGATGTTAGTTGTTTTGTTTTGTTTTTTTTTTTTCAAAATCAGAAATATGTTATCTACTATATATGATATTAACCCTTTAAAATAATGCTGGGAAGTCTGAAATATGGGATCGTTTTAGTCACAGTCACTAGTGTAACACTGAGGGAAGTGAATGGCAGGGTATTAAAATATTAATATTACACTGTATTGTAAATTCATCACTCATTCATGTTATATTTTACAGACCGACTGTAGTTTTAGGGACAGCTAATACACTTTCCAAGCAGTTGCTTTCTAAAGGTTAAAGTGATGGGTAAGGGCTAGCTGGTTAGTCTGGTGAATTCAGTAAAAGGGAAAGAAGTCTCAGATACACACATGAACATGATGCAACGACAATTGCTTTCTGGAGCTGGAGACAACTGGTGGTGACTGAAGGAGTGACATTTTGCTGCTGACTTGCAAATATCACACCTTTGATACAAATGTTAGGTATGCGCCTATAGCAAAACTTGGAAATACGACCTTTAAAATGCTCATCTGCCATAAGCTCACCGCTTTCATTTCTGAAATGTCAAGGCAATAACTCACGTAGATTCAAATAATAAAATATGGGTACAGTGACAGGCAGTACTGCTCATTACCAAAACACAACAGCTGTAAAGGTCAGAGTGGGCACTGACATTGTCACCAGTCGGTCACAAACAACCATTCACACTCACAATTGCGACTATTTAGGGCAGCCAGTTAAGCGGCACAGACAATGGTCTTATGAGGTGACAATCCTAACCACAACACCTCCATATTTGATCTTACTCTGGTTCAGAGAACATGACGGGAAGTGTTGAGACATATTAATATGTTATGTTATGTAATGTTAATATGTTCATCATATGAGTATGTATCAATACTGAATTTTGCACACACTATGATAAATTATGTTAATGTTAATTATTGTTAGTTATAATTACCATTTGTTTGCTTCCCATGGGGGTTAGGGTGCTTGATAGTAACACGTATTTATATATATATATATATATATATATATATATATATATATAGGGAAAGTTGAGCAGGAGCTTTTGGGGTCTGATTGGTGTCGTTAGTGGGCATAAGTTCTTATGCTGTGAATGCGATTCAATAAATTTGTTTGGTCCCTTGGTCTTGCCCTTGCAGATGCAGCAAAAGCATCTCCTGTGCGTGACTCAAAGATGTCTTTTGACGCTTGTGGTCTTGTGTATACTTGCATAAAAAGAAATGAAAGGAAAGCAAAGGAAGGAAAGGAACAAACAAAAACAGAAGCTGTATGGTGGTTGACTCAGTCGAGGCGAGACTGTGCTGACCAAAGTGTACACTACTTCCTGACTTATGTGTAAAGCAAAAGCAAGTAGGATGATGTGATGTTCACACTTTCTTAAACACGTGAAAGCTACAGTGGAAAATAGATGCTCCCATACTTAGAATTGGAAAACAAGAAAGTGGCTACATATTGAAAGCCTTGAAATCGCATATTTCCTACAAAGAGGTACATTGTTGAGGCTGTATTGTAGCACACTGCTCTGCATTTTCGCATTGGCTACTGTGTCCTAACAAAGTGATCACTGTTTGTAGCCACCTTTGTTTTACCTGTTTCATGGGTCATGTCACTGGATATTTATGTATTTATACTCATTCGACTCAACTTTCTAAATAAAGTTTTTATATGTGAACCTCCAGAGTTTCTAGAGTTTATAGTTACAGAGCTGCTGTGACAGCACATACAATAGAACACCCTGGCCGAGACATGGAAAAGAGATTAAACAGAAGCAACAATTTCCACACATTAACTGCATTTGATTTATAACTGCAGTTAGGACACTTGTCCCTGGCTGAAGGTACAGCATGGCAGGGTGTTTTTCCTTTTTCTTAGCTGTGGCATTCAGAGATACAAAGAACAAGTGCCTCTTTTGTGGCTTGTTTTGCACGAGAAGCCTTTCATGTTTTCTATTTGCATGTATGTAGTAAAGCTCATATTAAAATCTTATATTGCAGCAAAGTATATATATGACATGAGCAAGAAAAGCTTTTAGCAACCTTAAAAAAAAAACCCAAAGTGGTTAAAGAAAAAAAACAAAAACAAAAACAAAAACCAAAAAACAGCTTGTTATAAAGGACCTTATTGTCTCTCCGGTACGGGGCTTTACCTGCTGTGATGGCAGCATTTATCAGGATTTATCAGATTATTTGTCAGGATTTACAGGTGTTGTTTTGTTCATCCTTTCTTCACCTGTTAATATATCTGATGATAAAAACATACATGGTAACGAGAAGCAAAACAACAGAAGGCCTGGAACAAACAAACAGCATCACAAACATAACCACAAAGACATCCTGTTTGGGGGAGGGAAGGTTGATGAAACCGATTTGGTTTAGCTCGATGTGAGAGAGTTTGACCAAAGCGGGAACTCACTTGCAAGTGATTGGTTGCTTAAGTTTCTCTTCTCTTTTCTTATTAGTCACTTGCTTGCAGCTGTGGAAATAACATAACCACTTTTGTAGTCAATAGTTTCACAGCTGTAGCGATGTTCACAACAGACACACACTTCACCCTCCCAGAAATATACTTTTACGTCCATCTACACGCTCTTTTCATGTCAATAGGCTGCAACCTCCGACTGAAAAAACAAAAGGATGAGTACTATCCAATAAATAATTGCTGCGTTGGTCGTCAGGCCCCTCAGCTGCTCAAACAAAGGGCAGAGGTCAACTTATTGTTTGTCAGCTGACCAAAACAATACCCTGGCCTATTGGTGGAAAGTAGAAAGTGGAAAGTCTGATTTTAAAAAAAAAACAAAAAACTTTTCAGTCTACTTGGTGGTCACTGCAATTACCACCATGATGGTGGACTCGTGTTGACTCTATTTTAGGGGGTCTGCTGCTTCCTGCTGCTCAGGAGCTGAACTACACACACCCACTGAGACCTTAGATCGACACGATCAAATGATATTAACACTAAATGAGGCTTCAGGAGTCAGAATGTTTCAGTTTTTTCACTCCAGGTCTGATTTTCCAGTCGTCTCCAGCGCAGTGAATTATGGGATGAGTTTGTAGACAAAATAGCATGAATCACATTGGGAGGATAATTTGAATTGTTTAAAAATTTGTGACGCTTTAAAATACCAACAAAAAAAACTTTTACTTCATCAAAACCAAAACTATCTTCACAGCTAAAGGTAAAACTATCACCCTCTCAACAACAAACCAACTTCTTCTATAGTTAATATAGTTAATAATTCATTCAACTCCAGCATTCACCCAGCTCCACCTACAGCAAGAGATAGAGAGGGTGCTGTACCGCTGTGAAAAATTACAAAATAAATAAAATAGGCAATGTAGAAACAGAATAAAATTTCTATGAGTGCACTGGCAGTTGTAAATAGATTGAGGAATTTAAAGAGAAATGGAAAAAATACAAACATGTCTTCCTCACCGTCAACATCGAATCTTATTCCTTTCCCAAACAGTATCTGTCCACATGAAGCCAAAGGGCAGTGATACTTCTCAGTGTCAGACAGGTTCACATTCCTTTCCCATAAGTTATTAACACAGCTCCTCTATGCTGAGAGCCTTCACACACACAGCAGCAGCAGTGTGTGTGTGTAGCAATGTGGACTCACAGGATTCTCAGGTGAGAGTGTTTTGAAACGGTAAACTGGTTCAGGTCGGAGTCACTGACCCAGCCTGGCTGCACAGAGTCAGGCACCGGCTGCTGGAGGAAAAACTGGACTCCAGACAGCAGAAATCTTAAAAAGAAGAGCGAGAGAGAGAAAAAAAAAGAAACTCGAAAAAAAAAAAAAAAAAGGCTACCTAAAAATGTAAAACTAAAATTGTTACACAGTTAAATTCAGAGTCTACTGCTGGTTTTTCCACAGTGCTACATGGCCTGGATCTCAGTCATTTCCAGATTATAGAATCCTTCTCTGATGTAGACAGAGAATTGATTGTTGCCTTTAAACTGGTAATAGAAGGTATTGAAAGAGAGGGAGTGAGGTCGCTGCCCCATGACTGGCAGTGGAGGAACACAAACAAAGTCATATCACACTGTCTCCAAGGTCGGCCTAAACCAGAGCACCATATAAAAGTCCATATAACAAAAGTCAAAATTTTCAAAAATCTGCTCTCAGGATTTAGAGAAACAATTTTAAAGTCATTTCAAGTCATTTTAGAGTACGAAGAGACTTACAGGCTCCGAAAAGTGGGTCAACTTCACATCCTTCACTCTGTGTTCAGGTTCGTCCAGATAGATAGATAGATAGTTTTGGTAAAGGGGTCAAGCTGCATCTCCACCAGAAAGTAGTGTTTGCGTAACTCAGGTAGTGCGGATTTGTGGTTGTCAGCGCTCTTACAAAAGGGAGTGAGGGGATTAAATTCAATATTCATAGCTGGCAGATTTTGCATCAAGGAGGTCCAGAGTTCAAACAACAAAATGGCTTGGTTGTCCGACAGCTGGTATCATTTTCCACCAACCATATGTACCACAAATGGATTTTTCTAGAACATAATGGGGCCACCATTTTTATGGTTTGGGTGGCGTTTTAGACCATCACGGGGCACCAAGCGTGTGTGTTTTATTTTACACAGACTGACCCCAAGGGGGTGCTAACAGTATTCACTAGGTGAGATGCTTGTTGTTGCGTTGTGCCCAGCACTCAGTTGCACACATTTGTATATACCTTCTTCTTCTTCTCTGAATTCGTTTGCGCAGTGCAGTGTATATCAACAGCATAAGACAAAATGGCTCGGACAAGCAATTGTCACATAAACAGATTTAAAGGGGCTTTAATCTGTATATGAATGCGTTATCTTGGTTACACGTACTGGTTTGAGAAGAACTGTGAGGTGTGGACTCTGAGGACAAAAGGCAGTTCATTTAACAAGCAGTTTTGGCCATAAAACATTGCATGTTTCATACATAACCAGGTCAATCCCTTGACAAACAGGAAACATGCAGATCTAAGAGCGATTTGGTCCACATTCTTGCTCTTTGTCAGGATTTTGAATCATCTAAGATGTCAAGACTAAACCTGAAAGATTTAGATCAGTGATTCACATCCTCTCTCAACTCATGACCCACTTAACAAAAAACTCAAATAAATAGCCCAAATTTCACATCAGAGTGTACTTTTATTGTTAATGATAGTGACTGAACTGAAAACAGGGTAGGTTTAACTATTCCTCTTTTTTTTTTTTTTTTTTTTGGATAGTTTAGAGACTGTTATTAATTCATTTATTGTGCTAAATAGCATATTTTTATATTATATAGCAAACAATTAGGTCTGATGAAAGGATAAAAGTGTAAAATCGTGTTTTTTTTTTTCTTTCTTTTTTTGTTTCCATTCGAAAAAATTTGAATGCAATAATTACTATTAAAGTTACTGAATTGTTTTGACCCCCAAGCCATGGTTTGGGAAACATTGACTTAAATGTTAGTTTTTACAAACGTTTGGCCTTTATGCTCACACAATTATTTGCATAATTATGTTTCTACTTTTACTGTTTATATTTTTATATATAGAAATTTCCCAGTTTAGTAAATCTATCTGTATATATTATTAATTGCATATTCATATTCATGAATAGAGAGACCCTAACCCTAACCCTCTCTTTGTGTATTCCCCTTATGTACCTCAGTCGGGGACCCAATTATTGGCTGATAATGAAAATTGAATTAAGCACTGAAGTAATTCAATCATTAAGTAATCGTTCATTTGGATGGAGTGTTATCCATAAACCTAACTGATTTTCTTATTTACATTATAAAATATAGTCGAGAAATCTCCATCAAGTACCTCACATACATTACTACCTTAATAATAAAATTTTGTAACACATTTATAATTCTTCAATTACACCAGTAATACAACATCAACGGGATATTTAGTAAGTTTATTCAGTTCTATTCAAACAACCCCATGTTACTCTAGACTTGGTTTAACTTTGAAATGTGCATCCATCATACTTTCCTCATGTTGTTGACATGCAGAAGTTAGAGGTCTGATCGAAGCAAAAGAAACAAAGTTGCTTGCCTATAGTTCTTGCAATTGTAGCTAAGGTAGGGAGTTTTGGTGTGTAATAGAATTTTTTTATTTTGCCCTGTCACCCTCCTCCCTCTCTCAATCTCTCCCTCTCACACATACACACCAAAATGCAAGCAGAAAACAAAAAGTGTGTTTCTTCCTCTGCCTGATCAAATCAAATATCTATCATCATCATCTCCACATTCAAACAAAGCTAATTACACATATTAAATAAATAAATATATAGTGTACAATAACTGAAAAAATGAATAGGCAGAAGCTAATAGCTTATCTTTGCCTGTCCTATCCTAATTAATTGTGTAATTAATGTGTATATTTTTGAAGAATTGCAAAGCACTGATCTCATAAAGAGGAGGAATGGGAGGAAAAGTTTGAAGCTGAGGACTCCATTATCTGCATCATCACAGACTCCTACCCTCTCACAGTAGGCACAAAAAAAAAACTGAAACAAAAACACACACCAACGTGTGGAAATTATATTAAACATAGTATGCATTGTGTTAGCCCCACATGTCCTTGGGTTTCAAAACTTCTGCTTTCTTGGCCTTGTTTGTTTTGTTTTGTTTTTTTTTTTGAAACCTTTGCCTCATTACAATGACATGCATGTTTAACCACAATGGTTTTGTTATGTTTTAGTAGCAGAAATACATCTTTCAAACTTTCAAAGTCCCATAGAGATAAGGATAGCGTGAAAGGTGTCCTCTTTGATTATAAAGTCTGTCTGAGTTCAACATTAATACTGTGAAATAAACTGAAAACCAAGACTGAATACAAGCTGCCAGAAGTTATATGCCTTTTTGATGTTAAAATAAAAGAGAAGAGCAATCGCTCTCAATGTGACAAAAAACTACACTGAGATAATTTTCGGCTCTTAACACCACAAACATATTTTCTTATCAATGCCAAGATTTACTGACAATTACAGCGAAAGTGTAAATTGTGGGTCCTTTAAACTTTAAATGATTTCATTGATCAATTTGGTCAATTAAGAAAGGGTTAGGGTTAGCATTTGAGGAAAGAAGCGCTTGAGCAAAGAAATAATTTCTTTGTCTTTTCATGGTGCACTTGGGGGTCTGGAAGTGGGTCTGAGATTCAAGGGTCTATGGTTGTGTGAAGGACAGTACTCAAAGATGGTTCCTGTTGGGATGCTTCTAAAGTCCCCCATAGTACCCTTGCCAAAAGTATTTCCACGTCAGGTTAGACCTGAAATTCACTTCATTTAAGTACCATTGGAAAAGATTGCATTTATAACACTGCGGGCATTCTCTTTAAAACGACAGAGCACCTTTCATTTAATTTGCTGCGTGTGAACTGTATGTAAATCAGACTGACAACAAAGATGCCCACTATTTGCAAATTTACTTCCTGAGTAACACTTTGTGTTCAGAGAATAGCAGACTAAAACAGGCTGCATGTATAGGTCTGGCTTGGTGTTCAAAGGTGTCAACAAATGAGATCGTTTTTTTTTTTTTTTTTTATCTGTTCTTCCTTTTGAGGTTTTGACTTCCTATTACTGTTTTGCACACCCATGTAGCTCGTGCGGGGTACTATTGACTAATCATTAATAACGTGAGACGGAACACATCACATCCAGACAATAGAGGTGAGCATTTTTTTTTTTTATCCTTGTGCAAGTGGGTTGAAGTGAAAGCTTCAGTGTTGCTGATAAACCAAAAATTTAAACAATTTATCAATTGTCTATTGTTAGCCACGCAATGATAAAATGCTTCATTGTTTTAAATTATATTTTGAGTTTTAGCTTTTTAAAGTTATTCTTCATGCTGTAGTTCTGGCTTCATCAGCAGAATTAAAATTACAAATAGCCAGTTACTAACACATTGACCACACCTCATTGAAATTATATAAAGTGTTCCCCATAACACTTTTCTAAAGACATAAATCAAAGTGTTTAAATCATGCTGTGTACCTTTCTTATTTTCTTTTTTTTACTTTTACTGCTATATAATAAATTCATCAACAGGTAGAAATACCGATGTAAAGTGCATTCAGTTACTGTAACAGTTCAACTGCTAATCTTGAGTAGAACTGCAGAGAGCATGTGGTTGATGTGAAAGATAAGATTATTAAAAGTTAGAGGCTGTGATAATGATTTTTTTTGAAGAGTAACAGATCACAGCCAGCATCCACTGACACCACAAAACATCCTGCCGTTAGCAGGTGAAATCAACAGTACAGTGACATTTTATGTGGTTCTATGCTGTAATGTTAAAATTTGGGGTTGTTATTTCTGAGCACGAGTGCCCAAATCATCAGTGGGTCTGTGACATTGGCCTGTCCAGATATGGAGAGTTGAACTGATGTCTGTGGTTGTAACGATGAGGTTAATTTCTCTGGACAACATTCACAGAATTAAGCCTTTGCTTCTTTCTATTTTTCTATGAAATGTTTTAGTACTAATATTAAAGAAATGAACACTTCATAAATAACAAGACATATCATTGCATGCTAAAGCCACTGTCAGATGAACGATAACACAATTATTGTGGTGTTAGAACATTTCTCCGTTTTCCAGTTATTCAGCAGTTTGTGAAGAATGTGATGATGTTATCGTATATGAGCCTAAAGTACATTTTGCTCGCTTAGAAAAACCTCAAATTGGCATTGTTACTGCGCATAAAACTAAATAAGTAAATAGCAATACAATGTTGAAGGAGAACACCTTAGTAAGTCAAATTCTAAATTTGAAATAAAATTGTCACTTCTTGTTTTAACTCCTTCTCTGTTGTAGGTCACAGCACTGTGACGTCACAAAGATGGTTCATTGTCATTTCAATCATACGGCAAACATCACCGTGAATCCATCACACCAAGTCAACTTGAGTTCTTTGAAAATTTTCATCATTTCCCTCCATGGCGTGGTCTCTACCATTGGCATCATAGAAAACCTCCTCATCCTTGCAGTAGTGGGCTTCCACGTCCGCCGCTCTGTCATCAGCATGTGGATCCTGAACCTGGCAGCCTCTGACCTGCTGGCCACCTTGTCCCTGCCCTTCTTCACGCTTTACATGGCGCGGGGCGACACCTGGACACTGGGCCCAACCTTCTGCCGCATCCATTCTTCCATCTTCTTCCTCAACATGTTTTTTAGTGCCTTCCTTCTGGCAGCGATCTCAATGGACCGCTGCCTTGTGGTGCTGAGACCCGTCTGGGCCCAAAACCATAGGAACGTCAAGGCAGTTGGGAAGATATGCGGGGCGATTTGGGCCTTGGCTATTCTGTGCACAATCCCCTTCTACATATACCGTGACACCACAACCCTACCCAGCGGCAAGACTCTCTGTTACTACAATTATGCTAGAGGCTTCCTCCCCAGTGAGCCATATGATCTGAAAGCTTTGTGTAAATATCGCAAGGAGGCTTTGGCCTTCATGAAGCTCTTCTTAGCCTTCCTCATCCCTCTGCTAGTCATCATCCTCAGCTATTCCGCTGTAAGTGCTACCTTGGCGCACAGAGGCTGCCGACGCCCCTTCCGTTTTGTTCGGCTCGTCGTGGCAGTGGTGGTGACTTTCATACTCTGCTGGACTCCGTACCACCTTTTTATCATCTTAGAGGTGATGGCTGCCAATGGAAGTGCATTGCAGACACAAGCAAGCAAAGCCCTCCCAGTGTCAGCAACCATCGGCTTCCTCAACAGCGTCCTGAACCCCATTCTGTACGTGTTTAGCTGTCCTGACCTGTGCAGTAAGATCAGACATTCCCTGGGCGCAGTGATGGAGAGCGTTCTGGCTGAGGATCTGGCAGAGCTGGCACGGCGCCGCAGCTCCGGGCGAAGCTCCATCAGCATCTCCAGGTCATTAAACAGGCTTCAGAATTCTACTGGGAATGTGAATTTGAAATCAGAGGAACTGGCGCTGGAGCAAACTACTATTACAGCTATTTAGTAATACATGAAAAAATATTGATTGAAAAATTCGCCCAGAATTTTTTTCTATTGGTCAATATTGCTATTGATGCTGTGTGTTTGCAACTTAATCCATGTTTACCAGCTGTGCTATAAGCATAATATCATCTGATTAGTTTGTATTCACCTCTTGCACAGCTACTGTATGTATGTAATGCTTCTCACTACCTGAATAGATATATCAAATTAAGAAGCAGCCAATCAGGTTTAATCACTTCTGTTCCTGGTAGGCTTTTAATTTGTTTCTGCTTAAGTCCCATGTGTTACACATTTCCTGTTTGTGTGTGTGTGTGTGTGTGTGTGTGTGTGTGTGTGGGGTGATATTTGTCTTTTTAAAAGAAAAAAGACCCTTTCAGTGTAGTTTTACATCATATATATATATGTATATATATATGTGTTCTGTGACTTTCACAGGCCTCTACCTAAAAATTAGCTTTCCTTTCTTTCCTTGACATCTGAATATTTGGTTAGAATGACTTAAATGGCATGACCTGAATACACACAGTCAGTGTTTGCTTGAATTGCAGCACTTCTCCTGTTCAAATTAATGAAAACTGCTGGAATGCAAAGAAAACCAAGAAAATAAAAAAAAATTAATTAAAGCACTTATTTCAACTTCAAATCATGTGTTGATACATCACTCCCTTTTTTTTTTTATTTCTTTCACGAAAAATGTGTCAGCTCTGAGTCACGTGTGAGAACTCTAGAGATTTTATCTGCCTGTTTGGTGCACATGAATATGGTGAACTTTACACAGAATGTTCTCATTGTGTCCAAGGTCAGATTCTGATAAAAAAAAAAAAAAAAACAACCTGAATAACTTATTTCTAACAGTTTATGTCTTTTCTTTGAAGGCACAAAGTTGTATTTGTCATATTTTCATTCCACTTTTGACAAATATGAAACAATTTTCCACATTCTGAGTTAATTAGACACAAATTATTACCGATGTGATTAAAATCAGCAGACCAAGTCTTTAGGCCTTGGAGTCTTTGTTTTAAGCACATTTTCTATTTTCATCAGCTTCTGAATCAGTATTTAGATATCTATAAATGAGAAGCTAAAACCAAAAACTGCAGTAGCAGAAACCCTATGCATATCCACTGGGTGGCACAATTGCTTAGTGTAGTCAGGACTGTGGTCATATCGGAAGAGGATTATTGTGTCTAGTTTCTTTCTCCCCCTCGGCGTCTGTATTGGCTCTGATACTGAGGCTCTGTTTTTTCCCGGCATTCTGCCCCCTTCCCAGGCACGGCAGGGACCTTTGCAGCTCTAGCCGAGCATCGGGACACAGGAAGATGTAGAAGAGAGGGTCCAGCAGGGTGTTGAGGCTGGTGAGACCGTAGCACAGGCGATAGATGAGGAAAATAGAACGTTCCAATCCGCATGGCTCATCAGTCAGCAGCAAGGACACAAACCTGTATCCACCAATAAGGTGATACGGCCCGAAGACGACAATAAAATTGATGGTGATGACAACCAATATGCCCACAATTTTGTTACGCTCGTGGTCTGACAGAGAAGGGGATCGTCGGAGTGTCACCCCAATGTGAGCTGAGGTGTATCTGAGGGAGGAAGCAGAGATGCAGATTATTGCTCTGCTAGGTCAACAGAACATACAAGGTGGCTTATTTATAGGAAAATCTGAGGTTTTGCGATTAAAGCCATGGGATGCTACTGCTCAAATAGCACTTCAGCCTCAAAGAGGTTGTTTGTAAAACATCTGCGTCTCCTTTGCTGCTCCAAAAATTTGGCGATTTAGATGACTGATAAGTTCTTGTCAGACCACTTTACATGAACAGGTTGAAACAAGAACTACCTCACTGAGTGTTTAGGGTTAACTCACCCTAGTATGGCACATGGCAGCAGAAATCCAAGGACCACAGTAGTGATCTTGAAGAGGGCGTATCTGGGACTGACGGGGTACTGCTCCAGGCACAACAGTCTGTCAGAGTCAAAGACTGATGGGAGCAGTCCACTCAGACAGAACAGGAAGGTGAGGGTCCACATGGCTACACCTAACACTGCTGCCACCCTGACCGTCCGCACCCTGCGGCTGCTCAGTGGGTACACGATGGCCAGGCAGCGGTCCAGCGCTATCAGGCACAGGAACATGACGCTGGCATAGACGTTCACATAAAACACGTAACCGACCAGCTCACAGGTTAGTTGGCCATAGGGCCAGCGGTGCGCGCCCTGCAGGTAGATGATCCACAGGGGTAAGGTGAGCAGCTGCAGGAGATCTGACAGCAGCAGGTTGAGGATGTAGACCAGCTGGCAGCTTCCCCCGCCCGAGCGACCCAGTTGGTACAGTCCCCAGAGAGACAGCAGGTTGCTAGGGAGGCCCAAGGAGAAGATCAGGCCATAGATACAGGTCAAGCCGAACCTGTCCATGTCTAAAGGGAAGTTGCAGCTTTCATTGGACATTTCACTGCCAGTCGAACACCTGACATGGGAAACTAAAATAAACCTCACTCTAACGTGGACTGACACTCACAGTGGGTGTAGAAATACCCATTCATTCACTTAAAGATCTTGAAGACATAAAGGTCCAAGTTTGACTCATCTACTTGTCATTGGTCCATTGTGTAATATTCACAAAAGCATTTTCCTCCAAAGGAGGTCAGCGTCACACTTCATGCTACCAGCCGCCAGTTCCTCAAAGAACCCAGGATCCATTAAGGGAAGTAGCACAGGACCTGCAAAACACAGAGATGTGCATTTTACTGTCAGTAAGTACACAGGGAATTAAACCAAAAATCCCAAAGCAAGCCTTTCCACTCACCTCTCTGGGCTGCGACTAGGTTCCACTGAGGCTCACTGTCCACTCTGCAGCTCAGTGACCTGCACTCAAGAAAATGTTGGGAACACGGTGTCTCGACCAAGCCTCATCTATTCTGTGATCGTTTCCTCCACAGGAAGCCCACTTCTTCAGCTTTAAAGGCAACATCCTGAGGCAGGAGAATGCCTTTCTCCTCCAGAACAAAAACACACACTCTCCCTTTCTCTCTCTCTCTCTCTCTCATTTAGGCCAGTAGTAGAGAGGATGATTGAGGTGAACAGGGGCTTTGAGGGGTGGAACTAATATTCAGTGTCCACTAATGCCCTCTAGATTGTTGACTTTTGGCTCTCTGCCATCAAACACATTAACTCATTTGCTGTATGCTGTCTTCAAACATGCTTTTCAACACATTTGAAAATAGTTTCTATGATGTAAACATGTAGGAATTTCTTTTAGGTGTGTTTTAAAAGTAAACAAAAATAAACTTTTCTCCTTATTAAGTGAACTTGCAAAGTTGCAAAGTGTGTGTGCTTGGACAATATATGTGAAGGAAACATAAATCTGTTCTCATGGTCAAAAAGCCCCAAGATTGTGTTGTGCATGCGCATGTGAGTGTGTGTTGAGGTTGTGAGTAAGGTTACATGATGCTCAGTTTGCTGAAAATGAGAACAAATCAGTGCAAAACTCAACTGCGGGACAAAGCCAACAGGGTGCTGTGCATGCACATGCCTGATCTGCAAGACTGAGTTAGATAAAACTAAGGACAAATATGTTGCAGGAAAACAAATGTAGATGTTAGATGACACGACAGATTAAAACTCCAATCTCCAAACCTGGTTAACCTAAAACTGTTGGTAGGCAGTGAATATGTTAAATTTAACCCAGATGAAATTTTCTCAGGCACCCCTGGGAGAAGAAAAAAAATGTACACAATTGAAATTGTGTTGGTGAAGAATGGATAAGTTTGGGACAATGGGTCCAAGACATTTTTTTACTACATGGTTTCAAAAGCAGGAGGATCTAATCACTCACTTTGTTTCCTTTAAATGTCACCAATCTTTGATTTATTAAATAATTCGCTATTAAGATGACGAGCCCCCAGAAATGTTACCTACTCCCTGCCCCTGTGTATATTTCTTTGGGCATGAGGAGAGATATGAGCTCAACACTGCACACACAGCAAATCTGCAGGCGCAGTGTTCCTGGACAAGGTCCAGGTATAGAAACATCATGGTAAGAAATTCTTGCAGAAGACTGGCTGCACACTGCAGGGGGTCCACTGTTCCAGAAATCATTCAGTACGTTTACATGCACAGTTAAGTACATTTTTGGTTATAGCTTGATAAAGCCATCTAATCAGACTTCTGTCCTTGCCCCAGTATACTGTACATGCACGAAATGGATTTATTTGTCGCCTGCGCTACGATTGGTGACGATATGCGCTCTTTCGGCTTGTGGGTAACGGGCCACTACTGATTGACCTGTGACGTCACAGACCACAACCAAGGTGGAAAGAAAAAAAAGACCTAGCTAGCTAGCAACTTAGCCTCTCTATCTGCCCAAAAATGGGCTTTTGCTGCAGATTTTTCTTTTGTCTGACCTCCTACGCTTGCATTTACGTTTGACTTCTGGGTCATAGCTTAGCGCAAAACTTTAGCACACTCCTCCAGCTCCAGTCCGACTGTCCGTGTACATGTAGGAGTAGGTCGACTTTGAAGCCACTGCCATGTGTTTCAGCCTTGACCCCTCGGAGGTACCGGCCCAATTGAACTGAGTGAAGCTCATACAGCAAGCTGGAATGCTTTTCCAACTCATCAGTTTGTGGTCGTTGTGTTTGTTACAGGAGGATTTTAACTTTAACAACTACCATACCTAACCCACATCAATGTTTGCTTGTTTTGTATTTATTTATTTATTTGTTTGTTTGTTGTAATTGCAACTTGCTCAGAGAAACAGATTGATGATTCTCTGTTGGCATGAATTTTGGATTTCTGTTGTTGCTGCAGAGGTGGTCTGACGCTCTCCCCTTCTTTGTAAACGCACTGCATGATGGGAACTCCTGTACTGTGCCAAAGTGAAGGGAACCACTGGTGTTTTGCCTCTTTTATTGCTTCGATCATCAATTGCTTTGCCTTCGCCTCTGTTCACACCCTTGCCAGCCGGCTTTGCCTTGCTACTTTGCCCAAGTCATCAGCCTGCCTGGATGGGGTGGTGTATTCACCTTCACAGCTACATGGCCTATTCCTTTGCATATGTATACACACCTTCCTGCTGCAATATGAGCCAAATACTGAATCTCCTACTTCTACTGCTGCAACCAATTTATCATCATCCCCTATGAACCATTTGTACAGCCACTTGGCTCTGTGGAATAAGGTTTGAACACCACCATAGTTTGAAAGAAATATTACTTATTCCTTCTGACCTTTAATTTCCCTGATTTATTTTGCAGCTTTATTTGTACTGGTAGCTGGGCGGCTGCTATTGTTTCCCTTTTGTCAATCCCTGAATATGCAAGTCACAAATGTGCAACATACAATCAGAAAAGTTTACCATTATGTAGTTGAGATCAGATTTTATATTTTGCCTGTACATAGTGCACATGGGCTCTCACCAAAATCTTCTACATGCATATTGCCATGGGATGATACTGGAATGGGATGAAACTTTGCTGTTGTGAATAGTTTAATTTATCTATGTGTCAGCCTTGTGAGAGACCTTCAGTGTGTACCACCCTCACTAAAGGCTAACCCCAAACTGAACTTTAACGAGAAACTAGCTAAAATTTGTGTTTGTCACTAGGAAGTTTGAATACAGAATAATAATTTTGTTGTATTTTTTTCTCCTACATCTAAAAAAAAATGGCACCCATCTAAAATGAATAGTTCACAACAATTTAGAGTTTAAAATATTTATTTTCCAAAAAGGTTACGCGGAAGAAACGCGTATGATTTTCTATGAGTTCTGTTTGAATCTATCATTCAGATTTTATCTTTCTTCTGGAACTCCGGCAGCAGAGCATCCTACAAATGGAGACTGAAGCCCAGACAACAACTCCTAAGACAACCATGATTACAACAGCAACATCCACGCAGAAGTAGGTGTACCAAGGAAGGTTAATACCTGCTGACTTTAGATGGGCTGCTCCTTTATTCCTGATGACGTACTCAATCCAAAAAATGGCGCTATCCATTGGAGCCATTGGAAGGTCATGATGCAACTTGGATAGGTGTTGCATGTTGTTTCGATAAGATGGAGTATCCAGAATATCCCTCAGAGCCACAAGGAAATCTTCTTTGGTGAGTGAATAGGCCTCCACTACCCGGGCCGCCCCACGCATCTTCAGCCGGTGTAGGTTGTCGAACTGGTCAAAGAGCAGCGGCAGGCCAAGAACCGGAACACCGTGGTAGATGGACTCATACACTCCATTGGTGCCTCCATGGGCCACAAAGGCACGAGTCTTGGGGTGTCCCAGAAGATCATTCTGAGGCAGCCAGTTGACCAGCAGGGTGTTGTTCCCCAGGGAAGAAGGCTTTTCACCTATAAACTTCCACACGACCTTTTGAGGGATTTCGGCAAATGCAGCAGCTATGGCGTCTGTGACATCAGGAGGAAGGGCTGACACAAATGTCCCCAGAGACATGACCACCACCCCGTGCTCCCCAGAGCTCTGCATAAAGGCCTCCAGCTCAGCAGGGAGGGGTCTGGCTTTCTTGCACTGGAACCCTCCTATGTAGATCACGTTGGGCATGGTGGGCCGGGGAAACTCAAAGACAAAATCCGCTCTCACAAGCCAAATGTCAGCCGCATACTCCAAAGACAGCAAATCTGTTCCAGGAGGGAAGTGCCGCTGCAACAGATCTGTGTAGATAATGTTAATGCTAAAGTGTTGTTCAAGACGACTGTAGATATAATGTAACATATTCTTTGTCCTTTCCAGAAAATTCATCTGATCCTGAAGTTCACTCCCTGGAACAGGGACATAGGAGGTCGGAGAGGGAGCCATGGTGAAATGGCTCTCTCCGTTGTTAATCCAGCGCACATTGAATACCATCGGCAGTTTGAGGTACGCACCCAGAAAGACTCCTAAGGTCAGGCCAGGGTCTGTTAACATTAAGTCAAACTTGGCATCCTGCAGCGTCTTCATGAAAACTGGGTCATCCATCATTGTCGCAGCTGCTCTGGCAAGGATTGTATGGCCATGTGTCAACATGGATGTGATCAAATACTGCTGGCAGAAAGTGCGCGTAAAACTTATCCATTTGCGGCATTCCATAACATCTCTAAGCATTCTATTGTAGTAGTCCATGTCTGACTCATCCTCCAACATTGGCACATTAATGGAGGTGTACAAAGAAGAGGTACTGGGGATGTACCAGCTCTTGGCAGAGCGCAGCACAGTGATGTTGTGGCCTCTGGAGTGCAGCTCTTGCAGGATCACCTCCATGTTGATCCAATGGCTCCCATCAATAGGCACCACCAGAATCTTGCTGCTGCTGCAACAGGTAGGTTTAAGCAGTATGCAGCAGAGTGCTGTCAGCAGTAGAGGGATTGTGCGGGACATGACCTGGAGGAAACAACGGAGAGATGTAAACATGATTAACGTGCAGTGACTGAATAAAGTGTATAATTTGAATTCATTCACAGAGTTAGGAGGTTATTTATTCAAATGAGAGTTTACTGTTGGCTCTTGGGAAAAAACTTTTCTTAAACCTTGTTGTATGTGCTCTAGCAGACTTGGAGTTTCTGCCTGAGGCATTTGCTCAAACAGTTTGGGACTTGTGTGTGGATGTGTGGAATCGCTGATGATTTTTTGTGCTCTGCTGAGTTAACAGGACAAGACGATCCAGTGAGGGCAGAGAGCACCCCATAATCTTTTCAGTTGATGATCCAGGACAGGAGTCCACACAGACTCCTTTAATCAGCAGTGGGGGTGGACCCACCAGCTGTTTCCTTGTGAAATCCAGGGTTACTTCCTTTGTTTTATTTTTTTTTTAGCGTTCAACTCCAGATTATTTGCATCAGCCCCAGAATGTCAGTTTTTCGATCCTCAAATTTGATTATGGTGTTTGGTGCATAGACAGCAGTGCAGTCGTGTGCAGTGAGGGCAACAGAGGACCGAGGACACACCCGTGGGGAGAGCGTCTTCGATCCTGGGCTGGAAAGGCCCAGGTGGAGCAGCTTAGAGGTGAGGGTGCCAGGGAGGATGGTGTTCCAGGTGGCTCAGCGCAGTGTGAGCTGCAATCGTGATGGCAGAGTCTTCATCCAGGGTTTTCAGTTGGGAAACGCCCTAATGCATCTTTGGAATGTGACAGTGTCCATACAGTTTAACATATCGATTTTCTGCATGTTCCTCTGCATCATTATGTGAGACCAGATCCCAATCGGTTAAGTCAAAACAGTCCTGGAGATGAAAGAAGGCAGTCTCCGCCCAAGTTCTAATGATCTGTATTTTGCGCTTGTTCTGCTGGAAGCTGGGACCAGGAACAGGGAGATATGGTCTGACTGCCAGAAATGAGGGAGAGGAATATGCTTGCTACATGGTCCAGTTTATTTTCCGCCTGGTGGCACAGGTCCAACGTTGGAAAAAGCTGGGGAGTACGGCCTTTAAGGAAGCCTGATTAAATCTCCTTGCACTGCACTCCATCCGGATGATGGTTCTGCTGCTTGTGCCAGCGCTCATAAACAGCAATCAGGAGATAAAAAGGGCCTACAGAGTACTGACCGGGCCTTCAGGTCAAGTGGACCAGTGCTGGGCTACAATCTTGCTGTTGGTGCGGCATTCATTGTGCAGGCAAATGAACAGTCCTCCAGCTCTGCTCTTACTGGAGCTGGCGTTTCTGTCCTGTCGGTAGCTAGCGCGTACTGCTGTCTGCATCAGCGGCAGGCAGAGGCGGTCCCTGGGTGAAGCATCAATTGGCGCCCCCCCCCCTCTTAACCCATTCCCCCCAACATACAAATACAGGAATATATTATATAATTTGTTATTTTACTACATATGTTATTAAGTACAAAAGGTGACAAGAATAGAGAAACAAATACAAAAATAAGATAAATAAATTAAATAGAGCAAAAAAATACTACTACTTCTACTACTACAAATGAATAAAATAAAATAAATAATACTAATAATATAATAATGAACATAATCTGAATTCAGTGCTCAGTTCTTTTCAGGTAGTACTTGACCACATGAAAGTACAGGTGTAGATCTGAGAGTGAGACTCCACCTGCTCAGACCCCCCCCTCCCGCCTTTTCTTCTGACACAGACACACACAACCTGTTTGACTCTCAGCAATAAGTTGATGTGATAGTTAAAGTGGAAATGAGCGGTGTTATTCTAGAAATCTGGCAACTTTTTTTTTTTTTTTTACACTGCGGTCGCCCACGTTGCCTGTAGCAAGAACTGGCTCTCCTCTCGTCACGACCATATTGCATCGTAATCCGGCGGTGGCTACAACTGCAGTCTGGAAAATTTTGACGGGAAAATGCCCAAAACGCACACGAAAGAGCACCCATGGAGCGCATAGAGCCGCTGCACAGCCGTCTGCTTAAAACCATTTAAAAGCAAGTGGTCTCTGCAGAGCCAAAAAGGGCCGAGGCTTGGTCGGTCACTGACTTTGTAAACTGTATAATCACATGGTGGGAGTGTATTATAGTGATAAAAGTTAGTGTAATTGTGTTTCCAATTAAATTGTTCTATTAAAAGCTCTCACCTCTCTTTCGCTGTATCCAAATCCAGGAGCTTCAGCTCTGCAGCAGGCAGGAGCACCATGTGGTATGTATTGTTCACCAGTTACATTTTCTACCTTGCAGACCACATTCGGGCAGGTCAGAGTCCAACATGTGGATTATCAGCCAAAGGTCTAAAATGTTGTGAACGGAAAAGCCTGACAATGATGTTTTTCCACTTTTGCATTTATTGGCAGATTTCTAATATCTATCCGGTGCATACTGCCGCTAGCCTGATGTCCAAAGCAGTGGTAATAATAAACATATCAGTGTTCTGGCATTTTGCTTAAACATGTTAAGTCTTAGAAATGCTCTTATGTAATAGAATCAGTACATAAAGCTAACACGTGGGTCATGGTTGGCAGTTTTTTGACCAATCTGTGTGTGTGTGTGTATGTGTGTGTGTGTGTCAGTGCAACATGACTCCTCCACTGTTACATAATTAAGTCTCTGGATATTACTTAACTTTTTATACACATTCCTATGAGAATCAGCAGGCAGGGTTGATAAAGCTGTGATCAATGAGGAAACCTCAAGGTGGACTAGAGGGGGAAATTCACGGCGGTTGTGATGGTAGTGGCATGAAAGGAGATGTGGCGAGCAAACGTGGTGCACCAGAAGTTATGGAGTATTATGTATTTACCAACAACACTATCTAGAGAGTTTCACCATAGGAATTATCCTAATTGCAATAACCAAAATAAGAACGTAGAGTTTGTGTTGCTAGAGTGAGGGACAGGACGTGTTTCCAATTTAACATAAATATCTTTATTATGCAACTCAATACTATACTACTTATGTGTAAAAAAAAAAAAAAAAGTAATACAAATTCTCATTAACACTCATACCATTAAAAAGGCAAAACGCAAAAAGGGAAAACCTAATCAGTGCCATGGCTTACCAATGGGGGGAGAGAGAGAGAGGGGTTTGAGGAATCCCAGGGGAAAACAAAGCATCCCAATATTAATGGAAAAATCTAATAAAACCGAAAGGCGATGCACGGGACACAAAAAGGGAAACCTCCACCAGGACACCACGGACCACCACTGGTAGCTCTCAGCACTGGAATTGAAAACAAAAATTAGTGGGGTCAACTAAGCCAAAATATCTTGAATACATTGTTTCACTTCTTGCCAAAATTTCTGTATTTCCATACATTACCAAATACAACGGAAAAATTTACCCTTTTCCTTCCCACATTTGATACAAGTATCCGGAATAGCACTATTATATTTGTTTAGCATTTCTGGTGTTATGTACATTCGCAACAACCAATTGTATTGCAATAATTTCAGACGGGTGTTAGTAGTTCCGGATTGAGCTTTAGTACAAGCCTCTTCCCACTCCTCCACCAAGATGTCTTCCTGTAAATCCTCTCCCCGTGCTCCCAGTCGTTCCACAGAGGTTTCTGTACATCCATCCACCAGACACTTATACATTTTGGAAATTAAACCCCTCCCTAAACAATTTGTGTCCATTAGTTTCTCTATAATAGATATTTCAGGAATGTCTAATGTTTGATTTTGTTGTGTCCTATATATATATATATATATATATATATATATATATATATATATATATATATATAAAATAGGGCTTTTTGTATTCTTTTTAAGAGTTTTAGTGTTTGCTGAATACAGGTATGTAGAGAGGGGCAGATTTAGCTGCAGGTCCTCCTTTTCTTTCCAGAGAGGAGCATCTCTTCCTGGGAAGTAGAACAGCAATGTTCTCAATTGTGCTGCCCAATAATACCAGAGCGGTTTGAGACATTTAAGTCCCCCTCTGTCAAAGGGTAAGTACAGTAGTGACAGTCGTGTCTGGGACTGTCTATTATTCCACAAAAATCTAACAAACTGTTTTTTTAGTTCAGTGAACAGATTACCTGGGGGAGGAAGTTGGAGGTTTTGAAACAAAAACAAAAGTTTAGGCAATGTATTCATTTTAAGGACATTTATTCTACCTACTCGTGATATTGGTATGTGTGTCCACCTATCTAATGATTTTGAGATTTCTTGCATTAATGGTTCATAGTTACTAGCAATAATTTGTTTAAATTATGGGACAATTTGGATGCTCAAGTACGTGAAACAATGCACAATTTTAAATTGAGTGGCTATATTAGGAGGATTTTTATTTTCTAATTGGTTTAAGAACATTAACTAACCCTAACCCCAGAATGGATCTATCTATCTTTTTGAGAAAGATTATTATCTCATCCGCAAATAGAGCCAGGCGGTGCTCCTGTTACCCAACTAATATGCCTGATATGTTTCATTCTTAATGCTATTGCCAGTGGTTCTATAGCCATAATAAAACAGTAAAGGGGATAAGGGATCTCCTTGCCTACATCCTTTTTGTATTAAAAAAAAAATTGGATATATTACGATTAGTCATATTTTCAGCATCTGATACTGTATAAAGTAGTTTCATCCATTTCTTAAAATTTTCTCCAAAGCGTGTAAGGATCTCAAATAAATATGGCCATTCCACTCTGTCAAACACTTTTTCAGCATCCAATGATAGTAATGCTGTATCTGCTGTCCCCTTTTCTTCAATCAATGTGTTTAGGATTCTCCTGACATTATGGAAGCCTTGCCTACCTTGGACAAAAACATTTTGATCTTTATCAATAATATGTGGGATAATTTTCTCAAGTCTTCAGGCTATTATTTTACTAAACATTTTTAAATCCACATTTAGAAGGCTGATGGGTCTGATGTTTTCACATTTGTTCTTTGGTTTGCCAGGTTTTGGTAGCAAAGTGATTAGAGCTCCTCTTAAAGATGTTGGAAGGATTCCATTGTGGTAAGTGACAATTTAAAAAAAATAAAATAAAAATATATATATGGCCAATACACAACAAACAAAGGCAGTATAGAATCAAACTATACAAATCAAAGCACAACAATAATGATAATAATAAAAGAACGTACATAACATAAACTATACCCAGATAAATAGAAATCAAGAAAATCTAACTAAAATAAAGTGACTCAACTCTACAATTGGGACCCAGGCTTCAAGTGGATGCCAGCAGGCCGACGCGAAGCAGCACATGTCCACACCCATCAGAGCAGAAAGGGCTCAGGGCTCTGTTAGCAACATGGGCTAACAGTCCCTATCGTTCACACACACAGGCTGTACAAGTGGAGGTTATCTATACATACCGTTCTGTCCACCCCCGGGGTTAATGAAGCATTGGGGAGATCACTCAGATGATCCGGGGGTGCGAAGATCAACGTTGCACCTCGTATCCATCCACCTTATTTTCAAACACGGAAGTAAATAGTGACGAACTTCCGTGTTTTTGCGCTGCACTTCCGGTCAGCCGCTTTCCCTTACCGGGGTGAACTGTGCAAGCTAATGTTGATCAACAGTGTCGTGGGTACACTATAAAGAAACCTTCAAAAAACAAAAAAAAAAAAAACAAGATGGGAGGCTGGTACCACCTCCCCAGACGCTTACTGACTGACAGTACCAGTATAAGTACAAAGCTTATGTACTGCCCAGTCAAAGCAAAGTTGACCTCCACTCTGCCGGGGCCTTACTACATCGGACGGTTGTTCCCGCAGTCACGCATGAAATAAAAACTCCATTGACAATTGAAAATGAGAAGATATTTTATTTAACATCAAGTTGTATGTTTAATTATATAGTCTGAAAATATTTTGGTACCATTCAGTTCTTGAAATATAATCACAAAAATAGAATTAGTGAAAAGGTCACAAACACGAACTGTTCAGAATAAAGCGAGCTCATTCAAGAAAAACCCTCCCTCATAAATTGTAATTGTTTAGTTAATGTAAACATACACATTATATATGTATGTATATCATATGTACAAATGATAGCACATTCAAGGCTCGGTGGTCTGTAACGCAATAAAAAAAAACAAGTGGATATGTTTTTGCCTAAATGTAGATTGCCATTTTTACTCAGCATCCTCATGGATGAACCACAGGCAAAGGGATTTATAGCCTCTCTGCACCTGCGGTAGACACAAGTTAGTTAAAAGCTACACAGTGGTGAAGAGTCCTGGGCCGGAAGTGTCGCTTCCGTGAAAAACAAGGTGAATAACGTGGCAAAAGTAATGACGCTCCAGCCAAACAACTAAAATAAACTTCAGCCGTGCAGCCACTGCACGCTTACTTGCTGCCGGTGGGACAATGTAAACAGGAAACGTGGTCGCCGGAAGTGGGCATGCCCCAAAGCCCAAGAGTCGGAGAGAGAGAGAGAATGACACCGGCCGTCTTTAGAGGGAGTTCCCCCCGCTATGATCGGACCAAGCGGGGGAGCTCTATTCCATCTACTATAAGCGACTTTGGGCTTGTTCTGTAAAGCGGGTTGCTAATATCGTGGTGGGGGGGCTTGTTATTTAAAGTGTGGTTGCGTATTTTCGCTTGCTTTGCTCCGTGCATGAGCCCCTCCAGATTCTCTCCCAGCTCTCCACAGCTACAATAAAGTTTGTCCGCCGGGACCGCGCTGGCACCGAAAGGCGCTAAACAAGAACAACAACAAAAAAAAAAAAAAAGACCAACAACAACAGCAAAAAAGTATCACACATCAGTCAGAGCTGTCGATCATCTCGATGAACTAACTGATAAAGAAGTCAAAATGTTAAAACCAGTAACTAGAGTAATGGTGCATCTGACCCATGCATGTTCAAAGACCTGGGTTACCGTGGAAGTTTAGGTCACTGGTTGGGCTTTTTTCTCTCTCAAGATCTGGCAACACTGTCCCACAGTCTTATACAGATTCCTATGAGAATCGGCAGGAGAGGTCGATACAGCTGTGATCAATGAGGAGACATCAGGGTGGGCGAGGCGAGAGTAGGAGGGCAGGAGGAACAGTAAGGACACAGCGGGACTTATATAAACGTGGACTTATATAAACCTCAGGACAAGAGTCGTTATGAAGTAACATCAGGCATGAGGACATACAGCATGCACACTTGTTGCTTAACAACATGTGTGGAAAAAGCAAAAACCACGAGTTGCTCTCTCCTTTATCTAGGAGCCTCACCGCACACGGCAGCTTACGTTTCAGCTCAGAGTTTTTCCAACTGGACCATAAATTAGGGAACGTGACCTTCGAGGTCTCCAAGGAGCAATCTTATTTGTTCTTTGCCAGAAGGCAAGCATAAGGGGCATTATCAGACAGGCTTCATTTCCATACAGGAGAGTGTAGCAGCTCAAGTGATCAGGCCATGATTAGGGCTATAAATTTACCTTTTTGATCACCAGTCAATGTGGCTGCTAAATTTCTAAAGTTGGCCCTCGGCCTCACGGATCACTATTTACAAAGGTAATACCATGCAACTATATTAATTATTGAATTATAGGAAGTATATTGGAATAAGCTGAAGTGGAGAAGGGGCAAGTCTCTTTCCTGGTAGAGAGGGCACAGATTGGAAAAAAAAAAAGGAGAGAATGTTTATGATACAAAAAAAGAGGTCTGGAAAGAAGAAAGTCAAAGCCTTGAATATATTTGACCATTCACAGCTATTACATCAGATTACTCCGAAAGAATTAATCAATGGTTTTTACTTTTATCTTTCATGCAAGTCCAAAACTTCCAACTTAGCAGTTTGAACTATCTCATTGTAGGACATAAGAGGTATTCCTATTGATTACAGCCAGAAATGTGTGACAGTAAATAAAAAAATAAAAGCTGTAGATTCAGCACAAATTCCAAGAAATAATAAACAAATAGATCAAAATAAATAAATAATGAAAATACCATTAGTGTCTTAGATGTTCATATATATCCAGTTCACACATGTAAAGGCAGACATTTTATGTTTCCAAAGGTATTAACATTTGCATGGTATCTGCTATAAGTGAATCAAGGAATTTATGAAGAGTGATTTTTAAGAAGTTTAATTTATGGAGTTCTGGGAATTTTGAATCAGTATTTGTATGTACAAAGTAAATATTTAACATATTTATCTTATCACTATACACCTGTTGCCACACTCCTGGCAGGTAAGGACAGCTCTGTGGGTGACATTCCTGGATTTGAAAAGTTGATAAAATTCTTTTTAATTCCAAATCCAAAAGCAGATCCAAACATGCATCAGAATGAAAGCCCTGGGAAAAGCACGACTGAATTTAGAGATTAGAGTTTAGATTAGAATATACGTATATGACGACAGTGAGCCTCACCTTGCATCTCTTGGGCACGCACGTGGTCCAGCAACTGGCGTGCACACAGTCTCCTGCCATGTTTCCCTGTGAGGAGACACACCAATGGAAAGAAAGCAAAAATAAACCTAAAGATAAAGAAGAATAATTGAATATGTATCTTTCTTTTACTTTTCTTACTTGGATTCCTTAGCAGTTGCACACGGCTCCTCTCATGAACATGGAAATGGGTTTCATGCATAAATAACATGTAAATTAATGGACAATGTCATCAAAATAGAATACTTAATTTTGAAATGTCTTCACTTCAGTGGTATGAACTGTGGTCTTAGTTCAAAATCAGCTTAAATCTAGGCCTAAATGTCACAATTTGCATGCACCATTGGTGTTGTTGTGCAAAGTCCAAATGTAGGAGCAGGAAGCTACATTTGGATACATCATCACAGCAGTTGAAAATGCCAGTGCTCTGTTGATTAGAATCAGCAGCGACCAAAGTCGGTGGCTTGGGGAAGGCGGAGGCAGCGGCTGAGGCGACATGTTATTGACAATCACGTTTGTCGTCATGGTGATCATTCAAATAAGGAAGCTCTGGAAAAAGTAAACATGCATTCTTAATAATCTCTCATGGGATTCTTTTTACATTCATTGCACCTTTTCAAAGCTGACCTCGAGCCCAAATGTCTGAACAAAGCTCCCCTGACGCTCGCCGCTTCAAAACTTTTCCTTCCTTCAATTGTTGCACGATATGATATGGCTCAATTCAACCCCCATCACACTGTTCACACCATTTACTCACATACCTGGCATGTTCTGTCACTTGCTGACAGCTGTTTACTATCAATCAAAACACATTTCCAGCAGGAATTTCACACGAACCTGAAGTTAGTGTTCACAGACACACACACACACACACACACACTAGAAAACACAGCTCTCTGTTTTGCATTTTAAATTTAAATATGATTAAAACTCTCCTGCTGCTGCTGAACATCTCTTTGGTGTTTGAGCTTCTGAAACAAAAGTGGACATTTAACACTTACAGGCATTGCCAAACTAGTAAATTTGCACATGTGGCTTGCATGGAATGGAAAAAAGTGAGACTCATACTGACTTCCATGAGGAAGACTTTTATTGGACTGTTCGAGAGGACCCACATACAGTGGTTACGCTAGAAATAAAAAATAAGATAATACATTATCTGGGTCGAGAGGGAGCATTTCTGCTCAAAAATCAGCAACACTCTAAATTTGTTTCATGGAACTGATGACAAAATAACATATTTAGTTGCACACATTTAACTAAATAATGAGTTGGCATAATGAGTTGTTTTGAGGAACATACAGAAAAAAACTATATAATTATAGAGATAATAATAGACAGTACAGTTACATGTCATTTGTCAGTGGATGCCACAGTGGCAAGAACCTGGTTATCTCCTCCCTTGATCATTACAGTCAGCTATGAAACAATTATGGCCCTAATGGTATGCTCAGTGACATTCCAAAGGTGTAAACATGTTGAGAAACACACGAGAGAGCCAAAACTCTTAGTCCAAATAGTTCGACAGCACCAACGATGAACAGATTATGGCCGTGATGACGTTTGCTTTATTGCTGATGACGCCTGCTGATGCTTATTTTTCCTTTTATCAGACCAACATGGCAATGGGATTGGACCTCGTCTTGATTTCTCTTGCTATTTGACACCAGGTGCAGGGCCCGCAGAAGAAGGAGTACACACAGTCGTTGCAGACTGAGCCCTGTGTGGACGGTGATAGAGTTTGAAAAGGTTGGAGACTGACACATGCACAAGCACATTTGTTGCATACAATTAGAATCCCAGTCACCAGAGGCAACTGGAACAAAGGTACGCTGTGTAATGATCATGCTGCATAAATTCCTGGATGTTGTTCAGGAAGACAAGGCTCATTTGACAACACTGAGCTTTATGCAGGTAAATGCTATGCTGGTACTTATTGAGGGACATTTTATTTGCGTGGATATCAGTTTAGATTAGTATAATGTACCTCAATGCCATATCTCTGCCGTACTGACACCCTGAGGGCTGTGGTCATTGGTGGGATGAGTCCAAAAGCATCCAGCAGAGGTAAACACAGACACTCCCCTGCCTCATGCGCCGTCTTACAGGTGAAACAGGGAAGGCACCAAAAGGCCAAGCAACCTACAAAAAGCCAAGTGGTGATGTGATCCCACACTTTTATTGTTTCAGAGCTTCCATTTTCAGGCTCGGACATCTCGCATTGTAAGGATGGCGCTGCGCTGCAGTTTAATATTGTTAAAGCATAAACATTGTTAGATACTTTGCTCCACCTGCTTATCCCCAATCTGGTGGCATTCCTGAACCTGGAGAGATCTGAATGATCATCATATTTTCATTGTTTCTTGGACTAGATGGAGATTCAGATGGTGAGTTCTTGTCTCAGGAGATCAAAAAAAATAAATAATAAATAAATCAATAAAAATGACACGTGTTACCTCTCTCTTAATGAAAATAATATACAAGTATTTCATAATACAGGAGACTTACACTGGGGCAGGTCTTGGAAGCAGTCACAGATGCCAGACGTCCATTGGTTGGATACTGTGGTCATGATGAAAGGCCGGGGTTGGGTTGCAACCATGTTTCCAGACATGGCTTGAGCTTCGAGAGGAAACAGTCACTGTGACACTGACAAAAGCTCTTATCGCCAATATACGATCCAATTTACCTCAGAAAGAGCTACAGTCTTAATCAGATGTACAGCTTTGTTGAATCTGACTCTAACTGTTTGTGATCAATTGTCAAATGAATACATACTTTACATGATTTAGTGCATTGTTGAATTTTCTTTAGTTTCTATACTGTTCTATACTGTTCTGAAAAGCAAACATTGTTTTCTTTTAATAGCAGACACGTTTTATTTGAAGGAAGTGACATAAATCTCAATATGTCATTTTTCAAACATACTGGCTGTATATAACACAGTGAACAAAGCAAATGTCACAATGACTAATGATTAAGGTGTGGTTTGTATATTGTATATTATAATAGTCGAAGGAATTTGTATTATTTTTTTTTTTATTTAAGTAGAACAGTTTATTTTTGTTATTTTTGTAAATTGTTGTGTTTTTTTGTAATCTAAGGAGCCAATAAAAGATCTAATTTATTTTCCAATGCTGATGAACCACAATTTAACGTTAAGCAAGACTGATTTCGGCACACCACAAGTAAACCAGTCTGGATTGTCATTTTCTTTTCATTTTCATTTTCAAACTGTAACTGGAAAGGAGCATGAACTTGTAGCAATACCACTTGACGGAAAGGTAATAACCCATCTACTTCTGCTTTTACGTTTGCAGAACTTTGTGGATAGTTAAAGCTTCTTGTAATTTGTCTCGAGTTAGTTTCCATTTCTTGAGGTTTTTCTTTTTTTTTTTTTAACTGAGCCAAAGAAGAAACCAACTTATTAAATACAAAAATGATAGTAATACATACACTACCAGTCAAAAGTTTGGACACACTTTCCTATTCATTTGAATGACAAAGTGTTTCTAAACCTTTGACTGGTAGTGTATACAGTATGTAACCTGGAATTCTAATAACCTGCACTATCACCTTTCATTCAAAGTCCTCACTTGGTGGATTTTCTTACCTTACCGCCTTGAGGGAGCAGAATTTGGTCAAATCTGAGATTCTGTTACGGAAGAATTTACAGGACAGTGTGGCATCTTATAGGCCTGCTGCAGAGTGGTGAACATGACAGGTCTGCAGGTGACGTCTGTCACTGATTGGCTGTCCAACCTGACATGTGTTAACACCTCTGACAGTCAGACATCGGCCAATCTGACTATCATCAGGCCAGAAAAATGGCGTCGCATTCAATGAGTGCAAATTCTTAGACAGAGGTATGTGATAAAAACAGAGAGCGTGCTGCAGCGTTCTTCCTCTGACACGTCTCTTTGCTTTTGTTACAAAGCTGCAGGTCACACTTGCCGAGAAACTTTTGATTCTGCCATTTCAAGAGATCAGCGTCTCCAGATCAATATCACAACACTGATTTTGTATTCATATTCTGATTTGAAAAGTATTCAAATTTATCAATTCACATTTAGTGATAGCAGTCATTAATCCTCTGGACGCCTGTTGGTACAGATCATACATTTTTATTTAAGATCATGTGACTGACATGCAACAAATGTCTTTACTGAATCATTCCAATCTTTAATGTACATTCACAGCTTAGCTAATTTAGATGTAGACGAGGAGTTTGAACTGGTTGTTCTAAACTTGGTCGAGTGGCTACCAAGCATGAAAACACCTATTGGTCTGGATTACAGTACAGTACATGACACCTTCATGTACAGAACTCAAGTACAGTACTTGAGTTAATGACTTTGGATACTTTCTACCACCGAAAGAATAGATTGATGGAAAGATTGGAAAGCAAGATAACGTGCAAAAATGACCTCCATTTTGATACACATTGTGTCCCTGCTGAGTACTCTGAGGTAACTGGGAGCGGCTGGCTAGAGGAAGTGTGATTAAATCAGCTCCCATACTCTGGAGGCCTGGTGGTGGCCTAGGCCAAAGGATAAAAAAAAAAAAAAAAAAAAAAAAATCATGCTGTGGCTGTCTCTAGACCAAGTGCGCCCCCTTCAGGGAGGTCAGAACTGTGTATCTGGCTGACAATGAAGAGGAGGAGGAGGCGTGGGATGCTGCTCTCCTCTTCAGCTCTCTGGAGATCTGGAGCCAAGACAGGGGGTAGCAGCAACATCCATACAGGCAGTCGCTCCACACACTCCCCTGTAACACACACAAACAAGAACACACACGGAGGCCTGAACACTGGTGGGAGGCTCAAACACAAGGTGGCTGCTCATATACATTACAGCAGTTGAGTCTTTTATTTGATTTGTAATTTTACACTCTCCTTCTTTGCAAGAAACAGCTATACTTGGATTCAAGCTGACTTATATACAACAAAATGTAAGTGTAGTTGTTAAAGTTTATGTGCTCTATCCATCCTCTGGGGAAACTGAGTTGCTTGTGGCCAAGTTTCCGCTCACAGCAACAGCAGCCACAATGAGGAGCGTGTCAGAAATGTCAAGATGGAGAAGTTGGATAAGATTTGGTTAATCAATAAAGTCTGAAAGACACAGTAAGAAGGCGGGTGCTGGTTGTTGCATGTGATAGCCATGATAATGAGTCAGCACGGCAAACTAGAGCCCATTTGTTTGCTTATTTTTCGCTGTGTCCAAAACATTAAAGTTACATAATATGAAGTTCTCAAAATAATAATGATAATACGCAGTTCTCTTGCTGGATCATAACGCATTTATGAGCAGCTACGGCTCAGGATTTACATGGGTTCACTCCTACAGGAAACATCATGGTGTACAAAAGCATAACCATTCTGTGAACTGAATCACAACATGACATAATATTTGCCCCACCCAGATAAGTTGCAAGAGCAAAAACACCAAACAGGTGAAGATTTACTTTTACACACTTTCACTTCTTAAAGTGATCTGCTTGGCATCATACTTTTTCACGACTGTGTTGCCTCCCCTGTAAATCTAATGTGGGAGGGTGACATTAACTAAAATTATCACGCCACCCCCAAACGTCATTACAGGCCTGGCGATCTGGTTGCAATATGGAACTTACTCTTACTTGCGTTTTGAATGTAAAATAAACATAGATGGGAATTTGTTGTTTTTTAATTATTACTTGAGGCAAAACAAGGCTACCAGTCTGCGGACTCATGAGCTAGTATTTACACTATGTTTGTGCTGAATCACTGTTACAAACAGCGAAGTGAGAAAACAACAATCAGCCTCTCAGTTGTAATTATGAGTCAGAGCTATACCAACAAACTGATGGTAGAGTGGCTACAAGTGCAAGCTCTATCAAAAGATGCATCCTATATTAGTTTTCAGCTCATTTCATAGAGAAGAAATAAGTAATAAAACTATTTAAAATATTGATGGTTAGGGCTAGTAGTGCAACAAAATTACCAAGTCAGAACAACTGGCGTCTTTCCAATTCTTTGTGTTCTGCTGACCTTGCGTGAATATGATCTCAATGCTAACAGCAGCAAGCTAACATACTCACAAGGACAATAACAACATACTGATGTTAAAGGTCACCATGGTCACCATGTCAGCTGAGGGTAATGGGAAAACGAGCTATGCTTGTATAAGAAAATGTAAATGTTTTCACAGAAGGTTGAAACAGAACTAAAGCATGCCCAAATGCGTCTGCCTGTTATATTGTGTCCTTCCACCCGTGAGAAAATTGCTGCCTTGCTTACAACCTACATGCTGGAACTTGTTTTCATAACAACTTCTGGACGCCTTCCTCGGCTCATGCTCTGCGGTATTTACAGCGATCCAGGGCCCACTCCACCTCCAGAAGGAGCCAACATTACCAACCACCTCCTCCTCTGCCATGGCAGCGCTCCAGCTCCTTCCTGCTTGGCCTCCAACCAATCCCACCCCCTGCCTTATCGCACCCTCTCTTCACTGTCCCAGAAAGGGCTTATCCAATGTGCAGCTCACACTTTGGCCATGGTATGTGTTGTTTATTGCATGTGGAAAATCTTCATGTTTTGTCATGTGCACTCATCAGTGAGTGATGACTGCTGAGATATGTGGTCATACAGTGGGAGGCCTCAACGGCACAAACAGCTTTTTGTTTATTCATGAAATTATTTATAGGCCTTGGGCAGATTTATTAATTTAGTAAACATGTCATGATTTCAATATATCAGGAGTATATATCTGAGGTTTATCTGTCACAGCAAAGACAAAACTCTTTGCATTGCTAAAGTAGTCTAATTACCCATGTCAGCTGATGTTGCAGCTATTCCCCCAGTTCGATGTTATTGTGTCTCATCGCCAAGCCACTCAACTTGACTAAAAGAATTTCAATCCAAAGTTTAACTATCACACTCCCACACCAAAGAGGAAAAGTACTCCAGTGAACACTTATGTATTCAATCTCACTTTATTTCCTCATTGAAATAAAACAGCCAACACAACATAATCAAAGCTGTCAAGGCTTAGTTTGTGTGTATTGTAAAGCTAAAGTCAAACTTTTTTTTTATTTGTCAGCAATGTGGGAGATCAGATTACTGAAGGTTTGAAACTGTAAAGTTAACTCTTAAATAAAGCATTCAGTTTAGCAGTTTATCAGCAGTTGCAAACCCCTACAAACTGAAAGTAGGAGGAAACGAGGTCAGTGTTCAAATCAGCACAAGGTTTGGCCAACTTTGAGCTACACTATTCCCAAAAACATTCAATGAGGGAATATTTTCTAGAAAATCAAGAAAATCTAGGCCTGAGTATTCTTTCTTTGTTTAGTATTGTATCAAACCCTGTAGAGGCACTTCTATGTTTTGACGTTATGTTTTTGTTTGCATGTATTTGTTTCTACCTTTATATCTACCTTTTAATAGAAAAGTTGTAAATTGTGTTTAATTCAAAATGGCATTTAAAAAAATCTTTCAACAGTCCAGCTGAAAAGTATATGAAGCAATTTACCTGTATACCATATCGTTCTCTGACAGATGCCCTCATGGCGAGTGAGGCTGGCGGTACACAGCCGATACAGTCCAGCAGTGGTAGGCAGGGACATGCACCCACTGCACTGGTCACTTTACAAGTAAACACTGGGAGGCAGCACAATGCAAAGCAGCCTGAAGTACACACACATGCATATATATGTAGAGTAGGCCAACTCAATCAGTCAAATAGACAGTGTCAGCTAAATGTTTGTGTTACGCTGCATACTCACAGTCCCCAATGTCTTTATGGCACTCACACAGGCCTGTACTCCATTGACCTATCTCCTTGACCCTGCTCTCCGGCTGGACCTGGACCACCCGTAGAGTCATAGCTGAACTGTTCGTAAAAGAGAGGCAAATTATTGACACATAAAAAATTCATCAGTTTTGATGTTCAAGTGAAGCTGGAATGCTAACCAGTTGGAGCATCACTTTCTCATTCTGAGTCACTGTGGCCTCCAGTCTAACTTGAAGCTTTAGTGTTGCTCACACCGTGAATTATAACACAATGATTTCTGAAGCTTTGCAAGACTGGCAAGTAAAGAGCCATTGCTAACTTTAGCTATCTAGCTAATCATCATGTAATCATATTAAAGGCCAGATCACATATTATAACATGATTTCATCTAAAAAGGACAAATTGTGTATTGTCCAACTGATCATTCAAAGAATAACATTATACGTCATTTTAATGCTTTGCAAAATCCAATAACTTGAGGTGAAATTCTCAAGAAAAAAGAAAAAAAAAATCTAATTCATGAAATACCACACACAACACATTTACATAAGCAAAGGCAACATAATGGTTTTCAATGTTGTTGCTCACTGTTCCCTGCCAACACAAAATGTTCAAATGCAGCATGTCTGAAACTCTTCACTGCCAAAGCATTACATTTGTTTTATTGGCAAATCTGCTGCTGGTAATTAAACATTGGTTGTTTTTTGATGGTTATCTTTTAATAACATGGTCGGGGTTAGGAACAGATTGTCCCGCTGAAACCTTTCAGTAACAATTTCAGTAAAAGTATAAAATGACGCCATTATGTCATTAATTTAGATTTTCACTTCAGCCTATTCATTTGGAGAATTTGTACCTGATGTTACAACGTTTTTTTCATTTTTCAGTACATAAATGTATGATATTGTTTACAAGGAATATTCATTTGTAAAATGGGTAAAAGTATAAAATGAGTAACTCAAACTTACTCCTTTTAGTATTTTTATTTTTTGTTGAAATCTACTGTTGAGATTGACTGATGTTATTAGTTATTAGTTGGTTATTGGTTCGGAAGTAGCCAGAGATCTAGGATGCAGTCTATTTACCCCAAAAACAAATTACAGATCATAAATAAACAGATTTTAACATGGGATCTGCAGCAGATTAAACGGATTATCAGATTTTTGTATTCAAAGGAAATGTTGTGTCTACTGTAAATTGTATCTGTTAGGACAGCTCCCCACACAAAGCATTAAAACTTTGTTTGAAAAACACATAATTCTTTGCCATAACTGGAGCCAACATGCACAGGAAGCCACTATCCAGGACCATCCAGTGAGGATCTTGCTGAGGGCAAACTTCCACGCCCCTCACTCAGCAAGGTTTAAACAACGTTGCCTCCTCTCCTGACCTGAGTTACTATTTAGATCTTCACCTCAAACTGTCAAAGTCAAACTGAGGAGAGAAATTATTCTTTTGCACTGTGAATGGCTCAGGGCCAGAATGCTGGACTCTAAGGAATGATTTCCATCACTCCTGTAGACAGAATAAAGTCTGACTAAAAAGATGTTTGGATAAAGAATAGATAACTTACCTGATTATGAGTATGCGTATAATAATCCCCAGAAAAGCAAGAGCTGTTATGTTTTATGTTTGGCCTTTTCTGTCCTTCTGGTGTCAACACTCACATGTGTGTGAGCTCTTTTCTTCACTGCCGTGTTTTGGTGTAAATATGAAGCTGTGAGGTAAACAAGGTACTCTCATGACTGCTGACCTTGAGTACCTCAGGCCTCAGAAACACTTGAGCTGATTTCTACATGGATATCAGTCATTTCTGAGTATTTACGCTGATAATTATTCTCTAGTTGCTGCCACTCCTAATTTGTGGTGTTTGAGCAAGAGCAATCAGAAATCATAAAATGTCATCACACAGAACTTACAGTTAATGGGATTTATTTTTAATAAGCTATGTTGATGTTTATGAAACCTTCCCTTTTCAGGATTCTCTTCAAACACTGAATAAATTCTCGTATTCAATTGTCATGAAATCAAGGCAGAATCAAAACAGGAAAAGCTTGTTCTGTGATATCAAACTGCTGAAAAGGCTCAGGAAAACCAAAGATGGGAAAAACCTGTCTTATCAAGTGTAGCCCATCTCCTCTTTCATAAGGGTTGTAGCTGACACATCAGATTGTACAAGAGCTTAACAAAGGTGACAGTCTTTTTAGATAGAGGTATTTAGGAAATTGTCATATCTGGAACGTTACCGTAATATTGTTCTGTCTATGTCATGTCATGTAAACAGCATATTCCGTTTGGATAAACTAAATTTGGCCTCAGTCAAAATTTTGACATGAAGGATATGCTGGTATTATTAAGGTTAAGAAGGATTCAGAGAGTATTCTTCAATATTGGGATTTCTACAGCAGTTACACACACCTTTTTATTTTGTTTAAGTCAGTTACATGGTTGGCACAGGGATACATGCTCATAAAAAATCAAGAGAAACACTTCAAGTAAAAAAGAGTTTGATGGATGAATAGATGGAAACATTTTTATTCCAACATCGACCTGTGACAGATGCTAATGTGAGGATTCCAGGTAAAAAGTAATAACGTGAAAGTATCAAAGCTCAGTCAAAAGAGAGCCGCTCGCAGCCTGTATTCAGAGGCTTATTCTAGAAACGGCCTCAGGATTTTTGCGACTTTGTGATTTTGCCGTAAAACTATACAATCCAAAATTTTTAAGACAAATATACACCCAATGAATTGTTGGTCCTACAGTTTGAATCTTGTACAGATTACACAATGAGGATATTACATGTTACCTATGAACAGAGGCAGAACCCCAAACAAAGCTGAAAGAAAACTCCATGGTAAAAAAAAAAAAAAAAAAAAAAAAAAAAAAAGCACAAATTTTGTGAGAATGCACAAAAATCACTGATGTCTACACAATATTACAAAGATAATGTGATGCATAATGTGATCTTATTATGTGATATTGTTATAATAATGCTTCCCCCCTTACGCATACGTCCTCTCTTCATACAAAAGTGATTGGAAAAGCAGGATGCCAAGATGAGCACAGTTTCTGAAACTCTGGAAACTCTATAGATTTAAGATTAGAAACAGACACACACACACACACAAAAGCAAAACATTAATTATTTTACTGAATGTTAACCCACACCGACAGATACTTAAATTTCACTCACTGGTTTGGTGTATTTTGCTGCAGAGGCATTTGACCAGCTCTCTTTTCTCTTTGAGGTTTGTGGGAATGAATGGGGAGCGACACTTTTTCATGCCGTTGGGAGAAAGTGCTGTGAGAACAGAGGTGGTTGTTGAAATTCAGACCACAGAAACTTGTTTGTCTGCAACAACATAGGTACAATGGCAGGAAACCAAAGAGAAAAAAATGACCTCAAATTCATAACTAATCCTTTTCAAAATAGGAAACCCCAGTGCTCCACACCAGCCCACATTATTACCACTGTTAACAAGCTTCTGCTCTCTTTCCCTGTTTGTCTGCTTGCAGGATTACAAAAAGGTAGTGAACCAATTTGCACCAAACTTGGTGGAAGAATGATAAATAAATCAGGGAAGAACCTATTAAACATTGGGGGAGTCTTGCTAAAGTATATTTTATTTAATAAATGATAAATACCGTAATTTGTCAGAAATTTAATAGGAATGTTTGATGTAAAAAAAAAAAAAAAGGTATTTATGGTTCAGATGTAAGTTGGTACAGTTTGCTGTGGCTATAGATCTGGAACTGCTGATCTGCTGGTTAGGTTTTCTCTTTATCCTTCTTTGTAATTTCACCAATGCAAAATTTTTAACTACACAGTGCGACAGATGGAAACTCACATCTGCACCTGCACTTGTAGATGTGCTTTTTGCTCAAATGAAATCCAGGAGGTTTAGCTGTACAAAGTGGAAAAAGACAAAACAGACAGAAATCATTTATGAGGAACAATAATACATTACCCATCAACTACTTGCACATCCTTCCTGTCAGATACACACTGACTGATTGACAGAAAAGGGTCAGTTATTTAATCTAAGGTTGGTAAGTGAGACAGCATGAGAAAACACGTAAAGTAAAAAAAAAAAAAATTACCTGTGCTCTGGCAGAGACTGCCGAGCAGTATGATGAAGAGAAGAGAAACTCCTACGATTCGGGACATGATGGCAGCAGCCAATGAGTTTGCTTCAGTCAAAAATTCTTCAAATTATTGTTCAGGAGAAGTAGGAGCCATTTATATGCCAGCCCAGACAGTCCACATCCACGTGGGCCTGTACATTTTGATACGGGAGAATCAGTTTTAGCAAGTCTGAGAGAGGGGATTTTTTTTTGCTGTTGTTGTTGTTGTTGAATTTTTTCTTTCTTTTATAATCTTCCAGCTGTGCGCATCGGTAAATGCGATAAAAATGCAGATAGCACTTGCACATTCCTCCCAACTGAACTTTGACCCAAGTTACAATTTAATGTTCTGGGAATTTAAAGGACCTGACCCTTTCCGAGTTGAGTAATCTTAGCTCTTAAGGAGAGCAGACTTTTCACGCTTCATGGAAATGTTCCTCACCACAAAAAACACAGATGCTGTGCCAGAACCTTTATTCTTCCTCATATGAATCCATCCCAGAGGGGAATTGTTTACTTTTAGACTGATATTTAGATCTTTTTATTCTCGCCAAACTCACGCTGAGACTGTTATCGCTTGGAGTCACAGATATTTCAGCCCTTTATCTCTTCATGCTAACAGTTTTCTTTACATTTGCAAGCCCTGAAAAAAACCTCATCTCATACCCAATGTGTTTTATTAGTCTAGAGCTGACTGATAAGTATGAAGGGTGGAAAAAGTACTGAATATTGCAAAGAGTAATATAAATGTTTGTGTATGATCATTTATGAAGGTGTTAATGTTGTCACCTGATGCTTTACTGTTTAAGATCTAATTTCCCTCATTAGCACTCTTCTTCCATATGGAGAAAAGTGATAATATTACACATTTTTCTATCATAAACAGTCATTTTCTGTATCAACTTCTTTCACTGGAGAACAGGCTTTTATTATTTTGTGCACCATGTTGTTCCAACTCCTCATTCAAGCTGTGATATATTCAAGGAGAGTGAAATATTTCATGTTCAGTTATTTGGATCCACCAAATGTAAATATTCAAGCTCGTGTGAGCATCTTCTTTTTATAGAAGGAAGATAGGATGGGAAAGAGGAAGAGTGTTGAACTTATCTGGACAAAAGTGAAGCTTTAAAATTTATAAACCAGTTCTTCAGACCTCAGGATAAGAGCTGGGTTAGTTCTCTGAGTAAACCCGGTTTGGGACACTTAAACTGATTTTTCTACTTCATGTTATTTTCCCTCATGATGTAAAATATGTTTTTTTTTTTTTTTTATGGTCGAAACCACCTCAGGTAAGAGCTGACTTTCCGTGAAGTGTTACATGTGCTACGTATGGCGGGGGGGGGGGGGGGGGGGGGGGGGGGGGGGGATTATTGAGCAGCGCCGCTCATTGGCAGACGCCCGAGTCGCTCTCTCATTACCGTAAGTGCGTAATTACGCACCGCGCCCTCTCTCAACTTTGGCACGCCCCCGCAGTATAACAACGAAATGTCAGCGCCGCTGTATATGTCAAGCTCCCGGTGACGTGTGCACGCCGACGTGAGTCAAGACACAACGAGAGGAAATCCCCGAGGCCGAGGGAGAGACCACGGGGCCCTTTAAACCGACGCTTCCCCGGTGCCGCGCCAGGAGAGAGAGGGAGTGTGTGAGAGAGAGAGAGAGGGAGAGAGAGCTCTGGCAAACAACAACACAGCTCTCACACTGAGACCGCGCCGGATTCGGCTCTTTACCGAGACAATCTTCGCTGAACAGGTGAGGTAATATTTCTCACATTTAACGGTATTTATGAGCGAGGTGAGGGAGGAAGGTGAGTAATGGTTTAATAAACCGGGCGGAAAAGCGGGTTGTTGTTGTGAGTAGATGGGGCGAAAGACACGTTGTTGAGCCGCTCAGCCACTGTACTGGCCAGGGAGGCTTTTGTTGTTCCTGTTAGTGGAAACACAAGAAAAACACACACACGCACGAGATCACATAGTTTATTTCAGCATAAACAGCCGCGAAGTGTCTGCGCGCACTCGCCAAAACCTGGTCCGCCTGTGACGCACGGGAGCTATTTATTGACATACGTGTTTACTTTCATTCACAGGTGACGAGGACTCAGTATCCGCCATAGCCAACCTCCGATCGTGTGCTGTTCATACATTCGTTGTTGAATACAATTGCGGAAGTGAGAAGCTTTTTCCAACCCGACGAAAAGGGCAGCCTGTGCGGACATCTAGCGGCCGATCGGGAGAAGAGCACCAGCAGAGAGAGATGTACGGAGCTTCAGGCATCCCCGAGCTCATCCCCCCCAGCGGGCCGCCCCGGCAGCCCGGCCCGGCCGGCCAATACAACCCGGGACACCCCCAGGTCAACGGCCACGGCGGCGGGCCCAACCCCCAGAGACTGGGACAGAGGGCGCCCAAACTGGGGCAGATCGGACGGTCCAAGAAAGGTGAGTGCGCACAGAACTCACAGCCACATCATGGCCAAAATAACACTCATCAAACACAAACCGATAGGAAGTAAAGAAAAAAGTGTGATATCCATTCAACAGCCAGTGTTTATGATCCATCACGTCAAAATGCCAAAGCAAAGTGAATAGAGTCATAATGATAGGGTAGAGAAAAGACGAGAAGCGAATAGAAAGAATCTGCACATCTTAATGTGTGTTCATGGCGGGCTCCTTAAGAAGGTGTTTTTAAAGAAGGGAAGGCGGGTTCATGACAGTAGAAATAAAACAAACCCAAGTATTGTATTTGGTTTCAATTCAACTAGTGTATTTCATCATTAAGACAAATCAAATAGTTGCTGAAAGTCAACAGATCTTTTTGAAGAATAAATTAGAAGCACCAAAACCCCCAAATCCGTAGGTTTAGTGAGAGTTACGCACTCCTGACCTTTGACCTCTCCTCCTCAGTGGACTTGGACGACGAAGACCTGGATGACATCATGAACAACAACGACCAGTGTCCTGTTTCCCTGTCGCCCATCTCCTAAACTTCGCCACGGAGTGCCAAAAGTAGAAGAAGAAGAAGAAGAAAAAAAATCCCCCGCGACGCCAGACTTCATGGTCAGTGATATAGGCCTTGATCCTGTCAAGTGTCCTACTGAAGTGTCTGACGGCTCAACAAGGCACAAAACTGGCTCACTTAGCGCCAGCTGGAGCCCAGGTCATGATTTGTATATAGTGTTTATTTAACTTAACTTTGGTCAGACTGTGAATGAATTGTATTGCGTCGCCCTCTACTTTATACCTCGGTGGGTGGAAGACTGTCGGAACTTGAGAACGATTCGGAGAGAGTGTCTATATTTTCAGAGCTTCTTAACAAGGGCTACATTTTTGCAGTTGCACTGAGCAGCAGATTAGATGACAAGCAGCCTCTCACCTGCCTGTTTACTAGTGAGGGTTACTGATTGTTGGTTGGGGAGGAATGGGGGCGGGACACAAGCCTGTTAATGTGTATCACACAGGTAAAAAAAAAAAATTAAGCTTTGGTTGTGCAATGACTATCATTCTCTGCTCTCACACTGATGCAAGTGACGTACTATTATCCAGTGGATGAAAGCTTGCTATTTATAGACAAAAAACTACTGCTAATTATTTATTGTTTAAAAAAAGGGAGACATTTGTTGTGTTATAGCTTTTTCACGGTTTTTACTTGTTTCTGAACTGATATATTGCTTTTGTCATCTAGAACTTCAGATTTATTACGTTTCCAAATGGTGCACTTTTGTGGGCATGCCTGTTATGTGCAGTGACATGTTGCAGAATTCTATGCATGGAGTCTGTTGAAGCATCAGATCACGTAACTGGTATCCTGTTATTAAAGGGCTATGTAGTTGTGTTTCAAACCACACCACCATTTTGCCCCTCATCGAGAGTCAGCGTTTTTTTGTTGTTGCTTTTTTTTTTTTTTTTTTTTTTTTCTTTTGAAGCTCGTTGTTGGCCTTGAACTGCAGTCTCAGCAGTAAAATATCAAAAACAAAAACATTATGAGGGTTTAGTTCTTTTTCAAAGATTGGTTGGGTTGGGTTGGGGTTGGTCCCAGTTGGCCACACAACTGTGATGAAAGACCCAGAAAGGTACAAAAGTTTCGAAAGAATAAAAAAAAATAAGCCAAGTGTTATTTATAACCCTAATCAGATTGATGATCATGAAAGTAATCTGGTTGTTGGGCTACACCCATGGTGGCATCATGGTGACATTTAAAGATAATGACAACTTTTAATGTAAAATAACAGCATGAGACGATGTTAAGCCCATGATTATCTCTTATTGCTGAGACAATCCGCAAAAATGATGCTTTTAAAGCCTGCGGTGGACCTCAAAGTGTCGTACAGTCCATAAAGACTCATGCTGATGTCATGTTACCTAGCTGGCTGTGAAATTGTTACTTGTTAACTTTCTTTTTATTTGGATGATGCATTTTACAGCTCATTCTTTGAAGCAAAGGTTGACGTTTGGGTTGCAGTTGCCATTTGCATGGAAATGGTCGACTTTTCAAAAATGCATCTCGGGAAATAAAAGAGGAATCTTTGTTGAATTTTTGTTTTATGTGAAGTGAATTTTACAAATATATTGAAGAAACTGTGTCTTCAAACAGATAATCAATACTTAAACTGCATTTAGCAAATTTAAAATAATTTATACCTCTTTTTGAATCTTTCTCGCAGCTTGTGTTTAACTTGTAAATGTTTGCAAAGATATAAAACTTTTGCCCCTTAAACCTTGACCAAGTTATGTGTAAAGGGACACAGCAGACTGATTACCTACTGTTGCACCTCATAAAGCGGTTCAGAAGACCTTTTCCAGTTCAAACTTAAACAGACTGGTTAAAATTTCAAGTGAAATCATTGAAAGTGCCAGAATCTATGGGACAGAACATGTCTCCTCCCTCACCAGGAAGTCCTTTCTTCATGTGTGCACTGAATATATCAAGCTTTCAAATCGCACTTGTGTAAGCTATTTCCTCTGACTTTATGTTATATATAAATGTAGTATATCAACGAGAAACTTATCGCCTGCAGTTGAATGTGAAAACAGCTCACGCGCCAAACTCTACACATGCATCATCCAGCACAGTGAAGCTCAAACATCCAAGTTACTTAGCAATAAACAAAACACTTTAATTAAGTGAGTCTAAAATATATGTATACATATATATATATATATATTGCAAGTTAGAAAACCTCCTGTATAATGAGCCACTATGACCAATACAACAGTTTTTACATTGTGTTTATTACATGTTGGACATATTAAAAATGTCTTTTCTTTCATTTTATCTACTAGCTAGGCCAAGTTTATACAACTATTTCATAAAAAAAAAAAAAAAAAAACAGCAGACAGTGTTCAGAGCACAAAACATCTCAACATCATAAAAAAATATGACAGTCTCTGAGAGCTAGAAAAAAGGGCCATGGTGAACTATTGATTGTGTAAATCTAGACAGGAGCAAAAACTACGTCTGACAAAATAAATACAGGCAGTCCATTCTTACAGTGGCTGACATAGGGGCTATTAAAGCAAGTATGTAACAAAACATTTCATTTCCGAGCAGGGTTTGCAACAGACTGGTATGAAGAGCTGCAATGAGTGTTGGAGTAAAAAGGCCCTGTGAGCCCCACGCGTGAAGTCACACTCTGCTCATGGTAACGTCTATTTTAGAAGCGCCAAACAGTTAATATGTGTGGCCTCACTGTTGTACAGAACCCCTAATCTGCAGGAGAGGCACCAAACTTGGAATTGATTACTTTCAATTACATGGTAAATGTTAATAGATGCTGGTTCTAACATGGACATGCAAGTGTTGGGTCTGATCCATCATTTAAACTATGATTCCAGAGGTTCAGCCCTGAAGGTTGTCTATTAAGTCAGGCGATCCAATTATAATGTGTTTGTGAAGACCACTTGTAAACAATTGTGGAATGTGTGGACGGGGTGTGAGACATCATTCATGAAACAATTGAGATTTTCGCATGAAAATCAAGGGGTTATCAAAGGCCTGAAGTAAAAGTAAAGAAAGTCCAGTTTCATTAACTCTTTGTGTCTGTCTATGATTCACAATACTGCCCCTGCTCCTCCAAAGCAGGAAAGTTGGGCTTCTTTGTCCCGAGCTTCAGGGGGCGCTCTCAGACGTATTCTTTAGTGCTGCTCGGATGGCTAGAGCGGGAACTGCCCATGGCTGGATATTTGGATACCTGCTTCTTACTCGGACAGGAAGCAGCCAACATGGCCCCGCCCAGAACATCTAGGAGGGAGCCACCCCACGCGATGAAGATCGCCGCGCCGAACTCGAATCTGGTGGAGAGGAGGAGGATTCAAGTCTACATTAATTAGAAAAGATTTACAGTACGCGTTTGTTTTCCTCCAAAAGTTACATAGTGATGTTCTAAATGCCAATTTAATAATGTCACATTTTTTCCAAACACATGGAAAATTAGGCCTGTATGCAAAATTTGATGATCCATTTATCATGTTTGATTTTGTCACTAATGCAATAATGTATGTGCAATTTTTAGCGTAATACTGTGTGATATATTAATTCCCATCAAGTAGATGTAATGGTTTGTAACTGTTTAAATACTGTATGTGCTATTTTATTTCATCCACAAATATCAAATGATTATGTTTTACATGCAAAATAATATTTCCTATTGATGTAGTGGAGAAGACATAAAATAATAAAACAAAACTTTAAAGTAGATGTCATACTTCTATATACATATAATATGAAGCTAAAGCTATCTGAAGACCTATTTTTAACTGAAAGGTATGAATGTGGTACCATTTTATTTTTGAAATCTGAAAGTGAATAAGCACTTTTATCAAAGGGTGAATAAATTCTTTTGAACAGCAGATACATACTTGGTGTTGACCGGAGTGTAGGGGTTATAGAAAGCCCGGATGACATTATGAGCGAACCAGGAACATGCCACGATGCAACAAAGCCCTGGGAGGAGAGAGAGAGTCAACAACAAAGATTAATCGGTCCATCAGCACATCAACAAAACCTGAGAGACCAGAAACACACTTATATTTCCTTTGTAGTCACCAGGCAGCTGCAGCACAATTAGCTTTAAGTGTTTCTCTTCATCGCATTTCAAGGCCTTGTGTCAGAATCGGCGCCAGGAGAACTGGTCTCACTGAGTCTGACGACCTCTGACGGGCAGAGGAGCAAGTGGGTGGGAGGAGAGCTCTTTGGGCTGCGGATCAAACCTCCTCCTACCTATTGTATGATGTACATGAGATCTAAGCAGCTGTGTGATGAGGAGGTGAGTTGGGGTTTGAAATATGAAGCAACCAGGTTGCAGAGAGAATACATGTAGATAAACATAGGTCCTATTATGCGATGGGATGATATTATGCAATCACACAATTTGTCAACCCTTCAAGGTTTTATTTTTTTTTCTCTCAACATTAGACCAGAGCCTTAAAATCTCCAAACTATGGGATGGATTGCCATTGAATTAAGTTAATCATTGTGATGAGGTTAAACCTTAATGCATCATAGTCTAAAATTATTTCTGGCCCCACTATTAGGTCCTTACAACTACTTGCTGGCTGAATTCTATTTTGTTCATGCGCCAACTGTGGTGATAAATTATCTGTATTAGTTTGGCCAGTTAATGACATTTTCCCTAACCCTCCGCTGAATGCTATTGAGCCAATGATACCATGCTAACGCACTAAACTAAGATGGTGACCATGGTGATGTCACACCTGCTTTACATTTAGCATTGTCATTGTGAGGTTGGTAGCATGCTGGCTTTAGCATTAAGCTAAAAGTAGTATAGAACAGGCAGTCGGGGCTGCTGTGGGTGGTCTGTGTGGTCCATCAAGACAATGGCTCTTTTTAAAGTTGGCACTTTTTTCCTCATTTGAAATAAAAGTAAAGTGATTTTACATTTTAAAAAGTCTTACTCTCTAGGCCCATTACAAGCTCAAATAGTCTGAGTAAAATATCAGAGCAGGATAAATGTACATGGTGTAGTACAGTGGTAGTGTTAGCTCAGTGGTCACCACCCTGTTGGAAACCCCGAGCTACAAGCTTCATCCAAACACCAAATGGGGGAATATATCATGGAGTAGAGTTCCACATATGGAAGCTGCTCTGGCAGCTTGTGGTGGAACAACACCTCTCTGTTGGTTTTCCCATCTCTAATCAAATTTCTCCCACATTAATTCTCCTGGATGACAGGGAAACAGGTGGAAACTCTAAAGTAGCATTCCCATCCTCACCGCCCACTAGCAGGATGATGCCCCCTGTCATGGCGACGCGGGACTTGCGCAGTTTGTCATTCCCTCCACAGGTGGTGCATTTCATTCCCATGCAGGCCACACCCAACCCCGCAATGGACACGATGATGCCAACTATCATCAAGGCACGAGTGGCCTGAAGCGAACCTGGGGGCGACACAGAGATGGAAACAAGTGATGGTCATGTGTCAGGATCGTACAGGAGGTGTGTGTTGGTTATTTTAGGTTAGCCAGCAAACACCTGTCCTATTGTTCAGTGGAATGTGGGAATGCAGCTTACAGCAGCTTCACAAAGGGTAAAAATGCAGCGCTGTGAAAAAACACAAAGAGCACATGAATTTAGATGATCAGTGTTATTAGTGAAGTGCAAATCTAGAGGTGCGAACTAGACGATTACTAAATAACAGCTAATAAGCTATCCTCTTTCTATCCAAGTTTTTTTTTGTGTGTATGTCCGTCCAGTGGTTGTAAGTTACACTAACATCAGTCTGTCAGGCTACTTTAATGTGAGCTTTTCCTGGAAGAGGAGCCATGGGATACACATAGCAGCACACACAATCACAATGAAAAAAAAAAAAAAAAAAGAGAAAACATCTCACTTTTTTTTTTCAGTTGCCCTCCCATCTGTTGCTGTTAAGAGAGGTGGAGACTGGCTGAAAAACTACTGTCAGCATCCTCATTCAACAACCCTCCCCTCTTCCTCCCACCATAAACCTATCAGAGGGTGCCCCCCCCCCAACCCTCTGTCCACCTAGAACCAGTCTGTGCCAGTCTAGGCCATCCCTGCCCTGTCCAAACAAACAAAACCCTCCAGCAGCAAGGGAGGGACGGATGGATGGATAGAGAGACAAAGAGGGATAAGAGGATGTGAAGGAGAGGGAGGAGAAAAATGGGGGTGGACTCCATAAAGTCACACACAACTGTAGTCAATCATTGGTCATAAAAACGGCCAAAATAAAACAAACTAATAAAATAGCTGTCGACTCTCACTGGCTATATGAAGCACATACATTTTCACCCAAGGTCCCTCTAAAAGACAGACCCAAATCAAATCCTGGATGATTTCAGATCATAAGAACCAGAATATCTCAATCCAAGCACAGACCAGTTCAACATAAACCCACTTGTACTCATCAAACCCAGTGCAGTAGCCCGCAATGTACGTGAAAACTTGATCACTTTATATGAGAATAAATACAGTCAGATTTAGTGTATGACTGGAACGAATAACAGCGTTTGTTTGCCCTTAGTGATAATTACCTTCAAAACCCTCAATCAGTGTCACAGCCACTCCTGCTAATTTAAATCTTATTCTGAGTCTACAGGGTTCCTTCAGTTTTTACCACACAACAGGTGATATAACATATAATAGAAATATAAACCCTGAAGCAGTGTGTACTTCTGCAGGCAAAAGAATCATCATAAATCCCAGAGATGCTTGTGTGCTCTGCTTTGGTTACCATGGCCACCACTTCCCATGGAGGTTCGAAAATGATTACTTTGGCAACATCTTGGGTAAAGTAATTTGCAGCGTTTTGCGCATTTAAAGCTATTCCTAGTGGAAAAGAGCACGGGTTATACTTCACTGTGCATCCAGAGGTCTTAACACTGATAACGACAGCAATGCTTGCATGAATCATCTCATGCCTGATGGAAAAGGTTGTGTGTGTGTGTGTGAGTGCGAACAGCAGGGTGGCAGGATTTTCTTGACAATGTAACGTGACAATGTAAAGGTGAGGTTTCTGTCTCCAAACTTCTTATGCTCCCTCCCAAAATTTCCCTCCTGGAATCTGCAGCTGTAAGAGGAAGCCTTCTGCAGAAAACAATGTCCCTCTGTAGTGACAGCCTGCCTGGATGCAGATTAAGAGGTGATGAGCAGATAATACCCTGAGGTGAGAAATCTCATCACAGTCAGGTGTTATCTGTGAAGCAGGTGCTTTCAGGGGTTAGGTGTGTCCCCCAGGTGGAGAAGTAACACAATCCAACACTTCCTAAAGCATAGGGAATTTCATGAAGCATCAGCTTCAACGGCGTGGATTGATCCGTAACATTAGACTTTTCAAACATGCTGTTTATTCTCATACTTACTGTCGAGCTGCAGGATGGAGTCGTAGATTTTGCACTGCAGCTGCCCGGTGCTTTGGAAGGCGCAGGACATCCACAGTCCCTGGTACATGGCCACCGCTGTGATGATGTTGTCCCCGATGTAAGCGGACATCTTCCACTGAGGGAGGATGGTCCCGATGATCAGAGCGACGATCCCGATCAGAGACAGGAAAAATCCCAAAAGCTGAATACCGGAGTTTGCCATTTTAATTAATTTCTATAGAAGTGTATATTCTAAAGCTTTGCTTTAACTTAAAAAAAAAAGTGCTTCTGTGTCCCAGAAATGTCTCTTAAACTGTGTGAGTGGTCCTGAAATGACGGTGTCCTCGTCTCTCCTGAGTTGTGCTGCCGGGGGTCTTCGGTCGGGGATGGGCTTTCCAAGATGTTGGTGGTGATGCTGTGAAGTGGGTGTGTGATTTTCATGACTGCTGATGCGTTTAGCTGCAACTCTCTGTGGTGGCAGGTAGTGGAGTCACTGCTGGGAATTGCCACCCCCCCCCCTCCTCCCACCGCCTGCTTCCAGCAAAGCAACAGGTTGTTTCCAACCTTTTCAGCTCTGCACTGTCTTTCGCCAACTGATGTGGAACCTCACAGATTCATTTTGAATTCTCAAATGTTTCCTGAGAGGGTCAACATCAGGGAGCATTTTGGTTCATTCTCCTGCGGTTATAGTTACATATGGAATTATTATCTGATGATAAAACCACAGAAGGAAAGACTGCTAATCACATGCGGACTCCGAGTGCATTCATGACCTCAGTGTGTCCAGCGATGTGGTAGTGAAGAACTGCAAACTTTTGAATGAGAGCAGGGAAACTTAATGTAAAAAATGCAAGTGAAAGTTGCAAACAGTAGAAGGCTGTGATAGATCAGACAGCAGGACGAGGCGTGTGGACAACTCAACTGCCAAAGACGAGCTTCAGTGGCCCTGAGAGGTCGACACACTGTGATTAAGAAATGACACACAAAACCACAAAGAAATTCAGAAAAGATTTTTGGCAATTATGACAACACATGTGCTGCAAATGTGCACAACTAACCGACAAGACAAATGCTGTAAGTAGCACGGGTATCAAGTGTTTACAAGGGAGAGAGTGAAGCAATGAACCAAGCTTGGGTCCACATGTTAAGTGCTTTGTGAAGTTAAAAACACTGAACATAAACTTCACAGAAAATAATTATAAGCCCATGCATCTGCATCAAACCTGCTTCATGACTTTCGTGTGTCCCCTGGAAACTCATCTTGGCTATTTGCAGCATGATTGTTCATGGGTTCCATTTTACCACCTACATGTAAGACCAACATGATTTGTGGGGAGGTGTGTGTTGGCCCATTAAAATTAAAAGTTTGGTCTAAAGACATCAGATGATAATACTGTAATGCTTAGAGGGTTAAATGTTTGTGGCTATTCTTCTTCTCATTTGTATAAGATACCATTCATACCTGTCGTTACCTGGCTAGACCCGCTTTTTCATTTAAATGAATAGGAAAGTGCGTCCAAACTTTTGACTGATAGTGTACTTTAGAATATATTTCTTCCAGTAGGTCAATTAACATGCAAGTTGTAGCCACTTCCTACTGTGAGAGGAAAAAAACAAAAAAAAAAAACAAGTCACAATAGCACGCATTGTCCATACCAGAAGTCCGGCTTAGCACCGCAGTGTCTGTAACTTCACACTGGGGTCACACAATGGTCCTACAGAAATGGGAGAGGAAGTAATAACCAATAAGCCTGGAGGAAGTTATTCCTACTACCAGCTTAATGGACATGTGCTCACCTACTAGCTGTGCTACCTATTTAAAATGTAATGAGGCTTTACTGGATTGCTCTCACGGGTCTCCACCCCCGCCTTACACAGTTCTTCTGCATTGAACCGGTTTTTCATTTTCCCATGTTCTTGCCCTTTCCCTCCAATCTTTACCCACCTCGTCTCGCGCCATAACTCTTTTTTTCCCCCCTCTACTGTATCCAGGCTGGAGAAATAGCCCTCAAGGTTTCACTGCAGAGGCCAACAAATGCCTCATTGTTGCCAGGGAGGGGGAATGACCCGACAGCGTAAGGAATCAGTGTCACTTTGATACCGAGGTGGAGGAGGAGGAAGGGTGGGGTGGGGGGTTAAAGGGTGAAAGTTGTCCTGGAGGTCTAGGTGGGAAGAGAAAGAAAAATGGAAGGCAATGAAGAAAAGATACTTGAAAGGAAGAGAGGTGGGCACAAAGTTATGTGTGAGATAAGGAAAAGCAAGATGAGCAGGAAGAAGATCAGGGGCCGGTCTCAGGCCTACCATTACTGTTGCCACTGGCAACCTGATTTATATGATGTCCTCTTAGTTGCTTTTCAAGTCTGGTCCTGGATGGCAGAGAATACAAAAAGAACATTGCTCTTTCGCCCCTCTACTGTCTCTCTCTCTCTCCCCCTTTTACTGCTTTCTTTTTCAATAGCGTAAACACACATTTGTCTTGCTGGTTTAGCCATTGCTCAACACTCAATAGGAGGTGAAAAAGAAAACAGCTAAATCAGCCCAGAGATGGGCACGAACAACATTCCCCTTTGGGCTCTCCCTTCTGTTTCAGAGGCCTCCTCTGGGTCTGAAGTCAGCAAGTGGAGTGCAAATCTAATGATTGAAGTCCTTTAAGTGCCCTTGGAAGTCACTGAGGCATTGGCAATAAAGCATGCTGGGCCCACGGCTTTTCCCTGAAAAGCTTTGAGTGCGCAAATGAGGGGGATGGCGCCCCTCTCTGCACGTCTCCTGTCTTTTCCATCTTTAGCTTTCTTATGCAACAAGACTTGGCCTTTGTGCAACAGCCAACAGACGTGGCCAACAGATTCTGTACGAAGTCTTGTGGACTCATTCTTCTCATCTTCCCTGTGAGGCAATGCGAGAGAACAGTTCTTTGCTCCTAAGAACTTAAAGAGAGCTAAATGCTAATAAGGGCTAAGCTATGACTTTGCTGCACGTCTTTGTTTTATAGGATTTTGTAGAAGTTTTATCATCTTTTATCTCTCTTTTTTACTAATTTAGTTATTAAATCTCAGTGTACACCTAAGGGCCTTAATAACTCACTGCAGTGGTCATGTCTCATTTTACAAATTGCTTAGTAATTGATTCACATATCATTCCGTTTTTAGTTAAGTATTTTCCATGCTTCTGTGCTGATGAGACCATGAGAACCACTGGAGGTGATAGTAATGACCCATGCCTCACCCAAATAAATTGTAGTTATTTCCAACCATAATTTAGCCTGACAGCAGTAAGGGAACACATGAACATTGGACATAGTGATCCCAGCAGTACATTGGTCATATTTTAGGTTTTGTCTTTCTGTGCAAATTTGAAGGCTTTTAAGCAATGCTATCTGAATCCGATTTCCACAGAATTAGTTTTGTGACATGAGGGACAATTTATTTTATGATTTGTATGTATCAGTTCCACGCCAAAGTGGCTGACTGTGTTTGTTACACAGACAGTTCCATTGATATATAGTTTAGGTCCCGACGGGAGATCAACCCTTTTTCTCCACTGTGCCCTTCTCCTCTGACTTGACATGAAATGACTGACCTCTACTGTCAAAAAGCTAACATTACAATTAATTTGCCATGCAGGATTCACAGAGCAGAGCACAATCGAGAAGGTGCTTCGGTTCATTTAAAGGAAGCAAACATGGCCACTTTCACAAACATGTATTTCAAGCTTTTAGACCCAAATAAAGAATATTACAACCTATGGAATATATAATTCAGACAAAACCCTGGAGTGTTAGCACATATACATTTACCTTATTTTTTTTATCTATACATTAATCTGTGTACTGTTCTTTATTCCACTGTGACATGTTTGGTCTGCAGATTGACAAAATGATTGCTATAAAGTTGGCAAGTTGGCTCTGGTGATTTCAGAAAGTCCCCGGGGGAAAAAAAAAAAAAAAAAAAAAAAAAGAGTGACAGCCAAACAATATGTCAAGCTCCAGCTGTGTGTTTGTGTGTGTGATTTAAGGGAAGGGGTCATCAGGAGTGTAGTTGAAACTGGCGTCCAAGAACATTGCCAGGGTTCCCAGGGTGGTGATGATGACGAACAACCACAGGAAGAGGCGGTCAACAACCAGAGCAATGAACTGCCAATCTCCTGTCATCTGGAGGGAACACGCAAACAACAACTCTCAGCGCTAGCACTGAGTCAGCCGCAGACTGCATGTATGCACCGACACATTAACATTGCTTGGGCATGTGTGGAACAGTCTGGGCTGAGACAGACTGAGTAACAAGCTGCCTGACAGTGTGTGCCTGTTTTGTGTGTGTTCCTCACTGTGTCGTCCGTGTCCTGCTTCTTCAGCTGCTCGGCCATGTATGTCACAGCAGCAATGGCTGACTTCAGGTTGGGAGGGAGGACCAGACAGTAGCTGTCTGTGTTGGGGAGCTGCTGGAGCTGTACTGTGCTCTCAAACCTGACAAGACAGGACGACACACTGATGAGGACGCAAAGGAGCAGAAAGGAGCATGGACACAATAGGACATTCAGTCCAGTTAAAACCTTCTTACTGTACACAAACTGTTGCTTCAATATTAATGACTGAAGGAATTTATGTCATTATTTTCAGTATTAGTTTCTGGGGAGTCACAATGATATGAAGATTAAAGGAGCTCTGTCTTATTTAAAGTTCTTCTGTATATCAGAATATATAAAATAAAATTAAAAAAACAATTTCAATAATGCTCATTATTTTATTATCAGGGCATTTTTGCATTGTGTTCTAGTTTTCATATCTATGAGCAGTTTATTTTTTCACCATCCCATTGTTCGCCGTTTCCCATCATGGAATGTCTCACTTGTCCACACTGTCATGTTATAACTTAGACACATGGCCTCTGGAAGAAGTTAAAACATGCAGTTGTGTTCTTCTCAAATGCTTCATAAGCTCAGATTTATATTGTGTATGTCATGAGTCACCAGCATAGCACTGTGATGCGAATCGCCACTGACATTAGCTGTTTAGTGGAGGACGCACAGGGTTCCCGTGCATGGAGAGTGTCAGTGTCGTCGCTTCATAACATACAGAATGTGTTGTGTTGTGTTTCCCTCTAGCCGCTAACCAGCACAGCAACTGTGGGCCTGAGCTCCTTTGAGCACAGCATTCCCCACAAAGGGGTGACATTGACACAAAGCTGGTTCAATGTTAATGCGATGACCTGACCTTTGATTCATGGTGTGATCTTTCATTCTCTCCCCCCAGCTGTTCCATGAAGAAAAACACAAGCGCCAAGAGGCCAAGCCAACATGCTGGGACTGAGAAATTCAACCAGTTTCAGTTTATGATTAAAGCCAAAAACAAAAAGTCTCTTTCTATATAAACATAGCACATGCTTTGTTCATAAAACTATTTAAGTACAATATATATTTAAACAGCAGAATTTCCTACACAAAAGTTTATTTACACCACACGTCAGGTCCTTGGCACTGTCTGACCACAAACACTTCAATAAGGTGTTTACTGTTTGTCATTGATTGAACCTCCTCCAGTTGCTCAGGGCTCATTCCATTCACCCATCACCTTTCTGCATTTATCACTTTAAAGCAGATGTGTTTGTACAAATGCACATTTATTTATTTCACCAATTCATGCCACATCTTGTTTATGGTTATTAATGTTTTATGCTCCTCGTAAATTCATAATCTCATGTATCAGCAATGTTATAAATACCATGTATGTTCTCATGTCAACTCCCATTACAACCCGATCAACTGTTCAGCATTGCTCCAGTAATAGCGGATGTATATAACCCCCAGGAGGCATGTGTGTACATGTGTACATGCCAGGTTGACACCATTCAGCTATGTGTCACATGACTGGACATGTAACAATATGACGAAATGTTTGATTTCTTCATCACACATGGGACGCAATAGCCCATGTAGAGGATGTATGCGTTTAATCCAAATACACGGAAATGACAGAAGGTCAAGATCAGTATTCTTATCATCTGGCAATAACTCACCTCACTGACATTGGTTCTTTGTGTAACGTAATATTGTTTGACTGAATCTTTATCATAAGGTCACTAAAACATTGAGATTTCAAGGATACCTCTCATGCGTCACCTTCTGGAGACTTGTGGCAAAACACAAGAGTGCACCTGTCATATCGGCACCTTCTCTACATATATATATATGTGTGTGTGTGTGTGTATGCATAGCGTGTGTAGTGTTAATGTGCAGAACCTCCGGCACCAGAGAATGGAAGGCGTCAGAGAAGGAGTGGGACAAGTTATCAGTGTCGTAGAGGGACAACGTGACAACAGATGGATTGCTGCACAATAAAAATGAGTGGCCCAAAGTGCCTGTGTGTCCAGTGTGTGTGTGTGTGTGTGTGTGTGTGTGTGTGTGTCATAGCAGAGATATGTGGCAGTCTACATGCTGCATGCCATCAACATTCCTCAGATTGTATTCATTACCACAGATACTGGGATCCCTTCTGACAATGACGCGCGCGCACACACACACGCACACACAGTCCACTGATACTGACCCCCGTATGTGAACATATAATGCATATTAATGCCACATTGACTCATAACATAATAGTAGGCTGCACTCAAACTCAAACACACACCTAAGGGCAATTAAATAGATCTTCACACACTCAGCAATTCACACACAAATATGGAAGCAGCTTATATCAGAAGATCCAGAAGCTTCTCATAAATATGTTGTGAAGGACAGCACCTGCTCTAACTAACCCTCTGACAGAAGAACAAGACAAAGAAGGAAAGGATGACGCTCGCTGCGCAACCACCATGTCTTCTACATCAAAAACGCCAAATGCCTCCTTTGCCCCGATCACTCAGCGCTGGTCATTCCCTTGCAATCATGTACCCTTTTCTACTCCACACCCCTCCCTCTACCTCCCATCTGTGGGATTACCACCTAATGCCCAACCTAAACAGAGGATTAATGGCTGGCGACTGTGGACGGGGGTGTAGGGCTTAGCTGGGGCTGAATCTGATGCCTTTGGAAGGGGATGAGAGATGCCCAGCACCAGGTCTGGTTTGTAATGCCAGGGCTGTGTGGCAAGTCAGAAACCGACTGCTATGGTTGGACGGACAGTGCAAACTGGGACGTTTAGACATAAAATGTCTTGATTTGGATTGCTGATCGATATAGGTCGGTTTTTATATTTCAGTCATTTAACTAGAAAGTAACTAGAAAGACAGAATGGGACAAAGACAAGTACTTGAAGAAGGCGGCGACATCACCAAATGTGCACTCTCAAACCACAGATAAATAAAATGTTGTGAATGATCAAATATAAAAAAAAAACAAAACAAAAAAAAACAAGGTCATGGCTCAAACTGGTTTCAGTCTTAAGGCAGTCACATGTGATTAATGTGTCTCTAATTCAGAAAAATAGACCTCATCATCCAGATATAAATGGATTCCCAGTAGGTTTACTCTGTAAGAAGCTAAATACGTAATGTCCTTTTCAAAAGTAGAGTTAATGTGTGAAAATTCAAGCTCAAACATCATGTAATAAATAAAATAAAAAATATTGATGACTTCTGAATGGCTGGCGAAGAACAAACTTTCAGAAGTCATCACGTCAGGTATATTTGGCCATTTTAACTTTTAGTTAGTGTTTAGTGTTACTTACAAAGCAAGGCTGGAAACTCCATTTAATTCCTTTTTGTTAAAGGGGTTATTTTTAAGTTTTCAGGAATAGACAATCATGAGTCGGGCAGACCAATCAACTTTCTTGAAGGTAGTCTTTTATTTTTAGCCACAGATAGATAAATGAAAATTATTAAGATTGAGAGTCCTTCTTACCTGCCTCTCCAGGGTATGACAAGATCAGGGTTAATCTTGCGGAAAATGTACTCTCCTCCATGCTGCCGTCCGTTAAAGCTTCGCATAGGTGTGTCATCACACGACTCCTTCAGCAGAGGTTCCTCTGGGTTAGGCCTCATCATGCCAATGTACTTTGGCAGGAAATGAATGAACACCTTGAAAATGTATGTTCAGAAATCAGTAAATTCAGGTTTTTGGAAGCTTCTGAAATATCACCAGTGGCCTGTAAGTGAAACCCAACCTCACCATTCGAACCCAGTTTGGCATGATGTGTGTGTTGGGTGTTCGGTGGTGTAGGTTTAGGACAACCACACTCAGGATGACAGAGAAGGTGACCAGGATCATGGTGAACATGACGTAGTTGACAATAATTGGGATGCCAAGGGACGTCTCAGGGACCTTGTCAGCCAGCAGCAGCATGAAGACAGTCAGAGCAATGAGGACCGATATGGAAAGAGTCATCTTCTCTCCTGCAGATAACAAGGACAGCTTGAAGAATTAATTATGACGGTGCAGCAGTAAATACTACTCTATTAGCCTATGGTTCATTTTGTCAAAGGCAATTTGCTTTTTTTGATGCCAGTGATACAAAACACTAAAATCTGACCGCACAACGCCAAAGACCGACAAAGGAGATCCAGAGGCAAGTTTACTTTCCTTCAATCCGTCAAGTATCAGACATATACTTCTTGTCATGGGATGAAATGATATACCAATGGGCATTCTCCCTTCCTTTGCCCCCTCTTGACACTGATGTGTAGGCACAATGCCAAAACATGTCTGATGTGCTGACCTGCTCCAGGAGGCAGGTAGAAGACAAATATGGCCAACACGCTGGTGAGGATGCACGGCACGATGATGTTGATGATGTAGAAGAGAGGCTTCCGCTCTATGATGAGATAGAAAGTGATGTCCTCGTACAGGTCCTCCTTAATGTTTTTCCTTGAGGGTTTGTGACAGATGGCCCATTCCCCGTTCTCTGCGGACAGAAGACAAATGAGTCGATGTACGAAGAGATGAGAGGAAAATATAATGTCTATTGATGGAAGTACATTAATAGATTTCCTGCAACCCCAGCTTCTTGTCAAGATGAGGTAGAGATTTGATAAATTGCTACTGACCTCAAATCAAACAGCCATGCAGCTCATAAGAACAATAACTAATTGCCCTTTTATTAGAGACAGGACTAAGACAAGGAAGTTCTTGTGGTCACCAACCAGTGAAAGCATTCTCATCTATAACAATCTCATGGATCTCTTTGCCGTCATCATCAAGAAAGTACTGCAGGTCCACCTCAGAGGCATCATAGGTGTACGAGCGGAAAACCATGCTGCAGTTCTGCCAGTCAAATGGGAAGTACGCAACCTGAGATTGTTGGATGGATGATGGTCGAAACAGGAGAGTAAAGTGAGACAGAATGGAAAAAAAAAAAAGTCCTTTCAGAGATTCCAACGGCAGATAGATGGAGATAAATGAATAGCAGAGGGATGAAGCTGTACCTCTATAGAGCAGGAGCTGCGGTAGATGGCAGGAGGAAGCCAGTTGACTGTCCCATCACTGTAAACCAAGACGTTGACATACAAGGCCACATCGAACTGACCGTCATTACTGCAGGGAGGGAAAGAGAAAGACAAATGTAATACTAATATGCCAGAGATAACATCCTATGACATTTCCCACCGAAACATCTCAGACATGTTACCGTAGCCTGGAAGCTACTTGCCCATGTTATGTCAGTCTTCAGATCACATTGAATGATGATATATTATTTGACACCTTGATAAGTATTTAATTCCCATCAATACACAAACTTTCAATCTTTCCACATTACTGCAAAAATTACTGCAGCTTTTGAAGACTTGTAGCTATGGCTCCAAAATAGATTCTAAGCAAATGTGTGACTGCAGGGCTTGCATTCCCCTTTAATGTGAGGCAAAAAAAAAAAAAAATCAATTAGTCCTTCTGTGACTTTAGTTGAGTATCTCTCAGACTCATTCTGACTTTTTGATGTAAATTTATGCAGTTACTTCTCAAAGGAAACCGTAAGACTGTAATCATAAGGGCAGAAAAGCAGTGGCCTTTTTATTTTAATGGTTGTATCCAAAAATTCGTCATGGATTTAATTTATTTTGTGAAAACATTTTTTTTTTTTTATATCTGACGGAGAAATTCATTAGTGTTGCAAATAAAAAATGTGATCTCCATGAAAAGTCGTGGGAACACCAAAGGCATTCATCCTCAGGGGGAAGTGGCCGTTTGTGTCATGGTAATCCATCCAGTAGTTACTGTGATTCCAGTCTGCACTAATAAGGTGGCGGACAGACTTCCATAGATCACTGCAGCCATCTTAAAGTGAAGAGCGTCAGTTTTGTCTTCGCAGCAGATCTACTGTTAGTTGCTGTATGATGGATGATTGTGTGACTGTAGATGGACTCGTACTTGTTTATGAGGTAGATGTCAGGGCGCCACACCTTGTTGGGAGGAATCCTCAAAACCTCAATGTTGTCATACTCCTCTGGGGTCCACGACAACCTGTAGTCTGTCCATGCCTGGGAAGAAACAGAATGCGACTAACAGGCTCGGCACAGCAGACGAGGTGAAATCATTACGACTGCGCCCTGATGTCTTTGTCATTTGAATCCTCATTTCTCCTGCTTTGGATAAGTCATTTAAATCCCTCTGATCAGGACACAGACTCACGCACAGCTGTCACAGACATGCAAGCTGCCCTGAATTCTGATTAGCGAAGGCGAGGGGCAGAAATGACAGAGTGAGTCGGAGAACGAGAGAGATAAAGGAAGAAATCATTTGTGGTTATAGAAAGTGGCAAGTCCATTTGAGGAGCGAGTGAAGCGGCAGGGAAGAGAGGAGGCAGAGCAGACGAGCGTGGCTCAGTGATGAAGATGAATGGTTTCATGCTCATACCAGATTCATGAACACGTTGGTTGTCATCTCACCGTTCTTCTCGTTCTATAGTGGGATAGACACAGAGAGAGGAATGGGGGGGGGCGACATTGGTGATGCCTCTTAATCTTGTGGTGCCACTACTTTCAGTCCTGCTCTGCAGAAACTGATTGGGTATGGAAGAATGGATGACACTGCAGCAGCCAGCAGTTTATCTGCGAGTGTGTGCTGGGGGCATAACTTGATACATGGATGTTTCACGTATAATTCAGAAAGATACATGCATGGTGCTTACCAAGCTGACAAGCTGAGAGAGGGTCATCCCAACTCTCACCATCACCTTCTCCTCCCAGTAGCGAGCAGGCCGGACTTTCATGTTGTAGTTTTCAAATAGCTTCTGATGCAGCCTTTTCTCCGTTTCCGAGGCCCCTGGATGAAAGAGAAAGGTGGCTCATGTACAGATATTGCCTCTCCATCCAACAAAAATTAATAATCTGCTTCTCAAGCCTATGCCCCCCCCCCCCCAGAGGTGGAATGAGTGACAACGTTTCCTCAGATTAGAGAGCCTTATTCCTTTGAGTAGTTTTCATTTCCTATTGTTCAGTGTTTTACAATCTGAATGTAATTGTAATTAAAGATTGTACTGTTTGTCTTTCCATGCGTTTTGTAAATCAGGGCATCATTGGGAAAGAGGGCTGGGTCTCAGTTGACCTTCCACGGAGAAATAAAGGATTCAATCAATCAATCCCGCCAGGCTTGATTTGTTTCAAATGTCCAAGAACACAACACAAGCTAATCACGTTTCAATTTGCACTTTTAAGACACTGACAAGCAGACCGCAATGTGTTTGCTCTCCAAGGATCAACAAGCTCCGGTGAGCCAGGCCAGCAGTGCTTCCCTCTGGGATCACCCAAACTAAAAATACACTATACCCTAACACACTCGCAGTATGGATGAACCAACGCTGGTGTTTTCGGATTCATACCTTAATTGCGTTAAGTAAATATTATAGATGTTACCTTTGAAAAGTTTCTATAACTTTTCCTTACATTAATTAGTGTGGGGTTCAATTGTTAATGGATGGGCTGAAATGTATGATAAATATCTGACTAAATAACATGTGGAGAAGACCCAGAAGGACAGACAGGGCATGCAAAAGAAGCAGGGCAGGTGTTTGTGGTGCACCATGGGTAGCAAAGGTGACTGAGCTAATGTAATTGATATGCAGCAGGGAGATGGGATCAAAGGGATGTCTGAGATACCAGCTCCATCGAGGACAAAAATAGACTCTGATTAACAAACAATGATCTGTTAATCTGATTCATTATGTGTTCCGGAGATGTTTTTTCTTTTGCTTTTCAAGCGCAAAAGCAAAAACGTCTTCGTCGGGACCCAGAATAAGAATTTCATTCCTCTGGGGTTCCCCCCTGTGTCATCGCTCTCATTGTGCTTAACGCCCATTCTTCTCTTTGGGGAAAACAGATGCAGACTCACCCCAGTCGTTGGACACACAGAATGACACGACAACAATACATCACAGCCCCTATGGATGTCACCAGCTAATTCATGGAGAGCTTTTGCCTTCGACTCCCTCTGTGTTGTCAGAGGGTCAAAGTCAAAGCCGCTCAGCCGGACGCTGATAAGAACTCATCGCAAATCAATTGTAATTATGATTTTATCCAAAGAAACAGAGGAAGTGCAATCAATATCAATTTAACTGAACTGACCAAGTGCAGACGGATGCGACATGCTTGTCCGTTGTCTGGTTATAATGTAAATATCCTGAGTGAATTTCAAAGTGTGAGTGTGCAATTAAAATGGAGGCAGGAAGAATTCTGTTAAGAGCAGCTCTACAGGAAGTAGGTGGCAGTTTCATGACGACACAGGAATGGGAACACTGCACTGCAGTAACCACAGTGCAACTGTTTGTTTTCCAAATCCAATATGGGGTCAAAAGTCAAAGTCAAAGGCAGACAAAAATGTTTGTTGCTTGCCTTTCTCTCAAAATCACTCCATATCCATTTGTCAGTGGACACTTCATGTTCCACATTGTAGTCACTGGAGCAATATAATTATTTCTATGTTGGCTTGTTTAAAACGTTTACAGCTTAAAAGTAACAAATCTACATTACGTTCAAAAATCTAATTAATTCAAATCCTGTTGCTTAAGCGCACGTGCATACGAAGAAATGATTTCTTCAAAAAAAATTTTGTCACCATCACAAAACACATTGGCATTTACGTAAATGTTCTTACCTGTGAATGCGACAAAAAGGCTGCTGCATACAATCAGAAGGGTGTTCATTCTCACTTCAGTGTTGAGCTTCATCTTTGTCTGTCCAGTCTTGCCAGTCACAACACCATCTTTCATGTTCATGTGCCAATCAAAGGCCCCCAGTCTCCGCTACGACCAGGCACTCAGACCCCCCCGGTGCCTTCACCTGGAACTTACTGCGCATGGAGCGTCCACCAAAAGCTGACACAGGTGTTTCAGGCTCAGGCAAATAAATACACACCTACAGCTGAATCACTGCTTGATGGTACCTTCAGCACCACAGACTGCTGGACTCTCTCCTGCTTCTTTTTCTCTTTGTGACCATGGCTCCATGGGTGAAACCACGGCCTGATTGGGCACGCGTGCTGGGAGTGACGAGAGGGCGGAATGTGTTTGTACTGAGAAGCCTGTGTGGCAAGCACCTGTTGGTGCTCACCAATCTGAGGTTAGGACTGCGGGTGGGAGGAAGAGGAAGTGGAGGGGCTGGGATGGGGTAAAGGAATGGCAGTGGGTTACAGGTTATGACAATGGGGATATTTTTGGGGGAGAGAACAAGGAGGCGGGGTGGAGGGTGGAGTTGATTGGGTGGAGCTGACTTTCTCTGTGGACAAAGAGGAGGCATGTCTCGCTCATTTCACTTTTAATGTCTTCCCAATCCTGTCATTGACGTTTTTCTTGTTAGTCCTTCCTTCCACCACCTTTTCCATCTTTTCTTATAGAACCTGTTGGAAATGGTCAAATAGTGGAAATCCAGAAATATGTATACATGTTATAGTAAAATATTGCAACCAAATTACTTTTTCAAGTTTGGTCATATTAGAAAATCATCACAAGATGAATTTAAGATTAACTGACAGTTAAATAAATTGTGGAACTAATTGACTCAAATGTCAACCACTGTTTATTACACTGAATACTCACGCTGGTGTTTTTCAGTGTCATAATAAAAGAAACAGTACATAAAAAAAGTATATCACGATGGTGTGAAGAAATGGCAATTATGAAAAGCTGCAAAAAGACTGGACCAGGTTTCATTTCTACAAGAAGAGAAATGTGTGTATATATATATATATATAAAAAAAAAAAAAAAAAAAACAGCTTTAGTCAGGAATTCTGTGCCCGAGCTAATTGACTATCAGATGTGAGATAGTACCTGGACTTACAAAGCACCAGTAAAACTAACTATTCCTCAAGTAAAAAAGGCCTGGCATTGTATTAGCTTTATCATACAGTAAAGAGGGAGATAAAGAGCAGAAACTCAGCAGTCAGGATTTGACTTGATACGCCCATAAGCCAATAAAGGTAAAGAATGTGTGGGGACTGAAATGGAGACTGAGAGCCTCACCAGTGAGACATACCAGATGAAGTCTGGAATTATCAAAATTCATGGCTGTGGTTGTCAGTGATGGAGAGGTTTGCAGGAGTTCCTGAGTTTGAACAGAAACACCTCAGTGTTAGCAATTCTGAGCTGGAAGTCAGTTAGAGGCAAGAGAGACTACTGAAAGAGATATAAAAATAGAGATGGATGCTGTTGCCATAGAAATGGTGCTGAAAGTTCAAAGAAGTGAAGACTACAAGTGTTTATGATGGATGGGTTGAAGGGTCAGGATGAGCTCCGGCTCCTGCTGCTTCTTGAGACCTTCATGTTGATTTATATGCAGGTGATGTGTGCATTTCAAAGGTCATGACGTTATTTTGTCTGTTGCACAAGATAAGAACAATATCTAGCTTGTCTCTGCTTCTATTTTCCATTACCTCCTTTCTTTCGAGTCCGAGGTTATACTCTCCTCTCGCTCTCTCATCCTGGGCAGCACGTCAGGGTCTCCAGTGCAAAAACACAAACAGACCATAAATCAGCGGCAAGTTGAGAGCTGAGAGGAGGAGAATGTTTCCGATTTGCCCTCCTGCATGCCTCCACTCCCAGTATAAATACATCAGTCAGAAGGGGCCCCCGATGTGTTTCTGCCCCCGCCATCTTCTCAATGCTACAGTTTCATGCAAGGTCAGAAAGTGAGATAACAAGCTGGGGATAGAGATGACAGTAATTCTAACATTAGGGTGATGATAATGCTGCAGCAAGGTCCATCACACTGAAGTACAATCAGCACTGTCGCCACAATGAGCTGATGAGACTGACAGCAGACTTTCGGCCTTCAAATGCCTCAGCTGATGCAGCTCCCACTCCATGGACCCATGAGTGTATTAACACTGAGAAATATCAGGGAAGCCCATGCTGCTGTCCAGTAATGATGTGTGTGTGTGTGTAGATGGATGGATATTAATAGCAGAACAGGCAGCAGACAGTCTGAGGGTCTATACTCTCATAGCAGCATTCTGACAACAGATGGAGCCTTTATAGTGCTCCCGTCAGATCTTCATTTAAAAAAAAAATATGAAAGGAGAAGATTAAAAGAGCAGGTGTTTGTGTCATGTGAAGGAAAAAGATGACATACCATGTGTGTGCGTGAGGAAGCAAAACACTGACAGGCCCAGGTTGTCTATATGAAGGGAATTCCACAAGCTCTTGCTGCAGCTGGTGAATTGTGTGATGCTCTGTGCTTTGTACACAAGCGCACACACACTCATACTGAAAATACAGGAGGATTAGTACAGTTGTAAAAATATCCACAAAGTGTGTGCTACACTCCAGACATTCTGTCAGAGGGAAATGAAAGAACATAACTCGTCCATTCTTCCATGACTTGGTGTTTATGTGTTAACGCCACACATGAATATCAAATGCAGAATCCACAGACTACAGACCTGGAGCCTGGAGCTAAAACACGCACCCAGAGATGAGATAAATGCATTCAGACACACAAGGCACGCTGACTTCAGATTGGTAATTATGTTTCACAGAACAGTAAATTCACTTGTACATGTAAGGAAGTTATGGCAGTTTTAAATGACCCGTTTCCTGGCAGCAATACTGGCGCTGACAGGTTCTTATGCACTACTTCTTAGCCAGCTCAGACACCTCAAGATGTCCATTCAATTGCTTTCTCCTTTCCATCATTTTAAAAGGCACATATATATAATTCTTTGAAATTCAATGTATGTACAAATCTTATATTTGCTAAAAGGTTGCCATATATTTTAGTCTGCATTGTCTACGTACACACGATGAGAGAAATATCTTTGTGAGGAAAAAGTTGCGAGGCACAGTGGGCCTAAACGCAGAAGATTATTTGGCAAGTTCATAGTGTTATTTCTCCTTTCCTGTAGTTTAAGAAGGGACACCGGGAAGAAGATGGTTCAAGAAACACAAAAAGGTCCAATGCCTCAGGGTGACTTGAAGGGGTCAGTGGGTGTGTGGTTGAAGCTGGCGTCGGCAAAGATGGCCAAGGTTCCCACAGTGGTGAACACGACAAAGATCCAGAGGAACAAACGGTCAACCACCATGGCCACATACTGCCAGTCCTCCTTCAACTGGATGGGGGAAACAGATAGAAGGAAAAGGACACGTGGTGGAGACGGTGCACCAGAGGAGGGGGGGACACACCACAAGGATGTCTTGTGAACTATCAAGAATAAAATAAAATAAAATAAAGACAAACTTACAGCTTCGTAGTCTTTCTCAGCCTGCAGAGCCTCTGCAATGTATGTGATGGCGTCTATGGCCGACTTCAGCTCATCAGGTAATGAAAGGTAGTTGCTGGGACCATCGATATATTTCCTCAGGTCTGTGCACATGCCCTCCGGATGAAACCTGCACGCACACGCACACACACACACACACACACACACAGTGTGGTTATGACAGTGTACATCAAAGGAGAATATTTTGAGATCACAAAAATTGTCAACACCCAAAGCAAACCTAATTTTGCACACAGGCCTGAGGAATGTAGCAACATGCATGCAGATGTGAGTCCAAGCTAATTAAAATCTGTAAATAGTCGAGCGTCTATGAGCCAAGCTGCACGTCTCTCCTTTGCACTCTTCTGTCATTCAGAGAGGAACAAAGGCTCCGGGTCTGCTCGGTGCATGTGTGTGCCCATGCAGCTACCAAACATCGGTTGTTCTGGGTGGGAAGTTGCTGAGGGAAGTTCCTAACATCATCCACAATTTGTCCAAACAACAGGTATACATGCAAAATCAAAATAATGAAATGAGTTCAACACAATGAGGCTTAGCAAATATATCCTTTTTCCTATAATAAAAAAAATTACTTTAAGTTGAAACCACCTGCTTATTAGCATATTTGGCCCAGCAAAAAAAAAAAAAACAAAGAAAACAGCACTACCATGTGCAGCTTTCATTTTAATTAATCTTTCTTTTCAAAATTTGCTTTCATGCTATATGGACCCCAAGACCTCCTACACACATCCTAACACACGAATGTGAGCTCCCAACAGTAACAGTCAGGTTTCAAAGAAAGATACTTTGGCAACAGGAAGCATTTTCAGGTCTGATGGCAAATGCTCAGATGCATTAAAGTATAACAGTAGTGCAATATGAAGAGAGTCAACAAACTGACTCAGCACAAAATCATCGGGCTGCATACATTTGGTAAAAGTTTGGTTTGGTTTAGTTAAAGCATGGCTAAATTAAGTACTGAACTCACTGGGATCCCCAACAAAATCCATGGTTAAAAATTAAGCTTATGTCATTTCACTCTTCATTTGAGGAGCCGACGGTTATTTATACTGGCCATGATAACACCACAGATCAGCCAGATGATGAGAACTGCAGTACTTGAGAATCACTTGGGTGTTCTGTAATCATCCATTATTTAAAAACCTGTGCACACAGTTATGGCGAGCAGAGTAAGACCAAGTTCAGTTCATGACATATATATTTTGCATTTTGACCCTTTAGCAAAGTCTGTAAAACTGAACTCATCTCATGACTTTGTCCAAATAAACGTGGATTAAGATTATACTATTTGCAGAACAGCTGGACTCCTCCACGCATCTGCAGACTTATGAAACACCTTAAATATGAAACACCTCTTCCACTACAACCTTTGACCGAAAAAAAAAAACAAAAAAACCCAAAAAAACAAAACAGGAAACACAAGTTGTAGGCAAAGTTTCTCAACACTAGAGGGCAGTATGGCACCATATCTATAAGGAAAGAAGGAAGTCGTAACCAGACAGGCAGTGGCTGAACGATGGGGGCCCTGATTGGTATTCAGCTCAGGGCTTTGGGGGTTTACAATGCAGCGCTGCCACCACTGGTGCTCCTATGAGTGTGGCAGGTGAGGAGGCTGTGACCTGATGGGGGAGAGAAAGATAAGGGAGGAAGGGTAAGAGGGGTAGAGGAGGGCATAATTTGCCATCTTAAACCCTCCCCTCTTTCCCCTCCTCCATGGCCCAAAGTAGCACTTCATCAGTGAGAAGTAAATGACTATTCGGGAGACTAATTCAACTAAAACTTGCTGCATCTGGTGCCAAGACATGCACTAAACCCAATTAAGAAGGCTTGTGTGCGTCTGTGTGGACTCAGGAGAGATAGTGCTGTCTCATCAAACTGCTCTAATAGAGCCCCCCCCCCGTCACCCGTTCTTTCACGCAGACACATAGCGTCCTGCTCTAATGTGTCAGAGTCGATTTGCACGGGTCATTATTATTTTAGCAGTGACTCTCAGCCGCCTCCAGTCTCTCTCTCTCCAGACACATTTCAGATCTCACAGGAGGTGAAGGATAGAGAGGGAGGGACAGCTACAGGCTGCGAGGCAGATTTTTTGGGTGTATTAATAGAGCAGCAGGGAGGCAAGTTAGTTAAGGGTGTCACATAGGAGCTGAGATCCAGCTACTATGCAGTCTACCAAACCAAGGTCACCCATTTCCTGCGTACAAAGTACAGAGACCAGGGTTTGACAGATAGAACAGTTTGTTGCCAATTTGTGTGCCAACATTGGCCCAGATCCAGCTCCTTACTCAACAGCTTCGGAGGCAGCGCTCAGTAAAACCTTTGATTAAACCCATCCGTCTGGTTTGCTCCAGAGGTTATTGAGAACTAAGATCTATACGTTTTTTTCCATGCACCTTAAAGGACCCATATTTTACACTTTCCCCCATTAATTTAAAGTGTTGAAATCTTTGTGCTTTTAAGGACCAAAAACCTTCTCAGAGTAGTCTTACATCTCCTGCCTCAGACTTCTCTCTGGCACTATGATAAATGGCTGAGTGTGGCTGAAGCCCTGACAGTTGGTTTTAAGGCTCAGTTTCTGAATACAGACTGCGTGCATCTCTGTCTCACGGTATTAAAATAAAGCCTACACCTGATTTAACAGCAAAGTCCCCATGGGAATCTATATTTCTACTATAGGGACTCTTTGTCAGAGTCACTCTCTTGAGTGGTTTTTGCATTGTACGCCAAACATGCTGAATAGCAACTGCTCATGTCAAAAAATAGTGTTTAAAGTCAAAGCCTTAACCATTATAAACCAAAGATCACCGGCTGAACTTAAGCCCTTATATTTCTCAGACTTTTTCCCCGACCAATGTTCAGCTTGGGACTGCTCCACAAATCAGAATAAGTTCATAAATCAGTCTCCATTTTGGTTATTTCTCCGCAGGACCCTCAAGGAAAGGAATGCACCAACTAAAATGGCCTGACGACTAAGATACAAGAATGAGGAAAAAATGGTGAGTAGACTTCCACAGGACGAATGCAAGCTGTGAGAAACTAGCAGGAATTGCTGGGCAGCTGAGTCCAAAGATAACCTGCTCCACAGGCTAGAATTTCTATGAATACTAAACACAGGATATGTTAGATAAACTATCGGACTGCATTTCAAATTGCCATGTAGCCAACTTTCCTGTTTACTTTAGAATGTTTTTGTGTTTAATCACTTCTGCTGCAAGATCTGACTCTTTTTAAATACAATGAAGGTGAAAATAGTGAGATATGGATTGTGTGCTGCAGTGGAAATGGCAGAAACATCATGAATGTGAAACACTGAAATGGGTTGTTTTATATATATATATGTTGACAACATGACCAAAACCTAAAACCACACATAATCGCATGCACGAGCACGAACACATATACAAATAACCCAAAAAGATGTCTCTTTGGCCTGACCTGTTGGGCTTGGGGAACAAGATGGAGGTGTCTGGTTTGCGGATGAAGTATTCATCAGCCACTTTGCTGATGGCCATCTTGTGTTTCTCTCGGCGGGGCATGCTCTCCAGGGAGAGGGGGGTCTCCACTTTTGGACGCAGCATACCAAGGTAAGGAGGCAACATGTGGATGAAGATCTAGGGAGGAAAGGTAAGGCAGAAAAGAACAGAGTAAGAGTTTACAGTAAAGGTGACACTGCAAATAGGAAAAAAGAGATGTACTGAGATCGCAAAATTGGAAATTACAACACACACACACACACACAGCTCCTTCAGGTTGCCTGCAACCCATATTAACAAATAGAGTGTTATTAAATTGCACTTTTCACTTTCAGTCAATAGATTGTTAGCTCACACAGACATCCAAGATCCACCAACTTTGCTGGAATTAAAAATCCACTTGTTCAGATTGTCATTTCATGATGTATGAGAGCTGGATTCTACTTGCTCCGAATTTGCCGATAAGTGAGAAACAGCTTCAAATTCGAAATTTTGCAGTGAGCTTGACTTTGAGTACAGTTATACCGAATGATGAATGATGTGTTTGGAGAAACTAAAGATGTAATTTTTTTCAATTCTTCAACATCTACTCTCAAGGTGTCCCTGAGAGAAAAGCATAAACTTGGGATGCTCCAGTGGACACATTGAGCAACATCAAATCATTAACTATGTGTGATTAAAATTTGAAGCCTGACAAAAATAAAGAAACCTTTTTCTATTATTATTAATCCATGTGCTCTTTGGCATTGAGACTTGAAACTGCCTCCAGAAGGAATATCAGATGATTAATTGATAAATAATCAAATCATTGGGCCAAATGTCTGTTGATCAATACCATGAATCCTGTAAATGGCTTCTTTATCTGCACTTTAAGTGATTTTATGGCCATCTTTTAGAATAACCCTTGGCTTGCCATCCATCTGTGTTTGGAAATGGTATATTTGCAAGTTTGGGTGTTTTTCTTGTCTTCATTATCAATGGTGCTCAGTGCAGTTTTCTTGGAAACGAACTCTGAAATACACTGTTTGTCGTCTAGGAAGAAAAAAATAATTTGTAAGGCAGTCACTGAATACCAATGTTCACTTGTGTGTAGATAGATTTGTGTGAGCGCCACACATGGGGACCCTGTTGGCTCGTTATCCTTATTAAAGCTCAAAATGTAAACAGGGGCACTTTGCCTATTATTCCTATGGTGTGGGGAAATAATAAATCGGTGTTCCTATCCCAAAAAAAAAAGAAAAAAAGGATGCTTCTGTACAGTTTAATCAAACTCTTATTTTTGGAAGTGGTTTCCAAAGCCCTGAAACTGCATTTATCTCTTCGAGAGGCAAAAAAATACAGATAATTTAAATTATTAAATTATACTTTTAATAATTAAAGATGCCCTCAGAGTTGTTGTGTGAACAAACAAAGTTATGTTTGCATTCAGTGTTTCTCACCAAAACACATTTTGTGGCTCCTTGAGGCTTAAAAACATGAGGAAAAATAAGTTGAATGCATTTGTGTCCTCATTATTTTTCTATTTTCTTTATTACTTTTAATGAAAACTTCATTGACCCACACATATGGTCACTGTGTTGTGTGAGAAGCAATTGTTGTACCCTTGAAGGGAAAACACTTCATCTACAAAGACCTTACTCAAAAACAAAGGTAGCTGTAACCAAGCTACTGGTGCCGCTCTGTGTGTGTGTGTGTGTGTGTGTGTGTGTGTGTGTGTGTGTGTGTGTGTGTGTGTGTGTGTGTGTGTGTGTGTGTGTGTGTGTCTGGCAAACTACAACAGCAGGGTGACAGGACTGGAGAGCAAACAGACAAAAAAGCTGAGTCAAAAGTAGCAGGATTTCACATCTGTCCAGAACCTGGGTGTTGAACCTAAAGTCGCCTTCCTTGTCACTTCAGGCTGCCCTGGTGGAAAAACTACTCATATGGACCATTTAACACAGTTAGAAAAAGTCGAGTAGGTCTATATCAACACTGGCAATGGCTAAAATCCAGTCGCAGAAATCTTTGGTGCATCTGTGAGAGGAAATTAATTGTTATCGAGTTAATGGCAAACATCTGTGTATGTAAGTGTGTGTAAAATAAAAATGGCTTTGCTCATTTGAATGTGTCCTTTCCAGTGATTCTACAGATGGAAAAGGGTGGGTGGGTGGGTGGGGGTGGGTGTGTGTGTGTGTGTGTGTGTGTGTGTGTGTGTGTGTGTGTGTGTGTGTGTGTGCGCGCGTGCGTGGGGGAGGGGGTTGTTATTGACAACCATATACTGCATTTCCCGATTCTGGGTTTGCCTGCTCTAAATCAACCTCTCTGGCTTCCTGCCCCATCTTTGGAGTGAAGACAATGGACAGAAGTATAATAAGAAATTATTAAACAGACAGCCCCGTGGCACCTGGACATGTGGTGATATTAAAGCTTAACAACTGCAATAAAAGAATAATCCCTCATGTTTTGGAATATTGTGTTAGTCTAACAGTTATATGAATAAAAGCAGCATTATGAGCATTGATGTCAGATGGCATTTGGACTTTTCCATTAACTGTGATAACACAAACTGTATAAATCAAAGATTAACATGTTTTGTTTTGTTTTTACTTGTTCTTGATTATTAATTGTATTTTATTTTAAGACCTTTCTGGATTTATTTGGTGGGACAGCTTGAAGAGTGACAGGAAGTCGGGGAGAGAGAGGGGGATGACACGCTGGAAATGACACTGGCTGCCGACAACTGAACATCCTTGTCGTAGCCGACAAGGACGTTGTAGCTTCCTGTTCATGGGGTGGGCTTTACCCACTACGCCACCGTAGTGAGTAGTGTGACAGAACTCAGAGTTAAGTGTAGAGCTGCTGCTCAGACACAATTAGCGCCACATAATGTGCATTGAGGGCAACGGACATTGATGGAGGTTAATGATATAACACGGCCTTAAGGGTGTTGATGACTTAATTCACCAGAGTGGTCGAACCTACAGTTCTCCAGTGCTTAAATCTTGAGGGTCAAGATGTTCTACACCATTAAATATGCCAGCAACACACTATGAATTGAATAATCACATATACAATCTAATCAAATAATTCACACCGTGGTCTAAAGCCTGTGAAGATGTCACCTTGCGGACCCAGATGGGCATCATGTGGGTGCTGGGGGAGCGGTGATGCAGGTTGAGGACCACCACACTGAGGATGACGGAGAAAGTGACCAAGATCATAGTGAACATGATGTAGTTGACAATGATGGGGACGCCCAGCGAAGTCTCGGGGACCTTGTCAGCCAGCAGCAGCAGGAACACAGTGAGGGTCAGCAGCACATTGATGGACAGACCCATCTTTTCACCTGGTTGGAACAAAGCAAATTAATTACCATTAATCCTATTGTACAGAGCAAAGATTGTCTGTCTCAACAGAATCTGGCCCATGTCGTTCATCTCTATTTGCTGTGTATCGGAGCAGCATGTCATCCTTCAGTGACTGCCAGGACAAGAGGAGTTCTCTTACTGACTCCATCAGACTGTATCTCCAGAAAGCAGAAAGGTCAATATGTCCTTTTTGTTTTGCTGAAGTCATTTCTAGGGGATTTAATTCAGAATAATATGATCAGAAGTAAAAAATACATTCGAAAGCAAGACAAAACTATTTCAACTCCAATGTCCTTGACTTGTCTCTGTGTACGGGGGGGAGGGGAGGTGATCATACTTGATGAACTTGCATGCATGCATGTCTCCAGATTATGCAAGGGCAGAGACATTGAGCTGTCCCACAAGCATAGACTAGAAAAGATAGATACACACACACAAACACACTAACTATGGATAAAGGCTTTCTGTGTGTCCTTGCGTTAGCAGCTTTTATGAATCCAAAACATGTCCAAACTGAATTCACACTCTGAGAAAACATGTTAATGTATTTCTCATTGGACAGTCTCAGACAATAATTTGCCATGTTGTTTTTTTTTTTTTTTTTTTTTTTTATGAGCTGCATGAAAATGCGATAATTGAATTATCTTAATAGGAGTAAAGTCAGTATCCCAATGGGGCACATCACCAGATTTACCCATGAAGAGCAGTTTAGTCATAGACACAGAGGGTATCGTCTGTGAAAACAGTGTATTAATGCCTCCTGCGACTCTGGAGGAAGTTTGGAAGGGCAGAGAAAAAAAATATATATATATCTTGATGTCACTTGGTGTTATATCAGTTTGTACTGTGTTAACAGACAGGCTGGATTTCAAGATGAGAATTAGAGAAAAAGACATCAATGTTTGTTCATCATGGAGGTTCTTTTGAATTGAATGTTACTGCTGTGATAATAGGAAAAGGTGTCTATCACTGGAGACACACTGGATGTGTGGCGAACGTCTGGTTTTCATTTTGCCAGCCAACTAAATGGATTAGAGTGTGACACATGCATGAGGTTCACGTCTAGCTGCAAATCCCCCTGAAGTGCTGGAGTGCTGAATAAATATGGGTAAAACTATTAGAGACACCAAATATAGTGAACATATAGTAGTGGAGCATAAAGCTGATTCTTCTCAGTAGCTGGTGGGCAGATTTCTACCGTTTAGATTTTTGAGGTTATCGATTCAGCTCCAGGAAAATACTTTCTAATCTAGAGTCGGACTCCCTTTGTTCCAGGAATAAGACAAATGTATGTCTACCCAATAACAGACCACACAAACACAATAAGGAAATTCTGTTGGGAACTTTAGAAAGCAACAGTATGCCTGAATAATCCCAACCAAAGCTGCATCAGTCGTCATCTCCAAATTAAACCAGTTTGCATGTGTGTTTTTTTTTTTTTTTTTTTATGTACCCGCATCAGGAGGCAGGTAGAAGTTGAAGATGGCGATGATGGTGATGAGGATACAGGGGAGGATGATGTTCAGGACATAGTACAGAGGCTTCCTCTCAATGATCAGGTAGAAGATCATGTCCTCATACAGGTCGTCATTCATGCTCTTCCTGCTCGGCTTGTGAATGATGCGCCACTCACCGCCCTCTGGAGGAACAGCCACATTTTAAGCATTAGAAAACACTTTAATCAAGATCAGCAGAATTATTATTTTTACTACACAAGCAACAAATCTGCATACCACAGGGGGTCAAAACTAAAGTGCGCACACAGTCAAACTGGGAAAAGACACTCTTGTGACTATGGTTAAGATATTAAGTAAAAAAAAGTGTAAAGCACCTTTAAAGGGAAAACAACTTTAGAAAACCAGATGACTATAACCCATCCTTGGTAAATGCTACCACCTTATCATTTACAGTTCAAAAACTGGTATCCATCCATCCATCCATCCATCTATTCTTTCACTTCCCACCAAACTCTCACCACTGTAAGCTTCGTCCAGTTGGATCTCCCGTATCTCATTGCCCCTCGAGTCCAGCGCATACTGCAAGTCGATCTCAGTGGAGTCATACGTGTAAGAGCGGAACTGCATGGTACAGTTCTGCCAGTCAAATGGGAAGTATTCTACCTACAAAGAAAAACGGGTATGTCGAGCAAACCAGAAAAAACGTGGAGAGAGCCCAGGAGAACATGAATGGAACAATGACATCTTCAGGTTTCTATTTAAACGTGTGTTTGAATAGACTTGAACTCCTTAACTAACCTTAACTCCGCAAGAGCTGCAGTATAGTGCAGGGGGCTTCCAGGTTACTCTGCCGTTATTATAAACCTGAACATGGACATGCAAGGCCACATGAAACACTCCATCATTACTGCAAACAGAGACCAAGATAAGATCGGGTTAAAAACCTATTTATTTTCTTAATCATCGCCAACCTTTTACCGGTGGTTTGACACATGTATCTGTGCAGCACAGTCTTAAAGGGGGAATTGAAGGAAACAGTGAGTTGATATCAGATGGGAATGTGAGGCTCGGGGCTGTCTGGTTAGTGTGCTAACATCAGAAGAAAAACAAGTAAGAGACTAGACTTGACACTGACAACAGAGGCAGCGCCTGGTGAGAAAAGTCATGCATATTGATGCTGAACTGTCAACGTTTCCTCTAGACTCCCCAAAACAAAACTCTAGCCATGTAGCAATAGCAAAACTTAAAAATGGCTCCCTTGACATCTCAAAATGTCTCTTCTTGTCACTTTGTATCATCTTGAAATGAATCACTTCATCACATATTGACTAAAGCATGATGCACCCAATCATCTCATCTTATCAAGGCCTCATTTAGTTCTGTATCAACTTCAAAAGTATCACCTTATTTTTGTTCACAATGTCACATTGTCTTGTCCTATCGAACTGATCCAGGGCTACATATATATTTAATATTTGGAAGAGTTTTAGAGAAACTCATTCTGCCAGATTCTTCCATCCATTAAGCCATACTCCGCCAGGCTCAGCTTTACACGTCATGTGCAGTTGTAGCAGCCTTTATTTCAAGTCATCCCACTTCCTCTCACACTCCGCTCTTCGCTCCGCACTTCAACTCTTCATTCCACATGATGAAGCAGAATTTCCGCGAAAAGACAAAGAGGTAAAGGTGCGGTCAGGAATCCGAGCAGCAATGCCAACTACAATCGCACTGCTCCTCCTGTCCTCTCGCCACAGCACATGCACGTCTCGCTTCTGTCCCACTCAGCAAAGGCCCCATTAAAATATTTTAATTGTCAGAGATAAAAAAGCAGAAGCGAAACACAATTCACAACACACTTAAATATGTGGCGCTAATACTGGATGTGCAGAGAGCAGTTTTGGCTGTTAGGTTCAAAACGCAATACACAAAGACATCCAGTCAATTAGACACTCATTCAGTCAGGATGCACTGTTTGGATTTTATGCCTCTTGTAATTTTATGGGGAGTAACACTAATGTCCTTACAGCGGGCCCTCCTAAAACTGTGTCAGTTTTAGGAGGGCCCGCTGCTGTTGCTGAAATGGCCAGCATTGATCATACATGCACAAACAAGGGAAGGGTACAAAGAAAGAAGGGTATACAGGCTTTTGCATGTGTGTGTATGCATGGCTCTGAGGGAACGCCTTCTGAGATCAGATAGATGAGCAGTGGCATCAGCTCAGTTATCAGGGAGCCATGCAGCTTAATTGCCTATAAAAGTGTTGATGAATGGAGCAATGGGGAGATGTAGGACATATACAGCAGCTATAAGGAGAATCTGTTCTAAGGATCTACATTTTGATGTGACAAAGTTTTCCTTTTACAGACATACAGCACATTACAATGCATTACACAGCTACAGCCCAGTCACGCCTATAACAATCTGCTGCCACTTCCCCACAGCTGCCATTACATTAATATTTTAATATCTAATGACACTTTTTATTCTCTTAGTTAATTTGGCTTTGTGTGCAGAAGGGGAACAATATTAGTTCTCCTTCTTCCAAATACACCCGGAGGACATCTGGGCATCTGAAATGGGAGAGAGAGAGAGGACAGGGCCACAATGCAGCCTGTATGTAAGACAGCTGCTGGTTGGGAGGACTGAGCATTATTGTGGCCATCAAATGGAAAAGTGAACAGCCAGAGTCTGCAGCGTGTTGGAGTTCAAAAGTTCACTGAAAGTGTTTTGGGAGTGGAGTCTGCAGATGGATTTTCTAGTTGTGTCTTGAGTTGTTCTGGGAAAAAGGTACTTGGTGTTTGAAAGGGAGCTGTATGACAGTCAAAGACTCTTCAGTAGAGATGGCAGAAGTGCAAAAGGTGAGAACAACATGGGATAAAAGGTGGAGATGGTTGGCATCCTAAGCCCTTAGCTGCCCTTTCTGACAGTTCTTTCTTTTGGGGAAAAAAAAAGTTGCATTTGTTATCCTGCTGCATAGAATTTGCAGAAAAAATATTATTTCATATACATTCGCAAGTGAACTCATTGCTTCAATTATGGCTGCTGTAGTAAGATGCATCTCTAGAGCTAAATGGATGCAGTGGTGGAGAAGGTTGCGGGTTTGAACCCCCGGGCCTGAAGCCTCTCTGTGTTGAGTTTGTGTTCCCCCTTTAGGTACTACTTCTTCCTTCAGTCATGCATGTGCAGGTTACCTGAGTCTGAAATGACCTATATATGAGTGTGAGAGCACGATTTATAATCAACAGTATATTTGTGTGTCCCTGCGTGTCTGCCCTATGATACACAGCTGACCTGTCCGGGGTTTGGCCGTAAAGCTATTGGATGGATGGATTGATGGAAATCAGTCACCTGGGACGCTGTCTAGAGCGGCAGTTCAGTTTTTCAAGCAGACCAAGCAGCGTAGTGGACTTTGTGGAGGCGGTGGAGGGTGATGTGCCTTTCATACAGAGTTATTCTATAATGCTAACTTGTCTTCCACTTCACTTCTTCTCACCACCTAAACAGTAAATGCTGATAAGAACTTATTACAGGCCTGAGTGGAGGTGTAAAGAGCAGGCTCAAAGTTGATTACCAGGCAAACACTGAAGCTGTAGATAAATAACAGGATCAGTGGAATAAACTATTTTTTCTTTTCAATAATCTGACAGACATGACCTTTACGTCTGTAAGTGGAGGGAGAAAGTGAGTATTTTTGGAATTAACCAAGATTTTCCCTATCAGACATTTGTTATATTTTAAGCAGTTGTGCATTTTAAGATGGGCAGACATATTAATATGTATAGGAGGGTAAAAACAAAGTGCACTTCCAGCGCCTGCATTGAAACCACTTAAAAAGTTAAATATTAAAAAAAAAAAAAAAAAAAAAAAGAGGAGGGAAGTGGCCACATGTTTCCTCCTTTCAGCGCTCTGGTGCTGATTCATTAATGTCAACGTGAGTTCAGCGCTTCATGCTTACTTATTGATGAGGACGATGTCAGGCAGCCAAACCTTCGCAGCTGGGACACGCAACACCTCAATCCCATCATTCTGCTTGGGCTTCCATTCCAACCGATGATCCGTCCATTCCTGTTTAACATTCCAACAAAAGATGCGTGTGTGTGTATGTGTTCAGCTAAAAAAAAAAAAAAAAAAAAAAAAAAAAAAGTTTATTTTATCACCACGTGCAGAAAATGGGCTAGGGACAAGAGAGACATGGATACTGACAAAAGGGGAGACTTTGCATTTACAAATACATTTGGAGATTTCATCAGTTTATTTTTCATTTGCTTCAACTGCTTGTAATTAGATTTTACTGGGACGTTTTTTCCCCAAGCATTTGTTTTAGCATAACAAAACATCATTTGCATAATTTCTCATTTTGTGCTGCTATGAGATGCTCCAATTGTTCTCTCCTGGTGGCGTAGTGCAGCGCCACTGAAATCAATGATACGAGGTGGGAAGTTATTCAGTAGCAGCACTTTGTGTGAATGACATGGACAGGGGCTCTCCGTCACATAACTCACCAAAGTTTCCTTTGAAGCTCCAGAGAAACAGACTTACCAGATTCATGAGGACCACTGTGCTCATTTCTTCATTCTTCATATTCTGAAAGAGTGAGAACAGGAAAGTATTGGTGTTATTGATGTGTAGTAATAATAAAAAAAAAAACAAACAAACAAAAAAAAAAAAAAAAAAACGTCCAGCAGTGACTTCATACCTCAAAGTATAAAGGTCGATATGTGAATCTGAATACCGACTTATATATCAACATTTCGGTTGAATATAATGCTTTATAATCAGTGACACTTCACAAAGTTATGTTTAATTGCAGTTGAAGCCTTATTAAGTAACATTCCTATGTTTTTAGTACTTCATTCTTATTCTCTAAGTTGCAATGATTTAGATTTTGGCTCTTGCCTCCTCTGTTAGGAAATTACTCTAAACCAAATTTGCCCTTGGGGGAATAATTTGTATTTGTAATTGAAATTTTTCTTACTATACATCTGCAAACAAATCAGGATCCAAACAGTTTTTTCTACTCAGGTTCAGCAAATTAACTCAGTCTGAGGGAACATATATTCATATAATCATATGGTGTTTAGACTGACCATTTTTCACATTTTGTTATGTGGCAGCCTGATGTTATTATTCAACTTCATTTTCCTCCCTTATCTTCATCAATAACCCATTATAAAAAGAAAGTGTAAAAGCTCCGTAAGCTTTTGCAAATAAAAAGGATACTTTGAAAATTAATTCTCCTTGACTTATGACATCATCTTTCACTTAGAGCTCACCAGGAAAGCTGCAGCTCACCTGTCTGTGTGCGAGCCTGCTGTTGATTTTCAGTATAAAATCATACCTGACTCAGCTGAATCAGTTAGACATCCTACTGTTTTATTTTATTATGGAAATGTTGAAATTTATTTTCCAGCAGATTTCCCTCGTCCTTTCATAAATATGGATGTTGAACTTCAAGAATTCTGCTGCAAGTCCCCTCATGGAAACAAACTGGCAGAAATTAAACAATACATATTTCTTCAAATATTAAACCAAAAGAAAGAAGCACATTTGAATGAAAAACAGAAAGGTCTTAATAGCTTTTCAGCTGTTACTTACTTTTCATTACCTGAACTCTTCATAGGCCTACGGAGACACACTGAAATTGAAATATGATATCAAACGCTGTTCCTGCCGGGCTGCAACTGGCGCAACAATGGTGCAATGATGTGTAATAGAGTTTGGAGTTGAGAGCTGCCAGATCATTTCCCCTTTTCTCATAATAGCCAACATTTTTCGGAAAACACACACTTGCTGCAAAATTGCAAAGATGGTGTGAGATGCAGCGAAGTGTCCCTGGATCCTACATTCATCCTGAGGAAAGACAGTGTGAAATTTTCCATTTTTGCTCCTCTACACTGTCGCTGATTGCACTGAGGTCTTAATTTGGTGTGACTGCACCAGTTAGGACTGAGAGGTTTCTGGCAGAGAGTTTTACTTTTTAAATCCTCAGCTGCTTCTGATGTTCACAGCTTTGCTGAGACAATTATATGCTAACGCCCACTAAAAAGACTGGGAACCTGATGCAATAGACGGCATAAAGTGATACAGAAATTTTGGTTATTACTGCAGCCAATTAGATTTTGTCCTGTAAGTAGATCCTTGCATTGGAGACAACTGGAGTATAATTTTATAGCTAAGTGTTTAAAATGAGTTATGTACAGTTGAAGTTTATTTGGAAAGTTTTAAGAGACTTTCATGGCTTGAACTAAGATTCATTTAGTTTCCCAACTAAATCTTCGTTGAAAAACGGGAACTCAATCCAGCTGTTTTGTCAAAAACATTAATAATCAGTAAAATGTGCTTTTTCATGCATCTACCCTTTATTTTTAATATATTTTCTATAGTATATATGTCTACATTCTTTTCCCTGCCCAGGTAGAGAAGGTCTCACTTCAATTGTGGGACGTGAGAAAGACTTGATTGGCAGCAGTGCATGTACAGCAGTCAGTTCCAGGACAGGAGTTCACGACGCAGACTCTGGCAGAGGTGTTTGCATGTGAAGTACCCAGTTGGGGAAATTAGTAAATGGCCGTGTGCGTTTGCATTGTGTGAGAGAAGGCGGTGCTTCCCTGAGCCAGGGCTGCTATTTAAAACACTGGGGGGAATGTCAGAGAGACAGCTGGGACAGAAGCTGGGGGCGGGGGAGAGACAAGAGACTCTCGCACTGTCATACAGACACACGAATACCTATCCCATCACAGACTTATCACTTACTGATACTTCCTGTAAGTATTTCAATTGACCTCAGCACGTCCATCTGGGTGAATGTAATAATAACTCAGCAGTAATCCAGCTGACTAGTTCAGGGCAGAGCAGGACTGACCATCCAAGTAGGTCAGTTTTCAACATTATTACACTCCACAACTTAAGAACCCCATGTGACTTCCCCTCCAGAGTGAGTTTGACCTTGAGCTGTACAAGATTTAGATGTGTATGGAAATTATGAGTGTTTGTGTGCGTGTGTTTGCGTGTGTGTGGATGCTATGGAAAAAGGAGCCAAGGAGAAATTAGGGAACAGATAAAGTGACACGTTTTACCTTTTTATGGCGTCACACAAGCAGAGACACTGTTGGTCAACACGGCTAAAACACAGTTTCCTAGCATGGATGAATAAAAACACAGTACTTCACATCAGTAGCTTGACTCTTTGTACCATTTGACTCAGCAGGACAGCAAGCAGTGAAGTGAGAACCAGATGGCACTCAGATATATTCACAGCTTTGAATAAAAACAACAAAAAAAAAAAAAATCCCTTACACACTACATTTACAGGTAAGTGCTTTGTTATCTTGCCTATAAGAGTATGTGTTATGCGGCATGGGGATGAATCGCTGTGTCCAAACCTTTATCACTCAGTCTGTGTAAATCATTCTAAGGACATATTTGTCAGAGGAGAAGTTGCTCCCGGGGGAGACGAGCCCTGGTTTCCAACTGAAGCCCAGAAAAATGTCATGAAAAGGGAAGCTGCAAGAATTTTAACTGACGTCCCAATTTTGAAGGGACACAAAATGTTAAATTAAGATACAACATGGTACCTCCTGAGGTTTGGAGGTGTATTTGGACTCTGCTGGCTTTATAGAGAGATGGATTTGAGAGTGGTATTTATCTCCTCCTATAACTTGCCAAGAGGAAGTGAATAAGGTTATTTATTTATTTATTTTTTAAGCCTTTTCAGAAGGTAGTAAGTCAAGCCTTCAGCTTTATAATCAGCAGGACTCATTGCCAATCGCCTATCAGCGCAATGCTCGTTTCGTTTGTCTTTATTTTCCCTTTTTTTTTTCTCAGAAACCTCTTTTTGTTGTATGTGATGTTCGGTCCATGTGTGGTCATACACTGTACATTCTTTGGACAAAGTGTTAAGGTTTTGTCGCTCACCAATCCAATGAGGGAGGTGAGGGTCATTCCCACACGGACCACCACCTTCTCTTCAGGAGTGGCTGCTGGCCGGACCTTCAGGTTGTAGTCAGTGAAGAGTGTCTTCATCAGAGCCTTCTCTGATTCTGAGGCCCCTGGAGGGACACATTGAAAATAGGTGATGGGTTAGAGCTGACCGATCCTTTCTGATTTGGTTACAAATCAAGAAAAATGACCCCGACCCTTTATAATCAAAGTCCCGCTGGATTTCCTGATGAAAGAGCTAACTACGTGCCAGGAAAGATGGAAATAAATGAACACTCGACCTGAGTGGATAAAACCAGATGTGTCAGGAGAACACTACACAAGTTGTAGCTGAGTTAAAAAGGTAAGAAAGTTCAAATTCAAACCACTAAAAAGGAAACATCCTCCCTCTTTGTCTTCTCTCAACCATACTGGGTCTGACCGTCTGCTGCACCTCCACCCACTCATCTCACTAATCTTACAGACAAAACAGATTCACATTTATGACTTGAGAGGGAGAGTGAAGCAGCAGACTGTATGGTTTCATCTAAGGCCCTGGATCCTGTGTTGGCAGTGATGTAAATGTCTGCAAAGTTTTGAACTCAACCCAGAATACAAAATGGTTCAATTCCACAGCATTTTTATACATTAAAAAAAAACAAAAAACATTATTTCCAGCCATTTCCTCCTCATTGTTGGAAGGTTAGAAACATTTATAATCAGCAGCTCTGCTGAGGCAGCATTCATCACGTTTGGCATTGCTGTGGCCCCAGCAGGATCTGACCTGACAGGAATAAATGACAACGATCACCCGGTGTGGCACCCCCATTAGCCAGGGATGCGTGGCTGCTGATGGGCGAGAACGGGAAGCGGACACGGAAGGCTAGAAATTAGCATTTTGTTCTCTCTGCCTCATTCATATGACTTATAATATCAGAGGAGGTAAGACAACATTGAAGGCTAGCACTGGGCATGTGAAAGATGCCGGCCGTGAATTTGACTTAAGGCAGATTTAAATTCAAACGCTTACCTTCTCTGAACTCTTTGATAAAGGACAGAAGAAGAAGCTACTTGAGAAGGCACTAAATGTGCTCTCACCTGCTTCCCCACATGAATATTACCTTGAAATGTGCTTCTCTACAGCGAACATGGTGTCAAAATTGACAATGACAGCAGTACAGATTTGCATGAACTGTTTTTTGAGAGCATTGTTCTCACTCATGAGGGAAAGAAAAATCAATGATTTCTCTGAAGGGGTGGCTGCTCTTAGCTGGTAATGGTTACTTATGGCTGTGAGACGTCTCTGATGACATTTAGGGGCCTTTATGGCTGCTGCGAGCAGTGAACCGCTCCTCTTTCTCATTGACATAACATCTTGTGTCACGGCATTATTCATTTCTTATTTCATTATTCCTTCCCTTTTAGTCTTCTCATACTTGGCGCCCCCCAACACCAGAAGTGGGAGATTTGAACTTGGCTATGCACCATTAAATTCAACATTATTTCGTACTATTTCAGACTTGATGGAGTGATGAAATTAAACTTCTTGCTTCTTTATAAAATAACTACCAACCGTTACTCACTTTAATAATTGTGACAATCATTTCATAGTACCTGGTGGTTGTGTTTTTTAATTTTCCTTTCTCTATAATGCTTTTTTTACAGAACTGTGGTTGGCAATATTGGTTTCTCACCATGAGGTTCAAATTGATGCTTTTGACTGAAACATCTTGACAGGTGTAGCTGCAAAACTGATCTCATTCCCATCAGCACCAGCTGCACTCTCTCGCTCTGCTAATTAGCACTTGCTAGCATTGTAACATGGAGAGCTAAGATTCAGTTTTTGTCAGTGAGTCTTTGGGGAAAAAAAAAAAACAAACAAAACAACACACCCCAACTACAAAGTAACAAGAGACAGAGAGGGAGAAAGCGACAGCATGGACACACAGAGCCCGGAAAAACAAACTCAAAAGTTTAAAAGGGAAAGGGTCAAACAGTTTGGCTCATATGTGGCCAGTATGTGCACCTTAATTATTCCCATGGAAATTCAGTCTATATCCCACAGATATTAAAACCCCAGTTATATATTTGATGGTCTCTGGTTTGAATCTATTTCTCTATACAGCATTCCACACCTGATTTTAGTCTACTATTCATACATGAAGAATGGCATAACAACTATAGCGCCACAACTTAGGTATATTATGTCAGCTTACCTCCCAATGTGCTCAGGCTGCCAAAGCAACATGCCAGCAGGAGCAGATCCAGGCTCTTCATAGTGACCTCAAATTCAAAGCGTCTCGCTTCAGCAGATCTTTAGAGTTTTAATCCAACTTCTTAAACTTCCCGTTTTTTTTTTCTTCCACTGCAGCTCACAGTGTGGGTTGGGGTTCGGTTAGTTTGGACTGTTGTTGTCTGTCAATCAGGCCAGCCTGGCCAACTGCTGTCTTCTCCAATTACCTCTTATGGGGAGGGGAGGGGAGCAAAGGGGAGGTTTCACTTGGGTCACTGTTCACCCCCCCCAGTGAAAGACATGACTACTGGTCCTCAAACTGTGGCCAAGATTCCGTCCATGTTGTTTTGGGGTCCATAGGTTTAAAAAAAAATAAAATAAAAAAAAAAAGTCACAGGAGGTTGAGCTATTGTTTCTTTGGGTTCGTTAAAATCATACTTGAATCACACACACCTGTATTGCTCTAATACAAATAGAAAATATTCAGACATTTCACATAAAGTCTTAATTTTTTGGATGCATATATAGATGTATACAAAGTTGTTGGTATGCTTCCGTTAAAGAAAGACAACGGTCACTGAAATAACTTGAAACTGACAAAATTAATACAAGTTTAATGAAAATTAACTAATGAAAATCAGACATTGCTTCTGAATTCCGGAGTCATATTAAACAAAAACAATGAAACTAGGTTGGACAAAAATGATGATACCCTAAACTTATTTTGTTATATATTTTGTTATAATATTTTGTTGCTCAACCTTCTGAAGCAATCACTGCAATCAAGTGGTTTCTGTAACTCTCAATGAGACCTCTGCACCTCTCGACAGGTATTTTGGCCTACTCCCATTTGGAGTTCACAGCTGATTTCGGCAGAAGGTGTTTGGGGCTCTTCAGTCACCATTGTGATTATCTGTCTCTTCCTCTTGCGGCCACGTCCAGGGAGGTTGGCTACGATCCCGTGGACCTTAAACTTCTGAATAACATGTGCAGCTGTAGTTACAGGAGCGTCAAGCTGCTTGGAGATGGTCTTATAGCCTTTACCTGGAACATGCTTGCCTATAATTTTCCTTTCTCATATCCTCAGACAACTCTCTCCTTACTGTAGCTTTCCTTGGTCCATGTTCAGAGCGGCACACACCATGACACAAAACAGCACGGTGGCTACGTTTCATCCTTTAAATAGGCAGACTGACTGATTTCAAGATTGAAGGCACCTGTGATGCTGATTACAGACCACACTTAGTTTAAGATGTTGCATTTTTGTCCAGACCAGTTTCATCAGCTTGCTTGTTTAAGCAATTCTGTTGAACTACAATTCAAAAGCAATCTCAGATTTTTTTAGTTATTACTTTTGTCAGTTTCAAGTTATTTCAGTGACCATTGTGTGTTTTTTTTTTTTTTTTCTTTCTTTAATGGAAGGGCACAAACAATTTTGTCCACATCTGTAGCTATCTTGCACAGACATCCACTATAATTAGTGGACATACAGAGGTGATGCAGTGGCCATTATTCTCACAGTATAACAGTAAGTTGATCAAATCATTAAAATGGAAAACGCCACTGTGTTTCCTGAAGGCCCCTGCTGTAAAACCACTCTTTTATATCGAGCTCTCTCATCCCTTCATGCCACTCTGCTCTTGCAGACTTTCTTCGGCCAGCCACCGTAATTCACAATCCAGTGTCACTGCCATTGGGCCTGCTGCCAATTTAATTACCATGGAAGCTAACTATTAACAGCTCGCAGCCAGTGTCAAGTCACACATCAAATCAGTGGTCAGGAGAGTGTATAAAGCTTAAGTTGGCAGTGACTCAAATTCTGCGATCTCTCCCAGAGCAACCATTATGGATCACAGTTTAATTTACAAGTAAGTAGTTAACTGAAACTGGATTGATTGTTTACCTCTGATTCTTATTTTAGATGACATTTAAACGGTTTATAGCAGTCATATCACATAAAGAAGTTGATGCTGTCATCATACACAACACTGTGTGAAGTGGGAGAAGAGCCTCTAATTTTAGTCAAAATTTCCCCCAATTTTCTGCTTTAACCACTCACTTTCTTTCTTTTTAACTCTCCAATTGTCTCACACTGAAAAACTTTATCTAATCTGTTTTCAAATGAGAACTCAACCACTGGAGACGTGTGTTGAGATTTCAATTGAGAGTAATCAAGCGCACAGTACAGACAACATATACGTTTTTCGCAAAATAAGGCATTAATATGTTGCTTGCATTAACAACAGCCCTAAAAAGCTGCTAGAAACTGGCTGTAGGTGGGGAAGGCCATGACCACACTATTTTTACGGACCCAGGCCTTGAACAGAATTATAGATAACGGCAGTTGCCCATTTATTTGGTTTGGTTCATAGAGCTGTCCCTTTTCTTTGTTTTCTTTTTTTTTTTTGTGTGTGTGTGAAAGTAAAAGTAGAATTTTGTGGTAGCAAATATGAGAAATATATTTAGCACAAATTCAAAAGCCAAAGTACCGTCATCCCATGTGCAGTTCACACACTTCACACACATTCTCAATTCTTAAAACCCCATAATTCATTGCTGCAGTTTCAGGACAGTAAACGTGTTCTAATTGCTCAAAATCTTCACGGTTACTTGCTGTACGCTCCCGATCGTGTGGTAATGCACCTATTACAGAGCAAAAATGGGTCATTTGAAGTTGAAAGTCTCTCATTTTTGCCGTTTTATTGGAAGCGGTGATATCTTTGCGGTTTTAAGCGCCCATAAAGTATCTGAATGAAGTTCAGCATCTCTTCTCTCTGGAGCTCTGGTAAGAGCGCGTTGGTAAGCCAGTCAGAGTAAAGGCTCCCGTGGCTCTAAGGCTGTTGGATTTTTTTTCTTTCAAGCGGCATCATCTCTGGCTATGGGAGGTGAAACCATAGAAGTCGAATGAACAGTGAGTGGATTCTGTCACTGCCAGGGAGCGAATACCTGCTAACAGCTGTCTGGAGAGATCAGGCTGATGTCAAGACAAACCGTGCAGACGAAACATTGAGCAGACAGTTTCGGCCCTGTCTGTGCTCGCAGTGATCATTAAAGTGGATGTCTCTATTTAGCTAAAACATCTGCTCCAGACCGTCCCGGTGCACCTGTATGGGATATCATTTATTATATTTAAATATGCATTATCGTGACACTATTTTGGCTCAACAGTCTCGTCATGTTTTAGTCGTTTGTATTTGTCAAGGTCAATGAAAACTTTGCCGAGTTTTTACCTGAGAAAAATGTTTACAATGTAGCTGATAATTTGCACTGGACATTTGATATTCAAGGGACAGCGTTGCTTACTTGAATCACGGGAGATCGGCGGTAGTTTCCAGCTCCGGCCCACAGCAGCTGCAATAGAGGCAGTTGATCATTATAACCTTTTAGCCCCTGAATTAAACTCAGCCAATCTGACTGAATAGTTGTAACAAACATCCTGTCACAGTAACTTACACTTTCCCCTGATCACTATTCTCTCTGTCCACTATCAAAGAAAACGCATCTGTAAGTTTATGTACAATTAAAAAAAAAACAAAAACACTTTACTGACACTAAATTCAGATTTAGTGATTTAGACACGCAGTAGGAGCTATTGAGGCTATTGGCAAGAATGTGCTTTAGACACATGCCGACATTAAAAATCAATAAGATCATGCAATTCATTTGAATAATTTCACCACTCCATCCTACCATCAGTTTTTTTTTTTTTTTTTTTAACTACAGTATGGACTTATTTTGAAGTAACTTACTGGCTATGCTAAGCACCTCACACAACCTAACATGGAGTGACCCAAATGATCCATTTAAATAAGGCAATGCACCTAGGAATGACATCAAACCACAGTCACACAAAAACAAGAAAACAAACAAACAAACAAAAAACTCAGGAGGCCCGCATTACAATCATACAAATATATTAGTTTGTTTTATTCAATTATATCCAATAATACGTCTCCGTTGACTTTGTGTAAGTTATTATAGAAATAAATACAGATTGCAAATGCAGAGACAAGAGTTTGGGATAATAGAGTGTTAGGGGTTGGGGGCGGTGGGGGGTGGGGGAATAAGGGGCTAAAGGGGTTCAAGAGTATATATTGGGTAAGGACTGTTTCTTTGAAGGTGTCCAGTAAATTATTGGCGCATGCATGCTTGTAGTCCCGCCCATCTGTGATCCTCTACCTCAACCCAGGAGTTTCAAACTGCCAGCCCCACGGCTCTCCATAGTCCTCTTCTCCATTGTGTGTTTTTGATCCATGGCTTTGGATGGCGTTTTGTAGTTGATTTATTCCTTGCCAGCAACAGGGGGAGTTATTGCACCCCAACCACATTTGCATGGATATATTTATACGTAGAGATATATAGATATATTTTTTTGCCCCGTTTGAATACAAAAATAGTGTCATTGTGGCTTTGATAGCTGGAAGACTGAAGCACTCTTTTTGCATTTGGAAGACAGGAAAGAAAGTAAGATTATGGTGAGCTCCTTAAAATCTTTTCTGGAAGACTTTGTCACAATAAGTTGGATCGTCCATGCAGTACAAAGAAAAAAAAAAAAAAAGTCAAAAAATGCTTCAAGGATTGATCACTGGATCACACACACAGGTAGAAGATGTATTTATGTGTGAGTGTTGAAGGAGAGAGACTGCCGGTGAATAAGCAGTCCGCACAATGCTGCCAGTGAACCAGTTAAAATCCTGTTAGGAGATCAAAGGTCAGAGGTCAGTCAGTTAGTTGGTGTTTGTTTGATAGGTGAGTGCTGGAGGATTCTGGGGGATCAGGAGGAAGGGGTTTGAGACCCTTCAGTCCCGGTAAATGTTGTTAAGCCTTTTAGTTCAACGTCCCACATCATGTCATAGGAGAGCAGACATGGATATGCATTTAAACAGCAAAATAAACACATCAATTAAACAATCATAAATGAATAGACTAACAATGTCTCCTAAAGGGCATAATAATGGATAGCAATACTTAGAGTTCCTCATATCATGTCATTACAAGCCACAGTACTGAGAAACACCAAAAACACAATGCATACTTTCTTAAACAAAGTACACTTAAAAAAAAAAAAAAAAGAGGGATAAATAAATACACTGCTTCATATAGTTTACAGTGTAATGCCACAAATAAAACATTGGTGTTGCATTAGCTTGTAAGAGGTGAAGTCCCTCAATGATCTGTTTGTAAAGGTCAGCCCAGTTAGCCACATCTGCGCCGGCTTGGTGCAGGGCGCTGTGTGCAATGCAGATGTGTCCAGGGATTGTGGGTGTGCCTTTAAAAAAAAAAAAAAAAAAAACTGTCCGATTTTTTTAACTAAACACGTTTATGTGTTGGTTAACGCTCTACAGGGTGTGACATTCAGTGTTCAGGCTCTGTTTCCAATACGAAAGCTTTATTTATTTATTTATTAATATATTATTTGATGAAGCAGCTAAGTGAATACAAATAAAGAGTGGGGGGCAAGAGGGAGAGGGAAAATCCGTCCGAGGACGGCGTCACTCTTTTGTTGGAGCACGTGAGTCTCTCTCTTCCCCCTTCTCTTTTTTGTGTTTTCTGCTGCATTGCAGATGTGGTGGAGGGACTCCACCTCGAAGTAATACACACACATACACTCCCTCACACACACACTTTAACAGCAAACCTAATGCACAAAAAGGGCAAAGTGTTAGAAAAATAAAAGCTTGAATGAAACACGCAGTTGGTTTTTCATATCAATATTAATCCTTTTTTTTCCATCCCCTTCCTGATAATGTGACTGCACCTTGTTAATGGAGTTTATTGCTTTCAGCCCAAGGACGCGTGCTCATTGATTTGGCCTCTGATTTATCCTCCGTTTTTCGCTCTACCTTTCTCTTTCTCCACACTTCATTCTCTCTCTACTTGGATACACATAATGGATATACACAGATATTCAATCACAGTTACAGAACGATTACACACAAAGACCAAGCTGATGAGTGTGACATATGGGTGTGAATACATCAGCACATGCCACACACACACACACACACACACACACATACATTGTGCCTCCAGGTTAAAGGGAAGTTGTGTTTGCAAAAGGAATTGAAGGGAAAAAAAAAAGTGAAACTTCAAAGGGAAGCTGTGAGGGCACAAGTTAGCTACACTCCACTATATGACAGATGCCTTTCACACTCTCTCACCCTCCCTCAATCTCCGAGTCCTTCACAACCCTGGATGACCCTCTCTGCAGCTGTAATTCGCTCAGTAAGCAGGGAGGGCCCTGACTCGGGAGAAAATGGGAGGAAAGGGAGTCCCCGGGGAGAGAGAAGTGTGTGTGTGTGTGTCAGAAACGTGCAGCTGAATCAGGTATACATCATTTAACCTCCTTCCATATCCACGCACACATACACATTCATACCTTCATCATCTTTTTTATATACTTTAAAGAAATGGTCCCAGCGACCTCTCCAGAGAGCCAATATTTAACGTTTAGAGCTGAATCTATAGACATTTATCGGTGAGTTAAAAGCTGTAAATTCAGCCATTGGGAGGGGTTTCACTAATCAAACATGTGCTCACATAGTCAGCCGCAGAGATAAATGGCAATCTTTACATCCTGTAATTCACACAGAATCGTTTGAAGTGAAGCCTGAAGGCCGGGAAGCAGACAGACTGGAACAGAGGAGCTGATTTCCGACTTCACAAAGGATTTACAGAGAAAAAAGGGACAGTATGATCACAGCACAACACACACTGAACCACATACACTAATTTTTAAGTCTACCTCTTTGCAAACTTTAAAGTGGAAAAACAATGAGACAGCAAACGTTCAAAATAATCAAAGAATAGCATGTTTCATCCATCTGGATTGAACGGGTTCACAAGAGATAATATCTGTTACAACCTTTGCAAAAAAAACAAACAAACAAACAATAATTTAATTTAACTGTCACAAATACATGATGAATCCTGGTTGAATAGCACAAGGATGAATTTCAATAACAGTGTACGTACTGGAATAAAAATCTAATTCATCTGCATATTCACTGGAAAAGTGGGATACTGATGACTGATGCAAATTTAAGAGGCTGACGGGTCATTTGTAATGGACTGAATTTAACTGCTGAGTCCACACAAAGAATGAATATCTTGATTGTGAGATATGAATCCATCGTTCACTAGATGTCAGTGTTTGGTGTTGCTCAGTCACTAGAATGGAACGTCGCTCCTGATAGCTTGATTTCATGAAATTGTGGGTCTCATTTCTTGAAAGTCACTTAAACAGGGATAAGTCATTTCTTTATTTTGACTAAGCGTTTGAAGCCGCAAATGAAAGCCTACAAATAAAATCTACATCCATGTCCCCTTCTCTGCAAATCCACCATGTCCTGCTTTTTTTTTTATTTTATTTTATTTTTTTTTTAATCTGTACAGGCATATGCATAAAGAAGATACAATACTGCCTTAACTTGAGGGTTAAAGGGCCAAGCCACTGATTTAGCACTAAAATAAAAATTTTGGACATCACAAGAGACCAAAGAATCTCAAAAATCTAAATGACCAAACTTTGAGATAACCTGACTTTTAATTGATATAATGGGGGCAAACTCCATTTCCCACAATGCTATTCAAAACATTTTTAATGCTTTTACAGTCCAGTATAAGCATGACATGCCAACTGGCCTGTTCATGTGAAATCAGAGGAGAGGCCCTTTAATTATCCTTGTGCGCATGATTCCAGTGCATTATTTTATAGTCTTCAACCTCTAATCTAAACTTTATCAAAGTTAAAGCACAAACTTTTGTCATCATTTCTACAATCCACATTAATCACTTCAGCTATTTTAGCCCTTAGTCCTTAACAGCCTTTTGTCTTTCAACTCAAAGTGTGCTGACACATATGTAAGAAAATATTGCAACATAGATAATTCCCAGCCCTTAAAATATATTCTCACAGAAGTCATGGCTATATGTGTTTGCCGTTTCCCCCCATTGAACAGTATCTCTCCATCTAGTCCCAGACGCTCTTAATTCAACTCTAGCAGGCAGGAGCCTCATTTAATTAAACATTTGTGTAATTACTTTGCGAATAATAGTCAAACATTGTGTTCTGGATTTAGCGATCCATAGGGGGCGACTGGTCAAACACACCAACCTGAAGGTCTATTTAACAGTTTAAATAAGGTCTTTCATTTGCAAGTGAGGTCTTAACAGTAACTTGGTTTGATTAAATCTAAAACTAATAGGGGCAACTCCTTTATGTTACATTTCATCCAACTGAAAGCTGCTCCTTCCGTTTATACGTTGGGTGATTTTTTTTTTTTTTTTTTCTCCTTTTCATCCCTACTTTGCTCCTTTCCTGTGCCTTTGTTCCTTTCCTTTCAGTCACCACTGCACTACGTCTTTCTTCATCAGTAAATTCACTTCTCCTCAGGAGAGCAGAGGTAAAGTTTGTTTCATCGTCTCAGGTAGCAGATTACTTTGCTCAGCAGCTTGACTCTATTCTGCATGGGTTACCAGCTATTATTATTTACAACCACGGGTTACAGGGGCACAGAGGATTACGCATGGAGGGAGATGTGTGTGTTCAGGAAATGCTGTCCACATTACCATAATTCCCTCTTAAATCTTTTTTTGTTCTGCTCATCATAACAAATTTTCCTCCCTAAAAGGCTCTCGCTTTTCTGTTTCCTCTCTCTCTGAGCACTGATCATCAATCCTTCCTCACTTCTACCCCCTGAACACAGGGACTCGCTTGCTTCCCAAAATATAAACATTAGGCGGAAACAATCACCCAGTCTGGCATATTGTGCCATGAAAGTTTGATATGAAAAATGATTGCTTTTTCCTTTGAATGAAAAAGAACTACTTGAAACACACACAACTAGCTCTCCTGGAAAAGATTGGAATATGAAATATTAAAACTGCATGTTACTTTCTTTAACAGGAGAGTAAATAAACACTGACAAAAACGTGATCAAAGAAAAGTATAACACATCTATCCACTCATTTCACCCTTTTTTTTTTAAGAACCACTGCTCTTCTTACAGTTTGTACAACAGATATCACTTCATTATTTATATATAACTTTGGTTTTCTTATTTTTTGCCTCCAAAAAAAAAAAATAAATAAATAAAATAAAAAGGCAGTCAGAAATCATACCCAGAACAGAGCAGGACTTCTGAGAGCAAAATTAAAAATGGCTTAAATTCATTTGCATCATGACCAAAGATATATATGTTAACTCATGAGCCCAGATTAGCCAAATTATTGGAACTTTTTATAAATTCATTTTAAAGTGTCCGTTTCCAGCAGTAGGAACTGGACACTAGCTGTCATGTTGGTGAACATGTGACAGCAAGTGAGTTACTCCAGTTACTTAACGTTGCGCTTCTGTAAAGTTGGGGAACAGACGACAATTAAAATCCTAACAATTAGTCATGCTCCAAAAACAAAGGCTCCTACCACTTCCCATGATGCAATCTGATTGCAGCTTTCATATCCTTCACTAGTGTTGCAGGACCATTTTCTTACGCAAATCTCAGAGCTCAGGTTTGGTTGCTTTCAATAGTTACTCATTAAAGAGGAACTCCAGCGCTTTTACACATCTTAGGGAGCAGCTGAGAGATATATTAGAGAAAACTTGCACAGGGTGGGATTTGAAAAATTTATGTTTGCTTGTGGAGTTTAAAAAAAGCAAGCAGAGCAGATCTGCCCTTTTCGAGGCTAAGTTAGCTGCTACTAGTGTCACAAAACCAAATCCAAAACAAACTTTCTAAGTTAAGTTGAACATCTATGGTTCTTCTGCATTGATTTTTTAAAGCGATTAAACAATGAGGACACAGTTCCATACTGCATTATCATTGTGCATTTGGTACAGCTCTTCAAATTTAGCACGTCAATTAATGCATTAACTATTCAACTTCACAATTAAAAACATTAAAATATTTTGTTCGAGAATTTTCAGTGTTTCACAACCATCCAAAATTTGTTTTCATGGTTTGCTACCGGGAAAACCGAAGAATCAAGCATGTTCCAATTAACGATATTGATGTATTTGAGTAAATTTAATGTGTAAAACAGGTGGAGTGCCCCTTTAAATTGGAGTGTACTTTAAACGTGTGCAAGCCTTGATAGAAAAAACAGTATGCAGATTACTTGTGGCTTATGGCAACGGATCTGCTGAAACTGTGATTATATGCACCCGATAATTGTGTGGCAGCAAAACATCGATGCAATGATTTTCAACATTTTGTATATTTCTCGAAAAGACTACCACACAGAGACAGTGTTTGGGCCTCAGGTGTTTGTGCAATGCATGGCCAGCAACAGTGAAAAAAGCTATTGCAAAGCAATCACCAGAGACACAGTCAGGCTCCATCAGTGCCCCATCTCACTGATGATATCCTCATCATCTCCCAGAACCTGCACACACACACACACACACACGCCGCTGCTGTGCGCCTGCATGCATTGGCAAATGCATGTGCCAATGCATGTCATTGTGTTAAGTGTGTTAAGTCATGAGATCGTTTTCTGCAGCAGTTGCTCATGGATGTCAAGGCGCTAAAGTGTCTGTAGGCAGTACACACACCTCCTCTCATGGGTGTAAATGTCAGCGTAATAATGACTGTGTGTGTGTGTGTGTGGTTATGCAGGGTGCCGAGGGAGCTCTTGGCCCCTCGTTTAAGGGTCGAAAGATTCTGATCAGCCCTAGACTCCATTAACAGAGCCAGAGAGGACGGGAGGGGTTTTCTTGTGCTGCCGAGTGGAAAATTGAGTCCATCTCACAAACTAATCAAATCGCGCCAAACGTGGATGGAAGAAGGGAGCGTGCGCATGCACGCGCGTACACACACAAACAAGGGTGACAAGTATCCAGGCCATCTCACAAAGTTGCTGACACACACAGAAGATGTGGGCTGAGCAGATGGCTGCAGAACAAAAGTCTGCAAGGGTCTCTGTGACAGCCTCACATTTGCATGGCTCTGTGTCAGGCTAACATTAGCGTGGACCCCCCGCAGGGAAATAAAAACATAACCCATTTGTAAAGTATGTGCTGCAGAGGGACGGCTTTGACCGTTGCACCTGTTGTGGTAAAACCAGGAAGACTTTGCTCAGATATTTGGCTGAGTGGAAGTATATCAACGATGATATCTAGAGTGTGTGGGATTTCCTTCCAGCTGCTTAAACACACTGGGGTGACATGCTGTACGATGCTCAACGATTGTTAACCTCTTCATGGAGTTATTGCTTTTACATCCCAGGCTCTGGAAATCACAGAGGTTATCAAATAAAACAGTGAACAGCTGGTGCGGATGGGTGGACGGAGGGGGTGGGGTCTGTGATGGTAAAAAGGGCTTCTCATTGGCCAGCTCCACTCTGCCAAGACCTGCTCCTTCTTTTCAGCTTAACACCAGTGCATTGGAGCACGCAAAAGTTTTTTGGGGGTCAATGTGGCAGGCAGCAGGTGAGAAAGGGGTGAGGGAGGTAGCCCTAACAACCCTGCTCAGGCTTCCGCTGGTGCCAAGTGCCTAGTACCCTGTGCCCCATGCCCCGTGCCCCCACCTCTCCCATGTGTCTGAGCGCTAGGAGGAGGTTTTGGTTTTGGATTGAGGGTCCTTCTTGCCATTCTGGAGCACAGGTGAGTCACTGGAGGTCTTGGGCGTTTTCCTGGGCGGACTCTGCTCAGCAACGTCATGAAGAGAAGGCTCCCTGTACATGGCCACTGGGGAGGGGAAATATTACAGAGAGTTAAAGAAGTCCCACAAAAGGCATATTATGAATAACCAGTTTATCTTAAAAACATGTCTTTGATGCAAGATGGAAATGAGCTATATCTGCTCTGCTAGTCTCAGTTGTGTGTTTTCAGGTGTGTTTGTACGGACACTCTCTGATAAAAGAACTAAAACATTTGTCTGGATGGACTTATTTTAAAACTCAGTTTCAAAACAAAATTGTAGCAGTGGCCGCAAACTCAGAGTCACTATCAGACTGCGCCAGCCACGGCCTGTCACAAAAACGTACGTATCGTACGCCCAAGGCCATAGTCAATGTCCATATGACCTTTTTAGTTAAAACGAAGTTGGCTGGAAACACAGAGGGAAACAGCGGCAGGTGAAGCTTTGTGGAAATAAAAGCAGGAAGTATCCTCACACTTGATTGGAGCCATAAAACAAAGCAGATGGACCCCAGTTCTAAGTTTACGAGTAAACAAAGACTGGAGCAGAGTAATAAAGTTAAGGATGACCACATAATGGGTTGTGGTTAAGGCTTGTATTATTAAGACATGGCATATGTTTGTTTGTTTTTTTAAAGATTGTGCCTGCCTTTGGTGAGGTAATCACTGATTTAATGCACCAGCTGGTGTTTGGACTCTGTTTACCCCTGAACAGCACATCTACAGGTAGTTCTGCTTGCAACTGCATCAGAAGGCTGTTTCTTTTTTGTGTTAATGCAACTCATGACACTGAAATTGTTTTTTTTTTATCATCTTAGTTTTCCTGATTATTCTAGTGAGGCTCTAACTCAGGAAGGCTACTCACATTTACATGAGAGTGTGTTAATGGGCAAGGCAGCAACCTGCAATGTAGTTCCCAAACAATTTTAGTGGAAGAGCACAGTTTTGAACTAACTAATTAACTAATGAACTAACTGCAAGAAACACTTGCAATTGTAACTGAGTGATAGAATTATTTTGTCAAACAATTGATAAAATTGGCTGATTTGCAGCACATTTCCCTTAAGTTTTGAAAAAACTCAAAGACAGCAGGCAGGTTAACAGGATGAGCAAATGAGCTAAAGCTTTAAGCATGGAGGCATTATCTTCTACCATCCTTTGCAGGTTATGTTTTCTTCCTGTTACTGTGTTATAGGCACAGCAAAAACACCATACAAAGCAGATTCCGTTTGACCAGAGAGACCGGTGCGTTTTCCTGTGCTCCATCAAATACATATTTCTTACAGGAGAAGGCTCCCACATTGTTTAATCATAAATATTTCCAGACAGATTCATTCTACAATCAGGCAGAGCCGCAAATAACCTGATAAATGTATAATCTTCCGTAGCTGCTTAGAGGTCAAAGAAACACTGTTTGAAAACACAACAATGCTCTTTGCAGCAAAGATGGAGACACAATCGAAGCATCTTGGGATATATTTCTCAGTGGCTGCTGCCTTTCGCTGTACCTTCAATGAGTTTGGGCAGAAAGTGAGCAGCTCCCTTGGTCTTCTTCACGCGGTTCCCCTTCATGACCTGTCCATCCCGGTTGATGCCGATGTACCACGCCCGCCCCGACTGCGTCTGTCTGTACAGGATGGACGAGTAGGTCACGTAGTAGTTCTCAAACACACCCTCCTTAAACTTACACTCCGGCGTGAAGTGTTCCTGAAACACACCACAGGGAAAGAGGAAGCATGGACGGGTCAGGTCAGAATAACGCATTTAGAGCATCTGCCATTTTTATCCGTTCGATTATTTATATATTTACTCTCCAATTCCACTGGCTCAGCTGGGAATCTGAGGAAATGGGCCCCACATTTCATTGTGACGGTTACAGGAGTGCACACACACACACACACACACACACACACACATTCCACACATGCCTATTTGCCACGTGGACAGAGTGGTTGGAGAGCAGGGATGCCATAACTCAGCCACTTCGGTTTACCTGTAACAAACAACAATCAATTGGATCCTTCACCCCCTCTGTAGTTTGACGACCCCGTCATCGGCCTTCAGATCACACACACATGCACAGCTCTGCATTAGACAATACATCAACACTGGCCCCCCACCCCCTCATCTCTCTCTCGTTACATATTCCCTCTGTATCTCATATTCTGCCTCTCCTCCACTTTAGTCCCTCCATCCCTCCGTCATTTGGTAACCTTGTCGAGGAACAAACCAATTTGCAGGATTGATTTGGAGCCTTGATGTGACGGGTGAGCAGAAAAGGCCTGAATAAGGAGTTTGCTCTCTCACTCGCTCTCCCTCCTCCTGTTCTCTGTCTTCTATCGCTCCCTCTGCTTGTCTGCCTAAACAAGCGCAGGGCCTTAATGCCTGACTATATCCATTGTTTCACACGTAAACAAGCTAATTACACTGACTGCATCTCCCATTCTTTAATTACACATCCATTCACTCAGACAGCCATTCATTTCCTCACCCACCTATTAACTCGGCTCTAATAGTACAGACTCGAATCCAAAGGTCTGGATACTCTTGGAGGGTGTAATCTGATTGCTACCATTAGCCGTGCTTGCATAGCAGTGTGATGCATCTTGTCTTTCTGCAGAATGTGTGTGGATTTTAGGGGATATTTACAGGATTAAAGGGTACTTTGTAAAACTTCATCACCACCAGCTCACTGATTAATTATGTGAACCCATATAAGTCTGGTGTGATGTGTAGGGAGTGTGTGTGTGTGTGTGTATGTTGAGGCATTATCATTAACATAATATGACCCATCTCCTGAAAATGTAATTTTCATTCTTTGTCATATTGTACATGGACTATTTGGACACTGGGGTCAAAATGTCTCAATCAATGTTACAGCATGTTTTCCCCCAACTTTAAGCCTTTAAAATGATAATGTCCCACGATGCATAAAATATCAGATCCACAATAGGAGGTAAAATATGAAAAGCGGTCAGAAAACAGGAACGAACAAGCAACAAACACAAGCGTGAATCACTTCTGCTTTCAGAAAATCGTAAATTTATGACTTCTTCTTCTTAATTACGACTTTTTCAGGTAGTTTCGCTCAGTATGATGGTGCAGCACCGACTGCAGGAAAACAGAAATACAAAGGTGCAGCTCACATGCATGACTGCATGGGTGCGCTCACTTCTGCAAACAAAATGAGGAGTTAATGTGATTCATGTTTTTGTGTTTGGAATCTCAGAGGAGTATTTCCAGTTTTTCTTCATTTGATTCAGATTTTTCCCTCATGTGGGATTTCAGAATATTAAATTAAATAAAAAAAAGCATACAAAAACTAAAATTTTGTAATAAATCTTTTATCTTGGCCTAAAGCCAGACACATAAAGCCTACAGCATTGCTGCTTTATGGGATAAGAAACAATAAAGAGTCATTTAACCACACAGCAGACACACACCGGGGTCCAGTCTGATTTCTGAGTGATCATTCCCTGTTTATCACACACTGCAGAGTGCTGACTCTCACACTTCTTCATCCAGACGGCTCAGCTCCCTCACAGAGAGCACCAGACTTTTCTATCTGGTGCAGTTCCTGGTGCACTCAGCAGGGGCTGCTCCAAACACACAAGCAGTCTGGGGCCCCTGTCACCACCACTGCTACAAAATAAACTACTCACCACTCCGTAACGCTCAGTTCCCCCCAAAGGAGCTTGTTTTGCACGCTGAAAACAACTTGAGTTGTAGAACAGCCACGAACACAAATTATTTCCTTTTATGTTGCTTTTTCTGCACCAAACGTGATGTTATTTTTGCGACTGAATGTGTCGAAACCTCCTGATTTAGGATAACGCATTGATTTCTAAAAACTCCAGTGTCTGTTAGTGAGTCCAAATGGTGCTTTTAAATAATGACTGACTCACAAACTGTCATAGAAATGCAAATTAAAACTGTGAGACACATACTTACTAATTAGATCCTGTCACAGGATCCTTAAGTGTCCATGACCCAACACTTTCTGTCACTGACATGGCTACAATCCTCTGTTACATACAGATGGTTTTAGAGGAGACAACAGTTTTCTGTGTGTGTCTATTTAAGTATGTGTGTGTACACCCACTCATGCGTGTCTGCTGTTGTGACAGAGGGACATGACAGATCCCTCTTACATCAGCAGGAGGCCACCCAGCGCCAGATGACATGAATACATACACACACGCGCGTACACAGACTCAGACAGACACACACACACACACCATCAACAGTGACGGATGGAGCAGTTTGCGTACTTCATCACTCACACCCACAGACAGAAGAGCGAAAGGAGGGATAGAAGGAAAGGAGGAAGGGCGACAGGGGACAAGATGAAAGGAAGGAAAGAGAATGAGAGGGAGTGAAGGCAGAAAAAAATAACACAGGAAAAGGCCGGATGAGAGCTGTGGGAGGAGTGAGATACAGTCGGATTATTCTCCAGTAATGACACACGCAGGTCTCATTTCCATCAGTTGACACCTAAAGACATTATTCAACCCCGCTCTCAGGCGCATGGCTGCCATTAACCACTGAGCCTTCTGTGCGCTCAGCTGGGGAATTGATTCTATGTAAGACCTCTGTGAGAAGTCAATAGGCATTAGGACAGGGAAAAAAGCTGGATTAGGCTTTGATTGGACCAGCGACATAGCGACGCAACCGAGCATGAGCAACTTAAAATGACTTACAAGCGGCAATCGGGCAACCACAGGTTAATTCTGGGGCTTTGAGTCGCAGACACTTATCGACGACATCCCAGAGGACAAATTTATTTCACAGAGTTGATAGGGCGTGCGTGTGTGCGTGTATGCGTGTGTGTACTGTGCATGACTGAGGAAGCACGGGAGATGGACTGAATTTTTATAGTGTCTGGTAAATGATGGCTGCAGTTTTATGTCAGCTACTACAACTGATCATTATATGAGGGTGGATGGCTTCATTCAAGCACACAGGGCCTTTGTAAGCCTATAGCACTGTTCAGGGCAGATAGATGTCAGATTTGGAATCCCATGATATATCAGCTGATAAGAGACAATTTTGCTATAGTCATAAAGAAGTTATGGAGTGCTGCAGGACTGAGTTCTAATCTCTAGAAAATAGTTAGCGCAGGTTCCCTCCTCCCAAAGTCTGTGTGTATTGTTGTGTTTAAATAACTGAAATAAGGTCTGTGGTCAACACTGCAACATTAGGCATGTCAGTAAATGCCAGAGTTGTGATCTCTTTAGGGTTTTACATCAATACCGCCTACATTGCAAACTCGTGGCTGCCTGTGGCCTCGTCATCACGCTGATCTTGTAAACTAATCTTATCCATTCCCATTCACAGCCTTGTTGTGTTCTTCCAATTTGGAAACTGCTACTAACTTTTTCAGAGCGAAGGCTATCTATCATAGCGGTGATGTTGAGTGCCGGTGGCGTTGTTCTTTCATGTGGACGTGTCTAAAAGTTTTGTTAATTACAGATTTTATTTTGTACTATAACCTGGACAATGTAAAAAAATCCTTGATATTTTGTGACGGATGAAATGTCATCCCTGCAATTCGACTGTAACTCTCTCTATATACTATGACTCCAGAAACCTTTAAGAAAATAACATATTTATTTTGTGTAATTGAATCCGCACATCTGAATGAATGTATTAATCCAATCTACTTGTCAAGCATATTGCTTTAAGCAGCAATTTAATCATTATATTTTATGTGCCTACGTGTGTTTCTGTGTTCTGTGTTGAATGTGGACATGCTCGATTTAGGACTCAGACTGCAAACCAAATCAAATGGTAACACATCATGACCTCACCCATGGGTTTGTGAGGTGCTGTTTTAATTTGGCTGTCAGCCATGTTGGTTTTTTGGAACCAGAATTACACACATTTGGAAGAGAAGGTGCGGCGAAGGATGAGAGAGGGTTGGATTTAACCTACTCAATTCTCTATCCTGATTGTCAGGCAGGTTGCTGTATCTGGCACAGTCACATTAGCATTTATGGTATATTTGCCGATAAATGATCCTCATTGAAACAAGTAACAACAGGTTGTTTGAAAAGACTTGAAATTTAGACTCACTAGGAAAATATTTACTGAGTGCAGAATCAGTGAGAAGCAGGCTCATGGGAAAGGTAAAATTATCAAATGTAGTGTGTGTAGTGTGTGTGTGTTGGAGAAAGGAAGAAAAGCAGGAAGAAATAACGTGTTTCATCCAAATACATGTCAGAACATTTTATATCACCTGCACGTGTAGATCATAGAAAGGTTTGAGATCAGTGTTTTTATGCCACAGGTGTGAGCGTTAATAAGCTTGTGAGGAAAGATTTTAATAAGGATAAGACAAATCTAAGGGGGGAAACAAAGTGGAATGTTTTGTGTAATGAATGAGGAATGAAAGAGATGCAACTTCTTTTGGGGAGGATAAAAATCAGCACTAAAAGCACAAAGAGCAAGGTAAGCTTTACAAAGGCTTGTTTACCAGAAAATCTGATTATTATCTGAGCAAATAAGGAGAAAAAAAAAAAAAAAAAACTAATTGAGGACAAACAGCTGAGGATGCATCACAGGAGCTCGCAAAATAGTTTACTGAAGATAGGAGCAATTATCCTTGATTAATTTATGCATGGACAACATGTAACTGCACGAGCATCTTGAGCAGACTCTGGGGTCAGAACCATAACTCAGCATTTAGCGGTAAAAACCCCCCTAAAGGAGCATCGTATTCTCAGGGTGATAGACCAGCCGGCCGCATGTTTAAAAAGATGAAAAATAACCTCTGACACTCAGAGAAACTTTGTCAAATCCCATAGTAGCATCGGCAAATAGTTGCTAAAAGCAACATTTTTCCATCTGACTTCTGCTGCAGCTGGTGAGAACTAATGTTAGAAATAGTCCGAAAAAAGATGCTTCGCGCTGTAAAAAAAAAAAAAAAAGAATGTGTCATGTTCACTGTAGCTGTGTGTGAGCCTGCTATAGCAGCGGAGGACAACGCGCTGTAAAGAAAACGGCCCCCCAGATTTGTAAGTGGTGCCACCAAAAGATGATTTGCCACTCTGTTACAGCAATGCCTTAGAAACATACTGAGATCGAGTTCTGCGATCTTATCTGAAATTTTTGGCTGTGCTTACTGTGCTTTCTGATGTAGTCAACCATCAGCACTGGATAACAATATTAAAGGTACGATGCATTTATGTGAGGGAGTGTGCTTTTAAGACCTTTAAGAATAGGACTGAAGTGCCTAGTTTTGATACGACATTTCAAGTATAATGTAGTGAAGTTATCAGATAGGCAAGAGTCTTGTTTTTTGTTTCTTTTTTTACAAATTTTTTCATACAGCATGAGCGGCAAGGCGGCATTGTGGTTAGCGCTGTTGCCCCACAATAAGAAGGTTGCAGGTTCGTTACCTGAACTAACCAGAGTGTAGCCCGCCCTCGCCCAGTATGAGCTGGGATTGGCTGCGGCACCCCCAGTGACCCGGAAACGGATAAGCAGGAGAAGTTGAATGAATGAATGAATGAATGAATGAATGAATGAATGAATTAAAAATACATTATGAAATCTTTTACGTTTCCTGTTGGTCTTTTCCATCCTAAATTTCAGGATTTTACAACAGTGCTTTATCTATGATGACTACACTAAAATGATCCAATCTTTTCCACCTCTTGGCTTTGTCTTTGTCTCCACCAACTTCTTTTCGTTTTGAGGGTCAGTCTGTCGGTTTGCTTTTGGAGATGTAGCATATAGCAAGTATTGGATAAAGAAAATACTGTCTCCTGCTGATTAGAGTTGGGAGGAAAAATAGTTCCAAACCAAGATAAAATGAGCTGAAGGATGCTAACATGCTATGAGGGGAAATGTAGAGTAAGTAGATTTTTTTTCTCTCATCAGATTCCTTGTTAACAGAAAGTATTGATTATGAAAGCTTTAAAATGTACTTTTAACATATAAAACTGTAAATTCATCACGTGGCATGACAGAATGCTAACAGACAGCTTGCAAAATGGCGTTAAGTTGCTTTCAAGGCCAAGAATTGCTGTTGAAAATCGAGTGGGACTCAGAAAATTACCCACTTCTCCTCTGGGAATTGATTTCTGACTGATCAGACGGGTCTCTCAGCTCACTGCGTATCTAACAGACCTCACAACAACCAAAGTGCTGGCATTAAATTTCTCTTTTTTTTCCTTCCCCTGTCTGATTTCTACCTTGTGGCCTCTCAGAGTCCACATGAAACTTTATCAGTGTCTGTGAGTTGCCGACCGACAGAGAGGAGAGAGACGTTTTTAACAGTTCAGACGGAGAAGGGTCCTCATCTGTGCCAACATTCTGGCATTTACAGGGACACCCTGAGGATCACTGGGGCTTGAGCAGGGCTGATGGGCTCTCAGCATCCAGAAAACACACAAGCAGGCACATGTGCACTAAAAGGCGACTCACAAACTGGCCGGCGAGAGAAACACCATTCACAAACACATAAACGCGTTTGTGACGTCTGGCTGCGCAGAAGGATAAATAAACAAGACTTACACTTGAAACAACCCTTGAGCAAGTGAGCACACACAGAAGTGCAGTAGGGATGAAAAACAGACACGCGCTTATACACACACACACACTCACTCATATGGTGTAATGAGAACAGCTGGAGAGGGTGCAGGCTGGTGCACAGGGGGAAGAAGCAGAGAGGGAGGGAGGGATGTTCTCTGCCTCTCACCTTGACAGCCAATCGCTCGCTGCGTGTTTGGGGATTTTCCAAAGGGAACCAGAGATAACCTGCCTCACCTCTATACAAACTTTCTCATCTCTTCTTCTTTATTCCTCTTTCTTCCTCCCTCTCTCAGAACCACCCATGCTCCTCATTTTGCCCCATCTCCTTCCTCAAGGCCACATGTGTGTATGCTCTTTTTGTCACATCAGAGGATGGCACAGATACACCTCTGAGTGTGTGTAGTGTGTGACAGGAGGTTGGTGGGTGGAGGGTCAATCAGAGTGTGACAGGGGGAGAAACACCTATAGAGAAAGGAAGGGGGCAGAAAAAGGGAAACAAGGGTGCTGACTCAAAGAAAAAGAGACAAGCAGTTTCTGATTCAATTGACAGGTGAGGAAGGTCAGAAGTGGGAAGTGGGTGTGTGTGTGTGTGTGTGTGTGTGTGTGCGTGCAGGCAGGTCATTCTGTAGGAAGCCTTTGTTAAAGGTTTTGTTGGGGAGCTGACTAATTGCCAGTTTGCCACTTGTCAGTAGCAACTGTGTGTTGATGTGAGGGCATACAAATGTGTGTGTGCACTTGTATTGCACTTTCCTGCTCTTACCAACCGCTCAAAGCACTTTTCAATAGAAGCCACATTCAGACAGCGATTTCTGTTCCTACTCATCTGCTGTGGGTTACCTACTGTAAATAGCACTTCTATCATAAATACCCACTCACAGACGGATCTTTCCCAAGGACATTTTGACATGCTGGCTGGAGGAGGCGGGGATCGAACTACCGACCTTCTCATCAGTGGATGACACGTAATGAATTGCTAAGGAAAAATGAAGGAGAAGGTGGAAAGACATCCACAGGAGGACCAGGTCAGCCTAAGATGGGAATGACATTTCTAACTTATGTGAAGAAAAGCAAATAGAAGCATTTTGTGATCGCTCAAGGCAATGCCTTTAGGTGAGAAATATAATATAAACCTAGCTGTGGGAGATGAAAATGGTCTTATGCTTCCAAAAAGATGAAAAGATTTTTGTAAAGATGTTAGATTTTAGAACCTCTTTTTAGGACTTCTCAATATTATATTACATGAGCAAGGATTCTGCCTTGGGGACTGAACATATATAAGGATATGAATTTTACCACATAAGGAGGATGTCTGAATGGTGAGGGAATTGAGCAGCGAATGACATCGGTAATGGTATTAGCTATTCAGGTCTACGGTGTATATCTGCAATAGGATGCCAAACAAAAGAGCTGAGGGTGTGAATAAGTGTTATAAAGTATATTTCAATCAGTTTGTACAGGCACAACTTCAGTGTGGAACTGAGCTAAAACTACTTTTGCTTTTATGGAGTTCAAAGTCAGGACACGGTAATGTGGTGCTGTCCAAGGTGCTGATCCTGCAGCTGGGCGCAGCCAGAGAGCTGTCCTGGGTGGCCTCCGTTTTAACCATGAATGGTTGTATTCATCTATATTCAGACTGGCTTAGCAAGAATCCTGCTTCCAACACAATAATTGCCACTGTTAAGCAGAGTTACTGTTCTCTCCTGACAGAGAGGTTAGTAAAACAGGTATCTTCAGGGGTTATTCTGTCACTGCTTTGTACTTTGCTCTTGGTGATAACATTCCCTATAGATTGATGTGGACAGAATAATCTCCTACAAATGCACATTACCCACCAAAATGCCAACAGCTTTTGGTGGGTAAAACAGCTCTGTGCTGCCTCGTCTCAATGTACCTGTCCTCCCAGTTGTGCATCACACGCTCTGCTGTGGACAACAGAACACTACGAAGACGGGTATGGAAAACTGCAATGTGAGTATATATCAAAAAAGAGTAGCACTTACACCGATCGTTGTGTTTCCACAGAAATACAGCCCAATATATCTTTACAGTTAATTTGTTCCCTGACATTTCCATTCATTGCCGAAGTGCTTGTTGAAGTCTCCCAGCAGTACCATGGATTCCCCCAACTAAGCCTAATGCAGAGTTCCAGCCAGGGTCTCCAGGAGGGCCAAATTCTCTGAACTGCTGTTCGGTACATATGCACAGACAACAGTAAGAGTTCTCCCCCCTCCCTTCAAGTGTAGGGAGGTGACCCTCTGCTCCACTGGGGTAAACGCCAACGTGGCGGCACTCATCTGGGGACTTCTGAGTATCCCCACACCTGCATGGGTCCTCAGAGCCAGCCTCCTTTGCCCAGGTCTGGGTCACTGAGGCTCCTCACTATCACCGCCACCCCGACCCCAGCGGTTTCTAGCACAGATTATGTGTCCATAAGATGGGGAGGATGCATGTCCACGTCACTCTTTTGAGCTGTGCCCAACCAGGCGCTCGCTGACGGGCCCTCCGTCCAGGCCTGGCTCTAGACGTGGGCCCCGGGGTAACCTCCAGGCAGGGTAACCTTCCTCTCTGACACTTCCAGACTGCAATTCCCTTCAGCTCCATGATAACTTATGTGATATTTCAGTTCAATATTTTGGTTTTAAGGTGCATGACTTTACATTTTCAGCTCAGTCACGCTGCTCTCAATGTAATTTGCAGGCACACACAGCAGTGAGAAAGCTGCAAAGACCCACTGCACAATGGCTCAGAAACAAAAGGCAAATAGGACAAAGGCACAAGACACAATCAGTTGGCAACTTTAACAGCTTAACAATTGGATAATGACAGAGCAAAAGAGACTTAAACCCATACGGTGTGCAGAAATGAATATTGCCTCGGAATGAATGATAACGTTCCTTTGTATCTCCTGGATCTGTAAATAGTTCAATGCACATGCAGTAACACATTTTCTCCAAAATAGGAATAACACTGTATGACACTGTCTACTGTTGCAGATTGGTGCAGTGATTAGCACTGTCCACTGTGCGGAGTTAGGTTTGGGGTATCCCTGTCTATGCAGGTTAGCTCCAGCTTTCTACCACAGTCACGCACGTTTAGGTTAACTCATGATTCTACAATATGGCCCCGAGTGAGAGTGTGAAAGGTTGTTCCTCTCTGTATTTCACGATAAGATGGCCCTGTGAGAGACTGGGGACCTGTCCGGTGTGACCCCACCCTCGCCCTATAGCAGCTAGGACTGTTGTCAGCTCTCCTGCTATCCTGACCCATAAGCAGCATAGACCAGGACTGAATGGTTTCAGCTAGTGATGGCTCTACGGATATGACATCAAACAGATTTCAACTTCTCAAATGCGACTGAACTTTGGATATTTCCAGTTTGCCTCGCACCAATAAACACTGAGGAAAATGATTTTGGTGTTTATGTTAGTTAAAGAGAACATTCTCTTCAAATATATATAAAACACAACAGTATACGCTCAGCCCTGTTGGGAGTCTGTGACCTATTCATCACAGCAGCAGAGCAGCAGAACTGGGGAACCATCCCCCCCCCCCCACCCCCGTCCTCTCTGCCAGTTTCCACAAAGAAAGGAACAGCTCACTCTCATAGAAACTGGTGTAATTATAGATGTAGTCACTTTCTATATCACTAAAGACCATCAATCCTAATTAACTGGTTTTCTAAGGCATAACAGCAGAATACTCCAGCATCAAGCTGATGAGGAACAACTAGACTAGAAATTATTTATTGTAAAAAGTGTGTGTACTTGAACCTCTTCTAACCATTTGTGCATGGTGTGTGTTGTAAATCAAAATGTATCAGTGCATACACGTGTACATGTGTCCCGGTGCTTTTCTGCGTGTTGCCCTGTGTGTATGTTGTGTTTATGGATTGTTAGTACTGATCAGAATGCAGAACGGGGCTCCTCCCTCTCAGCTTGCCGGGACAGCCGTAACTCTTGTCAAAATACAGCAAAGGCTGTTGTGCTGCTTCGAGATGCAGCTGCAGCATTTTTAGGTAGATATGAAATTCTGTCTTTTATCACCTCCTCTTCCTCTTCCTACATGATGTCCCACATACCGTTTTACGCATTCTCCTACCCTTGCTCTGTCATTCCTTTAACATATCTTGCTTCCCTTGCTTCCTTCCCTCCCTTTCTCTTTCCCCATCTCAGCAAGGTTGGTCATGTGATCAGAGGTGTTCCCTATTTAGCAGCCGGTGCCCGCGTGCATCTCTGAAGGAGTCCCCAGTGGAGCGCTTAGAGGAGGCCACTAACAGTGCAGAGGACAGGCGAGGAGGGGAGGGAGCACACGGGAGAAAGACTGAACAACGTGCAAGATAGAGGTCTGGGACAATGGGAGATAAACAGAGGGCGAATTAATAACACAGCAGGGAGCCAAAGTCAAGAGCCCAGCAGAAACCTGCATCTACAACCTTTTTGAACTACTCTAGCTAGTGTGCTAAATGCTATTTGCTAATAATAATAGCTATTTATTTTTACTTTACTGTGACATTTTACTCCCTCGACTGTACATGTCTATAGACTATCAATGGGGCAGCATGGTACGTTACTGCCGTGCCCAGGACTGTCAGCAAAGTCCAAAGATGTGCACATTCGGTTAATAGGTAATTACAAATTGCCCACAAAAGTGAATATGAATGGTTGCCTGTCTGTATGTGGTGGCCCTGCAATGGACAGGCAACCTGTGGAGGATGTACCCTGCCCTCAGCTAGAATAAGCTCCAGGCCCGTAGCAACCCTTCACTAATAAACACCATAGAAAATGCAATAACGGGCCGGATGGTGTATCACTAAAAGAGGAAAAGAGGCTCCAGGAAAGGTTGCTAACTGCATGCTAGTTGTCTGTAAGCTTATTAGCTCAGCTCAGAACAACATGTTCATACTGTTTACTCAAAATAAGTATGTATGCGGGTCCATGGTTGCCGTGACAAAGTAATAAAACACTCTAAAGTACAGTCATCTCCACACAGGGAGAAATGAAAAAAAAAAAAAAAAACTCAAACATCCTAAAGTAATTTCAATCTATATGAATCTGAATTATGTTTGTCCTTCTCCTGGCACTGCATGGGGAAAAAAAAAGGCTTGAAATAGCTTTTGTTTCTCTGCCCCATCAGTGGTTCTCATTATTTGGTCACAAGTGGAGCAGTCTTCATTTATCCTCCGAGTGTAGATTCACAATGTCATCTGGCACAGTAAAGTTTTACTTTGCCCAACTTTCCCCCGTTAACTGCAGAGAGAGCTTGGCCAGAGCTGGTCTTGGGTATCGGAGTCCGGCCCAATTATGTCTGCCTGCCTCTGTCAGATTGTTTATACCTGGCTGCACACGTGTGTTTGTGGGTTTATGGAGGGTGGCTAAATTGAACAGGGGAATGTGTGCGTGTGTGTGTGTGTGTGTGTGTGTGTGTGTGTGTGTGTGTGTGTGTCTTTGACTACATCTTAAAACACAATCCCAACCTGCTCCTCCTCCCCCGACCATCCACAAATCCCTCCCTCCCCCCTCCTTCTCCACAGCCATCTCTCTACCCGGGAGGCTTTTCCAGAGCGCACGGCTAATAAAGTGGGCCAGGTCCGCGGCTGAGCACTATTTTTATCAGAAAGCAATTTTCAGGAGGTGCCCACAGGTAAGCGGGTCCCAGCGCCTCAGACAATGAAGCCATGACAAGGAGTTTCCCCATGCCATTAACCTCTGCTGAGCTACCAGAGAATGCCCTGGTGCTCCCGGAGCACAGCACAGCCAGTAAAGAGGTCTGCATGGACCCACTCCAACTCCCTGGATTAATATCAATACCTCCAAAATCCATTTATTTAGCTTTAAATTACTCAGACAGAATTAATATATGACCAATCCCCTCCTAATGGCTGCTATTTGCACATTAGCTCTTTCTTGGTATGTATAACATGAGAATTGTAAGGTTTCAGAGAAATAAAGAGCGATATATGACCTAACCCAATGAATAAAAGGGCTACTAAGGTGAAGGTGACAACGGGATGATGAAGGGGAGGTTTGCATTGTTGGGGATGTGTAAAGACAGATGGATTCGCACGGAACCATCTGGCCTCTTTCTTCATGCAGCTGGCCGTTCTCGCTCTGCTCGGAAGAAAAAAAAAAACAAGTTTCTGCTTGTGCATGTTATCATAAAGTCAGTCTTCCTTCTTATCTGATGAGTATTATCGGTGAACTTCTGCAGTAACTGGAGCAGCGAGGACTGTGATGTGTTTTTACTCACATCTTTCCTCTCTGTCTGTTTTGTACCAGCATTCATTTGTGCAACTTCGAGAAAACCATAAGAGAAAACTATAATGAAATTGTCAACACCTCCACTATTGTGCTTTTTTCCTCCACTTCATCAGTTACTTTACTGATTTTGCATGCAAAAAATGTTATTAGAATTAAGGATATAATCCATTAGAATACATTTAAATGCACAATTGTGTAATTTAAAAAATTTAGATTAACTCCTGCTTTAACAAAAAAATGTAGCTTACATTTCCATGCATAAATACTAATATGAAAGAGACGTGGTTTTCAGCTAAAACTGCTAAAGAAAAACACAAATGCAAAACCTTGTGGGGCAAAGGGGGAAGTGCACTGAGCTATATGCATAAGACTGAAATGTTATCACCTTAAACAATTTCTGTGTTAAATACAAACTTGTAACTGTACCAGTGGCTCACTGACACAGAGCAACATGCTTATTTGCTCTCCTTTTTAGCTTCATTCCAGCCGCTACCCAGAAGAGATCAGTTCTTCTTTCTGCTAAATTTACTGATGTACGGCAACAACTGTCAGCTGTGGCTATAAGTGACACACACAAGAGTAGGAAAAACCAAAATCTGCTAAAATGTGTATTTGAGGACTGAAGGATTTATGGCGAACCACTACAGGTTCCTCAGCAAGATAAACTAAAAATACAACTCAATAATTCATGTTTCTAAATTGTGGTGTTTTTGATTTTCCAGAATATTTGTTTGACCGCTAACTACAGATACTCGTATTCGAGTCTGCTGCTCACATCGTATTTCATATTTCTGACAGAGACAGTGTTGCTGAGCCAGCATTAATATGCATAACAGACTGACATCACTTGATTGGCATCTTGGGAATGCATTTCACAAAAACTTATAAGGATATATCACAAATGAATGACAGCAGCAAGAAACTTATTTAAAACAAGTACAACTATCTTTGTACCTTTTCAGTCTTTTCTAAGTTTCTGTCAGTTCATATTTTCTCAGAAGGATACAAATTGATATTTAATAGAATCTGACTTCACTGAACAGTTGAATCATTCAACACAGATTATGAAATGGCAGGGTGCAGCTAAAGGAACGGCCAAGGAAAAAGTGGGAGACTAAAACTGTGAATAGCTGTGAAACCTGAGGTTTCAGGAGGACAAAGAGAGAGAGGGGAAAGGAGAGCAGAGAGCTAGAGGACAGGTAGAGGAGCTAGGACAAGGACAGCAGATAAGGGACACATCAAGACAGGGATATATATTCCGAACAAAAGAGGTTCATGGGGTGACGGAAAGCAAGGGAGGAGGAAAGTGGTGATGGCGGAAGGGAGACAAAAACACAAACCACAAGAGAGGCCAAGAGACACAAATGGCCAGACAGGGAGTAAGACAGACTGACAGGCGAGTAAAAGACATACAAGTGAGATGGAGAGGGGGGAGGGAATGAAGGGAAATGGAGGAGGGAGGGGGAAGAAAGATGAGCGCGGCGGCTGTTGTTGCTCCCAGCGGAGACGTTAGGTTTGGTATGAGGCTGGGCCTGTCAGGTCATCCTTCTCTCCCTCTCTCCTGCCCAGCATCCTCTCCTCTTCTTTTCTTTTCCCTCCTCTCACAATGGCAACAACAATCAGCCCTGTTTGTTATTATTAGTGCTAAGATGCAGCCCATCCTGCCAATCAAATTGCCCTGCCACCGTCTCAGCCTCAAGGAGCCCGAGCAGTCTGAGCAGCCATGGCCTTGAATACAGATTCACGTGTTGTACAAATCCAAATTCCATGAAAAATGAAAAGTTCAAAAATCTTTCGTAATCATTTACTTTTCTTTACTTTTCTTTCTCACAAATCCACAAACAGTTCCACACAAACACAAACAAATCCACAAACAGTTTCAGGCATTAGTAGTGTTTCATTACTCTGTGTAGCAGTTTACTGTGTGAAAATTTACATTTGGCCTCATCTCCAGCTCCCCAGAGTGACAAAGGAGTAACACTTGGGTGATCCTTGAATACCTCTCCTGGTTACTGTGAGATGTTTGGCTGCCTACTTTTTCTCAGAGGTGTGTGAATCCATGCTAGAGATTCATTCCTCTTCTGTAACTCCTGTTTAATTATATCTTCCCTCTTGTTTCAGGCAGTAGCTGCTTTTACTTCTGCTCTGTTAAATTTGTTGAAGCATGTCGGCCAGCTTCATAAATCCAAAGAGGGGAGTTTGGGATTTACCACACTTGCAGGTTATAAATTATTCATGCTGTGTGTTTGCCAGGGAAACACCACTTTGCCTACTAAAGTAATCAAATGTCATGTACACAGATCCATATTGTTTGGGCCATCAATGCTAATCTGAAAACTAAAACCTGGTTCTGAATATTTGGACATGTTTGTTTCAATGGCAGGTCTTGATGAGCCTTATTAGAAGATGTGCCCTCAACCTCCTCTTGTCTGGACAGTATAATGTGTTGAAGGGTATTTCCACTCTGATTTGAGTTCAAAGTTTGCATTCCATGAAGAAAGCGTAAGCTTGAACACTAACACTAATTCTTGTTTGGCATTACTTTTCATTTATGTTAACAACTGGTGAATCACTGTCATCTGCTGCCATGTTTGTCCCACAAAGTTAGTTTGTGTATCTTGTGTTCCCTGCATGATTGGGTGACCAGTCCCATGACCTCACTCTTTGTCACTCTACGTTGTTGACAACGTGCTAAAATCACTGAAACAATAGCGAACGACGTTGACCTATTTGCTGGTGAACAGTGGCAGGTTGTTGGAATTATCAGGAAATTACACACTATTATAGTTCTTATTCTTGCTAATTTTAATTCTTAAAATAAAAATAAAATCTGTGTACTGAACAACATTAACCACCAATTCACTTCATTCATTATCCAAACCCCTTATCAGCGCAGGGTCTCAGGGGGCAAGAACCAATCCCGGCTGACAGGGCGCAAAGTCAGGCTACGCCCAGGACACGCCACCAATCTATTAAGGGGCTGACATGTGAAGACAAACAGCATTCGCACTTACTGGCAGCTTAGAGTTACCCATGAACCTAATGGACATGTCTTTGGACTGTGGAGGGAAGCCAGAGTAACTGGAGGGAATCCACGCGAAACCTTCTGGCTTTGAAGCCAACCGCTGCACCACTGATCCGTACGCCAAACAAACCAAACACCCCATGAAACAGTATAGCAGTCTGAAGATTTCTACCAGTGAACCTTAGTCCAAAGTAATGCTGTGACTTTGAGAAAGAGACTAAAAGTTCATCGACTACAGGACTGTTGATCTCCAACTCCCCCTGACCTTTGACCTCCTCTCTGAGGAGACAAGAAAAACACTTCTTCTCTTTGGGTATCAATGACCCTGACCAATCCTTAAAGCACAACTTTTCTTTCTCAAGGCTACTTTCCCAATTCATCAGACAAGATCAAACAATATAAGAATAGTGAAATACGAGATCAAACATGTTTCTTCTCTTCGTGTTTCAGGCTGTTTAATTATTGCGAGAAAAACTGAGGTCATCGCAAATGTTTGAAATATTTATGAGATGTTATCATTAAATTAGATCAGATCATTAGAAGCAATTTCCATTATTCTGACAGGGTAAATTTTTGGTGGGAAAGAAAGAATAGAAATGAGAATAGAACAAACAGGATGCACAGTTAATACAAAACCATGCAGCTGATAAATAAAGATAAATGGTGCGTCTTAAGAATGCCAAGCTGGGGAAAAAAAAAAAAAAAATCTCTTTTCTCTAAGCCATTACGGGCAAATGTACAGCTGGGAGGAGGTACTTGATTTTCAGATCCTTTAAATAAGTGTTGTAATTATCCGCTTGTGTGTGCGTGGTTGCAGAGGGGAACACGTCTGCCACAGAGGCCCATGAAAGATTAATGCTGAGTAGCCACTGGAACACTGCCGCAGCCGAGGTGAGCCTTTGTTATTGCTTCGAAAAAGGAAAACACCTCTCCACCTCGGTTTGCACTTTTTGTACTGATGCTGCTGGGGAAATTTGTTCATTTGAAGTGGTGAAAGTCAATCAGCAGGATGTCAACTCTCAACTTTATATCCTCGAAATATGGTTAATCATACTATTTGGCAACAGCAGATACCTTTTGCAGGACACTTGCTGTGCTACATTATGAATCAACACTAAAACATTCTTATTTATTGAATTTGGCATTCTCATAGTATTGCAAACATTTCATTTGAAAATCTAGTGTATTTGTTTTAAAGAGTCCCCTCTGCCATGATGCCAGAATTAACCAAAGAAGGAGTAATCATAAACTGATGGTCTCTATAGTTATGTAATGATTATTGTCGTAAGTTAAATATTGAAAAGCGAGCAGTGTAGAAGTTGTGCTTCCTATTCTGTTAACATGAAACTAAATCTATGGGGGTTTGTGTGTGTGGTTTGTTTTTAACCTCTTTTTATCTAAACCAATCAGCTTTTGGTGTCAAGACCTAGCTATTTCAATCAGCAAGTAAATGTGCCACTTCGTCAGACGGAAAAAAGACATGAAAACACAACTGGCAATAAAAAAAATCTATTCAGTGACTATAGCATTTCTTTAAACTTGACTTTTTTTTTTTTTTTTTTTTTTGTATCCACTTGGGGAGAAACCAACTGTCATGACAATGGTGACACATTAACTAACAGGTGCTTACATAAAGCTATATTAAACTAAATAGCCCCCATTTATTCATATTAAAACAGTGTATATCCCCTGAGTGCTTTTTTATACTGTTCACCAAACCCGTGGGGATATATTAGTTGGTAATTGCTAGTTAGTGAACACAGCAAGCAGTATGTCCTCCCTTTTAATTATGCTTGTGCTATATAGTGGGTTCACTGAAGACAGCAATGACTACAAATAAAAGCCATGATCATTATTGGAAATATTTGAATTTTTTCAGTCAGCACGCGAGAACTTCAACAATACGATTTCCCTAACTGACAGCAAAAGAGAATTTCAACCTGCAACCAGTAACTCCAGTTATACTTCAATTCATTCTGGAAATTCTACATGTTCATGATTTTACATTTGGGTTTTTCTTTTTCTTTTTTTCTTTTTTTTTGACCATCTGCTTTCATTTTTCAAAACCTTCCAGCGGGTGAAGCAGGGCCTGTTCCATTTGAACATGCGAACAGTTGCATAACAGGGTGTAAAGGCTCTGCACTGCCTCCCCCTGAGGACCTGAGGGCAACGAATGCAGAGAATGCTCACGTTTGCACAGAACAATAGCACGGGTGGTGGCTTGAGTTAAGAGAGTAAAATAATTCCTCCTCCTCTCCTTTGCCATCCTTCCTTTGTCTTCCCTTCTTAGTGAAAATGGGTCACCTTTCTTTTATCAGGAGAATGCCTGTGTAAGTATAACCTCTGTACCTGTGTATGTGCATGCGATAGTTTTACAGACTAGGGGGGTTCCAAGCCATGGGGAAGTCATGTACAAGGACTTTGTGCATTTTCTGGAGCTCATGTTGTTTAGTGTTTTCTTTAGAATTTTATTTATTTGTTATTTTTTGTAGTGGTTGTGGGCGGTGTTAGGGTTATTATGGTGTTCTAGAGATTGAAAAATTCGTTGTGTTTATGTTTTTAGATGGATTAGGATTAGAGTTGGTAAAATATAATGTAACAGTTAAAATGTCAGTTTATAGACATATATATACGATATGTTGAAATCTTGGTTTTAATTATCCTTCTCTATCATCTCCGTTATAGAGAATCCACAAACAACACTCTGATATCACGATGTAATTAACGTTTTCTCCATTAAGTAGCATTAGTTTTCTACCTGAATAGAAAAGGTGAGCCGGGAATACCCGAATGAAACTTCAGTTGACTACATCTATCAACTTCTATCAAGTCTATCAACTTGTGTATCCTGAAATCTGAGGTCGCCATGTTCAAGGCCTTGATGTGGAGGTAGCAGCTCAGAGTTACAGCCTCAGGGCTGTTTATGCTTGTTGGGCACAGACTTTAAATCAGGCATGTGGACACCAGCAGCGGTCCTGAAACATTGTACACTGGTCTATATTAGTGGACTGCCTCTTGTGGGTTGGGATCAAGTTTCTGCCTCAGGTGAAGTAACTTGGGGTGTCTTGCTCACGTGTGAGCTTAAAGTGTAGTATGGAGTGCATGACTGACAGGCAGCACTGTGTTAAAATGCAGTAGAAGCTCAGCTGGAAGACAAAGCTTTCAACTGACCAGTTGATCTAAGTTACACCTACTCCTCAGTAGGTAGAGATTCTTTTTTTTTTTTTTTCTTCTCAGAAAGCTTTAAGTTGCTTGCTTGTTAAAAATCTTTTCAAGTCCTTTCTACAAGTACAACATGAAGTTCCTTCTAGTCAGAAGTATGGGCAAAAGGCCCAGTTTGAAAATAACAAAAATTTATCTTTAACTATGAGTAGATGTTTGAGACTGCAGCTCATAGATAATATACTCCCTGCTTGAATTCTTGGAGAGTTTGATGGGCAATTTTGTCCATCAGATATAAACTAAAAGAACACAAGCGCTTAGACTGAGCCAGACTTGCCAACTACTTTTTGTCAGATTACTAGATTTGTGGGCAGCGACGGGCTTTGAACTTGAAAAAAGAAGAAATTCTGTTACCTCTTAACTGCGGTCTGTGTTTGGCAAAGTGAGACGCTGCTAGAATTAAGGAGAGATATTAAGCCGTATGCACATTTGTGTCAGCAGAGAGATGACTTGTGTATTTCAGTGTGTGTGTTTTTTCCAGGCCAATCCTCCATTGTACCTCCTGACAGAAACGCTGTATCTCCGCTCCTTGTCTCTCCCTCTGTGCATGCAGGTAGAGTTGGATGGACTTTGAAGTGAGAACGCTGATGCACTTCAAAAAAAGATCTCACACACTTTGCCTGCATACCACAAGGAAAAAGAATGGAAGGAAAAAAAAAAAAAAAGCTTTTCTCCGCATCCTGATAGAGTGCACTCTGATCTATTCCTCTGTCTCCTCATCTACTCTTCCATCTACCTCTCTCTGAACATCAATGCAAAATAACTCTCGGGAAGTCGTAGCGTACAAGTGCTGCCATGACCGCAAGCGGGTAACTGTTTGATGCACAGACGGTGCGTACAGTTTGAAATGCTACCACCTAAGCTGCTCTCTGTCATTGTGCGAGCAAAAAGAAAGCAGTCGGGGGTGAAAGGAGTTAGTCTCAGATAGTATCTGATGATAGCATGGCGTCATTGGTGCAGTGGTCTTTGTACCACAGTATCACATAGTATCACACATATCCTTATCATTTCTGCTTCATAGCTTTTTAAAATCCCAAATAAAGTACCTGCTGTGAAGCATGTGTGAAAAATGCAACTAAACAGGCTAAATTGAGGCTCAACAAGCTATTTTTTTTTTATATTGACAGCCCAAAAGCATGATTAACTAATACATTTTGAGCTTTTCCATTGTACATTTGGAAAATGCAACCAAGTAATGAGTTCTGATTTAGGTTTTCGTACAGTATTTCTCAGGACGCTGTCACCTTATGTGTAAAAAAATTAAACAATCTGTCACAACTTGTTTTTTACTTTAAAATGGAAACATCTTTTAACAGGTATTATACAGGCATACAGGTATTATAAAAAACCATAGTTGGTGTCTTCAAAGCTTCTCTCAGAGCTTTCCACAGCGGAGACACTTAAAGTCACACACCCCATTTAATAACATTTCATGCCAAGGGTCCCTCATTTGCTTTTAGAAATGTATTTACAGCAGTGTTTGACTATTGACCTTAATAGTCACACATGGTGTCATTGTTTTTTTTTTAAAGGATAAAATATTAACAAAATAAATTACTCTTGCTGGTGATCCCCAGATTCAATGAGTCTCAATGTGGAGGCAAGGGGTCCCCCCAATAAGAGCCACTGCTTTAATTAACCTGTGATAAATACATGCATCAGACTGCACACACACTGCACAAATTGTGAATAAAGACTGTGTATAAACTGTGTAAAACTGCTGTTTATAAATGTCGGTCAGTCTGTTCGGTGTGTGTCATATTTTGCAGCAACTTCATTGTAATTATTAGCCCTGTTTGCATGGCGTTGCTCAGAAAGAGTCCAGTTGGAGCTGAAGCGTCTGACTTTCTGTCCTTCTTATATCATTCTGCTGTTATATATTTAGCTAAATTATCCCTCAAAGCGAATTTATTTTGTTCATTAACCAATTCCCTTAAAATGGCTACGTCACCTCAGTACGTGTAACTCACTGAACCTTGAATAATAATAATAATATTAGTGATTAGCAGAGGGAGCCCCTTTCATTTGTCAATGGCCCTGTTACTACGTTAATTACATTTACAACCTGACAATATGCAATACAATACACAACGTATACACAATGTTACAATACAGATATGAACTCTCACATAGAATCAATAATAACTTGAAAAGGCCTATTTTTCCTCTTCTTTCTCTTATAAGGGAAACACAAAGTAATGTGCTATGAGAGATCAGTGGCTTGCGTGAAAGCGAGCTCTGCAACAATGGCTTAAACGCATGTTTTGCTGTCAGACACTGCCTGGGCACTGTGGTTAACAAACCAATACAGTTATCAGTAGTGGGATGACTGGTTTTCACCCACAACTGATGTATTCGCATTCCATAGTAGAATTACATTTTTAAAAGAGTCACTCGGATGTATTTGCTGAGCATACCGAAGTGTAGAGGTAGCCCTCGCTGTTCATGGCAACATAGAGCCCTGTCTTGGTGCTCTGGATGGCCACTATCCTGAGCCCCACAGGAATCAAGTTGAACTGCACTGAAAGAAAAAAAAAGACAAGGAGGAGTGGTGTTAGAACAATCATTCTTTCTTTTAAACCCTTACAGTTTTTCTTTTTGGCATAAAAAAAATATATATTGCTTTCCAGTTGTCTCCTTTTTTATCCTCTGTGTTGTACAGTGTCATAGGCACGGAAGGAAAGAGTGTGGAAAAAGAGACTAAATGAAAGAAGGTGAGATTAGAGGAGGTAGATTTAGGAGGGATAAAGTTTGGTTGATGGTACACCGGAGGGCAGAAAACCCTGAGAGAGACAAAGAGACAGCATAGTTTAGCATAGAGATTTAAGAATACAGTACATTAGAAAGTGACATCTCCTGAGCCTGCTTTGAATTCAATTCCTGCGCCCCGACACAGTAAACAGCACTTTGCTGAATCCCGTCCCGTAGAACCTTGGATTTTTTTTTTGTGCATAGCTCTCCATCTTAACTATTTTCAGCCCGGCCACCAGAGCTGTCTTCACGCTGTGAATTTATGTGCGTGTGTTTCACTCATTCAACAAAAGAGTTGTAAATGTTATATACACACTGTATGTTCTCATAACTTCTTAATAATAAATAGTTGAATCAAGGAATACATCCAGTATGTTTATCTGCATGTATATGTGTGAACTACTTATAAGTCTGGAAAATGTTGCCATATCAGATATTTTCACATATCACATCATATCACATGCTGTCTTTAATTACCTGACCAAATGCCAGCTGACTGGATTGGATTGATGTCAGAAAGACAACTTCAAATCAAATATAAAGATGAGCTTCACAGATTTATTACTATTATTCAGGAAAAATAATATTCGAATTTTCATTACTTTTTTTCCCTATTGTGTTAAATTCAGGGAAGAAATTAATATGAGGGCGTGTCAGTGGTATATTTTCTTTTCTTTAACGAGGTGTAAGTGTACGTTATAGAATGACAGCCTGGTTTCCAAGATGACTGATTTCACAGAATCATGTTTTAGATTCATGGAGCCATTAGTTGCTATCAGGCAAATCAATTTCAAATCAGACGTTCTGCCAAAATAATGGATGTAATTGAAGTCACATCTGATATATGATTTATGGTATGGCCGTGGAAAGTCAAACTCCAAAAAGGTTAGTTATTTTGTTTAACAGTGCATATTTTCCACCGAGGTGCTAAGAAATTCAGACACCGCACATTTCCTCGAGGAGTTGCTGGAGAAAAAAAGAACCCAATCTTTTGACATTAAACAGGACAGATCTCCATTGTGATAATACAGTAATGTCTGCACATGCATGTCATCCCCCCAATTCCACACCTCTCTCTCTCTCTATCCTTGGGGCCATGCTTCTATTTGCTCGATCAATCACTGGATCTCAAACAGTCAGTTTCGCAAATGAACAAGGTGTCACCAAAGACCATGGCCAGGATGACAAATAGAGCATGGCACACAGGCAGACACACACACCTCCCTCCTTCTTGTCTTCCTCTTCCTTCTGCTCTTGCATTTTGCCCTCTTACATACACTCGTGCCGTCGCTGTGGCGATCATGACCCCATATAACCTGCTGCATGTTGAGACACACAGTAGGAGAGCAAAACTACCACGCCAATAAAATGAGCTTTGTCTCTGTATGGTGAAGTGCTGTGAGTGCGGCTGTAATAAGAGCATAACTCTGCATGAGCAGAGTTTATAAAATCAAAATACAAAAGCAGAAGGGTATGAACAGACTAAATGATATGATCTTAGTGGTGATTCTTGAGATCATGCTTTTTTTTCCATTCTGGACCGGTTCCAAAGAGCGATATGGCCCAAATGCAATGTTATTGCCAAAAAGCTGATTATAATTGAAGGATTTGAAGAAATTACAACACACACAAAATAATTTCTTTTGCAATGTTGAAAGTGAAATATCAATAACAATGGAGCATGCCTCAAACCTGTGTTTGGTTATGCCAAGTAGCCAAACAGGGCAAAGTTGTACTAAGAAAGTAATAAGAAACAATATAGTGTGATTTTACATTATCCAACTGATTCTTCCTCATGCAGCTCAATAATGGTGTAAATAAGAATATCCACTAGATGGATTATTGGTAAAGCTGCTTTTAGCTGGGACCTGTTATCTTTAAGTTTCATTCCATAGATGGAATTTGAGACACTTTTACAGGGTTCTTGTTTGAAAAGCTGCAACATTTAAACTAGGGCCGCCAAACGACTTTTTGATCTGATAAATCACCAGGCAGCTGTGGATCAATCACGATTAATCACCATTCCCAAATATGACTGAAAAGTGATAAAAGTTGCCTTTAAGATTTATTTCAAATCAAAAGAATGTAATAGGCCTGAGGGAACATGGTGTCTACTTTAGGAATACAGAGTTGATCGCCCCTTTCAACTGATCGCAATTAACATGTTAACGTTGACAGACCTAATTTAAACATTTAAAGTTGGAAAGGTTCCCTTAATATGCTTCGAGGCTATATTAACTCACTACTTCTGATAACAGTTGTAATTTCAGCCTACAAAACTGTCACCAGTTAAAATATGAGACACTTTTTTTCATCTGTCTCGGTCTGACACACTGTTTTAAAGATTACTGAGGACTTTGCCACCTAACCCATGTAAACGTTTGAGTATATGAAGTTTGACAGGCACAGCAGCTATAATGGCTTTTGTTTCTCTCTCCCTCTCTCACTTTTTCTGCATTAAATATATCGGTCTTTATTCTTCCCAGTCAAAAAGAGTTTGTATTTTCATATAGCTCACATAACTCTCTGCCTGGATGATAGCGGCACGCCATCCCTCTTTGGTTTTCCGTCTTTCCTTGTCCCTCTCTCTGTCCTTCTGTTTTACTCGTTTTTCTCCCTCTGCTGCTCAGAGTGTGCTGGGAGCTGCTAGATTAATCAAAAGTCTTTAGAGGGAGGGGACAGAAGAGGAGGGGAGGAAAATGAAGGGGAGGAGGAAGGGTGTTGCCAAATCAATCCCACAAGTCAATTTGAGGCCTGAGATCGTCTGCACAATAAATAAACAAGGAGAAAGGGGAGACTGGAGGAGGGGGTGGAGGGGGAGGCAGTAGCAGGACACAAAGTTAAGCTGTGCAGAGGGCATCTGCAGGCCTGCTCACTGTGCTGCCGCTCTGCAGTGTTGGATTGTGCTGCCCATTTAGTCTCCACTGTATTGAGAAGAGGATTATAGTCATCTGTGAGAAGGCACAAAGGGTTTAACTTCTGGACAGGAACTGACCGTTCTTAATTCTGTTTCCTGTATGAATAAGCTGACTGGATAAGAGCATTTTGATGTGATAGCAGCATCTGAAATGGAAGTTAGCTGACTTCTTGTGCAGAGTGACAGTCTGCATTTAATAAGTGTCCTTTTCCTTAACTAACCCAAAAACTGTGTCCCAATCCAGGAGCCAGGTCTGGTCTACAGAGGACTTTTGACATTTTGATCAATCACCTACCCATTGTGTCACAAAGTTTGGCTCCTGTACCTTAGCAATCTTGACAACTTTGAGTATTGGTTTTAACAGGTGCGTAGTTGCTGCTGAAATGAGCAAAAAAAATAAAATAATGCTCACCGTTTTCAGGCTCTTGGTTGGAATAGTTTGTCATTTCATTTTATCACCGGCACAGAATTGATTTTAGGGATGGGTTGGGCCACGAAAGAGCCACACTTTGAAAAGAAAGGCGACAATTTCCAGTTTTATATAAAGGGTGAAAGATAAAGGAAGGATGTGGCACAGTCAGTCTTCAAATGCGGCCCCTGCTCTGGGACACAGACCAAATAATCTACCAACATTTGGCTTCTGCAGGGCAGGTGACTTGCAACATGCAACAGGTGTTTATGCTAAGTGCTATGAGTAGATATCAGCCAAACTCCTGCTATATGCTTAATGTTAAATTATACAGCTAGTGCGATTATACTAATTGTCATGTACTTTTTCACAGTGTTTTCACAGTTTCTAACGAAAGGTAGCTCTGGCCAAACTTAGTAAAGAAGACCCTTGTATGTTTTCATTTCACTTTCTCTTCCTGTTCTCAGTGTCTTCATGTCCACTTTCCCCGGATCAAGCCCAGCACCACTTTAAAATCCCAAGATTTTCCACATCCACCTACTTCAGTGCAGCATCTAGATGTAAACACAATATATATATGTTCAAAACCTGCCTTAAAATGTCACGTGGTACAATTAATTGTTTGAATAAAGTTTTCCGGCTACAGAATTGTACATTTATAGTACAATAGTACTATAAATGCATAGTATAGACTTTCGTCACCATTGAAATATGTCGTATACAAAGATCTTTTGCATCTGAAATGGCAAATTATTAACATTATTTTCAAATATATCCTTACTTCATTATATTTAAAATAACATTTATATCTGGAGTAATACAGGCCAGTACACTGCAATTAGGGAAATTACACATGCATTAACAAAGATGGAGAAAACAGGTTAATTGGTGCCGTTACCAGATGAAATAGCTTACGTCCATTTGCACACTGTCATTTGTGTTGTAAAATAATGTACTTTAACGCTTCAATAGTAGATTAAATGACTTGTTGCTGGGCTTCATATCTGATTTCCCTGGTGGTCAACAGCTCTTTAAACAACTGCCTTCATTCTCCTGTTATTTAACTTCCACCTCTCCCCCAGGGCTTCCCTCCCCATAACTGATTTCTCTGTGCCTTTATCTGTCTTCCTTTCATTCCATCTGTTTTTCCTGTTTTCTCTCTTATCCTCTTCTCTTTCCCTGGTGCTTTCTGTCTTTTCAGCCCCCGTTGTCACGAATTAACGCTTTTCCTTTCCCCGCTCTTTTTTTTTAACATCTATCCATTTTTCTTCCTTATTTGTTCCCTTTCAGTTCCCTCGTCGCCTGATGCCATTCGCTCAGACTTCTGAAACCGATACTTTTCCATTCCTGTCCATTCATCTTTGTCCTATTTCGCCCTGCAGCCTTCTCTGCCTGTCTCCTCATCATTCACTCTCTTTGCTTCCCCTCTTTTATATCCCCCATTTTCAATTCTCCTTGTTTTGTATTCCTTGTGTCAGTCTTCTCATCCTCACAAACCTGATCTGCCTTTCCTCCTCATCTGGTTAGGACAGCTTTTGCTTTCCATGTTCACTTTTTTCCCCTCCTTGAATGAAGCGGTTCTCACACAGAACATAGTTTCCCCGATCTGCCCTTCAACTCTTTGAGATTTCAGCAAGACGTAGCAGACCTGTTCCAGAGCACTGACGGATAAAATTTTGCTCCAACAGTGGGAGATGGTAATTACAGTGGATAGTAGTACGGGAATCAAATGCTCCTTATGGCTTTCCAATGCACACATAGAGCACACACATAGAGTAAATACTTGTTATCTTTCTCTCTCTACTGCTTTCTTCCTTTTTTCGCTTATTCTGTCAGACTATCTGTTTCCTCTTTCCTCCTCTCCAAGAAACTGAATTCACAAAGAGCCCAAACTCAGTGACAACCACACCACATTTACTCTGGCCCTGTTTTGCTTTATGAATTTTTGAATCTTCCTTCAGCTCTCCTGAGAGGTCTCTCGATGCCCATCTATTCCTCTACTGATCTCTTCTTTACCCACAGATTTTGTCACCCGCTTCGCTTTAGTACCACTCCACCCCATTTTATATTTGGATTAACCCCTGCATACAGACACACTCTCACAGATTACAGAATACTGTAAACATCTTAAAAACCTTGAAAACCTATTTTCTCAATCCTCTTACCATGAGCCATGGGATCCTACAAAATAATCTGGCGTCTTCTTTTTTTTTTTACACTTTCTTAAAAGAGGTCTGGGTTCTTTCTTAAATCAAATAACGACTCTGTTTAAGTAGGAGACCACTTGGATCATACACCAATTAGAGCCAGTGGAATTAGTTGCGGGGTTGTTTGCTTTAGTCACAGCGGTAATCAAATTTCTAAATAAACAATAAATCACTTCACTATATCCAGAATGCTAATGGCTGAAAATAAAAACAGAGACTTTGGCTACTTTTTTGGAATTTTGAGTGATTTCAAACTCTTTGCAAAAATGTTTTTCACAATACATATCATGAGGTGAAAAGAAACCTTTCGCTGCGAGGAGTGTTGAAAACTCTTAATAAGCAGTAAAAAATAAGCCAGTCCAAAAAAAAAAAAAAATGGCTAAAATGTGCAAGAACATCCGTATCATCCTTTAATGGCATCCTCTTCCATGATAAATAGATAATAAATCTCAACATGCCCTTCTTTCCTCTTTCAGCTTTGTTACATAACAGCCTGGCAGAGCCAAGAGGGGGGAAGGAGAGGGGAAAAAGGAGCAGTATGAGAGGAGGTGGGGTGAGGGGGTGGCAACTCCCCTGACCTCCCACCAGAGGGGGTAGACACAGTGATCGAGGAGCCGTCAGCTCTGTGCCAGCTGCTGCCCCTGGTCCCCATCACATCCCTCCCCCTAATCCTCTCTCTTCCTTTTCTCTCCATCAGCCTCACTTTTTCCCCCTCACTCTCACTGTCTCGCTCTCTTCCTCTGCCAACGCATCTTGTCTCGGCAGCTCAGTTTTCTCTGGCGTGTTCCACTGTACCCTCTTTTTCTTCCTCTTCTACTCTCTGATCCTCCTGATCTATTATCTATTTCCACCCCTTTGTCACTTTTTGCTTTAAAATCCAGTCACTTCCAGCTTCCTGACAACTTCCTCTATCACCTAGTTGTTTAAGCCCTGAGGGAATTTGGTTAAAGAAAATGTGATGAAAGTACTGCAAGGCCATACAAAAGGAGCTCTTGTCAATGTTCGTTGTGCTGCACCCCCCCTCAGGGCTTCCGTATTGTCTCCCAAGATTTGTCCAGCATGCTCGTCAAAGTCCTACCATTCTGACAGGAAAACCAAGAGTTGAACACACCTGGCCAAGGCCAATAGTGTAACATGAAAGATGGAACAAGAGGGGATCAGAGATTTAACCATTACCCTTGACCTCCAGCAGGTAGTAGGGAACCTGGAAGAACATTAGATTGGTGTCATTACAACAGTTCACAGCAGTAATGTTCAATCCTGAAATTCTATGTTTACATGAGCATATGTTCATCTGACGGGGTAACCCCAGTGAAGCCTACAGTCCAATGTCCAATGTCCATTACTTGCAGTTTACTACCCTGAGAATTCTCTGTCTGGGGCATGGGACATCACATTAGCTGCGGACACCTGCATAAATATTGTCCAGTGTTTCCAGGTGAAATGGAGATGTTGAATCAAATTTTAGACCAAATAAACAGCTAGCCTGTCAAACCCGTCGGGTACAACCTGTCCAATCAATAACCCCCCCCCCCCCCCCCAAAAAAAAAAAAAAAAAAAAAAAAAAAAAAGCATTGGCATTCTATCGGGTGGAAAAGAAAGGACAAAAAAGTCTGCTAATGTTAAACTGGCTCAACTCAAATCAACTAAGGTAATAAGGACATAAGGGTTAGTCCCGTTTAATTATCATTTCAGACTAGTTTTATTTCCTTTTATGAGCTATTCTGTAGAGCTTTGAGTTGTGATCCGGAGCAAGAGCTACACTCTCTGATGAAATATATTTCCAGATCAATTTATATTAAATCTAATGATCTCCCAGCAAATCTAGGTACAGCAACAATGTTCAGAAAGGGGCAGGAGCAGGGCGAGAGAGGGGGCTGGCAGCAAACTTTTTGCACGATGATCCCCATACAGTTTAGTCCAGCTGTTCAAAAGTGGTCGAAGTAAGTCGAAGTAAGAAACACTTTGTTGATAAAGTTTGTACAACGCGTGATATATATTAGCTCTAAAAAAGGAAGATTTTGAGGGAAAACTGGAGCTACAATTGAAATGGAGTGAAACTGAAAGCTGCCTGGTTCAAGCCCAGTTTGTATTATACAGTACGTCTGTTCTCCCAAGGAGAGCACTGACGATAAGCCTGACAGTCCGCCCCCCACACACACGCACACACACTCACACAGTCATGCACACTTGCCTTAACAAAGGTACAGTACATGCTCACACAGCTATTTTTACCTTTTCAATATTCTGTGCAGCCAGGTAGATGATTGTGGTAGTGATTGATACTGACTCACAATGATGTCAATCATTCAAGTATTCCTGCATGAATGAATGAATGAATAATCTGGCTCTTTTATCAAAAAGGTGCACAATTTATGAGTTTCACAGGACTTACCTGTCAACACTTCCCTCACACTGCCCCTGAGAACACAAAGCCTAGGACAGTATTAAACCAATTACCGTCATACCCACACACCACCATACCAACACTTTGTGGGGAGACCCCACGCGGACTGATGTTAAGCACCACAACACGCCAGGAATGCTGTCACACAACAGCAGTCTTTACATCCACCTGGAAATGAGCCCTGTTCGCCTTCGGATTTGCCCTGCGGTATCATGTGATGAATATTTCAGATTGGGTATGAGAATGTTTAAGGTTCAGTGTGCAATGATGTTTGCCTCAGCGTAGATGTGCTGTTACATAAGAGGGAGAGGTGAGAGAAGATCCCATCAGTTGCAGCTGAGCTTTCTGGAGTATTTTTATCGCTAATGTACCTAAACATTAGCAAATTGGGGGTTTATTAACAGATCTGCTCCATGCAAAGGAGCAGCAGCTCTACCCTGAGTCTCTGCCGTATTCCTACCCCAGCCACCCAGCCACCTTTGCGGAGAAAGCCAATTTCAGCTGCTTGTATCCGCAATCTTGTTCGTTCAGTCACAATCCTTTACTATTGACCATAAGTTAGTGTAGGAATGAAGATTGACGGGTAAATCAAGAGCTTTGCCTTCTGCCTCATCTCCCTTATCATGACAATAATGTGGTACAGCGAGTGCAGGGTGGATTAGTGGGGTTCAGAAGATCTGGTGGAAGTGCTCCTTCCACTGTCCTATCACCTCCTCAGTTGAGGTCAATAGTGTTCCATCCTTGCTGTTCACAGGTTGGATGGCTCCCCATTTCTCCCTCCTGAGGTGATGGATGGTCTTCCAGAAACAACATCGCCTCAACAACAACTTCAACAACTGAAGCTTTGAACATCGACCATTCAATGCCCCCAGCCTACAGGGAGTAGGTGGGAGTTGAAGGCTCCCAGTTTACCTGGACTACTCATTTGGTCTTGCCAGGTCTGTTCAGGGGTTTTCTTTGCCATCTGACCCAACTTACCACCAGATGGTGATCAGTTGAGAGCTCTGCCCCTCTAGCCGAGTGTCCAAATACTGCGGTCTTAGATCAGATTATAGGGGGTCTCCAGGGTCTCTAAGAAGGCCAAATTCTCTGAACTGCTGTTCGGTGCTTATGCACAGACAACAGTAAGAGTTTTCCTCCCTGCCTTCAAGCATAGGGAGGCAACCCTCTACTCCACTGGGGTAAACTCCAAGACAATGGTGCTCATCTGGAGACTTCCCGAAAATCCCCACGTATCACTACACACTCCTGGCAGGTCCTTTCACGTCCCCAGAACCAGCCTTTGTTGCCCAGGTCTGGGTTGCTGAGGCTCCTCGCCATCACAGCCACTCATATGGAAGCGCACCCAACTCGTGCAGATGATGGGTCTGTTGTGAGGTCTGGAAAGGGGGAGGGGGTCTGATCTCCCACACCCCCTCAGACTTTAAAGAGACTGTTGCTTCCACAGAGATTTCCCAGATCTCTGCTAAGTGCCTTCCTGGACCTTTATCAAATAATAAATTACAGTCCATGCCACAAATCAGCATACCCCGCAGAGAGGTACCCCTTCTCTGACCCTCCACTCGGGTTGGCCTGATAACATTATCAGGCAATGGATGCAAATTGCCACTCGGGAATGCATACAGGCCAACAAGGACACAAAGATTGATGTAATAAGAAAGTGGATATTCCAATCAAATAAGAGACTGCAATCACGTCAAACGGATTCCCCTGTGAGAAGAGGACTTCACTGCTGTTCGAACCACTTTTCTACACAAGATAGTTTGGCTGAGGTAGAATTTACACCGGGCAATGAATTATTCCAATTATGTAACAACAGCGGCACCTGAATGACGAACCACAGGGACCGATGGCATATTGCCTGAGTAGCATAATCTATGTGCTTGGTTGTTGCCTATAACTTGTTCTGTAAAAAGAACAGAATGAAAGAATAAAAGAATAAAAGTAGTCAAAAATTTAATTTTATGGACTCTTGGTAGAGTTCTGGGGAAGTTCTGAAGAGGAGAGCTTCCACAGGAGACCTGATGAAGCAATAACAACCACAACAGAAAAAGAAACTCAGAAGTCAGAATTTAGTCGCTAAGCTACAGGGGCTAAGTTCCAACTTGAAGCTAGGCTGCTGGAGACTGGTACAAGTTTGGCTGGCCGGCACTCAGCCTCCAGTGTCTTGTGTTGCCGTGGTAACCAGGGCCGCTTGTGCTGATTGCAGCTCCAGTCTGTTTTCATCAGGAAAGAGAAGGATAATTTGGATATTAACTTAATAACCAAGCCAATTGCACGAAAGACAATACTGCCGCTGAAGAGGGATGAGCCAGACTGACAGCCACTTCAGCTGAGGACCAGTCTAGCTTGGGAGACCATGACGAAGGACCTCGACGAGGCCGCTCTCGTCAGACATCTCCTGCTCTTTTCATGGCCAGCTGAGTAGTCGACTAAGTAAGGTGGCGTTTATCTGCTTCTCCGGCAGGTTGTTCTGAGTGGTGTGAGGCATGGCTAACAGACAACAGTGAATCAAATTTTAGTTTTAGAGCTCTCCTTCAAATCCTCAAGAATCACCAGCCGCTTAATTATCATTGTTATATCATTCCATTCCATCCAAGCTCACCTGTTTCATCTAGTTTATGCTTTGACTTGCACCTGTATATAATGAGCACGTTTTAATTTACCCCTTTTAATACATAAAAATCTCCATAAATTAAGCCATTGTTACACTCCTTCCTTCAGTAATTGTTCTTAAGTCAATCCACAGTAAAGAACATCCCTTCCAGATTGAGACTTGATAAGAGGCAATACTATATACAATCCTAGGCACAACAGGTCCATGAGATGGGGGAGAATGGGTGTCCAAGTCACCCTTCAGGCTGTGCCCAACCGGGCCCCATGGCAGACCTGTCCACCAGGCAGTTGCTGATTGGCCCCTTGACTGAGACCAGTTTGGTATGCATTCTACCTAAATCCAGGTTATTCCAGCCTCAGCTGCTTCCCCCACAAGTACTCTGACACCTTCATAAAATGCTGAAATACAAACTTCACTTGAGGAAGCACAATAAAGAGAGAAGGTGTGATTATTTCCTCTTCTCAGTAGATTGTAAATCCAAAATTGTGCTAACTTTGTGTTTTCTATCCAAAGTGGTGTTTTGACAGAAAAGAAATACTGTCTTCCCACTTAAGGGATATCCTATAATACAATATTGATCTTTTTAGGAGGGCTGGAGGGAGTCCAGGGACTCATGGAATATGATGTTTTTGGTTCATAAGTGATGACCCTTTACAGGGTAAAGGAGTGTGTTTCTGTTGTTGCTATGGTCCAAGGTATAAATGTTCAACCACTGTGAAATGGCAGTGAGGAGCTGTCACCAAAAAATAAAAAAGAAATAAATCACTAATCAACTGGATTGAATCAATGTAGAGACCATTTGGCAACATCAAAGAAGCTGCACTGACTACTCATCCATGATAATGGAGATGCCAAAAGCAGAAGGTAGTATTTGACCTGAGAATGTAATGCATATATAATCGGCACAACTCAATACCTGAGCCGGTAGGATGTATACAATAGTGCTGAAATTCTCTGAACAGGCAAGTCTCAATTTGATTACTGGCCGCAGAGAAATCCTTCCCCTTTACCTATCTCTCCCCCATTTCCTGTCCCTCCACACTGTCCTTTATAATAATGACAGGTCCAAATGGCCGAAATATATTTATTTTTAAGAAAAAATATATGTGCATAATTATTTCATTTTTCTGTGGAAAATTCAGGAGGAATATCATCATTTGTGAAAGAAAGGGATGTTGGGAACATCCTGTGCCTTACAGCAAACAGATATTAAACTGAAATGGGTAAAAGGATACACGCATCTCCAAGACAGTGATCGACTATGATTCATTATGCAATGTTAACGCTTCCCATTTAGCTGGAATTCACCAAGTCTACCTCACCAAGTGTGCATAGATTTTCAGCCTGATTGATGCTTCAAACCGGCTGCTGTGTATTCATGTGCTGTTGAGACGTTCAGATATATGTACATCTCACCAGGAAGTCCCCCTTTGAATGTCCTCTGTCAGTGAAGCACGGTGGAAGCCCACTCTGTGAGCCATGAAATATAAACCTTCATCAGACTGACAGCATCTGTGTGTCTCATTGTTCACTTACAGAAGGAGCTGCTTTCGTCCTTTGTGCCTTCCATGGTGCCATCCGGCAGCATCTGGAGGTAGAACCCATGTCGACAGTAGAGCCGGGTGACGATGCCCTTCAGCTGTGGCTCTGTGGAGCAAACGCGGGGTTAAACATAGTTAGCACCCCTAGACAGACAGACATACACACACGCACTGGTGCACGCATATTTATGCACGCACCTTCCTGTGAGCGCACACATTGACTAAACAACAGGCAGGTCTTGATATTTACACTGTGAGACAGTCAAATAGTGTGTATGTGGCTGGGTGTGTGACAGTGGCTTTCAGTGGGATTGATGAGACCTTGGTGTCTGCAAAAAAGAAGCATATTTCAGAGACAGGTTCAAGTGCGGCAGGCAAGCTGCTCATTTTGTATGTGTGTGTGTGTGTGTGTGTGTGTGTGTGTGTGCGTGCGCGTGCAGTTGCAGCAGCTACCCGTCACACACAACGAGGTGTGCACTTCCAATGGGCAGAGCAGGGTTCTTGGTTTCCATTTGTTTAGACCTGATTGCAGTTCGTTTTTTTTATTATTATTTTTATTTATTTTTTTTTTACTTTGCTAACAGATAACATCCATTACCTATACAGCTTATCCTTCAGGGTCACAGAGGGGTTGGAGCCAATTTCAGCTAACATTGGGCGAGTGTGGGGTCCACCCTCAATAGGTCCCCTGTCCAGAGACAAACAGCCATACACACTCACTCCTACAGGTAATTTTAAATAACCATTGAAACAAAATCTGCATGTTTTTGGACTGAGTTTATGAAGGAGAAGGAAACCCAAGCAGCCACCAAGATGGAATCAAATGGTGTCAAAAATATAGATTTTTTTCCTTTTCTCTGTCTTTCAGCTTTTCCCTATTTGGGATCGCCACATGTGACTTGCATGATTGATTTGGCTACCACTTTTACACTGGATGCTCTTCCTGCCACAAGCTTCCCCATCAATCCGGGCTTGGGACTGGCACAAGCCGACCATTGGTTTGCATTGTAGTTGGGGTTTGAACCCAGGTCCTCTGCATGCAAAGTACACAGCTGTAGCACAGAGCTACACCCCTTGACCAGTCAGTACACAACTTTTAATGCAAACACTGGCTCTGTATAAATGGAAAAATTATAGAAGAGCTCATTAAAAATATGTGGTTATCTCCATTTCTTATTATCTCTCACATGTCAAAGGATCAAACACATTCATGGTCACACTGAATGTTTAATGTACCACCTCCTATTGTCTGTTCACTCAACTGTTGTTTGCTCAGAAGTGTCAGATTACTACTTGAATCAGTGAGCCAATCAAGCATATTCACACATCATTGCTCTATAGACAAACTGACATGTCTTTCACAAACCTTGTGTTTGTGTTTCTTTTCTCCGGCTGACCGTGGGAGCCCTTTTTCGCTCCAAAGTGCTGAGGGAAACTAAATAGTGAATCAGAAGGAATGTCAGAATGCTTAAGTGTTTCCACAATCAAGTTTTAATGAGATGCATCAAATATGGATGAGGACAGAGAAGTACGGGGCAGCTGGCACTTGGCCCTGGGTTGACAGCAGGAGTGTGTGTGTGTGTGTGTGTATGTGTGTGAGTGAGAGAGAGAGAGAAAGATAGAGATGCACTGAATAATATTGAGTCTGGCATTTACACTGATAAGAAGCCTTTAAATTGTCCCTGAAGTACATGGAAAACAATACAATAATTGAGTCACTTTGCAGATTTTCTTTTCAATATCTTTATATTGTATATCTTTTTTCAAATATCAAAATTATCCTTGATAGTTATTGAGAAAGCTGGGATGTATAAAAAGGTCAGACATGAACCAAAAGTGCCTGAGATATCCTGACATTTAGGGTAAGCACTTTTGGAACTCTCATTCGCCACAATTTAATTTAGTCACTTCTGTTTTGGCGTTGTGGAGATAACCTCACATGATTTCACCTTTGGTAATTTACACATCCTCGTGAAATAGCTATTGCAACATGAAAATGGACAGCCTCATTAATCTATGCTTGCGTCATATTAATTGAATTTGTTGTGTCATAGATAGTATTTCCCTTTTACTTGGATATAAATTCCAAGTATAAAAAAATTACAGAGATTAGAATAACTAATTAAAAGCTAATGTGAACTTTTTTTTTTTTGGAGGGGGGTGGGGGGTGGGGGGGCGATTAATCATTGAGTAGTAGATATGAAGATGCAACATTAAAGGTTTGGCAGGTTTCAAATAAGTAGCTTTGTTGAGGTGTTTTCCAACAGCTCAAAGTAAAAAGATTGTAGCTGCTCTGAACTGCCTCACTCAAAGGGCCTGCTGCCTTAGACTGAGGCAAGATGTGATTAATGTTCAAAAAAGGATAATGGCAAAACACTTTTGAACAGTCGAGCAATGAGTGTGATGCTGCAGCTCATTAGAGTTTGAGTTAAGCCTTGATGTCTGTATTCGTCAAAGAAACATGGGTTTCTAATCCTCCTTTTCATGCTGACAGTGTGACCCAACATGTTTCGAAGGCTTTCATTGGAAGTTCTGGCCTCAGCAGCCAGATTGAGTCTATGTAACTACTAAATGATAAAAGCTCATCCATCCTCGTCTGGCTGAATAAATACAGAAGGGTCAAACATGGAGTGTGGTAATCTGTAATATCCTGAGTGTTAATCTCAAATTAAGCCTCAGACCACACACCAGGCCATGTGCTGCTTAACACATCTGCCGCAGAGCCGAGCTGAGGAACAGTCACACACACACTCACGCACGCACACACACACACACACGGCAGATGTTGACCTTTAGTGTAACTCCGCCTCTGTTTAGCGCTGTTTGGTAACTGCTGTGATCCAAAACATTCAGAGGAAACGCTGCTTGGGCACAAGGACATACATGATGATTGGTAAAACTGCAGAGCCAACCCACCCACAGAATCTCAAACTCAGTCCATACGGCAGCAATTGGTGAATTTCCGAGTCTTTTCTGGGGCAAGTATTAGTTAAAACGAGAGTCAAAACACACACACACACACACACACACACACACACACACACACACACACACACACACACACACACACACACACACACATATATACATGCAAACAGGAAGTTGACTTTTATTTGACTGTGGATAATTATGAGCCTGTGCAGTAAATGCAAAGTCATTACCTAAGATAACTTAGTAAATAACTCAATTCAAAAGAAAAACTCTACTAAATCTCTTTAAGGTGTGTTTGTGTTTTAAAAGGAAAGCAAGGCGATGAAAAGAAGCAAAGATTAATGCACCAGTCACTCTAACGTGTCCTAAATTTGGGAACATGGTGTCACTGTGTCACCTGGTGTCCATCAAAGGCACTGTGGTTCCCCCTCTGATAACTATGACTATCTAACTTCTACTACTAGTTTTAATTATAATCAACCAGCATATTGATTTTGTTGTCTGCCCAACAGAAGTTATTAAAGGCTTTGGAGGCTAGTACTGAGCCAGATGTAGCACGAATCCAGTCTTGGGTTTAACTGAAAGAAGCTTTTAAAGCTCCTGACATTTTGGGATTAAAGCGTCCATTTTTATTCTCACATCTATCCTCCAAATTAAACTATTCAGAGTAGTTTCCCTGAGAGTTTTATTCTTGGAAGGGTAGAAAAGCTTTGTAAATGGCATTCGGATCGTTGGACTAAAACAAATTCAGTCACGGGCAGACTGCAATCAGACTGTCACATTTTAATGTATCCTGGGAATATTCCAGCATTAGTCAACAGACAAAAGTTTTGTTATCAGAGTACATCACATCCCACAGCCCAGAGTGTGTAGTGGTGTGCATGTCTATATGCTTTAGAAGGATTTGTGCTCATAATCACGCAGACATTCAACGCCAATTATAGAATGACCTTAATAAAGAGCAGGATTAATTTAACTTATTAAGAATTTCAACCATTAAAGTCACCCTGAACCCTCTGGCTGCCTGATTCCTCCAGTCAGATGGCAACAGGGCAGCAGCAAGTGTTATTTTCACACTTCGGCGTCTGTGTGTGTTTGTTGGATATCTCTGATAGAGTGGGCTTGGCCGAGGAAGCAGAGACAATCTGCCGTGGACAGTATGTGTCATCACACACGTCACACATACTGCTGCAATATTTTTGTCTCTTTCCCACTGTCCATTGTCTTTTCCCTCTCAAGTTTCCCTGTCCTATTTATGGTCTGGCCGAGGAATAAAGTCCATACTGACCTACTGCAGAGGGCACCATTTATGCCCAGTGCCAACTGTGAGTACCAGGTAAGAAAGTAGTGTGCCCTGTACTATAAGCGGTGATGTAGAAAGTGTAATTTCACCTTGCAGTTCTTCATCGCTATTCGAACAAGCTTCGGGTTTAGCCCAGAGTCGTAAAAATGATTAACTATTAAAGTAAAATAGGGGATTCCCCTTGAGGAGTTCACAAAGGCAAATCTGTAATTTTGTGAGGTCACTGAGACGCTGACCTTTGACCAAAAGCTAATCAATACATCAATGAATCTTAGTGAATTTTGCTCATTTTGAAGAAATTCCATCAAAGCAATACAACCCATGCAGACAACCCAAAAACATACTGCCTCTGACCCAGGCAGTTAAACAAGGCACCTTCAGTTAAAGCTGCCCTGTGAGGTTTTCTGATAAACAAAGGCAAGTCATGTTTGCACTTGTTCTTAGCGCCAGGACTGAATGTGTGTATCCTTGAGGCCACACAAAAGCATGAAATGCATTTGAGGCATCATAAAACATTTGCAAGGATAAAGTTGTATTGATGTTTTCAATTACTGCTTGCTAGCTTGCAGTCTTCTGCTTTGGTACACTGATGTGCTGCTGCTGCTGGCTGACAGCAGAGCAGCCTGAAGTAGGGCTGAACGATTTTGAAAAATAGTAAAATTTTTCTCCAATATTGCGATTGCGATTTTCATGTTTATTCAACTGCTCATTACAGAAACATAAGAGCAACAAATCATGGGCTTCGCCTCTATGTATCTGAAAGAAAAAAAAAAAAAAGGTACTGCTTAATAGTATGCACTTTTTAATCATTCTGCAAAATAAAGATATTTTTAAATGTCATCTATCTTACTGCCCCCAAATCAGTAACATTTCACACAAACTGAAACACACGATTTGCCTCAACTACTTTGAAAGTGTTTTGGAAAATCAAAGTAAATAAAGTTATAAATAAAAACATGGATAAATACACATACTGTACCATTTATTAAGCGTATTTATCGGTGCTGTGAACCCAGGCTAGGTCACCATGCTGAGAGGCACAATATCTTTAGCAATGAACTCAGTTATTGCCTGAGTGACATCCCCGTGCCATTTAGGACTACGCTCATACAGAGCAACTCTTTCAAACAGGTCGGGCAATGACGCCTGTCTTGGGTTTAGCATGTGTGGCGCACTAGTGCTCGGCTGTCATAAATGGCTTTGTGGTGTTTTTTTTTAAGTGCTGGAAGAGGTTTGTTGTGTTGCCCCGTGAAGTAGCAACAGAATCACAGCATGCTCTGCGCAGCACCTGACGCCGCGCAGCATCTTCCCTTTTAAAGCTGAAATAATTCCACACTGCTGATGTGCTGTTCCTCATCGAGACTTAAGTCTCAGCTGAGTCGTTTCTGACGGTTCGATCGAACCAGAGGCCATTGTGCAGCATAAAAAGTTGATGCAGTCGATTGGTCTGCTCTCTCTCTCTCTCTGTCTCTCTCTCTCACAAGCATGCGTCACATGAGCACTTTTTTTTTTTAATGTGGCCACATTGCAATCGCATATGTTGCGATTAGAAAATCGCGTTTTATCATATTGCAATATTATCGCAAATGCAATTAATCCTTCAGCCCCCTCCTCTCATGTTCTCATGCAAGAGCATCCTCAGAGACCAAGTGTGACTGACTCATAAAAATACTGATCCACAATGCTAAATTCACAAGGTACCTTTAAAATCAGTGAACTGCTATTTTTTTTCTGTCCTTTCTCATCTTTCCTTTCCTCCCACCTTTCATTCATTCTCTTCTTTCTTTACTTCCTTACCCTGCATCTTTTTTATTTGAATTTGTCCCACTATGATATGATATTAACTGAGGAGAAGCCTGCATTTTATTGTTGGGAGATGGTTCCTGTAACAAAACAAAGGGCATTGCTATTTTGGTCTATACTCATTTTCGATACTACAACAAATTACAAGTTAAACAAATGAAATATTTGTATGCTTTGCATTTTGAAGTACTGGTTGAACTGAGTTTACGGTAAATTTAATAGGTGACAGAGGGTGCACATTAAGAGCAGCCATACTGTATCTTTATCAATGTGCTTGGACTGCAATACCTCTTATGCAGCCCTTTTCCTTTCCTGCTTCCTGTTCTTAACTACTCTTTGCCACCAATTCCCCTCTGTTCCTTTCTCTACATCCTGCTTCCTCAATCTCGCCTTCGCACCACTCTTAATGCCTTTTCTTTTTTCTTTTCCCTCTCTCTCTACTTTTCCATCCTGAAAATTTTATCTCCAATCAGCAGGGAAGTCCATACTTTTGGTCTTTTATAGAGTGACAGAAGGATTGATGCAGTGGCAGAAGCGGAGAGGGAAGAATAGATCAATTTGGGCAAAGCATCAATGAAATGTTACTGAATACCTACACAAACTCTGCAGAGTGACAGATATGTCACTTGAAAAGTAGGGACCAGAAAAGAAAAAAAAAGGAGACGAGACAGAGGTATCGAGGCCGGGGAAAGAAACGAAGGAAGGAAACGAGATGAAGGTAAAGATCTATGATTGTACTACTATGCTTGTATGCTTCTGACTTTTCCACAGGTAAGTCAGTTAACTTCAGTTGAACGGGGACACAATGCTGACTTGTTATTGATGTTTCATTTAGCGAGTGCAATTATTCATGCTTCCCCCCGCCCCCCAGGCAAGTCTGTCAAATCACATGAAGCTGATCTCACTGCGACAATCACTGATTATTATACTTCCATCTGTTTGCCGAGGCATCGTCTTAAATGGCCTCTGTGTCTGTGTCGGCACCAACAATGTCAAACGCCAGGGAGCACAGATGTGCTACATCACTGAAGCATCACTGATGAATTATGGTCATCGGAGTTCCCTGACTGTCACAAAGCTTAGCAGAATTAAAGCTTGAAAACTTCATTTGATAGAAACAGCAGCTTCATGCATCACAGCACCATGAGACCCTTTTCTTTGTCAACCATATGTGCTGAACTTGGACTCTACTGAGGCCACCTAAATAATTCTTAATCATCAGTTCTAAATGGATATTAGCACTTTCCCTTTTCACCATAAACAACTGAGCTTTATGACATGTTTCCTCCTAAAAATACGGAAAAAGCTGCACTCGTCACTTCCACGTAGTCACAGCAGCCATGAAGGAATATAGTTGGATGAAATGCAGTCAAAATATTTGGACACACTTTCCCATTCAAATGAATAGGAGTCAGAAAAGTGAACCAGGACCATTCACATGAAACATTTGCAGTGATAATGATGTGTGGTTTCGTTCCTACAACTCTTTCGGCCAACAATTAATGTGACAGATATTGATAAACACAACTGTTAGCGCTTGGATAGTAACCTTCTCTCACCACAGCATTAATAATGCAGCAAGTCACCACTATCATATCAAATAGCAAAAACTGGACATTTAGGTGGAAACAAATATGTTGTTTGTGTTTTGCATTGTGATTTACTTGGTTTGATATATAGACCACACAAAGACAGCAACAGCAGTTACACTCAGATGGATAATGCAATATTGCCTAGTTCCAGCCTTTGTCTACTCAATAATGACTCATCTCTATCTCTCAATTTGAACCAACGTAGATTACTGTTCGCAGGCCTAACCACAGCCAAAAAGGCTATATTATCACTGTGGTAAAACCCCAACATATCCTTGATGTACACCTGGATGGCCTCCTATCAGAGCATAGCCTCTCTTGAGTGCACAACAGCACGGCTCAATAGAGCCAGACCAGCTGCTGTACAGGCTTGGGCAGACATAGCTGTATCCATAAGAGACTGCCTCAAAAGAAGAGCCACACCTCTCCCACACCTGTCCACACAATAACGTAAGACCTTGGACGTTCCAGCTTTAATAGCCTAAAATGTCTTTTAATAATTCCTTTTCCCTTCGGGCCAGTACTACTTTTATTTAGATGGTGAATGTTTTTTTTAATGTTACCTTTATATATATTTTGCCTTTATAACTGGTTATTTTTTTAGCATTATTATTTTCTTTATCAGTCTGTGCACCGTCCTTATTTTGACCAGTAGGAATAGCACGAAAGCTAACAAAATGATGAAATGACTGAAAGTAGTCTGCATTTTTTAATTGCCACAAAACAGGACCAAATCCCAAAAAGGTGCTAAAATTTATATTGCTGCAGAGGCAGTGTCTTTCCCTTCATTAAACTGTCAAGTGGGACTGAACAGCCATATTGTAACACAAAACTCTGAGTCAACTGGCAGACAGATTATTCGTTGTGCTGCCTGACAGGTGGAAACAAAGCACAGTTGAATTTCTCAAGTAATTATTCCTCGAGGCTAAGCAACAGAGCAGTAGTAATTTACAGTTGCATGCTGCTCCTGCCGTAAAGGAGTGTAATCTCTCCAGTCTGTCCCTGCACTGCTGTCACTGTATAACGTCGGGATGTGGATACAGACTTGCACACTTTCAGCTCTTTTGTACTTTTTTTGTGTGTGTGTGTGTGTGTGTGTGTGTCATCCTAAAATCATCGAAGCCCCAGTTTAAACCATGGTTGTTGTCTCTTAGCCAATGGTCATGACACTGGTCATTTCAGTTCAACTCTCTTTCATTCGCTATAGAAGCTATAGAACCATTCCTCTGCACATTGGTCCTCGAAACACTTCTGAGCTTTGTCCAGAGTTAATAAGCTTGTTACTCCCCACTGACTCTAATATTGTCTTTCTCACCACTAGCACAAGAGCCTGAAGCTATTAATCCACGGACATATGGATTTTACAACTGCCAGTATTTCATTCTGCAGCATTTATTGCATCCAATGGTTCACGCTTGATGGCAGCCACAAAAGTAACAACACATCCTTAATTGAGACGAGTCGAGTAATATGGAGATTGGGTTGCTTTTTTTTTTTTTTTTTTTTTTTTTTTTTACGGGGGGGTTTTCGCCGCAAAGTGAAAGCCAAACTATTTTTCTTATATTTGCACTCTTCCTGACAGCTCACACATCTGGATTCAGGTTGAGGAAGCACCACACGGTTCCATATTTTCATATTTCAACTTTTGCATTAAGCGCACAGCTCCTAAATTGCATAAAATTGGGGGATCACAGTGGCTAGAGCTGACAGTGAATAATGGGGATAAAGGCGGGGAGAGCCTATATGGTAATGGCCATATTTACAAGGGCCATCAATCATCTCCAAACTGCCAGCAGTCTCATCCCTCATAGGATGAACAGAGAGAAAGGGGCGGGATGCCTTCTAAACAAACTGCTTCTCCCTCTTTTTACTCCGATCAGTTCTCTCAACCTCTCTCTCTTTCTCGTTGCAGTCCAACTTTAGCTTTTAGGAAAATCAATAGTGATGAAAGTGATGAAGTGCAACCTTGCTGAAAATGTACCAGCCTCCCATGCTTTGACATGCCTTTCATTATAGGAAGGATCATGTGAATTACAGAGCAGAGAGTTAAACTGCACAGAGGGCTGATAATGCGGTGATGGGCCATGGCAAGGAGGCCCAAAAAGGCCAAAGTCAAATTTCTTATTTCCAGAACTGATCAAAGTGGAGAAGAAAGTGCTTAGTGAAGGAAGATGTAGTTGATATTTGTAAAAATCTAATTCTGATTAGTCATACACAGGAAAGAGATCAATGCCAACACACAACCAGCAGCAGTCAGTGAATGCACACCAAGAAAATGTTCTTTGGGAACAAGGAGTGAGACAGCACACAAACACTAATAGGTCAGGGAGAGAGAAATGTGGCGGATTAATTAGAAAAGCAACGGGTGAACTTTTTCAGTCCGCGCTCTAAAGCTTAATGATTTAAAGTTTAAATGAATGGCCTAATGATTAAGTCAGAGAGAGAGCGTGACAGAAACAAAATCAGCTGTCTCAGAAAATGAGTGAGGGAGCGTATATGCGCAGGAAGATAAGGAAAATGAATAAAGAACAAGATAGGAAATTGCGAGGGGGAAAGAAAGAAACAGAGATGGCGAGCATAAATCAAGAAGCGGGGTAGAGGGCGAGTAAGTGGGGGTTGTTTCAACAGAAAAGAAAGGCACCCTTGGGGTTTGTGTGTAACAGGCAAACAGAGAGACAAGAGATGTGGAGGCCAATGGGGGGGTGGGGGGGGGAGACAAAGGAGTGAGTGAAAAGGAAGGTGGGAAGGTGTGGTGTCTGGTGAGACAGACCTTACCTGGATCAGAGAGCGAAAAGAGGGCAACAGTTTAAAAAAAAAAAACAAAACACAAAATATGAATAAAACAGCATTGGATCAGAGACAGAGACATAAAACAAGGCAAAGGGAAGAAAGTGTCAAAGAGAAAACAAGAGAGACAGAAAGAGGAAACTAGAGAGACGCAGGAGGAGAACATAAGCGTTACCGTGCAGCAAAGTGAACTGTGAAGTTATGTGTCCTGTTCCTAAAGGAAAAAAAAAAAGTAATAATCTACCAAAATGCTGCCTTCGATCTTACTGTGACCTTGCCAACAAGCTGTCCAAATGAAACAGCAAAGCTCGGTTTTTCACCAAGACCCACTGGTAATCTAGCGTCCCTTCCAGAAACATAAAACTTTCCAATTAACTGTTTTCTGATCTGCCTCCTCTGTAGCTGCAGTCTGGTCAAGTGAAGCACAAAAGACAGACTTAATTTGTGCTCAGTCAAAATTGAGATTGTGTGAAAGTTAGGGAAACATCACTGTCATGGTGAGGAGGACCAAACATTTAAGGCACTGTAGAGACTGGATTACTAACCTAAAAAGTCCTATTCCACTAATTCTGGGCTATTCGGTCAGAGTTTAGCTCTTTCAGGATCGTTTGCATTTGGTAGGTTGTTATAAATACAAATAGATGAGGGTATTCCACAAACACTGCAAAGAGAGCAGGAGGAATGTGGCCTCTAACACATCAGTCCACTTTCGTATCACTAGGAATAACATGCATAGAGGACAAGGCTGACGTCTGTCATCAGGTGCCAATGTTCACTCCCATTTATTGTGTACATACAGTTTCATATACACTTGACGTATCAAGCCCACCGTGAGGCAGGACAGAAGATAAGATTGGGAAGGATGGTGTGGTTTGTGGGCAATTTTCTTGACCTTAAAGTAATAGTTGGGGATATTTGACCTGGAGTTGTGTGAAGTAATTATATATTGTCAGTTCATGACCTGCAGCACTTTGAATGAGTGCGGAGCTAGTTTAGAGAAGCAGCTGGGATCGATGAGCAGTGTGCTGCTGGGGTCGAAGGCCCTCAGCAAAAATCATGTGTTAACAGAAAAAAAGCCAATATCGTGCTTTATTAGGAAAATGTTGTCTTTTGCTTTGCAACTACATTTTGGGTAACACTGAACTGCTGCATAACTACACACCGTCCTGCTCAGCAGAACAGCTGGTTGCATTGCTTGTGCGTAGGGATACTAATCGTTAAACAGCTGACAATGTGTAGTTTCAAAGAAAAGGGTGCACAAATATGAATCTACTGCAGGCAACGCAGGGACAACAGATATCCACATCACACGGATCCATGTCAAATAAAACAAACTACTTGTGGCTGCAATGTTTAGATATTGTAGTGCCAGGAACATGTTTCACTTCTTCAGAAAGGCTGATGAAAGAAACTCTTGTGTTAGAGAAGCTGGTGGATCACTGTCTATCCCTGATGCAATACAGAAGTTTGTCTCTCTAAAGGCAAACCGACACAAAGGTAGTGGCTGCTAACGCTTTAACAAAAGGTTTGAAAAAATAAAAATTTAACAGATTGAAATGAGCAAACGTTTTATCTTGTACTGTAACAGAACACTGCAGAGGCCAAATCGAAAGCAGCGACTCGAAAGCCAACAGAGATGGAGAGCAGTGTGAGTCAGCCAGTGCAGAGGTTTTCACTATCCCAGGACCCTTCTTTACTGATGTTAATTACAGTAACGATCAGCAGGCAGAACCCGCCCACCCAGTGCGGATCCAGGCCAAGACCCAATATCACCTGAGGGAGAGGAGGGAAGGACAAATAAACATGGAGGAAAGAAAGGGAGTGACTGGGTGGATACAGATTAAAAGAAAGAGATAGGAAATGATGTTGAAAGGAGGGACGGAGGAGGAAAAGGACAGAAACAGAAGTGAACAAGGATGATTGATGCGTAGCGCATTAGGAGAAAAAAGGGAGGAAGAGTGACACTGCAGGCAAGAGGGAAGGAGTTGAAAAGGAGATAAAGGAGCCAAGCGAAGAAGAAACATAATAGGAGAATAAGAGAGTTGAAAGAAGGGAATTAAGGAATGTGAAGGATGGATGATGAAAGAAAGAGTGGTATTGGTTAAAAAAAATGGGATGGAGTAATAAGGATGGAGATAAACTGTGGGAAAGCATTCGTAGACCCGAGAGTGAGTGAATCAGCAAGAGCGAAAGAGGAGAGGGAAGGGTGGGAGACAAATGGAGAGATCAATCACCTGTGGCGCTGGTGTTGTTCTACTGAAAAAAGTCAATGGTCGGGAACCAAACTTTCCACCCACACACTTTTTTTTTTCTTCACACATCTTCATCACCAGCGTCGCTCTCCTTATCTGGAATACCTACACCTCCCTTTCCCCCTCCTTCATATTCTCTCTTTTTATTGCTTTCATCCTCCCCCTCTCTTAACGACACCTCACATCTTTCAGCTTTTTAACACTGTTCTATATTTCTGCTCTTTCTGGTAAGTGCTGACCTATACAGAGATAAATAGGAATACTCCCTTAAGAGCCATTAGAGGCAAATACAAGCCAATTCCCTGTCTGTAGCTGCTCTCTAGATGACACTTAAAGCATATTAAGCCATAACTCACTGTGATGCACAAGTGGAGGAAATAAATATCAGACATGAAAATGAGAAGGAAACATCCCAAATGACACAAACTGGCAAATTCTCAAATTGGAATGGAAGTGCAGAAGTTGCAAAAAAAAAAATAAAAATTTTGCTTTTAGTCCTAAACCAAGTTGATCGCAAAGGCATCTACTGTCTGCAAGGTCATAAACTAATATAACGTCAACATTTTTAAGCGTACTCCTGTTTTTTGGATTTGCTGGACAGTTTTGTAAGAAGCATGATACAACTTTGTGTCCTGTATGGTCACACTAGATAATGAAAAACCGAAATTTGCATGCATGTCAGACGAAGGAGACCTATTTGGGATGTTAGGACAGTTTGGATCTCCTTCTACAGGTTGGGGGGGGCAAAAAAAAAGCAAGTGTTCATATGACATATCCAAACTACTCCACCAGTGAGACAGGACCATAATCAAACTGACTAGAATAAAAATAGCTTTGGGTATCAGTTCTATGAACCTGACAGGACTCATGAAAATCCACAACTGGGAGCTGGGAGACAGCGACTATTTGCAGGTCATTCAGTACAGTTAATACAGCAACGTCAACACCGTTTGCAAGTGGCCTGTGGTGTCTATCAAAGGTAAACAATCAAAAATAGAACTGGTTGAAATGCTGCGTGACGTTAAGCGTGCTTAACTTCAGGCATGTTTATCTTAAGATCGTGTTACTCCTCGCTTGTTTAGAAGGCAAGATGAGACAAGTCCACAAGCACGCACATACACACACGCGACAAAGGTCATGACACTTGTTACTGTCATTCTCTTTCTCACTAGGCTCCCAGGAGAGTAAACAAAATAAAGTTAGCAAACAAAATTAATGTGAGAGCAACACCAGATGATCATATATGTGCATGTTTGTGTGCACGTCTGACATACAAGCCACATGTTTACCAGCCCACCTGAGAATACTTATGTAGGTGTCTCATTGCATCTACAAAATGCTTGTTTATCTGTACTGTATGTGTGTGTGTGTATGTTCATTCTTGCCTGTGTGTCTGACAGAGATGGATGAGGCAGAAACGACCTAGCAAGGTGCACTTTTGTGTCAGTGACCTCTAACCTTAGAGGGGCCAGCAGCAGCAGACACGCTCTCCCACCATGCATTAGTTAATGACCAATTGCTGTCTCGGTCCACACACATATCAACACACAGGTGAGACGGCTTCATCCTCCAGAAGAGTGAGTGTGTGTGTGTGTGTGTGTGTGTCCGTGCATGAGTGCGTGTGTGATAAAGCAGATGGGTAATGGGCTGGAGGGAAGGGTGACTCGACAATGACTTGACGAATTTAAACAACCCAGAAGGACTTTTTTGCTCTGTGCTTCTCTTGGATTACATCCAGAGTTGCTGATAGAAAGAGGACAAATCAATTTGCGTCAACATTATTATGAGAAACATGTCGCAGCTTGACATGTGCTGCTTTTAAACAGCAGCCATAGCAGCAATAAGATATGAATCGTGATATTTTGATGTGAAGGTCAGACAGAGACCTGACATACTGCAGGCAAACATTGTCACTTCAGATAAATATCAGAAATGAGTTGACATTTTTTATATAGTTCACTTTTATTTTGAAAGACAGCCTATGGCATAATAGCATATGATTTGTAATTGTGTTATTTGTGCTAAAGAGCTTCACTGTTGTCAAAAAACTATTGCAGGAATTACTCATCTTTTATTAAAATGGAATTTTTTAAATTGGCATTTAACATTATTTGACTCAGTACCTCACACACTGTCCTGATGTGTTTGTCTCATTTGATTTCTGCACGATCCACTGATGCAGAGTGTGAAGAAGTGTGAGACGTTGGTTGGATTTGTTTAAAAGGTTAAAAATATGGAACATTATCAGCCTTGTTTTCAAGCTCTGCATGACTAAATGCAGTTTATTTATTTTAAGTTAATGTTATTTAAGGTGAGTTTATGGACAATACCTCTAGGGAGAAAAGAGATTTAAAATAAGAAAAAAAAAACCAAACAAACATTAATTCAGATTACAGCTTAGATTTTACGATAAAAGAACAAGTAAGAAAAAGATATAACATTCATTAATTCATCTTCAACTGCTTATCCTTTTCCAGATCATGGGGGTGCTTGAGCCTATCCCAGCTCACAATGGGTGCGGGTGGGGTACACCCTGGACGGGTCACCAGTCCATCACAGGAGCAACACACAGAGACAGACAGAGACCAACAACTACTCACACTCATTTGGCCCCAAAGTTTTGTTACTTCCACATTTCAAATAAACTGTGAATGTCTTCCACAGAAATATTTTACTGTGTGTCTCTTTCATCTGGGACAGCCCAAAAAGAAAGCGAGGGACAATTTGGGAATGAATGTGCATCTGAGAGAGAGAGAGAGAGAGGGGGGATACCTTACCTTCTTCTATCCTAATTGCTTGTCTTTTCCTACACTGTTCTCTCATTCATCTCTAAACATATGGAAACAACAACTCTCACCTCCTTTTTACTCTCCTCTCTTCGTCTTCTTCCTCTGGCACAGTGCTGAGCAAGCACTTCTGCCGCCTCATCCCTCTCTCTCCCATTCACTCCCGTGCTCTCTCGCTTCCTCCCTCTCTCTCAAGCCACAGCAGTGGAACATGGAGCGCAATGCTAATCAGCCTCGCCTGCTGGATGTATACTTTGCTCCCTCTCTCTCTCTCTCTCTCTCTCTCTCTCTCTCTCTCTCTCGTGCTCTCGCTCCCATTTGCTCACTCACTCACACACACCAGACGGAAAACCCCATCTAATGAGTGTCAGGAGTCGAAAAAAGAACCAAAACTTCACCTTCCCTTTTATCTGCTTTACTTTTCCTTGTCCTCAATTTCTCCCCTTCCCATTTTATGTTGGCATCAACTCCCAAATGAGGCCATAGAAGCCATAGCAATAGAAGTATAATAGTGTATTTTTTCTTCAGGACATATTCCTATTACTTCACAGCCATCAGTCATGTAGATGCTGGTATATAAATTTCCAAGATGAACAATAATAGTGTCATTTGAGTGATACCAATAAATCAGCCTGATAATGGTCATCCACTTCAAATGACATTCCGACAAACCATCAAATATGGTTGCATGAAGGCATTTTTACTCTTCGAGACATAACTAAAGTTAAAAAGAGAGAGATGCGACAGTCAGGGAGAGAAAGGTGATGATGTGCAGCAAAGGGCCACAAGTCATATTCAAAGGTGGTGCTGCTATGGTCAGGACTACGCCTGGATAAAAGCTGTTCAAGATCCCAAATATATTGAATATGACAAAAATAATATTGGCTTTTTTGCAGCTTTAATTTACAAATTTACCCCATTCCATCTCATCCTCCAGCTTACTTCCCAACCAGTCAATCAATTAGGATGCAGCTCTTTCAGCATCCTTGAGATTCTCTCATTGTGTCGCTTTTATGGCCTTCGGTTTGTTCAGGGTTAGGGCAAAACAAAACAAAATACCTGCTGATACAAACTCAAGGTCAACACTTCCATCTACCCAAAATACAAATTTCAAGATGTAATTTAGCACTTTCACTTAAAGTCACTACATCACCATGCCAACCTCTGTGGAAAAGGCAGGCTGTACTACTTTCTCATGTTGGTCCACTTGATTTAGGCATTTCTAGTTCAACACCCCGAAGCTCGCAGATGACACATTTCTCGGCCTTGTGGCAGCTTTGTTAAATGTCTCACATGTTTCAGTATCACTTCACCAGCTCAAACAGGAAGCTAATTTAGCATAGTTGCAATGGTGTCAAGTTGCAGCGAAATCAGGTCTCAAGTTTTACATGCAGAAATAGCATCAACATAGAAGCAGTCAAACCAAAAAGTCAGTTTCATACATTTTGTTGCTTGACAGTGATACAAACTGGCTGGTGATAAACTGACTACAACAGGACAGCAATAATGCTGAATCCAGTTTCAAACATTGCAGCAGATATGGGATTGACTGTAAAAGACTTGAATGCGAACTGACCACACAACAAGCGCATTTCATTTCAGGACATTAAAAAAGGCGCCTATGGTCTGAGGATTTTTGTGTGTACCAACAAGAGTGTGAACATATGACATAATAGTAATAATAGTAATATCTGTGTGTGTGTATGTATCCTGCATCAGTTATATTGCATCTTGTCACCAGATTGTGTGTGACACAACTAATTAGGCTCTAAGCATCAAAGATGTTGCGCCTCACAGAGGGTACCACATCGTCAAGACAGGAAACACCCTGGGTGCTGAGACAATCTAAGGGGCACCATGGGACTGGCATACTGCGCGTCGCCACGGGCTGCAAGCACCACAGGAATCCCCTGCAATGTGGCGGAGCTCCTTCCCAAATCTCTTGTTATCATTCACTCTCTTTCTTTAACTCTTTCCCTATCTCCAATCTGCTTCTCTCTGTGTAATCATATCCTTTACACCATAGGCTCCTGATCTAATCTCATGCATCGGTACTCTTTAATTAAACTGATTTGCGGAGACTCTCTCCTACAGTCTGTCCTCAATTCATTCATGCCCCATACAAAAACACACACACACTCACGCAGCACATTCTCATTCCTCTATGTTCTCTTTGGCAGCACTGCAATCAACCGAAATGCCACGCAGTTCACAAAATGTTACTCCTAATTATTTCCTGATTTCATTGAAGCAGCTGCTGCCTATCCAGTACAATTGCTCTTTGATTGTTGACACCAAATGGAGACGACTCAACAATAAACAGCCACCCAGAATGTCCTGAGATGACACCTCGGGGTGGGCAGGGTAGTCAAATTGTCACCGGGCTATCGTTTATGGAGTTCAATTGTCAACTGAATTTGAAACGGAGCAAGATGGGGTTATCCTCACAGAGCAGCGTGTTGAATTTTTTAAACCAGCTGCAGCTAATCATAGTAAACAAGGGAAAAGACACACAATAACACACACACATACAGATGAGTTTTACAGTAGCTTCTGTGCCTGTGAGTCTAATTTTCTATAAAGCGATAATAGAAAAAGTGAGGCTACAATATGCTTGTTTTCCTGCTCTTCTTTTTATAATTCACCTCCTTGTTCACCAACTTATCTTCCTCCTTCTCTTTCTCTTACCATTCTCACAGTTGCTCTGAAGGATTCAATTTCCCCCCAGTTAATAAACTGCACTGTAATTATACAAGCTGCTTTATTGAACTGGATGGGGATAATTCCCTTTATGCATACAGAGCCGGGCCTCACATTAAAACCCACTGGGGCAGCCCAATCATCTCCAGCCGGCGTTGTGATATCCTTTACATCTGTCCATCTGTTCCTCTGTCGTCTCTCACCTCCCAGTCGTCCCTTTAGTACATTTCTACTTCCTTTTCTGTCGGCAGGTCAGTTTGTCTGGCTTACTGCTAGTGATTCATTAATTACTGTCATGTATCTCCATTATGGTGCAGCAGGCCAGTGCTTCCTGCGAGGGAACAAAACTCTGTGATAAAACCCACATGAATTGGGTTTAGAGAAGTCTGTTGCATTATCCAAGAGGATGAAAGTAACAGTATATTTGCTGGAGAACTGAAAGATTTAGTTGTATTTGTGTGGGTGATTTACAGAGGACTTCAGGTGCCGAAGATGATTTATAAAAGGGATCAAATGTAATTCTGTCTTGATGATGCATTACTCGTACATGTATTGTACTGAAAGTTATTTATGATAACAATATATGCGAGTAACTGGCGATTTCTTGCCAACATATAGGCGCTGGCTGGGTCAGTGAGACATAAGCCAAAGTACACATCAGACAGGAACCAGAAGTATGAAAAAATACATCAAAATGGTCTTTGAAACACAATATCAGAAGTGCAACATCAGAAAAGGGAAGGTCATTAATCTGCAGTTTAGGGAAGGTGTTTTCAAGTGGCATCTTTGCTAGAGGTCACCCATAGTCAAGTATTACCTCTGTAATTTACTGAACAAAGAAGCCTGACTATCTGTAAAGTCTAACCGAAGTCAAATCAAACTTGAAAACTAGCAGGATTGTTTTTTTTAGTTGAAATTGTTGTTGCTGCTGCTGTCATGATGAGGACTATTGTTTCTCTGATGAAAAGTAGTGTGGTAGGGAGCTTCCCATAAAACCAATCTGAGAGAATTTTATTTACCCAAATAAATGTTAGAAAAGATGGGGTCATCCTCTAATTACAGCCAATCTATACAATTATATTCATGGAGATTACTAAAAATTATTGGGAATAGTTATAAGAAATGAAATACTTCAGAAATTTGTTACAAATTATACCACATTATATACTACAATTATACTACATACTTGTTTTCTGTAACAGTAATTGGCCAGTAAAATGGCAGCAGAGGAAACACTGTTGGATCATTAAAGTCAAAAAGGGTTAATTCACTAAGCTCAGTGCATTTACCATCAGTGTTACACCTTGATGTTCCATATGGAACATTTTGGCTGTTGGTGGTACTAGAGGAAAGGTCAGAGAGATTAAGATTGATTCTCTGGGGATCATAAATATTTACAGTAAATTTCTTGGCAATCTGCCCAGTTTTGGGAATATCTCACATTAAAACTAGAAACAGATCGACAGATGGACCAGCTGACCGTCTTCCACTGTGCTTCTCGCTGTGCAGAGTATACCCATTATTAGGACATTTACATTCACCACACAAAATCACTCAAACTTGTTTAACTGTACAGTTTTAGCTAATTCTTACATCTACCATTACCAATCGTAATGTGATGCTTCATCACACGTCTTTACAGGGAAGTCAGGACATTGAGGTCAGACACAGAGAGCATCCTAGTATCCTTCTACCTCTCTAACGGATAATCAAGGTTACCTCAGTGGAGCAGATGCTTCCCAGCAGGGTGGCTTAGTAGGAGATTACTTAAGATCATCTTCCAGAATCTTCAAGAGTCAGAGATTCTCTAATGGAAACCTCAGTTGGTGTTTACAGAGGGGTATGCAAAGAACCTGGCAAACAACTAACAGATCCCCACACCAATGTGTAAAGCCATAATGATTATCGTCAGGGCGATCATTTCTGTCATACAACAAGGAGGCAAAACAGGACTAATTGCTTCCTTCTAAGGTCCCATGAGGCTTGCTATGTACATAAATGATGGATTCTCGAGAGATAAGGTGATCAGTTTTCCCGTTATACTTTACTCGTCCTCTCTCTTTGGTTTAATTGGAGAGAAGGTGAGGAGCGCAGGAGGTGGAGGTGGAGGAGCAGGGCCATTTTGTCTATCTAATTGCGGCGGATGTGAGAGTAGGGTTTTAGTAATTACAGTTAAATCAAAGCCCATTTAGTCTGAATGTGAGAAGGGAAGCTGAGAAACTGTGGAAATGTAAACACTTCAATTCAAAGGTTAACAAAAGCTGTGAAGTTGTGTCACCAGGCTCCGTAGCAGAAATGGGAGCACACCAATCTATTTTTTAGAACACATGGGAATGCACAGATGGCGGCATTACATGCAAGTAGGAAAGCAACAGTTTTATGTGTCAAGTGAGCAAAGCCCCTTGCTGATATTTTGGCTGTCACCATTAATAATCAAATGTTAGAGTTAGGGGTTGATGTTATGTTGGTATCATGACATTTGGAAAGTACACAACAGATTTATGAGACAACACTGCTGAAATTACACATTAATAAGTGTCCTATATAAACTGTCTGCTACGAATTAGGGCCTTCATTTCTCTACATGGCTTGTGTTGTGGTAAAGAGAAAACAATTCAACAAAGAGGATTTTTTAGCACCTCCCAACTTCCTCCTTAACT